>NC_045765.1:45360879-45984629 GCF_008692025.1 Phocoena sinus
GGGTCTTTGTAACAATGACCCTTTTTTTTTTTGGCTGCGTGATCTCAGTTCCCCGACCAGGGATTGAACCCTGGCCACGGCAGTGAAAGTGTCAAATCCTAACCATTGGACCACCAGGGAACTCCCAACAATGACCATTTTTGAGAGCTCATTCTGGACAGGTATTATACCCAGCACTTCACGTATTATCTCATTTAGTCATGAAGACAACCTCATAAACTACGTACTGCTACTGTTTTCATTTCGTAGACAGAGACACTGAGGCTCAGAAATGTGGAGTATCTTGCCCCAGTTCGCCGTGTTAGGAAGGGGCAGAGCTGGGATTCAAACTGAGGTCAGTCTGGCTCTGGGGCCTGCGCTCAGAGCCTCCGTGCTTTGTCTGGGACCAGAGGGGAAAGGAGGGCAGACACACTCGAACAGCATGTGTGCCTGGCAGGTTATGGCAAGATTAGGATAATAGGAAGACAAACAAAGCTCTTAGAGAGCCCAGAAGATGGAGGTTGTTTCAAACGTCCGGGCAGGAGGCCAGGAGTCTGAGCAAGGGACACGGGAACAGAGGGAGGTGACAGGTAGGAGGGAGGCGGCCTTGTGAGACCTTGGTCAAGTGCCTTGACCTGGATCTCAATTTACCCAGCTGTTAAGAAAAGTTCCTGGAATATCTCCAGAGCCCTCTCCATCCCAAAAAGCCCTTGGACCCTGGGAAAACAAGCAATGCCTGGTGACAGCCTGGCTGCCAGCCCTGGGGGAATCTGAAATGTCCTTGGCCGTCCTGACACGATTCAACTGCTGGGTAACAGGCTTGCAAAAGCACAGGGCTCGGCCAGCATGCCTGGGCACCACTGAAGTGTGCGTCCTAAGGGGGCCACATTCCGCCCATTGTCAACTTCTCCATGGTCCCGGTGGAGCAAGCACCACCCAGCCGGGACCCAGACCAGCAACCGAGGTCACATCCAAGTGCCCAGTGGAATGTCACTCCAGGCCTGCCCTGCCCCCGCTGATCCTGTCCAGACAACTCGAGTACATTCAACATCACCCACCCTCAGAGCCCCACACTCACATTCCCTAAGGTCAGCCATTGGGACATAGAGACAAAGGGTTCTGTAGGAGATCTTCAGGAAAATGACCACCCCCATCCCCAAGGGACCTGTTCAAGACAGAGGTTGCCAGGGCTTCCCTGGTGGCGCAGTGGTTGAGAGTCCGCCTGCTGATGCAGCGGACACGGGTTTGCGCCCTGGTCCGGGAGGATCCCACATGCCGCGGAGCGGCTAGGCCCGTGAGCCATGGCCGCTGAGCCTGCGCGTCCGGAGCCTGTGCTCCGCAACGGGAGAGGCCACCACAGTGAGAGGCCCGCGTACCGCAAAAAAAAAAATTAAAAAAAAGACAGAGGTTGCCCATGCCAAGTCAGTGAAGACCCACAATTAAAGGAAGGGCAGGAGAGTCCATCAGGGCTGGCCCTCAGTTCTCACTCCGGCAGGTGGAAGGGGCTCAGCCCAAGTCTCCAAACTCACAGCAGCCTCCTCAGACCACATGAGTACCAGGTTTCTACTCGATAGCCTTCCATGGCCCCCACCACCTACCAGGCAAAACCCCTTAACCTGACCGACTGCACAGTCACTAACAGCCCCTGATAACTGGGTGTGGTATATACCAGGGCCTTGGCTAAGTGCTTCGTGTGCATTTTCTCATTTAACCCTCACAGCGACTCTGTGATGCAGGTACTATGGTTGGCCCATTTTCACAGATGAGAAAACTGAGGCTCGGAGAGGTTATGTCACTGGCCCAGAGTCTCACAGCCAGGCGGCCAAGCAAGGATTCGCACCCACACTGGACTTCAAGCCAGGTTCTTCACCTCTGTGCATCCAGCCTCCTCAAGTGCTCCCTGCCACCCTCAGAACCGGGGGGGCCAGCTTAACACGTCAGTGTGCAGGAGAGGAAACCAAGGCACAGAGAGAAACCTCTCTCTGTCGGCAGCCGAGCCAGGGCAAGGCCTGAGGCCTCTGGCCTCCCCTTCCAGGGCTCCCCCTAGCTCCCCACCCAAGAAGCACGGCAGGCAGAAAGGCCAGGGCCACCTCCAAGACAGTGAGTCCTCAGAATCGGCCTTTTTCCTCTGTCCAGGAGGAAGGGAAAAGCAGGAGGAGGTTTACAAAGAAAGAAAAAGAACACGAAAGGCCCAGGAAATACTTATTCTTACAGACAGATTCTCAGAGTTCGGGAGGTCCTACAGGGCACCCCTCACACCCCTTCAACGACAAGAATGTGCAGGCCCAGGACCAACCTCTACCCATGTGTCTCCCTCCCACCAGGTATGCTCCAACCCAAAACATCTGACCTGAAATCTCCATTTCTCTCCCCAGACCTGCTGTCCTGCAGCCTTCCAGTCCCTCAGGCCAGAAACCTTGCCATTGACACCTTCCTCTCACAGCCCACACCTAACCCATCGGCACATCCAGTGATACCAATTCAGAATCTGACCCCGGGCCGCCTCCCACTCTCCACGCTGAGCCGTCCTCCCTCACCTGTGGCACCCACCAGCTGGCGGGCATCCTGCTTCCAGCCTCCAGGCTTCTCTCCACGCAGCAGCCCACAGGATCCCCCTCAAACATGTGTCAAAACAAGGCAGCCCTCAGCCCCAGCCGCTCAGCAGCTTTTCTTTACTTTACCCTTTACTCAGACCAAACAGCGAAGTCCTCTTGAAGGGCAGGAGGCCATAGGCAATCCCCTCCGCCCCTGGGCAGACTCCCTCTGGCCACATATCCTCCCAGGACGGCTCTTATTCTTCCACCCCTGCCACACCAGCCTCCTTGCTGCTGCTCCTCGAGCACACCCTGCACCCTCTTGCTTCAAAGCCTTGCGTTGCTGTTCCCTCTGCCTGGAATGCTCTTCCCCACATACCCCGTGGCTCCCTAGCTCCCCTCCTGGAGTCTCCTGTCCCCTTACCAGAGACTTTCCATGACCCCCAACACAGCAGAGCCACTCCCTTAAGTCACACTGTCCACCCCCAACCCAGCTTTATTTTTGTGGCAGGCACTTCTTGCCAGTTGACAAGTAGCTAGTATTCTTTGGTTTGTTGACTCTCTCCCACTACCAGAGTGTCACCCCCAAGTCCAAAACAGGGACTGGGCTGTTTTGTTCACTGCTGTGTCCCAGTGCCCAGAAAAGTGCCTGGAACAAAGTAGATGCTCAATAAAAATGTGTTGGATGAGGGACTATGGCTGCCCTCATCTGAGCACCTTTTAGTTTCTGCAGTCCCCTAGGAGACCAGGGTTGCCTGGAGGCAGAAATGAAACTCCACCTGTGCCAGCTGGAATCTTGATGGCTGTCACATGAACAGTCCTGGGACAAGTAACTGCTTGGACCAGAAAAGGACTTACGCCGGTCCCTGTCCGATACCTTTGCCCACCACTTTGGCCACTTTTGGGTCTGACAGCTGGGCCCACAGGGTGGCTCCAGCCCCAGTGGGAACATGGACTGGGCTGCAGCTGGGCTCCCTCCCAGCCCACCAGTGCTGCTGGGGTCCAGCATCTGACAAAGGCTGCCCCATGCTCCCAGCTAGAGGAGGCGGAGGAGGGAGGCCCAGTGCCATGCCTGCCCTTTTCCCGTTGTCGGCAGGAGGACTGTCAGAAGGAAGCTTTGTTCTCAGAATAAAGAGCATGAAGCCCAGTGCCAGGCGGAAACGGGCACAGAGGCAGCCGGCCCATCAGAGACAGTTTAAGGAAAAAAAAAAAAAAAATGGGATGGAGGATGTTTGAGAGGTAATTTGCACACCCAACTGGTTTCATGCCTCCAGGGTGGCTGTGACGATGGTGGCTTCACTTTTCCAGGCCCAAGCCTCAAGGCTGTCACAGACAAGCAGACTGTCCCAGCTGGGAGATCTGGCACCGACCCTGCAGAGTGAGGTGAGGACAGAGGAGTGGGTTCTTGCCCGGGAGTCAGAAGATCTGGGGTCCAAGCCCGGCTTTCCACACGCTCATGTGTGACACGGGGGGAGTCCCTCCCTCCATGTACCTTAGTTTACCCTTCTGTAAATGGCTTGTATAGGCTTGTGCTTGAAGCCTCAGCCCGCCTGCCACAGGATCACACATCAAGGTGCCCCTCAGCCTGTGGCCAGGTCACTGGGCAGCCCAGGCCAGTCCTCCAACCTCGTTGGGCACAGACCCTGCCCACTCAGACCGGGGCTTCCAGCCTGCCTCCTGCCCTGACATCAGGGCATTCCTCTTCTGAGCTGTTAGCTGAACAATGTGAAATCTCTGTGGGCCCTGCCCAGACACTGGCACCTGCCCGGATCCCCCGTCATCCCGTCCAAGGATGGCTCACCAGACGCTTTCAGCCACAACCAACAGGAGGAGCCCAGCGTATGAGGGCACCCAGGGTAAGAGAGAAGCCCGCAGAGGGAAAGGGGTACGCGATGTCACACAGCTGCCATTCAGGGGTCCTCCCTACCAGCCCTGGCCTCCCTGAGCTAAGGCAGGGTCCTCAAAGCGTGTCCACAGACCCTTGCGTCTGAATCTTCTAGGGAGGGGGACACTGTACCCTGAAGGAATCAAAGATGGGGGCCAGAAACCTGCATGTTTTTTTTCTTTCTACAAGCTTCCCAGGTTTTTCTTGTCCCCAGCACAATTGTGACCTCTCAGCTAAGACCTCTTCAAGGAGGAGATAGCTTAGCCGGCCTCTAGGGAAGGTTCGGATTTCAATTAAAAGAGTGAAATACGCCTTGGACAGACAGATAGCTGGACAAAGAAGCTGGTGGCTAAGGCGCACACTCTAGGAGCAGAATACAGCAGAGAAAGGCCTGAAGGAGGGGATGCCTAGTCCACGAAACACCTGAACTGATCCTTCCCCCCAGCCCGCTGTCTCCCCAGGATGCCGAGGTCTGCACTCGATGCCATCTGAAGGCTGCTGATCCCAGCCTCCCTCTCCCCGCAAGCTCCTCCAAGCCCCCTGGGAGAGTGAAATGTGGGGACAGCTTCAGGAGAAATGTCCCTCTCCTTGCTTATACTGCACCGTGGGGACAACCCTCTGAGTGACTGTTTATCCGCAGCTTAAGAAGCTGCCTGGGTCAGTGGTTAAGCAGCCACAGCTTATCTGGGAGGAGGATCCTCTGGCCATGGGACAGGCTGATCCAGAGGCTTCCATTAAATGGAATCTTCACAGCTGGTGAGGAACAGCAATGCCCCGCCTTCATTCATAAAGGAAGCACTTATTATGCTCCTGCTGTGTACACAGTCCTGAGCCTGGGCACAATGCTTCGAGGGACACAGAGATGAGTCAGATCCCCACCACCACCACCAAAGAGCCCACAGAGCAGACAGACGGGGGACCACACCACGGCGCAGGAGAGAAAGCTGGCCGTGCCTACAGGACGGGGTCAAAATTCAGACACCTGGGGGCTAGAAAGACTGTATAAGTGTGCGAAGTGGGCGGCGGAATGGGGCAAAGAGGAGCTTACGTGCTTCATCTCCAGTAGTGGCCACTGGAGAACTACACTCAAAGTTGTATGATCTTCTCATTTTTGAAGCCAGAAGTTGGGATTCTTACATAAAATCTCCTGTTAGCAACTAGCTCAAGATTTGGCATGGGCCAAGTAAAAGCTGCCCATGGGGCGGATGTGGCCTGCCAGTTTGTGGCCTTTGTTTTCTTAAAGAGAGTAGAATGCAAAGCTCAGTAGATGAGACTTCCCTGCAGCCAAAGTACCAGGGAAGGCTTTCTGGGAGAGGAGGCTTGGCGCTGGGCTGCAAGGATGGGTAGGTCACTCGTGGGGAGGGAGTCATGGTGGGGGAGTGTACCCGTTCAAGCCATAGGGGCCATGGGTCAAGGGTGCCACCCCCCAGCCTATAGCCTGCCTATCCCCCTAAAAAGGGGTTCCGGTCTCCACCCGCAAAGCAGGCACAGAGGCATCAGCTCTGTCTGTCCCCAGGTAGCCAGGGGAGGGGCCGCTTGCGCAGCAAACCTCCAGACTAAATCAATTGGTGGCAGAATAGCACGGGTTCGATTTCATCCCTGGAGCTTGGGGAACAGGTCAGCTAATGCAATAGCCCTGTGGGGGGAAGGGAGAGCAAGAGACAATGGAGGACAAAAGGAGGTTGAGAATCATGTCCTGCCTGGCCGGGCCCCACTGGTTACATAATCTTGCCTTAGGACAAAGCTACGTTCAAGGCACCAGTGAGGGCCTGGGCTGGGGAGCCGGGGGATGAGGAAGGTTCCTCCTCCCTCCCCTCTTCTCCAACCTCGCCCTGCAGCTCCTGAAAAGCCCAACAGAGCTGCAGGTGGAGACTAAGACCCCAAGATAAGGCACTTAACAGGATCACACAGCAAATTACCAGCAAAGCTGAAACTGATAATAGCAAACTTTAACCAAGTGGTTACTTTGTACCAGGCACCAGGATAAATTCTTTAAACACATTATCTTATTTGAAAGCCTATGACACTGTGAGATAACTATTCTTATTTGTCCCATTTTACAGATGGGGAAATTGATGCACACAGTAACTTATCCAAGGTCACACAGGAGCTGGCTTAGAGGAAGAGCCAGTTTAGAGAAGCCAACAGTGGCCTCCAAGACCATACTCTGAACCACGACACTACACTGCCACCACGCTACTTTCGACTAGAACCATACTGCCTCTCCAGCAACCTTCTCTCAAGGCTGTAGACCATGCATTCGGCCCCCTGCCCTCCCGTCAGCACTTTGGGTGACACCAAGCCCTCCGACAACCTGATGAGACCTACAGATTTTCTCTGCACAAAAAGAATCCACGGAAATGCCCACAAAATGTTGCAAAAGATTTTAGGGGCTTACATACCCCTGCACTAGTGAGAACAGATGGATCCAGATCATGGAATACTCCAGAGATACGAGGTAGCAGAGAAAGAGGACTCCCCCAGGTTCTCTGGTCCCCTCCTGTCTGAACTTGGAGCCCAAACGGTTGGCCACTTTAGTCCACAGGCGTGGGCACTCATCAGGGCTCAGGGCCTAGTCATCCCTTCAGGGCTAGGAGAACAGAATGAATCACAATATACAATAGTCCCCGCCTCTGCACCCACTGGGTGTGACTCCCAGCTCCCGGGCAGACAGTGCACAGCTGGGCCCCAGCATCTGGACGGGGGTGGCATCACCAAGCATACCACCATGCTTCCCCACCATGCAGGTCACCATCCAACGGGCACATCTCACTGCAGACTGGACCTGGCCTTGTCCTGACTCTAGCAGCTCTGAGTGTTTCCAAGAGAGGACCCTCCATGGTTCCCGCGAGCCTCCAGGCCAGCCAAGGCCACGGGAACAGTAAGTCGACACAACCGCCCCTTAAAAGGCGCCGCAAGACACAGGCTCCCATCCCAAGTCTTCTGTGCCTCACTGTGCAGCCTCAGTTTCACCAGTTGTAAAGTGGGAAGACTACCCTATCAAGTCTTTCCCAGCTCCACAGCCCTGAGTCTATAAACAACAGCATCTGAGAAACTTCACAGAGCCCTGGGATCCTGCTTTCAGGAAGTTACATAAACATCCTTCAGAGAAACAACAGTCAAACCTAAAGACTCTACTTTCTTTTTTTGTAAGGATATCAAGAAGCCCTTTTTATAGTCTGACTTCCCCCACTCTACTTCCATTGTTCCAGATATCCTCTCAGGACCTAGTAAATACATTTGGTTTCCATCTGGGGTCTCGGCTTCTTGGTGTTCTTTCTCTTGGATGCTGCCCCACCCTCCTTGGCAGCTTTCTCCCCCGGACACACCCATCTCTACCCCCAGCATTGGTCTGGGCCACTCTGAGGGTTACAGCTACCCAGCCTGCCAAAGGAGGGGTGGGGGACAGGGACAGTTTTCAGGAAACAAACCCTTCCCTGGTCAGAACAGAGACAGCTCTGTGTCTGGTCCCAATCGTGACACAGTGTGTGGCCCTGTGCGAGTCCCTGCTCCTCTCTGGGCCTCTGTTCCCCACTGAGAGATGAAGGGGCTCCTGCACTGTGTCAGGAAAGCCCTTGGGCTCCTGGACCGTACCCTGGAGACACTGAGGCAGAAGAGAAGTGCAGGGTGGACACTGGGCACTGCTCTTGACACCCCACCTCTCCTGCGAGAACCAGAGAAGACCCTGGTTTTTTCTCTCCGATTCTATCTCTTGCCCTAGCTGTGGGACCTTGAAGTCAGCACTGTGCCTCTTTGTGCCTCAAATGGTCCATCCATAAGAGGAGAATGACAGTGTCTGCAGTGGAGGCCCCAACTTGGAGGCTTGAGCCCTAACCATCCCAACACAATCCCATCACCCCCCCCCAAGGGTAAAGCCCAATTTACTCATTTGATAGAATATATATTTCTGCAGCTTTATAAAGCCTGCTACCCAAACACTCCAAGACAACCCTCCACCGCCCTTCTTCCAATGAGATCATGTTTCCAAGCACCCCTAAAGGATTCCTAGATTCTACCTCCTTATGCCTGTGTGCCCTCAGTATTTTCATCTATAAAATGGGGCCAATAATGATGTTGACCTCATAAGGTTACTTTGGGGATTACTCCAGATAAGATTACATGGAAGTGCTTATCCAGCACGGACAAGCTCTCCACAAATTGAGCAGTAATTATATGATCACCGTTATTAAATTACTGAGATGCTTAAAACCACTGGGCTGGTGACAGCTAAGGCCCCTTGGCCCTCTTGGACCACATCTGGTCACTGTAATCACACATGCATGCACATACCCCCAGCGCACACCCTTCTCTGAGGCAGGACCCACTCTCTGACCCCAGCCCTGGCCCCAGCCCTAGAACACAGCCAGCTTGTTCCCGGCACCCATCCTTGCCACCCACAAAGCCTCCCACCTTCGAGTCCCCCGATCCCACCTTCTTTAAGTGGCCCCAGCACTGTCTCCTGTAACCATGTTGGGGTTCTGTTCAACAGAACCCCATCACTGTGGTACAAGATTGTTTCCTGGGCAAGAGAAGCTGTTATAAGACGGTGGCTCTTTGAAGACAGGGTAGAGAGAAACTGGGCTTTCCTTTGGGTCCCTGACCTTTGCTGGTGTCTGAATACGTTAAGAGCCCAAAGAAAGAAGCATCAATTTTTTTTTTTTTTATATTACCTAACCAAGTGTTTGTGGATGTTTAGCATGCACTGGAAGCACCTGAAGAACTTCAACAGCTTGTTGGGTCCCCTCCTCACCCCCGCCACCCCACCCAGTTTCTGATTTAGTAGGTCTGGGGTGGGGCTAGATAATCTGCATTTCTAATAAGTTCCCAGGTAATGCCGATGTTACTAATCCAGAGACCAACCTTGAGAACCACTGACTTAACCTGCAGGTGAATCAGGGAGCGCTTCTGTGAACAGGTGATGCTAACAGTCCTGTAAATGCACAAGCAGGAGCTGCCAGGTGTGAGGAGAGGAGGGAGGGGACCTGGGCAGAGGGCGCAGCCTGAGTGAAGGCCCTGCAATGATGACACTCATTTCTCCTCACCTGGCCTCTGCCTGGGCACGCAGCATAAACCAGCAGTGGCTGAGCAATAACCACAGCAAACCTCCACCGACCGACAGCCCGGACCTGCCCGGACAGGCCGGTCCTTGGTCAGCCCGCAGGTGAGGGGAATCCAAGCTACGCCTCGCGGACCAGACCACGGCTCCCCACCACTGCTCAACCACGTGAGCACCAGGATTCTGCCCCACACCTCCAGACACAATCCCTTCCATCCTGGCCAGCTCTGTTTCCTCATTCCCAGTGCCTCACACGACAAGTCAGTTTCATCCGACCAGAGCAGACCCTCGAAATCACCAGACCCCGATGGCAGTCCCCCGAGTCTGAACCTCTCCAGGCCGAGCCGTCCACCTTGCCGGGACTTAGTCACCGTATCTGCTAAAAGGGGGTGGTAACACTGCCCGTCTCCCTACTGCTGTTGGGAGGATTAAAATAAGCTTCTTAGTCATTAACTACATCATCAACTACAACAATGACCGTAACTAACCTGGAATGGGCTTGTACTTAAGCACCTTCCCTGCATTTTCTTTCTAAATGCTGTAAGATGGGGACAGTTATTATCCCCCTTGTACGGACGAAGAAACTAAAAATAGCTTGCCCAAGGTCCCATAAGTATGAGATTTGAACCCCCATCAGAGATTTGAACCCAGATCATCCAGCTCCAGAGCCTAGTTCCCAGCCTCTCCTCTATGTGTGTCCTAGTCACCCACCTTGAGTGAGATCTAGCCCAGGTCACCTCTCCCTGCCACCGTCCTCTCCCCCTTCCTGGGGCCCAGGGAGGCTGAGCAGGAGGCCTCTAGAGGCTGCAGCCTCTACAGTGTCCACAGTCTAGGGTATGGGTCCCCAGTCTCGAGGGCAGTCACAAGGCCTGCCAGCCAGGCCAACTTAACTGGCACAAGTTTTAGATACCACTCAACGTGGCCACCAGGGAGGAGGCTGGCACTACAGAACTTGAGCACCTTAACCTTGATGAAAGAAGAGAAGAGGAAAAACAGGTGTAACCGAGAGAGGAAATCCTGCCAGGCTTCCAGGATAAGACGGGCAGGTCCCACACCTTAGGCAAATTGCCCTTTCTCTCCAGGCCTCAGTTTCCTCATCCATACAAGCCTCAAGTCATTAGACAGAAAGTTCAGAAACTCAGACTCCAGAGATTCTTCCCTCTATCTCTGAAAGGATAGATATATCCTTTTCTCCTAGGTATAAACAGTAATTATGATAACCATTGTTAGCTTTGAAAAGCTCCCACTTACTGGGTTCTTACAATGGGTCAGGCACTGATCTGCTCAATCTTCCCAGCAAAACAGGACTGTTACTATCCTCATTTTGCAGCTGAGGAAAACGATGCCCAGAGAGATTTAGGTACGTTGATCAGGATCCCACAGTTAATGGTGGCAGAGCTGGGATGTGAAGCCAGGACTTCTGACTCTGCTCTGCAATGCTGCCCACACCCAGTGGGGCAGGAATGGGCTGCCCACAGCCACTGCCTCCAGAGCACAGAGCCTGGAGGAGATGAGACGTGTCCTGAAGGAAGCGGAATTCAAGACCAGGTATGTGAAGGGCCCTGTAGAGGCCCAGATAACAGACTGTGCACGTGGAAAGCAGGGAGCAGGCAGCGCGAGCTCTGCGGAATTAGGAAGAGGTCACACTGGAGCTGGGCTGGGGGGGATTTTGGGGTGGGTGAGGGGAAGTGACTGGGGGGCAGCACCCTCACTGTAAGCAGAGATGTGGAGGCAGGAAGGGATAGGGCGCACACAGGGAGGGAAAAGTGGCAGGTTCTCTTTGAGGGTTGAGGTGCACTGGGAGGTGAGGCACTGTGGTCACATAGCAGGCCACCTCCCACGCCTCGGCCTCAAATAAATAAATGCTCATTTGCAATGCACATTTTAAAATTAGACTAATCCAATCTGTATCAACAAATAAAACAGGTAGGAATAAAAAGGGCCAGGAGGCAACTTGACACAAACCCTCCATCAAGATAAGAGCTTCAGGCCCCTCTGTAACTCCTTGGGTGACAGACTGGCTTTAGCCCTGAGGCCACACAGTCCAAGACATCCACATCATCCAGCCCTTCCTCTAAGTTCCCAACCTCCAAGCTGAAGCTGATGGACAGAGCTTTGTGCCAGCCCCACACGCAGGAGAAAGCACCTTGGCTTGTGACCCCTCAGGCCGGGAGGCCTGGCTTTACCCTCTAATGAGGGGAAGGAGGGGGACAGCCCTGCCCCCCAGCCCACGCACCCCACCCCTCCCACTCCTCACTTTCAAATCCATCAGCCCTTTCCTCCAGCCCCTACTGATTCAGCCTGACCCGTGATTCAGCCTTGTTTCCTCACATTTGAGGAACGAGAGACTGAACCCATTTCACAGACTGAGAAACGAAAGCAGAAGGTTCCAGTCCTCTGTGAAACCACAGTCCCTGGCAACCCAGACTTTGGTGGCTGATCCAGAAATTCTGAGGGGCCCCTCAAAGGTCAGCTGGGCCGAGTGTTTTCCATGGGGCAAGGGCTCTCCCAGGCAGAGCGCTGCAGGGGAACTTCTAGAAGGGGCAGCTGTGAAAAGCTATGAGAAAAACGGAGTACAAGTGGGCCGAGCACCACCCTAAGATTCTCGGGCGAAAAGGGAACTGAGAGAGGTCACCCAGGCATGACCCTCCGGTACATGCCTCCGGCACCCTCTCCAACTCTCTGGCCTCTTTGCATATACTGTCAGCAATGGGGACCTTGCTGCCTCCCCAGGCACTTAATTCCCGTTAGCTTCATTGTCACCTTTGGTGCTGTCTCTGCCCTTGAGAGCCACACAGGACAAGACTATGCCCTCTGCCAGTAGACAGCCCTGCAGGGAATTGAAAGCAGTGACACTGCCACTTAAGGGTCCTTCCCCAAACCCCAGACCACCTGTGATGACCCTATCCCCAAGATACCTACAAAGTCCTGCAGCCTCCCTCTCAGTCCCATGGCCTGAGTCAGACCTTTGGTCAACTTTCTGCCAGACCACAATTAGCATCATCTCTGAGCTGGTCTCAACCCTGCCAGTCTTGGCACCACCTTTGGCCAAATGACCCCTGAGAGGAGCAGCACAACAGGGCAGAAACTCTTCAAGCCTGGGTTCAAACACAGTTCTGTAAGTGACTCAACCCCTCGGAGCCTCCACTTCCTCATCTGAAAATGGGGTGGGGCTGGGGGTGGCCAGCAGCAGCTACTTTGCAGGGGTATTGTGAGATCTCAATGGAGCGTCTGTAAGGAGCCTGGCACAAGACACAGTAACAGGCATCGACTCGACGAGCTGCTTACAACCCTCTGTCTTCTCCACCAGCCAGAGACTGAAATCCAAACCCCCGAGGAGGACACTGCAAGCTCCCCACGACCCCATCTTGCCTCCCACAGCCCCCTTTCCCACTGCCTGCACCCTCACAAACACTTCCTCCCCCAGGAAGCCCTGTCGACATAAACTACCAGAAGAGCTTTTCCAAAGCCCGTCTATCACTGATCACATCCTGCCTCTTCGCCATCACTTGATCCTCGCCTTCCCTCCCCTGTCAGATTAGCGGCCTCTCCAGCCAGAAAGCAGGAGCATCTCACCTCATTTCATTTCCCAGTCACCCCCGTCCACAGACATTTTCCATACATATTTAACAAATTACCCTAACGTTCCATTTCAAGTAAAGAATGTCCAAGTCCTCCAAACAGTCCAGATATTTCAAGCCATACCCCAAACCAAATTCCAAGCCAGCAGAAGTCTGCCCAGTCTCTAGGGACTCGCAGGCCTGGCTTTGACACCAAAGTGCAGAAGACGGGTCAAGCAGGCCCAAAGCCCAGGGCAGAGAAAGCTCTGGGCTGCTAAGACCAGAGTCCATTTCTAAGTGTCTCACGTGCAGGTCTCTCAGTTGGGCCCTAGGTCAACCCCCAACCTATGATTTCATATTCTTAACCACATTCTCAACTTGCGATTGTAAAACTGTTCTTTGTATACCCCTTGTGATAGGAGACTCACTATCCATCTTTTCATTCTTGCTGGCTCCTCCTCCCTTCACCTGTTGATTCTCTTGCTCTGATCTCAAGGAGAGTCTGACCACACGCCTAGGGTCATCCCCATCCCTCAGGAATCTTTTCAGCCCCTCCACTCAATCCCCCACATTTCTGGGCCCCCTTAAACTCTAGCTAAGTAGTGGAATTTCCACTCTTGTTCCTACCAGCTGGCAGTGAACTGTCAGCCCAGGAGGACCCCCTATTCTCAGGGCCCAGGAAAAGCCTACGGACACTGCAAATTCCAGAAGCAGTGCTGGTTCAGCCCTCGGAGAAGTTAGAATGGTAATGCACAAACTTTCCTCTCCCCAGGACTTTTTTTCCCGCTATCTGCTCCCACTCCATTGTTTTAAGATGTCATTCACTAACTAGCAATTTGTTTTCCATTTTTTTAGAAATTACTCAAGGCCCCCGCTCAGAGCCTGACCCACAGTCATGGGATGGTACCCCCACCAAAAGGCTAGGCCAGCACAGGGCACTAAGGTGAGTGAAAGTCTGGGCCACCCCACATTCACTCCTGGGCTATTTACATGGAAAATGCATGCCCTAGGCTCAGAAACCCATACACGCATGCATTTTCCATAAGGATTCTGCAATTGAGACATGTGCTCAAAGTCCACCCTTCATTACCGTCCTCAAGGACCCTTGGGGCTGGGGCATTACTTCTGCAATGAGGACCCTGCTGATGGGTCACACAAGAGGACACCTGCAATATAAATCCCATCACCCCAAGGGCGCCACTCCTGGCCCTACCTCTGCCCCCTGCTGATCTGAAAGTGACCTGGTCTGGATGGAGTAGAAAGGCTCTTCGGTCCCCTGGGTGCTGGGGAGAGGCCTGTTGACAAAGCCACCAGCTGTCCCCAGCCAGAGCCAGGGAGCACTCCTCCCTGCACCACCCATACTATGAAAGCGTTCCTACCACGGACCCAGCCAGCAACAGAACTTGGACCCTTTACGGAGCTCCAGGCCCGGGCTCCAGCTGCCCACAATAACAAGAGCCAGGGCACAAGACCTCAGCCCACACCAGTACCAGACAGAAGGAGCATCACCTGAGGGTAAGGGTAAAGGGAAGAGGGGCCTGTGTCCTCATGATTTCAATGGAAAATGAGCTCGGTCACAGCAGGATCTTATAAAGCCTTGTAGTTGAGACTCAGGCTGGGGGAGGGGAGTCAAATCCAAGTTCCACCACATCACAGCTGTGCGACCTTTATGATTCTGTGCCTCTGCCCCGCTGTAAAATGCTGCTAATAGTAACATGGGAGAATTAAATGAGATAATGTATCTAAAGCAGTTAGCCCAGGGCCTGACATATAGTACACATGCAACAAATACTTGTTGAATATAAACATGCCACCGTTTACTAAGGTACCACAGGTTCTCATTTCATCCTTATTCTGGCAGATTCTATACTTTGCCCATTTTACAGGTGAGGAAACTGAGGCTAGGGGAAGGTAAGGAACCAGCCCAAGGCTACAGAGCTGGGAAGTGACAGACATCCAGGTCAGTCTGAACCTCAAACCAGGGACAGTAATGCCGCAGGCCATTCCAAACGCTCTGGGGCAGGGGGTGGGGGTGGTTTTACAGCACCCGGGTGTGATGGTGGGATTCTGTATCCCCTGGGCCTGGCATGGCTCCTAGCTGACCCGCGTGCTTAAATCTGGGAAAGAGCCAATTTCCCAGTCTGTCCCAGAGACCACGCGTCCACGTACGCCTCCTCCTACCCCGTCCCAGGGTGTTAAAGGGCAGCGTTCAAAGCGGGGGGTATAGTTGCTCCCGAGAACCTGAGGGAGAAGAGGAGTTAGAGACCAGGCCGATCACAGCCCACAGAAAACCGGTCCGGCTGCCTTACTCTTTCCGAAGCGGGGACCTAGCCTCTAACCCCGTCCCTCGCCAGACAAAAGTTTCCCCTGTTCGGGAGTAGAGGAGGGGGAGGGGGCATTCCTCGTGAGTGACATTATCCGTGACCTACAGCTGCCGCGCTGCCCTCACCGGCACCCCGGCCTGCCCCCGGCCCCCGCCCGCTCCCCCACCCCTTTGTCCTCCCACCAGGGTGCGCGGGGCCCGGCAGACTCTACGAGCCCGCCCGGCGCCCGCCCGCACCAAACTTGCGCCGGCGGCAGCTTGGGCCCCGCGCGGCCTGCACGCCCAGCTCGGCTCGGGCCCCGCAGGCTCGGCGACAGGGGAATGGCCCGCCCCGGCCCTCCCAGCCTCTTACCTGCCACGCCTGGGGCGCCACCCGGGGCAGGGGGCGCTCCCGGCGAGCTGCCAGACGCCTGGGTCCCGTGGGCCGTGTGTGCGCTGCCAGGCAGCGGCCCGGGCCGGGCTTAACCCCTTCGCGTCCGCCTCCCGCAGCTCCCACCCACGCTCCACGCCGCAGCCGCCGCTGCCGCCGCCCGCCCCGCCTCCCGCCCGCTCTCCTCCCCCTTCCCTCCCCCTCCCCCTCCCCCTCCCTCTCGGTGCCCAGCCCCCAGTCCCGGTCCCCGGCACTGCGCTGAGGCAGCGCGCAGCCTCCCCCCTCATCCCGCGGTGGGAGGTGGGGGTCTCCCTTTAGACTGCAAGTTGGGGCGCGCCGCCTCGCTCACCGCGGGCCCGCGGAGCACAGAGGGGCGAACCCGCGCGCCAAGGGGCCCCCAGACTGTCTCCCCTTACCCACTCCGTCCCCGGCGCCTACCTCCCCGAATGTCGGCGGAGGGAGCGGGGTTCGATCCCGTGATGGAGCGTGGGTGCCGGCCGGAGATCTGCTCCACAGGCCCGAGCGGCCGGCTGGCGTGCGGCGCGCACCCCGGGGCGGGGGCCGGGGCGGGACCGGGCGCTGCTATCGGAGCTGGATTTCTCGGCTTCCACCCGGATTCTCCCTCGGCTCTCCCGGCCGATTCGGTGCTGCTCGGCGACCACGTGACGCAGGCTGCCTTTGACCCCAGTCTCAGAGCGGGTAGGGGGTGGGGGCCGGAGGGGGTGTCAGATGCGGGACCCACGAGGGCCCGAGGCGGCTGCCGGGAGTCCGGGAGGCGGTGACCCTGGGGAAACAAAGCCCGGGGGAAGCCAAGTTATTCGGGGGTCAAAGGGGGAACAGCACTGGGGGTCGGAGAGGCTGCAGAGAGACCGAGAGAGACAAAGACTCGCGCCCGCCGTGCCTCCGAGTGTCCTGGGAGCGCCCTGGCTGGCCCGAGGGGGCCTCCTGGCTCTACCAACACTGGGCCGATGACAACCCTCCAGGGCCTCCTCAGACGGCTCCCCAACAGCCAGGTCTCTGCTGGAGTGACCCCTTCTGGGCAGTCTTTCCCAGCCCCGCCTACCCCTTTGCCCTTACTCTCGAAAACCCCTTTATTTCCTTTTTCGTGATTATCTGGTTCACTTACTGGTTGCATTGTTTACTAGAATGTCATCTCCCCCAACAAGTTGTTCCCAGCTGAATTCCCAGCGCCTGGCACATAACAGGCAAATGAAGAGGTGGATGACATTGTGCAAATCTCTTCTCCCACTGCGCCTCAGTTTCCCACCCCCAGTGCAACCATCTCAAGGACCCTGCAAATTAGGCAAGATTACACTGGTCATCGTCATTACGCAGATGAGAACAGCGAGGCCCAGAAACACAAAATGATTTCTGGGAGTCTCTGAAGTGGCTGAGACCCCAGCCTGCACTCAGATCTGACTGTTCCAGGTGGGGCTTTTTACCATCCATGAGCCTGCCTGTAATGAGGGACTGGGTCATTAGTTGATTGGTTGATTAGTGAGCCATAAGGAGCTTGCTAATGATGTAGATCACCAGGCCACCCTAGAGATCCTGACTCTGTGGGCCTGTGGTGAGACTAGCAAATTTGGAAAACAATGGATCGGTGGTTTCCTAAGGACCTTCAGAGGCTCGAGATTACCTAATTGTAGGAGCAAAGCTTAAAAAAAAATATGAGCAACCAAAGCAGAGCCAAGAGAGGTAGAAAAGCCAAGCTTGACATACGAAAATAGGACAGAATCATCCCAATTCCCCTAAAGGGTAACCTCCTGTGCTGGGGGGGAGCGGGGGAAGGGGTTTCAGCCAGCCCACTCATGTCTCGGAGGAGGAAAGACGCTGAGGCCTGAGCAAGGTTGGTGCTGGGGAATGGGACCAGGCTCTGGACTCCCAGTCATGCCCATGTGACAGCTTTGCATGGAGTGTAGTCAGTAGGACTAAGCCTAAGGGTGGTGATCACAGGCCCAAACTGATGTTCAAAGATAGGCTTGTGACTTCCTAGTGCATACTCCAGCCATGCCACCAATTTAGCCAGGGAAAGCAACATCCACTAGCAAATTCTCTTTTATAATCTATGTTCCTGTGGTCAATGATCTAAAGTTCTTGAATACTGTCTGGGTCTTGGGCAGGTTAAACAAGCCCCTAGAATCTTATTTACATCCACATGAGGTCCTGTAGCATCTTCCCTGTGCCAGGCACTGTGTTCTTGGTAACAGGGTTGAAAGAGACATGGGTCTGCACTCTCAAGAAGTGTCAGGGTGTGTTTGGAGGTGATCTGCATGTCCCTCCCTGTGTCCGGAGGCTGGCTGAGCTGAGGGCCTGCTGGGGAGGCCCAGGGCAAGTGCTATGGCCTACAATAAGAGGGGAGCAGAACAAGGGAACTTTGGGGGGAAGCAGCCCCTGAGCAGGATCTGGAGGGACCGGAGGGGATCAGGGCGGGGATATGGACATTCCTGGTACAAGGAACAACCTGTTACAGGCCACATGGAAAGCGTTCAGGAAAAGCTGAGTGTTGCATGGAGGGGGTGAGGGGAAGGGTAGAGGAAGCAGGAAGGAAAGAATGAGCAAGAAAACTGGAGAGGTGGGTTAGGAGCAGTTTATGGGTGACCTTCTCTGAGGGGCCCAAAGGAAAGGACATTATCCTGAGGGCCAGGTGGAGTGAGAAGGCTATAAGTAGGTGAAGGAGGTAATAAGAGCGATGCTATGGGAGGGTAGAGAGGAATGGAGGCCAGTCAGGTCACGGAGCTCTTCTCCTGCCCAAGCTGAGCGAGAGCCAGCATCTCACCAATGGAGTTGCAGGTCCCGAGCATTGGCAGGGGGGAGGGGGGACAGCTGTGAGCTGGGGTGACTCCCCATCACCGACAGCTCTTCCTACTCTTTTCAAATCTTCAGTTACCGTTCACCAAGTTGGGCCCAAGGCCCTCCAGCTCACTGTTACCCAGAAAGCCTGCAAAAAGGCAAGACCCAGGCTCCACCCTGGGCATTGGCCTCCATGGGTCTAGGTGAAGCTGAGGACTCGCATTTCTAACCATACCCTGGGAGATTCTGAGGAAGACTGTCGAGGTGCCCTGCTCCTCCAACCCCTCAGGACCCACCCACACCTCCCAGAGCTTTGGGGACCTTCTTTGTGCTGGTAACTTCCCCTGCCCACACCCCCTCCTCAGTCCAGTGTCCTCCCCACTGGCCACTTGACATGCTCCTTGGCTGCCCCAAGGTCCCCTTTATCCAACTCTGTAAACCAAAGGCTGAACTTCCAAACCTGCATCCACCCAAACCTGCTTCTCTCCCTCCTCCTATGTGTCCAGTTCACATGTCCAGTCCAGAAATCTGTCACCAGCCCCTGTCCCCACATCCCATCCATGAGCCAGGGCCACTGGTTCCGCCTCCAGTTTTCTGCTCTAACCCAACCCCATCCCTTCCTCTTCATCACTACCACCCTAGCCCAATCCAACATCTTGTCTCTGCCTCGGCACGTGTTAACAGCCCCTTCACTGCTCTCCCTCCCCCCCACTTTGCCTCCTCTAATGCAACCTAATCATGCCCATTTCTTAAAGCCACCAATGCCTTCCCATTGCTCTCAGGATAAATTCCCCACCTTGTTGTCCAGCCTTACCTCTTGTCCTAAGTGGTATGCCTGGCCTTCCCCTTTACCTGACTAATTCCTCGTTCAGAGTGTGGACTACTTGGGTTTGAATGCTGGCTCTGCCACTTAAAAGCTGTGTGACCGTGGGCCCGTTTTTTTTTTTTTAAAGTAAATTTATTTATCTTTTTTTTTTTGGTTCGTTGGGTCTTCGTTGCTGCAGGCAGGCTTTCTCTAGTTGTGGCGAGTGGGGGCTACTCTTTGTTGCGGTGGTGGGCCTCTCATTGTGGTGGCTTCCCTTGTTGCGGAGCACGGGCTCTAGGTGTGCAGGCTTCATTAGTTGTGGCACGGGGGCTCAGTAGTTGTGGCTTGCAGGCTCTAGAGCGCAGGCTCAATAGTTGTGGCGCACGGGCTTAGTTGCTCCACGGCATGTGGGATCTTCCTGGACCAGGGCTCCTACCCATGTCCCCTGCATTAGCAGGTGGATTCTTAACCACTTTGCCACCAGGGAAGTCCCTGTGGGCCAGTTTTTCAAACTTTCTGTGTTCATCTCTAAAATGGGATAATAGTCTGTACTTCCTAGGACAGTTGTGAGAATTAAATGAGTTAAACATGTAAAGCCCTCAGAGTGGTGTCTGTCACAGGATAAGCACTATTAAAATGTTAGCTAAATGGTTAATTTTTATCTTTGGGGTATCAGGTTAAATTTCATTTCCTCCTGGGGCTTTTCCTCTGTCCCTAACCCAGACCACTTCCTGGTCTACATGTCACCATCCCTCTTCATCATCCTTGTAGTTACTTGTCGGCTGCCTCTCTCTAGAGTGTAAGCTGTGTGTGAGCAGGACCACATTTGTCTCAGACACAGCTGAGCTCTGGAACCCCACACAGAGCTATAGGCACAGGGCAGGCAACCAGCACATATTTGCTAACTAAACAGATTAAATGAAAGTCAACAGATTCATCACAAAACAAAGAACACTGCCTCCCTACAACATGCCCATCCATGGTACTTCATTCATTTAGTCATTTGACATTGATTAGTACCTCTCCTATAGTCTTCCTCACACCATCCTGGTGGGGGAGGAAAAGTAGAGGGACATAGAGATGAACATGACAGATGTGGCCCCTGTCCGCAAGGAACGTATGGTCTACTGCAGAGACAAACATGTAAATGCACCAGAAGATATGACGCAATGTAACCATGTTGTTATACTGGCCTGAAACAATCCTGCTTCCCAGGAGGTCTTTGGAACAGGAAAGTGAAAAGTAAATGAAAACAGACACTGTTGCCTACTTTAGCCCCTACCCCCAGGTCCTAGCAGGGTTGTCTATAACAGAGCAGGAAGGGTAGGTCCTGCCCCAAGGGCATTGAGATCACCCCCTCTTTCCCTGCCTGGAGACCTCCTATTCAGCCTTCAAGGCCCCACTTAAGCAGCACCTCCTCTGGGATGTCTTCCGGTTCCTGCCAGGGCTCTCTATGGGACTTCGTCACGGCTCTAGTGATTTTCTGGGACTATGGTGGGATTTGTCACAGAGAATCCAAATTTCATGTCATTTTCTTCTTAAAAAAGTAAAAGGTGATTCAATGAATGTGTAACTACATGTGATTTCACGGTTTGGACTTCAGTGGAGGCAGAAAATAGCCTCTGTCAGACCATGTGACCTGATTTGTGGTTTGGAGAACATGGTCACCGTAATTACAGCATTGACCACATGGTGTAACAGTTTCCTCTCTCCTCTCTCCTCTCTCTCTCTCTCTCTCTCTCTCTCACACACACACACACACACAGTTCTTCAAGGACAGGGACTATTTGCTTCCTGGCAGACTTTGATATCTGTTAAGCAAATGAAGGAGAAAAATCTGTGAAATGGGCAGGTTATCCATGCTTCAGATGGACAATGGATATAAACTGTTCTGAAAAGCAACCAAAGACTGTCTGAGGTGGGGGATGGGAGTAATTAACAGCAATTAATTGCTTACTCTGGTGCATGCTACCTGCTTTCCGCCATTTGTTATTGAGCAGCCCAGAGAGTTGTAGCTCAGAGAGGTGAAGCAACTTTCCCAAGGTCACCCAGACAGGCGTGGCAGAGGAGGTTTCGAATCCAGCCCCACCTAACTCGAAGGTTAAGTTCTTAGCACTATTACTGCACCACCCAGTGCCCGGGGGCAGTGAGCCTCCAAACTGTTCAGGACCACCTGGGTTCTGTGCCCTAGTCCCCCGCTTCCACAGGGTTCGCCCACCCTTCCCTGTTGCGCCCCCACTTTCATCTACGCTGCTGCTGTCTGAAGAGCACTTGCAGCTGGTTTACAAAGCAGTCCCGTCTCTGGGGCCAGGTTTCCTGTTTCAGGCAGAACCCACCCAAGGATGTGTGTCCCGCCTTCCCCAGTCCTATTCCTCACTCCCAGGAGCTGCCTGGGCCAAGGACTCAGCTAGCACAATCCCTTGCACGTGCAGCACTCTTCCTGTGTTTTTGAAAGCATTTCCCAATTCTGTAAACCAATTCCCGGGGACTCCACAGCAGTCCTGAGGATTTTTCACAGTGGAGGCTTTTTCACACCCATTTGATGATGATGAGGCTTTTCCACCCCCAAAGGTGAGAAAATGGAGGTTTGGCCAAACCGTGGGAGATCCCCTCAGCTGATCAGAGAGCTGAGCTGCAGCTAAACACCATTTCAGACCACCGCCGCCTTCTTCCAAGTCCCTGGAAGGTTCAACTTGACCAAGAGAACGGAGATGAAGGGTGAAAGATCTTCGGAATCCTCACACAGAGAAGATAATAGCTTCTGCAAACAAATGTAAATCGGTTAATTTCCCTTTTTACTGTGTTGATTGTGATACACTAATTACAACCTGGCGAAAGAAAAATACAGGCGTGTGTGTGGTCTCTAAATGACGCTACCACAATAGGCTCAAAGTCCTCTGAGGGCAAGGCAGTGTCCGGGGCTCAGTTCCAGCCTGCTAATCTGGGAGCAGAATCCTCCTCATGTGAGGGCAGAAGCTAAGGGCGGCGGCGGAACTGTTCCTTCCCAAAACTCTCCAGAGGGGCTCAGCACTGGCCTTGCCCTCACCCCCAGGCCATTTCTCATCCACTCCTCCACTATCTGGCCTCCTCATTCTTCAGTTCTCTTCACTTGACCACCAGGAGCTAACTCCTTTTTTAAAAAATTGAAGTAAAGTTGATTTACAATATTGTGTTTGTTTCAGGTGTATAGCAAAGTGATTCCGTTATATATTATTTTTCAGATTATATTCCATTGTAGGTTATTATAAGAATAATATTGAATATGGTTCCCTGAGCTATACAGTAAATTCTTGTTGCTTATGTATTTTATGTATAGTAGTGTGTATGTGTTAATCCTATACTCCTAAATTCATCCTTCCCCCACCTTCTCCTTTGGTAACCATAAATTTGTTTTCTATGTCTGTGAGTCTGTTTTGTATACAGATTCATTTGTATTATATTTTTAGATTCCACATATAAGTGATATCATATGGTATTTGTCTTTCTCTTTCTGACTTACTTCACTTAGTATGATAATCTCTACGTCCATCCATGTTGCTGCAAATGGCATTATTTCATTCTTTTTTATGGCTGAGTAATATTCCATTGTGCATATATACCACATCTTCTTTACCCAGTCATCTGTTGATGGACACTTAGGTTGCTTCCATGTCTTGGCTATTGTAAATAGTGCTGCTATGAACATTGGTGTGCATGTATCTTTTTTAATTTAGAGTTTTCATTTTTTCCAGATATATACCCAGGAGTGAGATTGCTGGATTATATGGTAACTTTTTTTTTAGTTTTTTAAGGAATCTCTATACTGTTTTCCATAGTGGCTTCACCAATTTACATTCCCACCAACAGTGTAGGAGTGTTCCCTTTTCTCCACACCCTCTGCAGCATTTATTATTTGTAGACTTTTTGATGATGGCCATTCTGACTGGTGTGAGGTGATCCCTCACTGTGGCTTTGATTTGCATTTCTCTAATAATTAGTATAATTAGTGATGATGAGCATCTTTTCATGTGCCTGTCGACCATCTGTATGTCATCTTTGGAGAAATGCCTATTTAGGTCTTCTGCCCATTTTTAAATTGGATTGTTTGTTTTTTTGATATTGAGCTGTATGAGCTTGGAGCTAAATCCTTTTAACATGACTCAGATCAAAAGATTACATTCATCAAAGGCAGGGGGGACATTTCTCCTCAAGATTCCCATCAATTATTCCAGTTAATTCTCACCACTCCCATGGGGTAGGGTGTGGGCACCACAACCCCCACTTTCTAGTTAAAGAAAGTGTGGCTCAGGATCCCAGCACCTCTGGCAAGTGAAGCAGGGAGGCTGGGCCAGGCCACCTGGTCTGGAGGTTGCTGTCCAGTTCTCCTGGGTCCCTGCACTCCTTACACATACCCAGCCCCCCTCATTCGTTTGCATTCTCCTCCTGGGCTACCTCGTCATCTTCGTTTATGATTCCTGAACTAATCCAAACTGCCTTTTTACAGATATGGAGACACTGAGGCCCAGAGAGGAACAGGGGTCTGCCCCCATCACCAGTGATGCAGCCGAGCTACGACGACCCTTCCCCATTGCCCAGCTGTGTGTGCATCAGAAGCTGAGAAGAAGGGGGCACCAGTAAGGCAAGGACTCCCAGGGTCAAGTCTAGACATCATTCCTGGGCCCTTGGAGATGTGCCAGCGTATGGGGGGAAGGGCAGTGTTGACCCCAGTGGGAAGTTGGCTCTGGAACTGGCATGGTGGCCAGACTCTTGTCTGGGGCTATCTGCTCCAACAGGCATGGAAATTCTTATCATTCCAAGGCCTCCTCTTCACACAGACCTGTCTGGGCTGGGTCTGTCCTGAGATGGAGCTGGGGTTGTGGGAGGGGGCAGGAGGCAAATGGCAGGGATACCGCCTCCCATTCACACACAACATGGTCACACTCATTCACTCATCCACTGCACACACCACTCACCCCACCCACCTCCCTTTCCCCCAACCTGCCCTCCTTCCAGTGCTTAAGAGCTCTGGAGCCAGGCTATTCTGTGTGGAAATCCGAGGTCAGCCTTCACTTACTGTCACCTAACGTGGCTTCAATTGTTTATTTGTAGAATGGGGATAATAGTACTTACGTCGTAGGGTTATTGAGAAGATTAAAGGAAATATTAGGAAGCCACTTAGCACCATGCCTGGCATAGCTATAGTTGTTACTGTTGTTTTATCTGGCACTCCCCTATAGCTCACTGGGGTTCCCCCTCTATTGTACATACACACCCCTCCCCAGAGGCCAACTCCCAGGCTGCCCTCAGCCAGCTGAGCCCACCCTCACAGCCCTACCGCCCGCCCTCTTACCCCTCTACTCCAGGCAGCCTGGGACCCTCAGGCCTGGGTACTGGCCACGTGTGCCCAGCATCCCTTCTGCCCAGAATGCCCTCCTCTCCACCTCTTCACAACTCTAACTACCCTCTCCTTTCCTTCAAGTCCCAGCTCCAGTCCCACTTCCTCTAGGACGCCTTCCCTGACTGACCTCTGATCTTCCTCCTCCGAATTGCTGAGGTGCTCTGAGTGAGTCATTGCCACTTAGTACTGCCTTGGAATTCCCGACTCGGTCAGTAAGAAAGCCTCTTCCTTCTTCCTCCCCACAATCTCTTAAAATTGAAAACAGCATTCTACAGGCATATTTGAAGCACCCTAAATCAACCTGCTGATTCCTGTGTCACCCCACATCCTAGCACCTGGAGTCACCCATCACACATCTTCCTAGAGCTAGGAACAGGGTGGGGCTCAGAGACCACGCAGTGCAGGCCAGTTACCCAGACAGACAAACAGAATACTCTACAAACTGGGAGAGGCTGGAAGGATCCTCACTCTGTCACTGGGGTCCGTCCCAGGAACAGTTCTGCTGAGGAATGGGGAAGCAGAGAGGGCCATCTGGAGCAGAGGCTCCCTGAAGCTCACCTGTAGGAACAGGTGTCGAGGTAGACCCTGCAGCCTGTAGAACAGTGGCCTGGGGGGAGAGGAGGGAGGGGCAGGACTCAGACTCCACACCTTTCATGGGGAGAAGGATGCAGACCTGTTCTGGGAGGCCCTGGAAGATGCTCTGGGAACCAACCATGAGGGTGGAAGAAGCTGCAGGAAGCAGATCCCACCCGACACCCAGAAACTCTAACCATTCCAAAAGCCCAGCAGCCATGGTGGCAGTGAGTTCTCCACTGGGAAGGTGGGGGGAAGGGGTAGGCAGAGGCTGGTCAGTGCTGGTCAGGGTGGGCTAGAGGATCCCTGCACTGGGTGGGAGAAGGATCAGGATTCTTCTCAGATTCTTTTAGGCTCTGAGAGTTAGTGTCTAAGACTCAAAGTCAGCTAGCAATATAAAGATCTGGAAATCTGGTTCTAAAATTCTATTTAAAATTCTGAAATGAAATACATGAAATTAAAAATTTTCCAGTAGCCATGTTTTAAAAGCAAAAAAAAAAAAAAGGTGAGATTCATTTTAGTAATACATTGTATTTAACCCAATATATTTAAAATATTATCATTTTGACACATAATTAACATAAAGAAATTATTAATGAGATGTTTAAAACGCTTTCTTTTATACCAGATCTTCAAAATCCACTGTCCACTTTGTATTTTACACTGTCCACTATGTAATTAATAAAAAGAAATTATTAATGAGATGTTTAAAGTTCTTTCTTTTGTACCAAGTCTTCAAAATCCACTGTCCACTGTGTATTTTACATGTACGGCTCATCCCATTCAGAGTAGTCACATATCAAGGGCTCAATAACCACATGTGGCTAGTGGCTACAGTGTTGGATGGCACAGTTTGGAAACCTAAAATCTATGACTCACTTGTCTGAAATTCTGGGATGCTGTGCCTCTGAGATTCTAGAATTCTGCAGTGTGCTCATGTTCTATAATGCTACAACTGTGATTCCACCAGATTAAAATGTTGCCCCAAGCCTGCGTATGGAGAAGGCTTCTCCCCACATGTCTTTTGTGTGGAAAGAGATCTAGGCCCCTTCAAAGCCCCTGGGTCGGGGGAGAGGGGAGCAAGGAACGCTCCCCTCAGCTGCCTCCACCATCTGGCTCAGCCGGTGTTAGAGGGGTGGGCGTGCCCGTGTGACCAGGGCACTGGCCTCTCCACGTGGAGCTGCCTCTCCCACCATCCCTCCCGCTCGTCATTTCTCCATCCATGCACACAAGCCTGGCAGTGGGACTCCTGCCTTTGAGTCCTCCTGGGGAGGGGGCGTGACCCGGACCCCCAGCCTTGGTTTCTGTCCACTCTGGAGAGCATCTGCGGGGGGCTGCTGGAGCAGATGGAGCTGGGGAGTGTGGTTCAAATCCCAGATGGAAGCCCCTGAGGATGGAACTGGTCTCCATCTGCTCGAGCCTAGGGCCCAGAGACCCACCCATTGCACCTCAGAAGGTTCAGAGAGGTCCTGTGATATAGCCTGAACAATGCAGATAGGGAAAGTGAGGCCCAAAAGCAGAAGGGATTTCCCTCCCGGGCATAAGTCGAGTGTTGTGATCTGCCAGAAGGATGTCTCCTGCTTAGCCACGGGCCTCCTCTTCCTACTCTCAAACTCCCGGTTCCATCTCTGCCTGTGGGGAAAGTCAAGACGCAAACCTGGAATGGCAGGGTGTTAGCGAGGCTGCTGGAAGGCCCCACAGGGGTTGTATCCAGGCGGGTGACTTCTTGGCTTCGGGATGCTTGTGCAAGGCCCGGAGTGTCCTGCTTCCAACCAGGCTCTTCCCAGGCTCCTGCTGCAGCAGGCCCATAGGCCCTACAAAGGGTCCCGACTATGGGCACTGGGGCACAGGCAGGAGTCTGGGTGAGGCAGAAGCTGGAGCTGGGTGGGGAGGGTCTTGGTTGACATCAATCAGCGTCTGCAACCGCTGGTATCCAGTTCTGTCCTCTATTTCAAAGTCCTTTCACGGCCACAGTCCCATTTATCCTCATGAGAGCCCAAGAGGAAAGGTGGGAGGGAGGATGTGCCATCAGCCAGCCCATCAACTCCCAGCACGAAGGCCGTGCAGAGGGCCTGGTGCTGGAGCTTTGTTACTGTCCCACATTTCACAGGTGGGGAAACTGAGGCCCAGAGCGGGGCTATGACCTGTCTTGGACTATAGCGCCAGAGGGAGGCTGGGTCTAGGCCCCTGGGGAATCATTGGCTCAGCACCCTTTCAGGGAGTACACCCACCCCACCCCCGCCCCCCCATCCTGCTCCACTCCCAGGCACCCAGACGCTCTGCAGCTGAGGAGACAAAGATCAGCAGTTACCCGTAGTCATATTTTCCAGGCTGGGCTGCTTCCAGGCTGGGTTTCCCCTCGGAGGAAAGCCCCAAGGTTGTTCTGCGTGGTCAGGAGAACCAGAGAGGAAATGACAAAAATCCTGCTACAAAGGGCCGCAGAAAACAGTCCGACCTTTGGCCTCTAGGGATCTGGCTCTGCCAACGTGGAGGCGCGGAGGTGGGGGGTAGGGGCGTGCTGTAGGAAGGTAGCCCTGGAATCCTGATTTGGAAAGGCATCAGCTTTGGAGTGAGGTGGACCTGGGTTGAGTCCCAGCACTGCTACGTAGTAGCTCTGTGATCTCGTGTCTGTGACTTCAGCTGGGCTCTCTCCGCGGGGAACTGGCTGATACCCATCTCCGGGGCAGTGGGCGTCTGAGTGTACATCAACTAAGCCCATAGTTAGTTCTTGCTCAAATGCCCTTCCAAGAACTGATCAGTTTTGGGGGCCCCCATCGGCCATACTTCGCTGTCATAAAAATGCTCCATAAATATTTTTTGAATAAGCAAATGAATGAATGATTTTTGCCAGCCAAGAATATAGCAAAATATAGGGGAAGGCTTTGAACTAGTCTCTCCGGAGATCTGACAGATTCTGTCACAGCTCACGGGGTAGCCTCATTTTTTAAAGCCCTTAATAATAACTAACCTTTCTGAAGCATTCACTATGTGTCACGCTTTGTTAAGAACCTTAAGAGCACCTAGTTCTCCCAGCAACACTCTGAGAAGGTGTGACTATTATCCCCATGTTTCAGATGAGGAAACTGAGGCACAGAGAGGCTAAGTAACCCCGTGGTCACATTGCTGGTTTGCCGTAGCACCTAGACGTGGAGCCAGCCTTCCTGCCCCCAGACCCCATGGTTTTCACTTGCGGATGGCCGAGGACCCCTTTAGCTCTCCCTTCCAGGCTCCTCTGGCCAGGACTCCCATCACGGAGGGCGCTCCCCTTCCCGGGCTAGTGCTGGTGCTGTTCAGGGCTTCCCATGGGTTTTGGAGGCTCCCGCAAATCAGCCTTTGGGGGTGTATGTGGGAGATGAAGTGGGAGCTCTACCCACTCCAAGATTGTCACCCCGGTCCTTTGTCAAAGATTAATTCTCACAGCTTTCTGGCTACTTCCTGCCCAGAGGGAGGCAGGAAGTAAGGCCACCTGGTACTTGGGCTCCAGCTCCTTTGTTTTCCTTTAGCTTATCCTCCCCCTCCCCTGCCCCAACTGTGGACCTTCCTCTTCCTTGCCCAACCTCAGACCTTGACCCTGAGGTTCACTCCCAGGCAGACTTTCCAGTGTGAGGACAAGAACTCAGGGCTGGGAATCCAGGGACTGGGTTCTATGTGCTGCCAAGAATGGGGGAGGCGGAGCCTATTTTCTCTCCGTGGAGGGGGCATATTTGGAGAAAACCTGCCCCAAGATGGGGGAGGTGGGGGTCGGGAATGTGCCAACAACTCACATGGGCACATCAGTTCTCAAAGAAGCTCCACAGTGAATGTGTGGGATCACCCTGACCACCCTGGTTAGAGATGAGTAGGTTTATTATCACCCCAATTTAACAGAAGAGGAAGCTGTGGCCCAGGAGGATTTAAGTGACTTGTTCATGATTATGCAGACATTTAGGGGCAGGAGCAAATGTTTACCCAAGTCTCCAGAGATTGTATGATTATAATAACTATTATTATTATTGCAAATATTTACCAAGCTCTGACTCTGCCAAGAACTTTCCTCTCATTACCTCTTTTAATCCTCTCAGAAATTCTAAGTAGTGATCCCCATTTTACAGATGAGGAAACTTGAGGATCAGAGAAGCAAATCACATGCCCAAAGTCCAGTTATTTGCATCCACTAGTCAGGGTGTGAAGGAGATCTGAACTCAAATCTGTCTGGCTTCAAAGTCTCAGGTCTTACAGGAAAGACAGGGCCACCTCCACCTGGGGTAGAGGAGTCACCTTATTTCCCAAAACAGGGCCTGGAGCAAGCCTGGCCTCACCATCCCCTGTTTAGGGTGCTGCTTTGGGCCTGGTGCACATAGCCCCTGGGAGCCCCTCCAGCAACGGGCCCTGGGAAATGTAGCAGGTACTGCAGGACTCTGGGACACGTTGGGGCCATGTCTGTGTGTGAGCAGCATACCTGGTCTAGGCCTACGTGACCCTGTGACACCCTCACAGATGAGGTTGCACATGTCTGCACACAAACTCCTTCCTTCCTTCCTTCATTTACCAAATGCTAGAGCACCAGTCTTCATACCTTCATATTTCTACAGACATTCCTGGGTTCTTTTTGTGTTTTTTTTTTTAGACATTCACTTCATTTGCTGACCTCCCCAAGTAGGGACAGCTACATAATTGATGGGGCCCAGTACAAAATGGAAATGCAGAACCCCTTGCTCAAAAATTAAGAATTCAAAGACAGGGACAACAGAGCATTCAGTGATGCATGAGGCCCGGGTGAGTGCACAGGGGGCCTGCATACCCCAGCTCACCTTGGCCTCTTCCTCTGGGCCTCCCTTCCTGCCACCTCATCCTCCTTTCACATTCTCACAAGGTCCATGATCTTCTCCACTTTAGGGCTTTTGCAAAGGCTGTTCTCCCTGCCCTGAACACTTTTCTCAATCATTCTCTCATGAGGTCCTTCTCATTATTCAGCTCTCAGCCCAAACACCACCTCCTCAGGGATGCCCCCCTGGTCCTCCAGCCTCAAGTGGCCACTCACTTAGCTCTTCATCATATCTGCTGTTTATCCCTTCCAAGTGGGCATCAATCTGTGACCTCAAGTGTACTTGTCAGTTTACTGTTTATTATCCATCTTCCCCGGTAGAATGTCAGCTCCCCAGCGCAGGGTCGTGTCTGTCCTGGTCGGCACTGAATCCCAAAGGCCCAAGCCAGTGCTTGGCACACAGTAGATGTTCAATAACTATTTGTAAAACAGTGAATGAATGAATGGACATAGACACCCTTCCACCCCCCTCTCCCCGCAACATTGCCCCACACCCTCCCTGTGCACCCCAGATAAGCACAGGGGTTCTCCCTGAATGTCCTGGTGCTCCAGACATCCCAACACAGAAAGCTGATGATATCCAGACGGGCAGGCGGATCCTGAGGCCTTGAAATGAGGACAGACAGAAGAGGCGAGGCCTGGAGAAAAAGAAAAGAAGATAGAGGGAGGGAGGAGAGGGGAAGAAGGAGGAAAAGTGGAAAGAGAAAGGAAATGGAGCCAGAGGAAGGACAGAAGAGGTAGACAAAGAGGGGAGAACGCGTTGGGTTGGTGATAATCCCGTTTCTCCTCTTTATTAGTGAAACTAATAATTACTATTAATACCTGGCCCCTCCCTCGTCCCTTCATCCAGGCTGGTGGGGAAGTTTTGAAGATGAAAGTCTGGGGGCGCCTCTCAGATGCAGGTTTCAGGGCTTCACAACCACTAATTAAACTTGGCAGCCCCTTCCAATTACCACCCCACACCCCCTCCCCTGGGACGCTCTGTCACCTGACTCAATGTCGGTCCAGGTGGGAATGCTACCTGGGCCTTGAGGGAGGCTCAGTAGCTGCAGCTGGGGAGTGGAGGGTGGGGATGTCGGCAGAGACAGTCATGGGGGAGGTGCTAGAAAGAGGAACCTCACACCAGGTGGCACTGAAACTCAGGAGCCCTGCTCCCAGCTGAAATTACAGCCCCATCCCAGAGGCTGCCCTCCCCCCAGTCCCACCCCAGGGTCTGTGTCTCTGGGCCCTGCCAGATGGCAGTGGGGGAAGTGCTACTGGGAAGGAAGATCTCACCAGGCAAAGAGGCAGAGTCGGCATGTCCAGCTCCTCCACGTGGCCTCAGGGCCACCCGGAGTCCTGGTCTCTCGTATCTTCAGAGGCCATTTCCTTGCACCTCCCTCAGAGAGGCCCCCCCTGCTCTCTAGCAGTCATGAGAGACATCAGCCCGGCTCCCCTGCACACCTGCAGCAATGGGACCCTCACTACCTCCCGTTACTGAGCTGCCTGGACCTTGGGCTCAGTGAGCTCATCCAATCCCTTGATATTAAATACAATCCAGAGGCTCCTGAAGTTACATCAGCAGCTTTCGACCTTTCCAACGAGCCCCAACTGCCTGCCCCATCTTTCTACTAGGATGTCACATTGGTGGCTTCAAAAATAACAGGGCCTGAGCTTGGTTCCCTCCCTCCACCCACGTCACGACCTCCCCAGGCTCTCCCACCTTGGGAAATGGACCCCCTGTCCACCCATTGCTCAAGCTTGGTACCTGGAATCATCCTCACTCCTGCATCCAATCCATCTGAAAATCCTACCAATTCTACCTCCAAAGTCGCTCTCAGATCTAGATATCGTCCTTCACCTTCACAGCTGCCATCGTGCTCCGAGCCATCAACGTCTCTCACCTGCGTGATCACCTTCACCTGAATCTCTAAACAAAGTCAGAGTGGACTTTGAAATACACAAATCACAACATGCCTGCCGTGCCCTGCTTAAAGCTCCTCTCCCTTCTCATGGTATGTAGGTTATAACACACACTCCTCATTCGCCAGGCTCCCGGCCTTCTGGATGATCTCACTTCTCTTCCCTCTCCTCGCCAGCCCCCCACCTCCATGCGGTCCGTCAGCTCTTTTCCACCTTGGCAGCTTTTGCACTGGCTTTCGCCTCTGCTCGAATGCTGTTTCTTTTGCAGGCCTCATGTCTGCACCTTCTCACACTCAAAGTCCTGTCCCTGCCCCTCTAAGTGTGAGCCCACCCTGTAACCTTCTCGGGTCCGCCTGTTTCCATAGCACTTACCATAATCTGTAATGTTATCGGCTGGCTTACTGGTATGATGTCTGGCTGTCTCCCCCACTAGACTGTACCTTCATGTCTACACTACTCATTGCTTTATCACTCACCAATGCCTAGCACGGTGCCCGGCACATAGTAGGTGCTCAACAAATATGCTAAATGGATAAATGTCCAGGATCCGTAACCTGGTACCACCAGCCCATTGGGTCCTGTTCTTCCATTTGGGGTGACTCAGAACAGGTCCTGCCACGTGGCAAAGAGCACAGGGGCCCAGATCCGTCCTAGGAGGCCTGGTGGCGATCTCTGTCCACTTACTCCACTCTGCACCAGCCGAGCGACCTTGGGCTCATCCCCAACCTTCTTCTGCCCCAGCTTCCCACTCTGGAAAATGAGTATAATAATCTGAGCTCCTGGGGGTGTGATGAGGCACTAAGGGAGAATGTACACCAAGGCCACATCACAACCACGTCCCAGGTGGACGTCCTGGAAGAAGCGAAGATTTACACACACACACTCACTCACTTACACTTACATTCCCTAACCAACCTTGGGGCTCAGAAACTACAAAGCTAACTCCCCGGCCCTCCTCACCCCAGTATACCAGCCCAGCCAAGGCCTGTCCTTCCCCCAGGAGCGTGGTGATCCGGCGCCATCTAGCGGGCACCTAGGCGAGAGCCGGCATTCCAGCCCTCCCTTCCACTCCTCAGGGTGGGTGGGGCAGCTCCCTGGGACCCTGCCCTGACCGTCCTCACCAGGCAGAAGCAGGCCTAGAAACAGAGGCGCTGCCCATCAGGGCCCTCGGCCTCTCCCCAACTGCATAAAGTCCTAACCCTGAACCGCTGAAGGCCCACCTCCCCAGTCTTGGAGCTCACCTCCCACCATTCCTTCCCCTCCAGCCATACAGAACCTTCCCACAAAAGATCCTGAATAATCCAAGTTTTCCTCTTATCTCAGCCTGGGGGTTCTCCCCACCCTCTTCTCCCTGTCCTGGCTGACCACTACTACCACTCTGCACCTCTACTTGAATGGCACCTGCCTAGAGGCCCCTGACCAAGCTAAATCTGCCCTCGGTTGCCCCATGGGCCTCCTCACCCCATGTTGCTAAACTAGATCCACACACTGTGTTTCTTGCCCCCATTCCTCCTTAGACAAAGACATTGATAGCAGACCCTGTAACGCTCCCCTCTGCATGCTAAGTGCTGAGAGAGTCTGGGGCCCATAAGCTCAGACTGCGGGTGAGTTCTGTAAAAATCCAAAGCAGGGGAATCCCCTGGCGGTCCAGTGGTTAGGACTCTGGGCTGTCACTGCAGAAGGCCTGGGTTCAATCCCTGATTGGGGAACTAAAATTCCACAAGCCCTGCAGTGTGGCAAAAAAAAAAAAAAATCTGAAGCAGGCGGGTCACAGCCTGTGGAAGATGGAAACTGAGGGGTTTCAGGAAGGATTCAGGGTGCTTCTTCAGGCTGGGCCCCATCTTCAAGCCCCAGAACCCACTAAGCTGCCGTTAGTCTCTGACCTCTGGCTGTGTTTCTCTGGTGAGCTAACTCACCCTCTCTGGGCCACAGCTTCTTCTCCCCACTCTCCCCTTGTGCGCTCATGCAGAACTTCCTTCCAAGGGATGAAGCCCATGGGCAAATTAAAATATGAGTTGTTGCTAAGAATGGGAAGTATGGGGCCTTCCAGGCTGTCCTTGAGGGTGCAGGAAAGGGTCTGGATTTCTCAAGGCCAATTCTCTGTTCTCCCTTCATCCACTCAACAAATACGTAAAAAATGCCTGGATCCGAGATTAAAAGTACTGGGGCTCTGGAGTCAGATTGTCTGGGCTCCGATCCTGGCACCACTGCTGATGGCTGTTGGCTGCTTGTTTCCTTAGCTGTAAAATGAGGGGGATAAAAATTTCTGTCTTACAGGGTTATCGAGAGAATTCAATGAGAGGATATACGCAACTCAGTACGGGCTCTGGTCTGTCGTAAGGGTTCAATGTGAGGGCTATTGTTGCTACCACTATTCACGGAGCAACTTCGGTGTCAGGTCACTGATCTCACACTGCATCTCTCCTCCACGCCACACCTAGGGCCTCCCTTGTCTCCTGCACTCCGGTTCCTGTGGGCCCTGGGCAGACCCTCCCCAGTTCCCCGTCAGACTCCTCCTCAACGCCTTAAGGCCTTCGGATGCCCTCAGGAATTCCAGAACACCTGCAGTGGAACCTCCTCTCTCCCAGTCTTTTCTCTGAACGCTTCCGTCTCGCCGTAGGAAACCCGCTCTCCCATGAGGATGCTGCGTTCCCCTGCAGACCTCCCAGTGGCTTCTCCTTTCTCTTCCATAGCCCATGGACAGGAGAAAAAATGGGGAGAGTGGAGGGAGAAACCACAGGCAGTTGTCCTCCTTGCCCCTCACTGTCCCTTTCAGGCTGTCTGTGTTCCCACCTCCCTAAAGGATGCCCGTTTTGAATCTCGTCTCCACCCTGCAGCACCCACGCCTTCCCCTGGGAGCAGATGTCTACCAGCCTCTGGGGCACAGCCTCCCGTCTTTGAGGGCTTGCCCCTGGCCTCAGTGTCACTCTCAATCAGTTTGTTCCTGTTGTAGCTCTTGGTCATTCCAATATTCACAGAGATGCTGCTGCCATCGCCTTGGCCTCTGGTCCATTGACCTGTTCCTATTGATCTTGTGCCCCCCTCCCCCCGCCCATGTCAGCCACTCACTGCCATGGTCTGAAACTCCTCCCCAAACCATTATCTCAATCTCACGTCCCCTGTCCCTGATCGCCAGCTCAAAGTATCAGCTGGTACCTGGACTTCAGCCATCCCTTACCCCAATGGGACCTCGAATCCATTGTTCCCACCACCTTTCTGCTTCCCCTCACCCCCTTGATGCTCTCACTACCCCAATTACCCCAGCTTCAGTGCCTGCTCAGTGGCGATAATCATTCCTGTACATTCAGCCTCCAATCCCCTGCTCTTCTCTCAAGTTGTCTTCTCTTGGCAAAAACCACAACCCTGGTTAAATCCAGCCCTCTGCCTACTCCATGCCTGCGTCCACGCAGCAGAACATGGCTGGAGAAAACGTCCAGTGGACCCTTAATGCTGCCCTGGAATCACCCCCTAGTCCCCTAGCTCTTGGTGAGGTTTCAAACCTTCTCTCCACCTTCAATCTTCAATATCCACCCACCCCCAGCCTCACAGCTGTTCGCCTCCTACTTCCCTGACGAGAACGTTCTCAAGCTCCCACTCCCAAGTGTGCTTACCCTCCAGCATCTCCCTACTCCCCGTTTGCACAGATGTGCTATCCACGCTCCTATCTAAAGCTGCTACCTCCATCTGTGCACTAGAGTGGGTCACCTCTTCCTGCTCAAGGACATGGCACCATCATCAACTTTTTTCAGTCTCTACTAGACCATTCCCATTGGTATACAAATATCTGTTACTGATGCAATCTTAAAACAGAAAAGAGCCTCTTGATCCTGCTTCCTCATTCTTCTGCCCTTTTGCACACCTTTGCAGCAAAACTCAAGTGCTGTCTATACCTCCCTTCCTCTCTTGAATCTGCTCCATTCAAGCTTTTGCACTCCCCTCCCCCGATCCCTGCCACACACACCTTGACCTCTTGCCAAGGTCCCCAGTGGCCTCCAAGGTGCTACATAAGCGGTCATTCTCAGCCCTTATCTTACTTTACCTCTCAGCATGTGGACGCAGCTGGCTGCTCCCTTCTCCTTGATTCCCTTTCTTCACCCGGCTTCCCGGATACCCCCTCTCTTGGATTTCCTCCCATCTCACTGCTCCCCGCTGCTTTCTCCTTGGCTATCTCCTTCTTGTCCCCACGCTTTAAAGCTCCGTCCTTGTACCTCTTCTCTATCTGCACTCAGCCCCTGGGTGGTCACAAGCAGTCTCATACCATCTAGATGCTGAAGACTCCCAAATTTACACCTCCAGCCGAGACCCTCTCCTCAATTCCAAACTCATCTACCCCCAAAACCTCGTTGACACCTCCACTTAGATATACAATAGACATCTCAAACTCAGGCCTAAGACTGAACACCTAATCTCCACCTACCCCCCCAAATTTACTCCACCCTTGGCCTCGCCACCCCAGCTCATGGTGACTCTGGAGTTAATTTTTTTTTAAATGTATATTGAAACTTATGTCTTCATTGGGCACTTACTCAGTGCCAAGCTCTGAGATACAATAATAATGGCACAAAGCTAAGACTTGAAAACTGGGTAGGAATTACCTAAACAAAGGCAAAACGAATGGTCTGGGTGGGGAACATGTATACACAAAGGTCCTGGGGTGGGAAGGCACTTGGAGAGCTGAAGGAATTAAAAACAGCTGGGGGGGCTTCCCTGGTGGTGCAGTGGTTGGGAGTCCGCCTGCCGATGCAGGGGACACGTGTTTGTGTCCCGGTCCGGGAGGATCCCACATGCCGCGGAGCGGCTGGGCCCGTGAGCCATGGCCGCTGAGCCTGCGCGTCCGGAGCCTGTGCTCCGCAACGGGAGAGGCCCCAACAGTGAGAGGCCCGAGTACTGCAAAAACAAACAAACAAACAAATAAACAAACAAACAAAAACAGCTGAGGCATTGTATGTGAGGGAGGAGGGATGGGAGATCAGGCTGGAGGAATTGCAGGAACCACTTTCTGCGGGCTCTTACTTCGCAGTTGCCTTGTCTGTTTTTCCCATCCCACCCAAACCTATGCGCTATCAGTACTGTGAGCACAGGAAACATATCTACCACCACCCCTCATAGGTGATTCATTCATTCAGTAAATACTTACTGATCACCTAGTAGGTATCTGGCACTGTTCTAGATACTTGGGATACATCAATGACCGGAATAGATAAAGATCCCTACCAACTTGGAGTTTACATTCTGGCAGGAAAGGCAGGCTTAGTACCTAAGTAAATGTCCTATTATGTTAGAAGATGACCAGTACTATGAAAGAAGAAGAAGTCAAGCAAGGTAAAGGGTATAGGGGTCTGAGGAAAGGGGTGGGGCAGGTGCAGAATTAAATGGAGAGGGCAGGGTAGCCTTGTTGAGGAGAGATTTGAGCAGAGGCATGAAGGAGGAAAGGGAGCAAACCTTTCCATTATTAGCGATAATCTAAGGGAAGATTATTACTGGAAGAGGGAACAGCATGTGCAAAGGCCCAAAGGTGGAAACACCACTGACATATTCTAGGAAGAGCAAGGAGGCTGGTATGACTGGAGTAGAGTTAGTGAGGGGAGACGGGTGGGTGACACGGGGATGTAATGATGAGAGAAAACGGGTGGTGGGGGCAGATTATATAGGCCTTTAGGTCATTGTAAGGATTTTGGCTTTTGCTTTGACTGAAGCCATTTGGAGGGTTTTGAGCAGAAGCCTGACAGAATCTGACTCATGTTTTAATAGGATCAGTATGGATGCTCTGTGGAGGATAGTCTCTCAATGGTGGTGGCATGAGGGACTAAAGTAGAAGCAGGGGTCACAGTTAAGAGGTGAAAGATAACTGGTACCTGAGACCAAGGTGGCATTAGTTGGGAGAGAAGGAAGTGCTCAAAATTTGGTTATATTCTGAAAGTAGATCCAACAGGATTTCCTGGTAGATTAAACATGGGACATGAGAGAAAGGGCTGTCAAAGAAGACTCCTCTAATCCAAAGCAGGAACTTACTCCACACTGCTCCAGACTCAGCTAACAAACCTCCTTTACTGGGGAACTCAGTGATCGAGAACAAAAAAGGTTTTTCTTTCAAAGAATATAAACAGACAATTCACAAGAGAGACGCAAATGCGCAAAACAATCCATAAAGAGGTGTCTGACCTTGTTAATTATGGAATAAATACAATACAGCAAGGAGACAGATTTAGTTTCTCAGTTTAGCAGAAGTGAAAATTGATATCAACTTTCTGGAGGGCAGTTTAGCAACAAATATCAAAACTTAAAATATATGTTCCTTTTGACTGCTGGTAGTTTACCCAAGGAAGGAATATCACAAGTGTGTTGCTGACACTTTTGTTTACATTTGAAAATTCTGGAAATAACTTAAATGTCCTACAATAGAGAACTGACTAAATAAACAATGGTACAGCTATAGAGAGGAATATCATATAGTAATAAAAAGTAATGCAATACAGGTATTCCTGGTTGCTTGCAAAGAAGAGGATTGAGTTGCTGGGGACGGAAATGACAGGAGTAGGGTTTTTGGGTTTTTTTTTGTTTTTTTGGAGTAGGGTTTTTTAAAACATACTTTTTGATAACTGCAATTTTTAATTTGTGTGAATACATGTAATATTCAAAATAATAAATGAAATTTGAAATATCTGTAAAAAAAGTATTGTAAATCTCTATTAGTTGTTACGGGAGGATGTCCACAATGTTGAGTGAGAAAAAGAGTTACCAAATGGCATATAGAATACAATTTCATTTACATGAGATTGTATATTACATACTAAAAATATACATATAGATATAAGTATAGAAAGTTATTTCTGGAATGATGCTCCAATTTAATAATAGTGGTATCTCTAGAAGAAAAAATTTAGAGATGATTTTTACTTTTTTGCTATATACTTTTCTGTATTGTGTGGATTGTTTATAATGAGCATGGATTTTTTTTTTTATACTATCAGGGGAAAATATATTTTCTTTTAAAAAGGAAGAGCAAAAAAAAAAAAAAAGGAAGTGCCTCGGACTTCCCTGGTGGTGCAGTGGTTAAGAATCTGCCTGCCAATGCAGGGGACACGGGTTCGAGCCCTGGTCAGGGAAGATCCCACATGCTGCGGAGCAACTAGGCCCGTGTGCCACAACTACTGAGCCCACAGGCCACAACTACTGAAGCCCGTGAGCCTAGAGCCCGTGCTCCACAATGAGAGAAGCCACCGCAATGAGAAGCCCACGTACTGCAACGAAGACCCAACACAGCCAAAAATAAATAAATAAAATAAATAAATTTATTAAAAAAAAAAGAAAACTAGAAACAGAACTACCATATGATCCAGCAATCCCACTCCTGGGCATATATATCTGGAGAAGACCATAATTTGAAAAGATACCTGAACCCCTATGTTCATAGCAGCACTATTTACAATAACCAAGACATGGAAGCCACCTTCGACAGAGGAATGGATAAAGAAGAAGTGGTACGTGCATACAATGGAGTGTTACTCAGCCATAAAAAAAGAACGAAATAATTCCATTTGCATCAACGTGGATGACCTAGAGATTATCATACTAAGTGAAGTAAGTCATACAGAGAAAGACAAATATCATATGCTATCACTCATATGTGGAAACTATTTTTTTAAAAAATGATACAAATGAACTTATTTACAAAACAGAAACAGACTTACAGACATCGAAAACAAACTTATGGTTACCAAAGGGGAAACGTGGTGGAGTAGGGATAAATCAGGAGTTTGGGATTAACATACACACACTACTATATATAAGATGGATAAGCAACACAGGTCTACTGTATGGCACAGGGAGCTCAGTATTCTGAGATAACCTATATGAGAAAAGAATCTGAAAAAGAATGAGTATATGTATATGTATAACTGAATGACTTTGCTGTACACCTGAAACTAACACAACATTGTAAATCAACTATACTCCAATAAAACTTTAAAAAATAAAATAAAATCGCTTTCTTTAAAAGGGAAGTCAAAACAGTATCTATTTGATAATGTGGTGAGGATTAAATGAGGCAATGCATATGAATCGCTTATCCCAGGCTGGTATACAATGCTAAGTATTGAATAATTTATTCTTATTTTGCCAAGTACACAGAAGTTGAAAGTCTACGATCACCGTGGTTTCGTTGTTGTTGTTCACCTCCACACCACGAGGGGCGCTGCCGCCCCCAGGCTGACCAGGCTCAAGGTCAGGGAAGTCTGTCTAGCCGCGGTCGCCGCCATCTTAGGACACAGGCCTTCCACCGTGTGTAGCTGCTTCGTGCAGTCTTAGAAGCAGACCCGCTCGCCAAGACACCCAGCCTCTTACCTCCTTAGGCGCTCCTTTAAGTAAGCTGTATTCTCGAGGGCGTTTTAATCTCCTTGGAAACGCTAAAATCGGCGTCTTCCGGGAGCCGGCCTCGCCCCGTGACCGCAGACGTACACTTCCGGGGACACGTGCGTGACCCGTCGCCCCGCCCTCTCCCTCTCTTTCTTTCTGGTGGCTGATTCTGAATAAGACGAGTAGGTAGGAACCCTGGGCGAGGAAAATCGGGTGGCATCCTGCGGCACGGGGACCTGCCGGGGCCGGGGCGTGGGGCTGGGGTCTTTCCGTGGAAGGCAAACCAAGTGCCGGGCGAGAGGAGCTCGGCGGGCCGACCCAGACTCTGGTTCGCGTCCCGTCTCGGGAGGCAGCGGTCTTGCTTCAGGGAAAAGCCGGTAAAGCAGGGGTGAGTTCGGGTCTAGCCTCGAAGGCATAGGCCCCGCGCCACGACCACACTTGCGCTGAAAAGGCAGCGCAGCATGGTTGATTGGGAAAGGAGCGGGAAATTTAGTCTGTTGTGATCTCCCACCATTACCCCACCAGCTTTTACGTAGGCGGTCGCAGGCCGGTCCCCTGATTTCTAGTTTGTTTTCGATCTGGAAAGTAGGAATAGTCGTGCGAATTCCGTGGGGATGTAGTGAGGATTCCAGAGGGGAATGCAGAAAAAGGCCCTTCGTTAGGTGTTTCCTAAATCTGAGTGACTGCTAAGTCGGGCACGTTTTAATTTCTGGGCGCTCAGGGCAGGTTTCTCAAAGCCAGAAATTAGGGGAAGGCTTAATTTCTCCTAACATCAGTGTTTGTTGAGCATCTACCGTGCGCCTATTGCCGCTGAAGGCCGAGACGAGGGACGTTCAAGTCTTGGCACGGTGGGCTGGGAGGTGCAGGGCAGGGTTAGCCTCCAGCAAGCGACACCTGGAAATCCTGAGCGCTGGCGTGTTCGCGGCGTGGGGCGGGAGAGCAGGTGCCTGCGTGTCCCGCGCACCTTTCTTGGGGGAGCAGTTATTCCCAGAGAAGTAAACCTTGGGGTTTTCTGTCGTTAACACTGGGATTTTTTTTTTCTTTCTTTAAGAAATGGCACCTCGCAAGGGGAAAGAAAAGAAAGAAGAACAGGTCATCAGCCTTGGTCCTCAGGTGGCCGAAGGAGAAAATGTATTTGGTGTGTGCCACATTTTTGCATCCTTCAATGACACTTTCGTCCATGTCACCGATCTTTCTGGCAAGTGAGTACCTACGTGGCGAGGCCCAGGACCCAATTAACAAGGGTTGGGGTTAGAAACGACCCTGGAACTGGGTGGCAGTTTAAGGGGATCTCTTGAAATAATTGTTGTAAAATGTTCAAATAAGGATATGTTCTTGGTTGATGAGTCCACAGATGGTGTGATCTCCTAGGTACTGGAGTTCTGAGAGAGAAGGAGACATTTTGTGCCCTTATGGGCTTACAGCATGGGGACCTCATATGTAACATGAGGAGGAATTACTCATGGAGTAATAGGAGGATTAAATGTAAAAGTACATGTAAATCGTCGATACAGAGCTTAGTTATCTAGGATCTGAACCCCATCAAGGCAGAGCCCATGGCAGTCTTGTCAGATCAGGATGCATGTTCAATTGACTTTCATTCTCTGCCCAACCTGAGTAGTAGTGCTTTTTATTCATTAGGATGTGGTATGCACTCTGAATCCTTGTTGGGTAGGAAAGAAAGGACCCTGTGCATTTGTCACCAGGGAAACCATCTGCCGTGTAACTGGTGGGATGAAGGTGAAGGCTGACCGAGATGAGTCATCTCCATATGCTGCCATGTTGGCTGCCCAGGATGTAGCCCAGAGGTGCAAGGAGCTGGGCATCACTGCCCTCCACATCAAACTCCGGGCCACAGGAGGAAATAGGTAAGGCTGGGACTGGGCAGTGAGGTCACTGGGCTTGGGCAAGACATCCTAGGTGTGTACATAATTAATACAGGCATACATCAAAGATGCTGTGGGTTTGGTTCCAGACCACTGTGTTAAAGCAAATATATCAGTAAAGCAAGTCACGTGAATTTTTTGTTATCCCAGCATGTATAAAAGTTACATTTACACTGTATGTAGCCTACTGAGTGTGTAGTAGCATTAAAAAAAAAAAAAAACAGTGTACATAACCGTAAGTTAAAAATAATTTGCAACTAAAAAAAATTTCTAACCATCTGACAATGAAGGGTTGCCATAAGCCTTCAATTTGTTTTTTTAAAAAAGGCATGATCTGTGAAGTACAGTAAAATGAGATATGCCTGTAACTGCTTCCTGCACCCTCCCCTGCGCCAACTTACTGTGTTAATTGAGCACTCAGAGCATACGAGGTACTGTGTTCGAAGTACTAGAAGAGAGTGATGGGGGACAATAGATACAGTCTCCATCCTCTTACGTGGCTCTTAGGCTGGTGGAGAGTCAGGCTTTAAGCAGCATAGAGCAGGGGAGCATGTGGTTTCTTTTTGCAGCAAGTGCTGGGAAGCAAAAATGTGTCAAGGATGGGTTGGTAATAAAGTTTAAACTAAGACCTAATGTTGTGGTTAGAAGTCAGTCCAGTGAAGGAAGGACAGGGGAGAGTATTCCAGCCAGGAACGACTGGAAGGAAAAGGTCTTGGGGTGGAAATGAGCTTGGCACATCTGTGGACAAGAGTGGCATGAGGTGTGGTAAGATAGGAGCGGGTGAGGTCCTGCTGGGTCTTGAAGAACCTGGTTAAGATTTGGACTTGGGCTGGGGGCGGGGGGGGCATGAAAACTTGTTAACAGTAATGACCTGTTGAGGCTGGGTTGTATGATATTTATTTTATTGTTGTTATTTGTCTTTTTTTTTTTTTTTTTTTTTTTTTTGCGGTACGCGGGCCTCTCACTGTTGTGGCCTCTCCCGTTGCGGAGCACAGGCTCCGGACGCACAGGCTCAGCGGCCATGGCTCACGGGCCCAGCCGCTCCGCGGCACGTGGGATCTTCCCGGACCAGGGCACGAACCCGTGTCCCCTGCATCGGCAGGTGGACTCTCAACCACTGCGCCACCCGGGAAGCCCTGTTATTTGTATTTTAAGATGACTGCTGTGTTGGGAACAGACCAGATAGGAAGTTGTTAAAGTGGTCCACTGGACCGATGATAGTGTCGTGGTCTTGGGAGGATGGAAAAGGACAGATCACCAGAAACACTTAGAATCACAGCATGTGACCAAAAGGGGCACTTCCTTAAACAAGGTACAGGCAGAGCAGGATAGAAACTGTGACCCATGGTGCTGGGGGGAGTGTGTGACAAAAAGTAAGTGGCATAGTAAGCCTGAAGTATTTACGGTCTGGCCCTTTGCAGAAAGAAAGTTTGTAGAGCCCTGAACTAGAGGGTCGTGGGATCTTCTAATGACTTGGCCAAAGGCTTTTCTTAATTTGGATATTCATATCCTAGGACCAAGACTCCTGGACCAGGGGCCCAGTCAGCCCTTAGAGCCCTCGCCCGCTCAGGAATGAAGATTGGGCGGATTGGTGAGTGCCCCTCTTTGGCTTATGCTTGGATTTGCTTTGAAGCACTGACCCCGGAAAGCATGTGGTCTGCTCAGTGGATACAGGGCCTAGTCTGGTAACTTTTGGCAGTTAGGTTTGTTAATAGGGAGTACAAGAGGCACCATGTGACATAAACTCTCTCCCTGAACACCCTTGTTGCCTTGATGTGAATGTCCTGCATTGGGACAGCGCTGTCTCATTTCTGAACTTCTGTGCCTGATGGTGACTGGTGGAACTGACAGGAGATGAATTGTCCTTTCCAGTGTTCTCATGAGGGTTGCTATTGGTATTTTGGGGGGGTGTCTCCTGTGTGATCATTGACTACTCAGTATCAGTAGGGCAGGCCAGGCATTGTGACAAGAGTATGGAGGGGTCAGTAGCTCCCATGGTTGAGAATCACAGCAGTTCTCTACACTTGTGTAGTATTTATACCCTCATGTCTGATCTGGCCACTTATAGCTCTTAGGAAGGAGATGTTAGCCCTTCCCTATTGTTTCTGTGGCAACGTGTACTGATCCCTCAGTCTAATGGTCTAGCCCTCTCAAGATTTTTTCAGAACATTTGCAACCTCTTAGCTATTAAAAAGGAGATATTCTTCAGTTTATGAGGATGTCCCACTAGAGTCAGTGTGCTAGGTGTCAGAAACCTGGATTTATCACCTGCCTCTGACATCCTGTGCAAGTGACCCACTCCGAGCCTCAGTTTCCCCTTCTGGTAAGCTGAGTTCAAACCACATCAGAAATTTTGAGGAAGCAGCAGATGGGGCAGCTCCACATCGATCTGTTAAATACTGAGGACTTAACTTGTGAAGCAGCAGGATTCACTGCTGATCTGTTAGACCAATTGGCCCAGGGAGGCCTGGACCCCTTCCCATCAAGCTCCAGGCAATGATGTTTTCTCTTCCTCCCCACAGAGGATGTCACCCCCATCCCCTCCGACAGCACCCGCAGGAAGGGGGGTCGCCGTGGTCGCCGTCTGTGAACAGGACTCCTCAAATTATTGTTTTCTGTTAATAAATTGCCTTGATGTAAGTTCTTTTCGACTCTAGTCTTTTCTCCTTTGTGTAGGGGCCACCCTTGGGGATATTTTGATTCCTTCCTCCTGTATTTAACCAGGGTGTGGGACTGTCTTGAGGTCATGGGTGCGTTGATAAACCAACAGCCATTTAATAGATACATTGCTTCAGAGAATGTATCTAGCCTGTCAAAGAGGAGCACAAGAGGTACTGATTCAGCCCCTACCGTGGGACAGGGTGAGCCTGTGTTCTGTGAACTGGTTTCCTGGGAGGAGGAGCCTAAGGAAAGGTGAGATAATGGTGGCTGCGGTTGGGTCTTTTCTACACTGCTTGTTGTGGTGTTAAGTTACCTCAGTCATCTAAAGCCGACCAAGGCCTTGAAGACCTTGTTTTGAAAGTGAAGGTGTTGATTCCAAAAGTGGACCAGTTCTTAAAGAGCGGGAGTGGAGTGGAAACTGTTGAGCTAAGTGTATGTAGCCTGAGCAGAAGAGCCTTCCCGACAGCCATATATAAACACGTGTGGGTGTGTACTCGCCCCCCACACCTTCTGTGCAAAAAAGGGATCGCACTCTTGCATCTTGCTTTTTCTCACTTGGCAGATCTTGGAGGTTGTTCCACATCAGTACATAAAGTACATAAAGATTCGGTCACCCACAAATACACACCAAGCCCTATTTTCGTCGGTGATGAAAAAGAAAGTTTCTGCTTTCCGGAAGCATGCATCCAGCTCCGAGGACCCAGTGGCACCAGATGGTACTGAGTGTTCTGCAGAGGCTTAGCATAGCGCTGTGTGATAGTGACTGCTACCCCAAGGCAAGACAATGGCATCATGTTTTCAGGGTTCATCACAGCATGGTTCAGAACTTCATTCCTTTTTATTGATGATTAACGTTCCATTACCTTGATACACAGATCTCTTCACAGTTCTCTTCCAACTTGGAAGAACCTTGGAGAGGTGGGTCTTGCCATGGCTCCTACCAACTTACCCTGTGTGATGGACAAGCCATCTTTTTTGAGTCTCTTTGTTTCTTCATCTTAAAAATGAGTGATTACAACCCAAAGTATAAAATGAGTCCATGCTGTTGCAGGTGATTGGAATAAATTAAGCCATAAATCTTAAAAAGGATTCTAAATAAAAGTAGATGCTCCCCCTTCCAGTAAGTGGAACTTACTGTGGGCTAGACTTAGTGACTCACGAACATGGAAGAGGGAAGATGTTAACTTTGTTCTGGAGAGACCTTAACCAAACTATTAAGGTTGCTTAACACTTCTGGTACATCATGTTGATAGTACTCTGATTTGACAAGATGAGCACTTCACCTCTGAATTCTCTCTGAAAACCCATAGTCCAGTTAGAGGACATTCTACAGCGTTATCAACATTTAAATGGTCAAAAGTTATGAAAAACAAGGACTTAAGACCAGAGGAGGGACTTCCCTGGTGGCACAGTGGTTAAGAATCCACCTGCCAATGCAGGGGACACGGGTTCGATCCCTGGTCCAGGAAGATCCCACATTCCAAGGAGCAGCTAAGCCCGTGCGCCACAACTACTGAGCCTGCGCTCTAGAGCCCGCGAGCCACAACTACTGAAGCCCGCGCACCTAGAGCCCGTGCTTCACAACAAGGGAAGCCACTGCAATGAGAAGCCCGTGCACCACAACGAAGAGTAGCCCCCGCTCGTCGCAATTAGACAGCCCGCATGCAGCAACAAAGACCCAATGCAGCCAAAAATAAGTAAATAAATTTATTTTAAAAAAAAAGACCAAAGGAGCTGAAGGAGATATGTAATGCATTGGATCCTGGACCAGAAGAGGCATTAGTATAAAAGCTAATATCTAACCTGGAGTCCAATTAGTAGTAATGTACCTATGCTCATTAGTTTTGACAAATGTATTGTTATAATGTAAGATGTTAACATGAGGAAACCAAATGAGTGTTATACAGAAACACCATACCTTTGCAACTTTTTGGTAAATCTTAAAGGATTCCAAAATAAACATAGGGGAAAAAAATGAGGGTACTTTTCTACTGTCATTCTGGTTTCTAAGGCAGGACGTGGTGCACAGACCCTCAGGTATGCATTCCAGGATGAAAATCCCAGTTCCCCAGATTTGGACTCTAACCTCAGGCAAATTATTTAACCCCTCAGCCCTTTAGTGAAAATTCCTGTGATAAGGGCAGCCTCATAGGGCATCACAAAAATAAGATTAAAGCGTTTAGCACAGTGCCTGGCGCTGAAGAAGCTGCCGCTATTCTCATGCCTGTTCAGTTCTGCCAAGCAGCATGAATGACAGCTGGCTGGAATCCTGGTGGGAAAATGCTGGCGCTTGCTGGAGCGTTCTTTTTATTTCCTGTGATGGGACTTTGCAACCTGTCCTGCTGTTTCCTGGTAACAAGGGATGCAGTCAGCCAGGTCTTTGAAAGCAGTTCATTTCTAGGTTTTGTTTGCAAGTTACAAGGAGAGCTAATTGGCGCAGCCCAGGTTGGAATGTAAGCAGCCTCCTGGCCACTGAGGTGGACAGGGCAGGACTCGAGATGTTGCCCCCGCCCGAGACTGCAGACCATGGAAGCCCAGCTGCTGGCTGTAAGTGCAGCCTCAACCAGGGCCGTGGAGATGGTCCCTACTTCTCGCTCCTTTCTCTTACCTGAGCTCCTGCAACAGTCTCTCCAAGTCTCCCTGTCTTCCCCCAGGTCCCTGCCTATCCCTAGGCCACACTGCAGCTGTGTGATCTAAAATTAATTGGATTCTGTCACCATCCTGCTGTTTTATCCCTGCCCCACTCTTCAGTCTGGAAGCCAGTCTCCACGATTCTCCAGTGTTTTATCTAACCCTGCCATACCCTTCACCCTCTCTGCCCAAGCCAAACCTAGTTCCTTTCAGTTTTCCAATTCTCCATGCCTTCAGTCTTTTGCTCATGCTTCCCCCTCCCAGCCTGGCTCCTTCAGTATCTCCTCTCCCCAACTTGGCCTCACTACCTTCTGTTCACCTGTTGGAATCAGCTTTTCATCACTCGCAAAGTTATCTTCCTGGATGCCCCTCAAGATGCTTCTCCACTCAGTTCCCCCAACACCCTTACTCTCCTCGTGGTACCACTAGTCTCCCTCTGTTCTAATAGCCTATTTCCCCACTAATCTGTGAGCTCTGAGAGGGCAGAGAGTATGTCTTGTTCAGTGTCTGCCAGCCCAGTCTGCAAAAGTAGGGGCTCTATAAAGATTTGTTTGCTGAATCATTGAAAGAATGGGCTTCGCCTTCTGTAGTCAATTAGATAGTTGAAGACTTTTCTAGATCCTGGATACATTAAAACAAACATGCATTCTTGGGCTCTATTCTCACGGGAGTTAAAGAAATGAGAAAGAAAAGGACATTAAGATGAAATGCGTTAGGGAGCAGAGAGCTGTAGGCAAAGAAAGTTGGGGTAGCCCTCTGGGCATATACTGGAGTCAGTGCCCAGAGATTAAGTTTAGGCTCTGCCCTCAGCCCCACCCATAGCCCCAAGGTGAGGGAACTGAACTTGACCTTCATATTAAGCCAGAAGTCCTCAGATTTCAGAGCTAATGTGGTCCCAGGTGGGAGTGTCTGGGCTGCTTGTAGAAAAGCAAGTCCTCTTTCGAGAAAACCATCTATATTTGAGGTCTTGCCAGTTGTTTCTTCTTCCGGTTCACTTCATTGACCTGGGTGATGGTGTCATGGCTCCCTTTTGCCCAGGAGAATACTATCAAGGCCATTCTCAGTCTCTTAATGAAGGATCTGGAAGACCTTTCCCCAAACGTGGTCTCAGGGTAGCATTGCTGACCTTAAGTGGGCCAAAGAGAAGATGTATAAGGGACTTTAAGTAAAGTTCTGTCTTGGCGAAGAGGGAGCAAGCAGTCTTGTTGCTTGTAGTTCTTAAGTGGTAGAACTTGGCCAGTGGGTCGGTAGGAGTTGTAGAGAGATTTAAGCATCAGATAAAGAAGAGTTTTCTAAAAGAGAGCTGCTAAGAGGAAATAAAACTGCTTCATGAAGAGTGGATCTCCTAATCATTGGAGGCATACAAGTGTAAGCCAGACCCCCAAAGGCTAGTTACATCAGAATCAATTAGTGTGGCAGAGACAGTTCCCTAAAGTGCTGCTTTTTTCATTATGAATAGCAGTCTCAATTTTTAGGTGGATGTATGGTTGACCAGAATAGAGATTACAGTTCCTAACTATAGTCACCATGCTGTATATTACATGGACTTGTTTTATAAATAAACATCTAAAAGGGAACATTCCCTTTCCTCTAGATAATTGCTTTCAGATCTTTGCTGGAACTTGTCACCTTATCAAACAGCCCTTCCTTGATCATCACAGATCAGTTAATGTTTCTGCCCCCTGCCCCACCTCTAGCCATCATTCTTAAGCTGTTTACCTGCCACATTCATAACACTTAACCCCAACTGATAGTCTGGAGTCTGTGCCTCTTGAGTCCAGTGGTTCTCAACCTTGAGCGTGCATCAGATTCAGTAGATCTGGGATGGAGGCCTGAGAATTTCTATTTCTAACAAGTCCCCAGGTAGTGCTGATGTCAGTGGTCTGGAGACCACACTTTGAGAACCACTAGACTTGTCTGTTTAGGTCACTGCTGTATCCCAGCACCAGGAACAGTGCGTTAAGTTGTGTTCTCTAAATATTTGTTGACTCAAATTGCAGATATTATCTCATTCAGTAGCTTTAAGGCAAGTACTGTTATCCACATTTTACATATGGGGAAACTGAGGGTCAGAGTAAGTGAGTTGTCCAGGGGCACATAGCTAGAAAGGGTCAGAGTAGAGATTCAAACCTGCGTTTGTCTGTAACCGGGGAGCGTGCCCTCCTCAGTCACTGTGCTGTCATACCTTTGTCAGGCTGGGGCTCAGTACAGTCTGGTTGAGGAGCAGGAAGAGGAGGACCCTCCCTGTCCTTTCAGAGGACTGGGAAGTAGATGGCAGCAGAGTGCCCCTCCTGAAGGGAGCCCAGTGGCTGTTGAGTTTGCAGCCGTCATATATGGGTGGCCACCAGGTGGCAGCATCGTACAGCTAGGAAGCCACCTGCTGGGATGGGGGGAGGTGTCTGGGTTCTGCCACCATTAACTTCTGTGGCCCTAGGCATATCCCATTTCTTAATGGGCTTTAATTTCCCCATCTTCACAGACAGAAGACTGGATTTCTATAATACATAAAGAAAACTTGCAGCTCAAATACCACCTATAAGAGACAGGTGCAGCTACTGAAAATCAAATGCCCCCAAACCAAATACACTGTTTCTCTTCTCTCACACTGAAAAAAACCCCAAAACCCAAAAACCCACCACCAGCAACCCCCCCGCATAATACTCCACTGTACTATCACTGTCCAAAACAAATATGCAAACCACAAAACCGAGCCACATGTAATTTCAAATTCTCTAGTAGCTATATTAATAAACTATAGAAAGTGACATTAATGGTAATAATACATTTTATCTAACCCAATATATACAAAATATTTTCACTTCAATGTATAATCGATATAGAAAATTATTACCAAGATATTTTACATTTTCTTTCTCTACTAAATCTTTGAAACCCGGTGTGTGTTTTACACTTAACAGCACATCTCAATTCAGACTAGCCATGTTTCAAGGCTTCAATTGCCACATGTGGCTAGTGGCTGCCCTGTTAGACAGCACAGCCCTAGGATATTAATCGCGAATGTTTATTGAGGTAGGCACTGTACTGTTTCGTATACATTATCTTAATCAGTCCCCATAATACCCTATAAATCAGGCAAGATTATTATCAGTCAAATTTTGCAGATAGGGACTTCCCTGGTGCTCCAGCAGCTAATCCCATGACCCTTGGGGAGTTCATCTGGGCCGGGGCAGATGGAGAAGGCTTTGGATGGGAGAAAAGTGAGGGGGATGGTAGCTTGGGCCAGGAAAGCTGTTTGAACAAAGCAGTGGAGTGAGACTTTGTGGATGATGGGGAATTGGTGGCTGGCTTCATGAGAGGTGGGGCTGAGGGTCCTGAATCCAAGATCTCACTTTGATGCGGCAGGGACCAAGGCAGGCAGGTGAGGGTTTCTGAACAGGGGGATCAGTTGAGCCAGGATCAGGTATCTGGGATTTGGAAGGTGAATCCAACAGCCACAGGAGATCAGAGGAGAGACTTGGGCAGGGAGACGGGAAGGTAGCAGAGACTCTAGGAGACAATAGGGATTTCTGGTTTATCCTCTGGGATCAGCTCCAGGAAGTTCTATTTCTGAAATGAAAGCAATCTCAACTAGCCCAGGCATGGGGACTAAAGCTTTTTGCCTGTCTCTGGAGGCAAATGACTATCACTGGACTTTGGAATCCAATAGCTCTAGACATTACCACCTCCTCCAGGAAGCCTCCCCTGACTTCCCAAGGAGCAAGTCCACCCTGGAGTCATGTTCTGTTACGTCAGAACCAGGCCCACCTCTGGCTCAGCCCAGCTTCCCTCAGAGCTTTGACAATACTTCCTCATTCAATTGACCCAATTCCACCAGCCCAGAGAAGGTAAGGAAAGTGTATGTGGTCCCCTTCCCTGGGGAGATCTCAGTGTAGCTTAGGGGACCAGCCTTAGTGACTGAAAGCAGCCAGAGAGCAAGAGGGGAGCACTTGTAAGCGGTACCCTGCATCTCCTATGAGCTTGGGGCGGGCCCACTGCACCTGAGACTGAGGCTGAAGTTTCTCCCAGGTCAGCCCGGTCACTTCAAGGCTGAGAGCCAGAGGCTCTGACTGTTCCTTCCAGGAAGGCCTTATTCCTTTCTTCTCCCTCCTGTTCGAGGTCTCCATTTCCCTGCTTCCTCACTTCCCCAGAGCACGGTCCAGGGGCCTGGGCCCCCACCCCGACTCTGTAGCAGCGGGCTGTACAGACTTCTTTCCAAACCAGCTGTTTTGTGACCTTTTGTGCTTAGAGTTTATGCCAGCCTGTGGCAAAACCACTGTGTACTGTATTTATTTATTCTGTTAGTTGAAAAAACAAGACTCAAATGCCCCTCCCCTGCTCCGCCCCCTGTGTAGTACAGCATGACACTCTGTCTCGTGTATCCGTCTGTCTGTCTGTCTGACTTCCTGTGACATTGTGACCTGTTCTTTGTCCTACTTGGCTAATAAAAGAGAATCTGTCAGCACACACACAAAAAAATGCGTCCACTGCAGGGGACACGGGTTCTATCCCTGGTCCGGGAATATCCCACATGCCGTGAAGCAACTAAGCCCATGCGCCACAACTACTGAGTCTGCGCCCTAGAGCCTGTGAGCCACAACTACTGAAGCCTGTGCACCTAGAGCCTGTGCTCTGCAACAAGAGAAGCCACCACAATGCAAAGCCTGCACACCACAACAGAGAGTAGCCCCGGCTCGCCGCCACTAGAGAAAGCCCACACACAGCAATGAAGACCCAGTGCAGCCAAAAATAAATAAAATTAAAAAAAAAAAAAGATCCCACATGACATGCGTTGTGGCCAAAAAAAATTAAAAATTTAAAAATTCATTTTGCAGGTAACGAAACTGAGGTTCAGGGAGGCTTCTTGGCCAAGATCACACAGCAGGTAAGCAGAAGATTCTGGATTTGAACTTGGCTCTGTCTGGCTCCAGAGTGTGTACCCTTCACCTTGACATAATCCTGCCCTGACAGATGTTTAGGATATGCAGTCAGTTAGGCCCACTGATTGGGATTCCAAAGTCAGGGAATGCAGAAGCCCAGGAGCCAACAAGAAGGCCTGTGAGGGCAGGAGGAGAGAGACCTTGAAGCTACCATTCTCCCACCCCCCTCAGTGTTTGACAGCGTTGAGCTTACCTAGCAAACAGCCAGTGACTCTGTCAAGAAGAAATCATGATCTCAGGAAAATCATGTTAGCATGATGAGTGACTGAGCTTGCACACACACAAAAATTGGTGTCAGGAGAAAATGAAAATTGAGAAATGCAGGACAATAGGAATAACCTGCAGGGAGTACGGAAGAGGGCAGAATTCCAAGGGACAGGGCTAGGCCCAAAGTGTGGAAGTCATAGAGAGCAAGTTGTAGCTCTACCTCAGGAAAAATAGCAATAATGACAGTGTCAGTAGCTAAAATTTATTAAGCACTTACCAAGCAACTTAAACGTAGCATCTTATTTCATCCTCATTACCATACTAGGAAGTAGGTACTATTACTACGATGTTACAGATGAGGAAACTGAGGCACAGGATGCTAGTAGGAAGCAGAGTTGCGATTCAACCAACTGGAGTCCACACTCTGGACTGCCACACTATCCTGCCTAGAATGAGCTGCTTGTGGAGGTCCTGAGCTCTGTGCTCTGGAGGCATGTAAGCAGAGCGCCAGAGATGTGAGGAAACGCTCCAAAAGGACCATTCCTGAGAAGGACAGAACTGTGAACTGATAATTGATTCTCTGGAGAGTAATGAAGGTAGACACTGCCCACAAGGATTGGGAAGGAATCCTATCTGCCTTTTGAATCCAACCCCTTGGGAATAGGGGCTGTAGGCGGCATGGCCTTCACTAAGACTGGTGAAAGTGAGTTAAGGGCTCTATGGGAGGCAAGGTACTTAAGAGAATGGGCTCTGCGGACAGCTCAGACCTGGGCCCAAATCCTGGGTTTGCCACTTGCTAGCACTTGGCTAGTTTGTACATCTCATTTAATCTCCCTGAGGCTCACAGGGCTATTGTGACAATAAAATGAGAAAACACAAGGAATAATTTATACTCAATTGGAAATGAGACAGATATCCGCCAAGTCAGGAAAGTCAGGAGCCAAGGCCTTGGTGTGATTCAGAAAGCTTCACTTTTTCCCCAAACCCAGTGGATGGGCTGTTGGTGGCAGCAACTGGGAAATTAGCTGCCAGGCTGAGGAGGCAGGTCTGAGAGCCGGAGAGCAGGAAAAGAGAGGCGTCAGGGAGTTGGTCTGGTGCCTTCACAGAGAGGCACTCCAGGACCGCTCTTGCCTGGGGAGGAGGCTGGTCAGCCACACAGGGGCGGCTCTGTGGAAGTACCAGGGACTCACTGTGCAGGAGCTCAGCAGAACCCCTCGTCCTCAGCATCATCAGTCCCTCCCTCCCGCCCTCCCTTCTGAGGCGTTTCCATCTGGACAAATATGTTCAAACACCGTGACCTGTGTTCTCTTCCAGGGGCTACCCTCACCTCTCTGCTCCCCCTCCCATGCTGGCTTCACTTCTTCCCTCCCAATCACCTCCCAACCCAATTCTCAGAACTGCTTTTGTCAAGATCTCCCATGACCTCCATGTGGCCCAGACCAGTGGGCATTTCCCTCAGTGATATTTGGCACAGCTGACACTCCTTCACTCCTTCATTGGGATCTGTGATCACACCCTCTCCCCATTTTCCTTCTGATCCCTGACCACTCCTCTGCACTGCTCAGAGCTGCTCCTCATCCGATCTCTACACATTGAGGGTCCCCAGAGCTCAGCCCTGATCCCATGGTTGAAAATGCTGCGTGTAATTTGGTCATTTACAAAGGTGTATGCTCACTCTTCTTCAAGTTTCAGTCTGGGACCTTCAATCATCTACTTGAGGTCAACACGTGGGTGTCACACAGAATACAGCCAGAACCAAACTCTAGGGTCTACCGATTCCAGAATGTGTTTCCCATCTTCTCCACCCCAGCGAATGCCACCATCCATTGTATAGCTCTAAACCTGGCCACCGTCTTTGAACTCACTCCCACAGCAAGTCCTGACATTTCTACTTTCAAAACAGCTATCGAACCCATCCACTTTTCCTTGTCTGCACCGCCATCTCTCACCTAAACTACTTTACTCCTAACTAATCTCCAGGCTTCCACTCCTGCTCTTGGTAAATCTATATGCCGCACATCATCTAAAAACATAAACCAGCCCCAGCCCCTCCCTGCTTGACACCCTTTGCCAGCTTCCCATTGTTCTTGGAATAATACCTAAGCTGCAGCCCAGCCTGTCCCCTCAACATCACCTGAAACCACCCTTCCCCTCGCTCACTAGGCTCAGATGCACTGTGCTGCTTTCTGTTCCTCAGATGTGCCGAGGACTTCTTGTTTCTGTGAATGACATCATCTCCATCACCCAAGCAGAGAAGGTCACCAAGCCTCTTGGTCTCACCCCTCTATCCATATCCAGTTATGCCTGAGTCCTGTGGACCTCGTCCTGACACTTTTATTCTTCGTCACCTTTCCTCCAATGCTCCTAGCTATAGCCTCCAACAGGCCTGCCTCTCCAGCTTGACTTTTCACCACAGCCTCCTGACAGGTCTCCCTGCCTCCAGCCTCAGCTGTGACCTGACCCCAGCCACAGATTGACCCCGATCGCTAAGCCCAACCTCAGCCACTGGTAGCCTGGTCTCTGAGTGAGACTGGGGCTCAGCCATCGCCAGGTGTCTCCAAATGCCCCTGTGTCCTAGTGACAGGCACAGAACTGGTGCTTGATACATATTTGTTGGATGAATGAATTCTAGGGGAAGGCTCGGTCAGTCCTCCTCAGCTGTGCTAGCTGAGATCATGTCCAAAGGTCATGCTATTAACCTACCTGCCTCACGGCAGCTGGGAGAAGAGTAGAGGATTCCCAGATCCTAAATTGGTTGTAGAACATCTGACCTAGGGCAAATTAAATCCTCTCCTCACTCAATTGTCCCTTCAGTAGGATGGGAAGGAGTGAAGCAACTAGTTTCTTTCTCCCAGAAACACTGTACTATACTCAGTATAAAATGTTTCCGCACCCCAGTTCTCCTTGGACCTTCACAGCAGGGCCATGAGGCAGTGGGGATTATCTGCCCCTATTGTACTGATTTTCAACACAGCCTGAACCACCCTTTTAAACTGCAAGTCAGATAATGACACTCCTTTGCTCAAAGCCTTCCCATGGCTCTTGATTTTACTCAGAGTAAAAGCCAAGGTTGTGACAATGGCCACAGGATCTGACCCCAGAACTTGCTGACCTCATGTCCTGTCACGTTCCACCTTAGTGGCGCCACTCTAGCCACACTGGCCTCCTTGTTGTTCCTTCAGCCATGCCGGGTGCATCCCCACTCTGGGATCTTTGTTCTGGCTGTTCCTTCTGTCCAGGGAATCCTTCACCCAGACACGGGCTGGATTAAACACCTCAAGCCTGTGCCCAAATCTCGCCTTGTCAGTGAGGCCCAGCCCAACACCCTATAAAGTACTACAACCTGCCCCTATCCTGCTGCTGCAGTAATACCTTTCCTTTTCCCGATCTCTGGCATCACTCTTTTTTTTTTTTATTGGGGTACAGTTGTTTCACAATGCTGTGCTAGCCTCTACTGTACAGCGAAGTGGAGTTCCCTGTGCTATACAGCAGGTTCTCATTAGTTATCCATTTTATATATATTAGTGTCTGCCATCACTCTTTTTTAAATTAATTAATTAATTAATTTGGTTGTGCCAGGTCTTAGCGGCCGGAGGGCTCCTTAGTTGCGGCTCACCAGCTCCTTAGTTGTGGCATGCGAACTCTTAGTTGTGGCATGCATGTGGGATCTAGTTCCCTGACCAGGGATCGAACACGGTCCCCCTGCGCTGGGAGCATGGAGTCTTAACCACTGTGCCACCAAGGAAGTTCCTGCCATCACTCTTTAATAAACAAACTTACTTGTTTGTTTCCCACTAGAATGTAAACTCCATAAGGGCAGGGATACTTGTCTGCTTTGTTCATTTATGTAGCCCAAGGACCTGGCACAAAGTAGATGTGCAATAAATAATTGTTGAATGCATGAGTGAGTGAAAGAAATGAAGTAAGTGGTTTGCCCAGGCCAGGCATAACAGGTACAGGACTGTAGCCCAGGCCTGCTCCTTTCCCACAAAGAGGACCTTTTCCAACCCCTTGTTCGTGGCCAAGGTGTGCTAGGGTCCAGGGGGCCCCCGTACAGAAAGGATGGCCAGGCCATCCTGGGGTGGTAGATAGGGCTGGACATGCACTGCCTACCACCTGGGGTGGCTCTTTCCTCTCAGGGACTTTGGGACTAAGGAGGAAAACAGGATGGGAGAGGTCCTGGGGGATTCCACCTCCTGGCTCACCCTGGTGATCTGGCAGGAACTCACACCTCTGGGTCTTGGAGTGCCCAGACCAAGGGAGAACAGGCATCTCAACCTAGACTAGCTTAATGGGTACACCACAGGAGGAGACTCCCAGGATGATCCAGAGTGGGAGGGGGAGGCCCCCTCTGGCTCTGTTGAGCAGCTCCAAATCTCTGGGTACAGGCAGGGTCCCAGATGCAGATGCAGCAGATTTGCAGAAAAGAATTTATCACTGAACTACCTAACATTTATTGCACACTTAGTCTCTACATCAGGCATATGTATACTGATTCATTCAATACTCCTAACAATCTAATGGTTTAGGTTCTATTAGTATGCCCATTTTACAGGTGAGGAAACTGAGGCACAGTGGAGTTAAGTAATTTGCTCAAAATCACATCCTGTAGTGGTGGAGCTGGAATTTTTTCTTATCAAAACAAAACTTTTGATAGTTTCTGAGAAATTTCAAGGAGGCTTACAACACACATTTTGTGCTCATGCTGTGAAAGAGCCCACTGTCAATGTAATAATGTGTCAATAATGTGATGGGAATATAGCGTCTTCTTAGCAGCTAGCACAGTTCTTATATAGGAGGAAATTGGATTTGTACACAATTGCCTTTACGTTTTTTCTAAACAGCTATTATTCAAAATTTCGAACATACAGAGAAAATGTTCATACATATACCCACCACCTAGATTCACCTATTGTTAATTTTATCTATTATCTTTCTTTTTTTCCTATTTTGAAAATAACTTGCAAACCTCATGTCATGTCACCTCCAAGAACTTCATTCAGCCTTCGGCCTCTAAAAGTATATTTTTCTAGCAGACTAATGTTCCATTATTTTTTTTTTTTAATTTTTTTTTTTTTTTTGCGGTACATGGGCCTCTCACTGTTGTGGCCTCTCCCATTGCGGAGCACAGGCTCCGGATGCACAGGCTCAGTGGCCATGGCTCACGGGCCCAGCCACTCCGCGGCATGTGGGATCTTCCCGGACTGGGGCATGAACCTGTGTCCCCTGCATCGGCAGGCGGATTCTCAACCACTGCGACACCAGGGAAGCCCCTAATGTTCCATTATTGCACCTAAGAAAAGCAGTAATAATTCCCAAGTATCAGCTAACATTCAGTCCATGTTCAAATTGCCCCAGCTTCTTAAAAATATTTCTTACAGGGACTTCCCCAGCGGTCCCACAGTTAAGACTCTGTGCTTCCAGTGCAGGGGGTGCGGGTTTGATCCTTGGTCGGGGAACTAAGATCCCACATGCTCTGCGGCACGGCCAAAAAACCGCAAAAAACAGGGACTTCCCTGGTGGCGCAGTGGTTAAGAATCTGCCTGCCAATGCAGGGGACACGGGTTCGAGCCTCGGTCTGGGAAGATCTCACATGCCGTGGAGCAGCTAAGCCCATGTGACACAAACTACAGCGCCTGCGCTCTAGAGCCCGCGAGCCACAACTATTGAGCCCTGCACGCCACAACTACTGAAGCCCGCACGCCTAGAGCTCGTGCTCTGCAACAAGAGAAACCACCGCAGTAAGTCTGTGTACCGCAAAAAAGAGTAGCCCCCGCTTGCTGCAACTAGAGAAAGCCCACGCACAGCAAGCAAGATCCGATGCAGCCCAAAATAAATAAATAAATAAATAAATAAATTGTATTTTAAAAAAACCCAAAAAACCAAAAAACAAGACCAAATAAAAATCTCTTACAGCTTTTTTCCCAACCAAAATCTTGTCAAAATTTACAAATTGCATTTGGTTGTTACGTTTCTTCAATCTTTTAAAATATAGAACCCTCTCCACACCCACACATGCACGTTTTTTCATGACATTGACTCTTCGATGGGTACAGTTGTTGTTTGTAGACTGTCTCTGAATTTGTCTGTTTCCTCATAGTTTTATTTCATTCGTTCTTCTGTATCCGGTAAACTAGAATTTAGGTCTAAAGGCAGATTCATTTAATGATTTTTTTAGCAAAGATACTCCCCAGCTGAGTATCTTACCCCATTAGGAAATACATAATGCTATGTTGCTCCACCACTGGTGACGCTAAAAGTTTGATCATGTGGTGGTGACAGCAGGGCTGCACCATTGTAGAGTGCCTTTTTCTGTAAACAACCAGCAAGGACTTTGGGGATGATACTATGGCATGTGGATATCCTGTTCTCCCCCAATCCTTTGTCTCATGGTTTTGGCATCTATTGGTGGTCCTTGCCTGAGTTAATTATTACACTGGGGGTTACAAACAGGTGATTTTCTAATTCTGTCTTTTCTTTTACATTACTTAGCTTGCATTCTTCTAGAAAGAAGGGTTTTTCCTCATCAGCTGGGATTGAACTGTATAGTTCCTTTTAAAGAGGCGGGGTAAATTATTCTTACTGATGCTGGAATTCTCTTATATGTGGCTGGCAGGTGCCTCTTCAAGTTGGCTCCAGGGTCCTTCTGACAAACTCCAGCGGTCTTTGAGCACTTCTTCGCTTTCTGGGAAAAAAAGATGTCTCCGACTCACCTGTGTTTTCCCTTTCTCAGCCCTGGGATCTGCCATTTTGGAACTAGAATGTGAATCCAGCAAGTTGGCCTCAGAGCGCTTTTGTTTAGACCAGTCCCAGCTCTGTGTGACCTTGGGCCAGCTCCTTTCTGCTTTCTGAGCCAGACTTTCTTCATACGAACAGTGGGGGAGCAGAATCCTGCCTTAACCCTGGATACCCCTCAGGGTGTGGCAGATACCAAGCCTTCCTTCTTCCTGTCATTCTGTCTCCATCCCATGCAGGAGGGTGGGTAGGATGGGGCTGCTCCACTGGGCAGCAGGGCCTGTGTGACAACTGAGACCTCTTACCCTACTAGAAGAAAAGGAGGGAGCCATCATCCAGCCCACCCTCTTAGCTGGAATCGTCTCCAGCCTCCTGTGGGCGAGGACAGGATGACCCTTGGGGTCACCCTCAGCTTTGGCCTAAAGCTGCTTCACAAGGAAAAGGCATTAGACTACCATTTTGTTATCACAGTCAGTTTAGAATCAACTGACTTTGATGTTGAATGGAGTTTTACTTTGTATCAAAGTTATAAATTCACATATTTAAATAATCAAATCCTTCTAAAGGGCTGTCTGTGAAAAACAGCAATTCTTTACCTTCCTTTTCATACCACTTTAAAACGTTTTTAGCCGATTCATTTGGTATTAACCTCCATATCTCTAAATGACTACTGGTATTGTTACTTCCAGATTGTTTCAGTTTTAAACATTATCTGGTTGGCTTTTCACTGTGGAAGACCAAGATTTAGCCCTCTTTTCTCCTCTAAGTGACTTTTCCTGACCTCTCGTCCTCCCAAATGCCTCTGTTGTATGTTTAGTTAGGTCAGTATTCAAAGATTACTATATTATGACAATGTAAATGCCATTTATAGCTGCGCTATGTAGTATAGTATCATGACTATTCATTTCCTATATAACTGTTGTTTTCCCAAGAGTTAATAGTTGTCTTGGTTTTTCATTTGCTTAATTTTCTGTGAAATTATCATAATTCAACCTCATACTCTCCAAAAAAGGATCTAAATCACCTCTTAGTATGTTCAGACCTATCAGCTATCTATCAATTTTATCTTGTTGAAGAAATGTCTTTCAGAGCCTTTGGGCCTGATCCAATATGGATAGGTTGCTTTACTCCTGGGATGTTGCTGTATCACCATTCTGGGGATCCCCATTCCCTCTTGTGAGCTGAATTTCAGTTTCCTGTGTCCCAGGTCTTCCTTTATTTTTAGTGAACACCTTCATTTTGGTGGAGCATACCTTCCTGAAGCTTTCTGAGGAAGAAAAAATTTTTGAGATACCTAATGTCCGGAAATACCTTAATGACACTCTCCTACGTATTTAGTAATTTGGCTCAGTAAACATTCCAGGGTGGAAATCATTTTCCCATCGAATTTTGAAGGTGTTGCTCCATTATCTTCTGGTTTCCAGGGTTGCTCTTAAGAAGTCCAAAGTCATTCTGATTCCTGGTCCTTTATATCTGTCTTGTTTATTTCTTTCTGTGGAATCTTCCTTTTGTCTTTATTTTTCTGAAACTTCACTTGATGTGCCTTGGTGTGAAATTATTTTTATACTTTGTCCCTGGTACTCACTGGGCCCTTTCAGTTTGGAAATTTATGTCTTTGAGTTCTGGAAATTGTACTGAATTTTTTCACTGATTTCTTCCCCTCTATTTTCTCTGTTCCCTATTTCTGGGACTCTGATATTTGGCTATTGGGCATCCTGGACTGGTCTTTAATTCTCTTATCTTTTCTATTTCTTTCTTTTTATCTTTGTGGTCTACTTTCTGGGGGGTAAAACACACACACACATACATACACACAAAACCTTTATCTTTTACCTACTGGTTGTTTAATATCTACCCTCATATGTTTAGTCTTTAAGAGCTTTTTTGTTGTTCTTCTTCTAACAGTACTTCTATCTTTATAGCATCCTATTCTTGTTTCATGGGTGCAGTATCATCCTTTATCTCCCTAAGGCTATTAATGACTGTTCGCTTCCTGCATGGTTTTTTGGGTTTGGTTAGTTGTTTTGTTCACTCTCTTTTATGTTAGAGGTTTACTTCAGATGTCCCATGACCCTTGACTGTCTAAAAAATCAAGTGGAAGCCGTGACCCATGTGAAGGGCTCATTCACTGAGGGCTTCCCTATAGGGTTATCTGGCTGGGTTGTTTCATTGTTGAACCCCAATATCAGAATCTTTAGGTCATTCCTTGTGGGATGGTCATGCTCTCCAGGGAAGCCTTCTCTCATTTATTGCCTGGAGAAAGAAGGTCTGGCTTCTGGCATTCTGCGAACTGGGTCGGAGAGAAGGCTGGGACTCTCAGCTTTAGAACTGGGCCCATGCCCTGCACTGTGCCTAGGGATAGACTTCCAGTCCTCTTTCAGGGAGGGAGGGATAGTTGGGGAGGGAGAGGACATGGATATCCAACTGTTTTCATAAACAGACTTCCAACGAATCTTCTTTTTAGCCCCACCTGTACTCCCACCCAGTGTGCCTAATACCTCAATTCCTGAGCCTGTTCTATCATGTAAATTGGTGGCTTCTCAGCTTTTCTAGCTGCAGGTTTAGGATTAAGCTTTCTGGGGTCTGTTAATGACTACATCCAGTCCACCTGCTTTCCAGCTTCCAAAATTTTGCACCTTTTCTCCTGTTCTCTATGTCCTTATAGATTTACACTAAAAAAAAAAAAGAGGCAACTCTTTGCCATTTTAGTGACAGAGCCAAGTGAAAGAGGAAGCAAAGCTATATATGTGTTCTAGCGATCATTACCAAGAAATCTGTTTTTAAATTGAGCTATAAATTTCACATAATAGTCAAGCTTTTAAAATGCTACAATTCAGTGGTTTTTCTATATATCCACAAAGTTGTACAACAGTCACCACTGTCTAATTCCAGAATATCTTCATCACCCTGAAAGGAAATCCCATACCCATTAGCAGTCATTCCCCATCCCCTTTTCCCCCCAGCCCCTGGCAACTGCTGATCTACTTTCTGTTTCTGTGGCTTGCCTAGCCCAGACATTTCAAATAGATGGAATCATACAATATGTGGCCTTTTGTGTCTGGCTTATTTCACTTAGCATGATGTTTTCTTTTCTTTTTTATAAAAAATAAATTTATTATTTTTGGCTGCGTTGGATCTTCGTTGCTGCATGCGGGCCTTCTCTAGTTGCGGCGCATGGGCTTCTCACTGCAGTGGCTTCTCTTGTTGCAGAGCATGGGCTCTAGGCACGCGGGCTTCAGTAGTTGTGGCACGCAGGCTTCAGTAGTTGTGGCTCATGGGCTCTAGAGCGCAGGCTCGGTAGTTGCGGTGCACGGGCTTAGTTGCACCATGGCATATGGGATCTTCCTGGACCAGGGCTCAAACCTGCATTGGCAGGCGGATTCTCAACCACTGCACCACCAGGGAAGCCCAGCATGATGTTTTCAAAGTTCATTTTGTGGCATGAATCAGTACTTCATTCCTTTTTTAAAAAATAACAGTTTTATTGTGATATTAATTCTTCTTTATGGCTAAATAATATCCCATTGTACGGATAAATCACATTTTGTTTACTCATTCATCAGTTGGTGTATATCTGGGTAGTTTTCACTTTGAGGCTATTATGAATTATGGTGCTATGAACATTTGTGTATCCACCATGAAGTTTTTGTGTGGATACGTGTTTTCATTTCTCTTGAGTAGATATCTAGGAATGGAATTACTGGGTCATATGTAACTCTGTATTTAACTTTTTGGGAAATTGCCCAATTGTTTTCCAAAGTAGCTGCACCAGTTTATATTCTTGCCAGCAATATATGAGTTCCAATTCCTTCACATCCTTGTCAACACTTGTTATCTGTCTTTTTGATTATAGCCATTGTGGTGGATGTGAAGTGGTACCTCACTGTGGCCTTGATTTGCCTCCTAATGACTAATAATGTGGAACATCTTTTCATGTACTTATACCATAAATTTGTTCATTTATTAATGAAAATTTAAACACACACACAAAAGACATAAAGATTAATAAAAAAAATATGGTCTACAAGCCACAGATAGTCAGAAATAAAACCATGCCAACCCAGTTAAACCTCCCCTGGGTACCCTTTCCCAGTCCCTCCTCATTCCCTCCCTGTAGAGGTCCCTGCTTTCATGAATTTGAACGACACAATTTGAGCATCAGAAGGCAGAAGGGTAGAATGGTTAAAATCATGGGCTGCAATTCCTGGATGCACGATCCTGGGCAAACATGTAGCCTCTCAAAAGCCTCAGTGTCCCTATCTGTAAATGGAGATAATAAAATAAAACAGCCCTCAAAGGGTTACTGTAAAGATTAAATGAAACAAAGCAAGCAAAACGATTAGCACAGTGCCTGGCACAAAGGAGGGCTTGGTAAGTGGTGGCAAATATTAGTACCAGAGCCTTAGAACCATGGACTCAGGTTCATAAAATGCTCGAGTTAGAAGCAAGCAGAGGGAACGGTGAATCCAACTTTCCTCCTCCATTTTGAGATGACATAACTGAGGACTGAGAGAAGGAGAGAAACTTGTCTAAGTTCACAAAGGGGGAACAGCCCCTTTCTGCACCCACTCATCTATAGGTGAGAGGGGAGACAAACAAAGCATTTTGGGTATTTTTTGCTTCAAAGTGATTTCCTGTCTAGGGAGTGAACATTTGCCTGTTTCTCAAAACATCCAAAGAGCCTTATGAATCCACAGGTCTGCCCAGAAACAAGTGATGAGGGCCCTGGGCAGCCAGTGGAAGCATGCTGGCCTTTCCACCTGCCTGGGGGACCTCCTCCTACTCATCCTGCCCCCTTAAAGGCAGCTTTGCTCAAGTGGGGGGTATTTCCAGCTTTGCGGCTTTCACTTCCACTTCTACTAGGTGGGCGGAGTGCCCTCCTGTGGACGAATCAGATTCCTTCTCAGCCCCAATTTCAAGAGGTGAGCCAGGGGCTCAGCGTCCTAGACAGGCAGGAGGCAGCAGCAGCAGCAGGAGTGGGGAAGACCAGAGGCCGGAACCATGGAAGACCAACGCGACCTCATCTCCAACCATGAGCAGGTGCCCATGCTGGGCCAGCGCCCCGGAGCCCAGGAGAGGTATGTGTGAACGGCAGGAGAGAGCACACAGACCTTGGGCTGCACTGAGTGCGCAGGTGCTACAGGAGGAGCAGTAGACCGGGAGTCAGAGGAGGCATGGACTTGGGCTCTGACCCCAGTGCTAACTGGGTGATTTTGAGCAAGTCTCTAGCCCGCTCTGGGCTTCAGTTCTCCCTCCTGTAAAGTGAGGGAGCTCCTCTAGGACAGGGGTTTTAACTTTCTAGGCATCATGCACTTCTCTTCTGAAAATCAGGAGAGCTCTGGACTCCTTCCCTAGAGCTTCACACAATATCAGCAGCTTCACAGAGTCCCCTGAAGCTGGGCCATGAGGCCTAGGTTAGAAATTTTGGACCAGATTTTGAAAATAGTATGGATCCTAGATGGAGAAGTACATTTTCTAAAAGAGATTGGTAGAAGCAGCTCATCATAGAGGAGTTTCCTCCTAGTTACCATAAATTGCTATATGTGTTTATATCAAGGGAATTATAGCTGCAGGTGTCTGTAGAGTAGATGGAGACCTCCTTTGCCATCACAGGAGGGAATGAGAGATGTTGGAGGGGGATCAAAAACGGTGAGGGGGTCTCTGGCTAAATTTCTAGAAGGGACTGTGGGTGGATGTGGGTGGTACCCTGCCTGTGCCCCTCTCCCTTGCAGCAAGGGGCCAGCACAGCCATCCAGAGGACCCCTTCCCAACTCCAAGATGGCCTCATCCATCTGTTCCCCTGAAAAGAAAGGGCGTGGTTAGAATGCAGCTACCCTAATGCCACTGCTCCCCCAAATAATTCGCAAATGACAGGGACCTACAGTTGTGATGTCAGCTGTTGCCAGGCAGAAATGGGTTTGGGAGAGACTCTCAGAGGTGTCATGAGGAACTGCATACTGTGGGACAGGTAACTAGATAGAGGCCTTTAGAGACCATTTTCACAGCCTGTGAAAATCCTGGGGAATCCCATGGCTAGGAGGGCCGACTCACGAGGGCTGGATTCTGGTCCAGGTTCTGCTACTGTCATGTGTGACTTGTATAAATCAGTGTCTGTCTCTGGGTCTCAGTAGTAGTAATAATAACTACGACAGGAGTTATGATAATACTTCCTATTCACTGTATACCTGTCACCAATCTTCAGTCACTGTTTGTCATTACTATGATTAATTTTGTGCCAGACATATAACTAAATGCTAAACTCAATCGTAATTCTCTTAGAAACCCTATCAGTTGGGTACTTTTTTTTTTTTTTGCGGTACGCGGGCCTCTCACTGTTGTGGCCTCTCCCGTTGTGGAGCACAGGCTCCGGATGCGCAGGCTCAGCAGCCATGGCTCACGGGCCCAGCCGCTCCGCGGCATGTGGGAATCCTCCCGGACTGGGGCATGAACCCATGTCCCCTGCATCGGCAGGAGGACTCTCAACCACTGTGCCACCAGGGAAGCCCAAGTTGGGTACTTTTATTATTCCCATCTTTACATAAGAGAAAGTTGAGACATATCAGTAAGTGACTTACTTAAGTTATCGCAGCTGCTGAATATTGGAGCCAGAATTTGAACCCCAGGACTAGTCTGATATCAAAGTTTGAGTTTATTCTACCATCTGACCTCCTTCTAGAGGCACGATTTGCAGGGAGGGAAGATGGGTCCCCCTCTGAGCTCAGGCCTCCCAGTGAGTTGCAGACCCAGCATGGGCTCAGTGAGCAGAAAGGGTGCCCCCTCGTCAAATCCTTGTCTGATTTTCCTTTTAGTTCAATTACTGCTTCTAAAAACTGTCCTGCCTGTTTTGGACCCTTTTGTGAACACTTCTGCCTGGCAACATTTGTAGTTCTGGTTGGCTAGAACCAGTTCTGGTTGGCTCCCGACTTTGGCCAATTATTATTACTAGTCAAGAAAGAGGCAGTAGAAAGGAGGAAGTGAAGAGAGGGGTGACAAGGGCTTCCCTGGTGGCACGGTGGTTGAGAGTCTGCCTGCCGACGCAGGGGACGTGCCCCGGTCCGGGAAGATCCCACATGCCGCGGAGCGGCTGGGCCTGTGAGCCATGGCCGCTGAGCCTGCACGTCCGGAGCCTGTGCTCCGCAGCGGGAGAGGCCACAACAGTGAGAGGCCCGCGTACCACAAAAAAAAAAAAAAAAAACAAAAAAAAGAGAGGGGTGACAAGAATTGGCCTTTGTCTAGAAGCAGGAGACAGGCAATCAAGATGCATAGATAGGAAGGCAACCAGATGCTCAAGTTAACTGTTAACTCCTTTGAGATTTGTGCTCAGTGTTACCTATGGGGTGCTAACCACACGCTGGGTATGGAGTCGAGAGTTTTACCCCCGCTCTTGTTTTATATAACAACCTTTAAGTAGAGTAGATGTTCTTACCTCAAGTTACTCACTCAGAGAGGTTAGGTGGTGACTTGCCCCTGGTCCCCAAGCTAAGGGAGTGGCAGAACCAGGATTCCAATCCAGGTTACATGGTCTCGTCTTCATTATGACTCTCTAGAGTCTCAGGCCTTATGAGAAACCGAGGTTCAGAGAGGGGATGGCGGGAGGCAGAGCTGGGGCTAGACTGGGTGTGGGGCTGCTGAAGGGGTGAGACTGTAGAGCTTGAACTCAGGCAAGACCCAGACTTGGGTGGACTTTTCACCACTTCAGAGGCCAGGCCACCCCTGTTCCTTGGGAAGGCCAACGAGTAGGATTTGTTTTCCCCTCCTGTCGGTTTTTCTCCTTTTCTCCACACAGGCTTTTTACTTTCTCCTTTCAGAATAATAATCCCTTGGGCTGGGCCTTGGCCCAGAAATCACAGAGGACTGACAAGCAGAGAGCCAGTGAGAATGAGCCATGTCTGTGATGTCATGAGTTACTAGGCAGCAGGGTGTTCCTGGAGGTTCCTAAACTATCCTTGCTGATTGCTGGAGTAAGCAGGGTGCAGTCTCGTCCTCAATTTCCAGTGGGGTCCTAGTAGTTCTACCCCTGGGGTAGGTGGGAGAAAACAAACCGGTCAGGAACTCTCAGGGTCCTGGGGTGGGATCCTTACTTCCCCGGCACGTAATATTTACATGTGCCCTCAAAAGTGTATCCAAGGCCAATAGCTCCAAGGGCTGGCCGAGGTCCGGCCACCCCTCCCTGTGCAGCCAGCCGGTCCAGAGAGCGTGAGACGTTCTCCCAGGTCATACAGGCTCAGGCACCAAAATCCTGCTGAGATACGCCCTGCCCTGCTCCCTAAGCCCCATCCCTGGTAGATATTACCATTCACAATACTTCTGTGGTCACAGACAGATCTTACTTCAGATGATGACCACCAAATTCTAGAATTGCTGATGTGAGAGGTACCCATGAAACAGGCCCAGAGAATGGCAGAGATGTGCTCAGAGGCACAGGGAGTGTCTTGGGCAGAGGATGTATTCCCACAGGGGGTGGTCCCTGGCCCTGCTCCAGCCACACATTGTCTGATGCACCCAACCCACTCCTAAAAATGGCAAGGCCTCACTTCTCTTTTTCAGGTGGGCTGCATGCTCTGCTGTCCAGGCCCTACTTCCTTCCTTCATCTCTGATTTCACTACAGGGGTTGGGTGCATAGTGGGGGCTGCCTGGAGGGCAGCCCTGATCCTCAGGAGATCCTCTGGTAGAGGGAACCTGGGGAGACCCTTCACCTCGACCCATCATTGCACAGGTGGGACCAAGGTCTGGAGAAGACAAGGCACTTGTCACCGCTTCTTCCCCACGCAGCCCAGGCCCAGGGGCAGCTCCAGGATTTCCAGCTGGGAGAGCTATAGGGGCAGCACTGGTTGGAGGTAGGGGGTCAGGGGAACGTCTTCAAGCTGTAGGTTCATAGGCACCTGTTTGTGTTTAAAGTGTGTGTTTGTTAGGGGTAGCTGAGGGCCGAGGGCTGGAAATGGGGGGCACACTCCCCACTCCCTGCTAGTCCTCGGGGCAGCCACCTCCGCGGACCCTCTTCTGACCTATCTTCCCCGCCCCCAACAGCAAGTGCAGCCGTGGAGCCCTGTACACAGGCTTTTCCATCCTGGTGGCTTTGCTCCTGGCTGGCCAGGCCACCACCGCCTACTTCCTGTACCAGCAGCAGGGCCGCCTGGACAAGCTGACAGTCACCTCGCAGAACCTGCAGCTGGAGAACCTGCGCATGAAGCTTCCCAAGTGTGCGTGCCCCACCTCTATCCCCACAGCCCTCACCCCCCCCCCGTCCCTCACCTCAGAAGACCCCTCATTCCCGCACCCAGCTGCGCCCGCTGTCCCTTCTCTCTGGTCTGGAATTCCAGCCCCTCATCTGGGTCTGAGATCTCGGTCCCCGGAGCTGAGTGCCCTCTTCCCTGGGGCCACGCTCATGCTGTGCCTTCTGCCCCACAGCCGCCAAGCCTCTGAGCAAGATGCGGCTCAGCGCCCCGATGCTGTTGCAGGACCTGCCCATGGAAGGCCCGGAGGTAAGGCCAGCCCCAGGGCGGCGGAAGAGGGAAGCATTACCTAGCCTGGATGGAGGGCGGGTGCCAAGGGACAGGGGAGGACAGCTGGCCCGGGAAAAGTAGAGCTGGAGAGGGGGTCCTGACTGCTGGGGGAGGAGGAGGAACTCCAGAGGTGGGGGAGGAAGGAGCCTCTCGGGGCCCTCCCTGGGAAGAGGGCTCAGTCCTCCACAACTTAAAAATACTTCTCATTTCCCAAGCATCTCACAGTCCCTCCTATTCTCAAATCCCTTGATGTCATATATGGATAACGTTTCTGTTCACTCAACGATTTCCTGTCCACAAAGCCTTGGGCAGGAAAGCTTATGCAGAGTTGACGAATAGGATATTGAGGCAGGAAGGTAGTGACTTGCCCGAGCCCTCACATTTGGAGGTGGCAGAGGTGGGCCTGTTGAACATCTGGGAATCCACACTCTCACCCAGACCCCAGCTGCTGGCTCTGCTCTAGGGCCCCTCCTCCATGGGCCAGTGCTGGGAAACACCCTATTCCTTCCTTCCACAGCCCATGCAGAACGCCACCAAGTATGGCAACATGACGCAGGACCATGTGATGCGGCTGCTCCTGGTGAGTGGAACCTGGCCAGGCATCCCTGAGCTCCTGCCCCATCCCCATAAGCCCCCAGTGAGGCTATGCTTCAAGACCTGCGCCATGCCTGGCTCACAGCAGACATCCAATATGGGATCACCAGATTAGTGAAGGAAGACAAGTGTGGCCCTTAAATGTTATATGAAGTCCAGACCCGCCACTCCCCGTTTTGTGTTTGGAATGGAGAAACCAAAGCCCAAAGTCTGGAAGTGACTTGCTGAAGATGACTGTTTTTTCCTTCCCAAATTTTTGCTGCATGTCTACTCAGTGCCAGGCACTGTGCAAGGCTCTGGACCCACAATCGGGAGCAATCAGATCCAGCTCCTAGTCCCACGGAGATCTCAGGCTAGCATGGGAGACAGACAAGTGACCAGGTGATGAGGGATGTGCACGGGGCTTTGTGAGGAAAGAGGCCGAGAACCCAACCTAGCTGGGCGGTTGGGACGAGGTCACGGAAGTCCTCCTGAAGGAGGTGAGACCTGAAAGATGAACAGGAGCCTGCAAGGAGTAGAAGACTGAGGGTTATTGGTAGAACTGGGCCTGGAACTGGGTCTCCCAACTCCTAGCCCTGGGGTCTTGTAGCTGTGTAGCCGTATTACCCAGACCACTTCCCCTCCCCACAAGCTCCAACGTGCTGAGGTCTGGGGTCCAGCCCTCAGAACGGAAGACCAGGGGAACATGGGCTGCACATTAAACCTTGCCTGCCAGGAAGCTTTTTAACCTTCCTTCCTGCCTTGCTACCCTGCAGAAGGCTGACCCCCTGAAGGTATACCCGCAGCTGAAGGGGAGCTTCCCAGAAAACCTGAAACACCTTAAGGACACCATGGATGGCATAAACTGGAAGGTCAGCAGCTTCCCCTGCCCTGGTACCCTCCCTCTCCTGACATCTAGAGCAGCCCTGGGAAGAGGCGGGGTGAGCAGGGAAGCCATTCTCAGGAAGCTGGAGGCGGCTTACCAGCACCTAGAAAACCACAGCCATGGAAGGGTGACCAAGCCCTGTGGGGTCTCTAAGGAGGAACCAGGCTCCCGCTGGCCCTCCATGTCTCTGTCCCCAGGGACAGAGTCAGGCTGGGTTGGAGAGGGCTACCGAGTCTGACTCTCTGCCTTTATCCCCATTAGCTCTTTGAGAACTGGATGCATCAGTGGCTCTTGTTTGAAATGAGCAAGATCTCGCTGGAGGAGAAGCCTTTTGAAGTTCCACCAAAAGGTAGAGGGAATGGGAGCCTTGGGGAGGCAGGGTTTCTGGGAACTCCCTCAGGGGTAGAGCCTTAGGCACTCCCTGATCCATGCACAGGACTCTCCCAGCCTCTCAGCTCTCACTCCTGTCTCTCCTGCCTGCTCTTCTGGGCTTGGCTGCCCCCAGCCCCCATCCTGTCTGGGGTACCGAGTCCTCCCTTCAGGAGGTGACCCTCGTTGTGGAGGATGGTACTGCACAAGGGGGCCTGGAGCAACAACCACCCAAAACATCCCAGGAGTCATGGCAATGACCTTCCCCACCCAGCACTGCACCCTGCAGGTTCCTGTGCGAGGGCTGGGCTCTTGATTCTCACCCTTCAAAGGGACCTCTCCCCTCTCCCAGGTCACACAGCCAGCAGGTACTAGGTAAGAGGGCCTTGGGGTTTTTCCATCTCATGGACAATGTATACCAGGGTTTTCAGCCCTAAAGCCTTTATGGGTCCTGTGTTCTCATCCTGGTGCTAATTTGTTGTGTGACTTTGGGCAAGTCTCTTCCCTCTGGGCTTCAGTTTCAGAAGTGGAAATCAACGTCCGCCCCTCTCTGGGCCTCAGATTCTCCATCACAGAGTCATAGAGGGCACACTGGATGAGATCTCGACCAACTCCCAGCTAATGTCTGAATCCCCTCTATAACATCCCCATCACATAGTAACCCCCACTTCTACTTGGATACCCCCAGTAATGCAAGCTCAGACTTACCAAGGTGTCCATTGCTTTTCTCTAGAAGTCAGAATCACAGGTGCAATTCTAAACTTTAATAGGCATTGAGTGTTCGAAGAAATCATGTTCTGGGATGAATTAGCCACACAGCCATTCACTTCCTCTTTGATCCTGGACCTTGTTGGTTCAGGCCTCAGTTTCTCCATCTGTGCAATGGGTAGAGCAAGTACAGCCATTTGGACAGAAGGCATTAGGCCCACAGCAGTGGTATGTGGATCTCTGGTTCTGCTGAGACCCTGGCCCAGGGCTTGCTCACTCACTGTGTTCACCATGCCTGTCGCTTCAGTACTGACCAAGTGCCAGAAAGAGGTCAGCCGCATCCCTGACATCCACCCGGGCATGTTCAGGCCCAAGTGCGACGAGAATGGCAACTATATGCCGCTCCAATGCTATGGGAGCATCGGCTACTGCTGGTGCGTCTTCCCCAACGGCACCGAGGTCCCCCACACCAGGAGCCGTGGGCACCATAACTGCAGTGGTAAGCAGTGGCCGCTGTGCCAGGAGCAGGAAGGACCAGGAAGGCTGAGGGGCAGGAGGTCTCTCCTGGCGCACCTGGGGCCAGGACACTCGAAGTGACAACTCCTGGGGGGTAGCCACTCAGTCATGCATCCGCCCACCTGTGCATTCCTTATCTGTTTGTGCAGTTATTATTTCTCTCCTTTGCCCACACTCATCTACTTACTCATTTATCCTTCAGTCCTTCCACTTTACCCATCCACGCATGCATCCAGGAGTCGCCAGATCCACCCATCTGATTTCATCACCCCTTCCTTGGCCTTGCTCATTCAATTCCCCGGCCGCACTTCATTGCCGCTTGCAGCCATCCAACAAGCATCCTTCCACTCATGTCTGTTCTACCAAGCACCAGGCTCGTGGCGAGGTTGGGCAGAACTAGCCCACCCAGGCCCCTTGTCAACGGGTGAGGTAGTCTGGGCTGCAACTAACAAGTGGACACTGTGTTCCTTTGCAGACCCACTGGAAATGGAGGATCTGTCGTCTGGGCTGGGCATGTCCAAGCAGGATCTTGGTCAGGGTAAGGGCCCCTGCAGGGGACCTGGTCCCTAGCAGCTTACCCCCCGAGGGGCCTACTCCCTCGTGGGTAGATGACCCTGGGCCATTCTCCAACATCCATTTCACAGATGAGGACCAGGGTTGGGGGTTTCAGGGGCTATGACGGTCAGTACTTATACCCAAGCGGGAGGCAGTGGAGGGTAGAGTCCTCGACTGCTCTGAGGCCACAGGATGCCGGGAAGGGGCAGCAACAGGTGACTCCAACCCTAACCTGCTGTGTCTCTCCCCGCAGTCATCCTGTGAGCACAGCAGACGCAGACGCCAGCACTCAGCCAGCCCTGCATGGCCACAGCTTCCCTGGCCCCCTACCCTAGCCCCTCTCCCTCCTTTACACACCCCTCCCCTTGCCGGCTCCTACCCTGCACCTCATTCTATGAGACTCTGACGCCTGGCTCTCCATCATCCTTGGACACATCAAATCATCAGAACGGCACAGATTAACAATGCAGAAGGGCCCTGCTGCTCAAAACCCCATCCACTAGCAGGGACATAAGGCCCGGGGAGATGGACCATGAACCAGGCTGACCCCCACTTCTGACACCACATGGTGCTCCAAGATCTAGGCCCATGGAAGAGGTGGGCAGGTGTAGGGAGAAGGGATGGCACTGACCCAAGCCCCAGGACGGACACCTCTGCTGTCCCCTCCCCCATTGGCCTCGGCCTTCCAGCCCGTTTAACTGGGGGGGAGGAGCCACCCTTTCCCTCTCCCCAGCATCACCCACCCAGGAAGAACCAGCCTCTCCACCCGCAGCCCCTCCTTTCTACCAACCCCCAGTTCCGTCTGCGCAGCCAAGCTTGTCATCGGCCCTCAGGGCCACGGCGCCTGTGAGAATAAAAGGTAGTGAGTAGAACACTCCCAGTTCCTGGCTGCTCTGTTGGGTCCGGTTCGTTTCCCCGAAGGGGGTGAACTGCAGACCTTGCATCCTGTGGTTTGGTGGGAGGACACAGCCCGGAGAGCCCAAATACAGATGCCTGTGGGGCGGGGCCGGGCCGTGGGGAGCGGGGCTGCAGTCTTTGGACGCGGACACACTTGGTCTCCATGTTCCACACACGAGATACATTCCCTGCTTCCAAGAAGAAACAGGCTCTTGCCCACAGTTCTTTAAGCACAAGCTCCTCTGGGTCCGGCTTCTCACGTCCCCATTTTCTTTTCTATACTGAGAACAGTACAAGTGTGATGACAGATGGCAACAACGTGGGCCCTTGTGTCGGGATCACCAGGGAGTGGCGGCTGTGGAAGTGGGGGGCCTATGTCCTAGTTAAGGGGCGGCCACTGCAGTGCCCCAGCTGCTCATTACCAGGAGGCACAGATCTAGGCCCCTGTGGTCAGATTTCTGGACTTTTCAAGAGGAGCCCCAAATGAAGAAGTTCACTGAAATCTCTAAGTCTGAAGACTTGCTGTGGGTCAAAGAAGCCCAATAGGACGCTGCTCTGCGGCCTCTGTTCTAGATCGACACACTTAAGGGGAGAGAGGCTCCCTGGGGGAGGGCCTGGCCCAGGAGCCCCAAGTTAGGGTAAATGTGGATGCCACCCTGGCTCTCCCAGACCTCCCCAGCCCAGTGCTCTGCTTCTGCACGGCCTCTTGCTGCCTTTAGCAGAAGGCTAAAAGCCTTGGAGCGGACTCCATGACCTTGGGTGCTCCACACTACTCTGGGCTCAGGGAAGTGGCCCTCTGCATCACTGGCCATCACAAAGTCCTGCGGACGTCACCCTGACACATCTTTTAGGTTCCTCCACTTCTTGCCTTCATCATCGCAGAACCTCTGTTACCTAGACACGTGGACAACTCAGTCCTAACTGGGCTTCCTGCTCCTACTGTCCCTGCCAGCTACTCTCCACCAAGTACCTCAAGAGAGCCTGCCCGCAGCTTGTCCTAACTTCAAAAGGTGACTTGGAAGGCCCCCTTCCATTTCTTGCTTCTGGGTATCTGCCTGACCTACCTACCACAGCAACCAGCCATGACCATGCCTGAGCTCCCCCTTAGCTTAGATGCCACCTCCTCCAGGAAGCCTTCCCCACCCCAATTCAACACCAGGGCCTTCTGCTGAGTCTCCTTCTCTGGCAAACAGTGTGTCACTCACCACAGTATCACAGAGCCTTGATACACCGTCAAGAATAAACCCTGAGCGGTGGTTTGTTCATCTGCCAAGTGTCAGCAGACTCTCCCTTCCAAGAATCAATCAATTGCAAAACGTTTGCCCCAGATGCAATGGGAACTTGCACCTTTCCTTCACGTCTTTTATTTTCTGAGTTATTACAAAAAACACACAAACAAAATGGGAGAAAACTGACAAAAAGGACAAAGCCTCAGCATAGCTGGAGACCAGGGGCATGGAAGGAGTCGCAGGCTGAGCCTCACTGGGTCTGCAGGGCAGAGGTGGCAAGTCCCGAGACCTCTGGGCATGTTGGGTCTGAGAAGGGAGGGGCAGGTCACTTAAAAAATATATATATGTATTGTACATGTCCATACGAGGCATCCTTTGTCGGCACAGAAGTCAGGCCAGGGTCAGTGAGTGGAGGTCACGGGAGCTGGGCGTGGTTCCTCCTCCCGGGACCAGCCTTTCTGCAGGGCTCACTGGCTTGGCCAGCACGGACACCGCAGCTGGCCATCATCTTCTGGGGAAGGAGGGGAAGTTAAAAATTCAATTCCAACCCTTGGTGGGCAGAGGGAAGAGGCACGGGGCTGGCCACCGCTTGGCTAAGAAATCCTTGGGAGAAGGAAACGTCAGACTTCCTGACCTGTTTCTCCACCAAGGAGAACAAACTCAAAATCTGGCATCTCCTATGCAGGGGAGGGACATTAACTAACCACAGTGGATACTTGTCAGTGCTGACCATGTCCCAGGAACTGGGCTGAGCGCTTTAGAGCTTAATTAACTGCACTGAATCCTCACTACCAGCCCAGGCCTGTATTACCCCCATTTACAGCAGGCTGGGGCCGGCTCAGCCAGGCGGATCACTTAACCACTTCACCACTACCTGGGAAGCACAGAGCCATCAGAATGGCTTGTTTTGAGCAAATCATCTTCCTTCCCATGAGGAAATGCCCTTGAATTACAAAATCATAAGGAAAAGGAACTGGCAGTGGCAAGGGAGAGACTGAGCTGTCCCCGACCTCAAGCCTTATCCTCAGGTACAGAGGCACCAGACCAGTGCCCACCTCCCACTGCACACTCAGTGTCGGTCACTGCCAGGACTGTCCCGGACGCTTCTGATTCTACAGCTCTGGTTCCCGGCATCGCCCGCTGACCCTGAGGAATGCAACCTCTTTCACCAAACCCCCTTCCCTTCAGGGCCTACCCACGAAGCCCAGTCTAGCTCCCCGGAACCACGGTGAATGCTGGGCCTGCCCTCCCACTCTCCCCGGGGAGCAGATGGTCAGCGGGGGTTCCCGGGTCAGGAAGTGCACCTGCCGCCTGGTGTCCCTCAGACAGTCTGCTCTGCCGTCTTCTTCTGTGAAGAGAGAAGTACGTATGAGAGGCTCCTGTACCTGAAGCATCTCCCCACCCACGCTGCCCCCACCAGGAGGGGATGTGACAGTTGTCTCCTGAGGATTCGTGGCTCCCCCAGAACAGATTTTGGGCATACAGAGATCCCGAGGGTAGGGATGGCGGCCCCCGTGTGCTCTGGAGGAAGGAGCTCAGGACTTTTTGCAGCAGCAGGTGCTCAGCTTTTCTGACCACAGCTGAAGCCCTGCTGGCCACGGTGAGAACTGCGCCTGAGTATAAGGCACTGAGGGCCCCCTCGCCAGGCAATCAGCCCTTGACATGCATGAAGCAGACTGTGTGTGTTTCTGTCGTGGGGATGCCCTGCCCGCTGGGGCACACACATGCCAGGGAACGTTTCCTCTCACCTGGAAACCTGCAACAGCCTACCTGGCCTCCCTGCCCACCTGGGGGGCTCTGCTTTCTTCACTTGTCATAAGAATATCCTTCTATCTCACAGGCAAGATAGGGCCACTCCATGGTGCCCATGTGCACAGACCTCATGCCCCTCAGGGTGACGCCCCACCCCTAGCTCTTCTCTAGTGTATCATAACGCACAAGCCCCCGTTCTGGACCCTGAGAATGGAAGGGGCACAGGGACCAGGTCTGGCCCACACGAACCCCTACCCTGACATGCAGAGGCTGGGGCTGATCACATTCACCCTGGGGACTGGGTTTGGGCCCCCTTTTCGCGCCTGAGACTCCTCAGGAACTCACTCTACCTTTTTCTTCTTTTTCTTCTGCAATGGTGAGTCAGGGTCTTTGGTTGAGGCCTTTTTTGCTTTCTTCTTCTTTTCTTTTTTTTCCTTGTCTTTTTTTTCTAAGGGAAGAAAGTAAACTTGTTAAACAACAGGTGCTAGTCTTAAATGTTGGCGTCAATGTCGAGAGACACAGGGGGCGAGTCTCCAGGGGCCCTGGAGCTCTCCCCTCCCGATGCCCCACACCATGGGGAGCCGTCAAAGCACAGGTCCATAGGCCTTTGCGACCACCTGCCCTGGCCCTCAGGACAGCCTCGTGATTTCTGCTCCATCCGTGGACCATCTGGACTATTACCATTTTCCTTTAACTCACTCTGTAAAACTTCTACACATTTATTTTAAAAAGACCCTTTCAACCTGTAAATGGGAATGAGTTATCACCCATCATACAGGGCCGGAGTGAGGGTTAAAGGCAGCCCTGCCGCAGGTGGAGACCAGTGCAGAGCGCGCTGAGGGGCGGCTGCTGTCCAGGAGCCTGGATCGCAGGGGTCTGAGCTGCAAGTGCGCGTGGCGGTGGCTGCTGTGAGGGAGCTACGGGCTCCGTGGGCACACGCCCTGGAGCCGTGAGCACCTTCTCAGCAGCGGTGGCCCTGTGCTCCAGCACCTGGTGCTGGCTTTGCCCATCCTGCCCACCATGGACAAGCCATGCTCAGCCACATCTCTGTGCTGGCTGGGGGCTGCCTGCCCGGGAGGTGACTGACAGCGCTCGGCGGGGCTGGGGAACGTGCTCCGGGACTGCACTGGGCACTTACTCTTGTCGGCTTTCTTCTTCTCCTTCTTGCTCTTTGGATTGCCTTGGTCTCCCCCCTCACCCTTCACCTTCCCCGGCTCCCCTTCTGGCTTCTCCTTGGCCCCTTGGGAGCCGGGAGACTCCTTCTCCTTCTTCTCCTTGATGTCACCACTCGCTTTGTCCCTCTTGGATTTCCCCTTAGAAGTCCTGGGGGCCTTTTCTGGGGAGACCGCACACTCCCCGCCATCCCCAGCCCCCAGCTGCTTCTTCTTCTTGCTCCTGGGGGCACCGGCGGCTGTCTGGTCTTCGGAGAGCTTCCGCTTGTTGCCCAGGCGGCCCTTCCGGCTACCCTCCTTGGCCGCACCCATGGCCTTCTTCTTCTCCTGCTCCAGCAGCTCCGCCAACACCTTCGCCACCGACGCCTGCACCTGCGCCTCACTCAGGGGCCAGGGCTCGCTCAGCAGGCGCCGGGTGATGTCGCTCTGCAGCGCCTGCATGGAGGTCTGGGGGCTCCTGGGCCCCTTCCCGGTCTTCTGAGGTGTGGCGCTAGCCTCTCTTCTGCCTATGGAGAGAGGACCCGGGGTCACGGATCTGAGAGAATCAGGAAATAGACCTCTCGTGGAATGAAAGTCAAGGGGCTCCAGCGCAGACCTGACCTCCTCTGGTGCAGTACAGAGGGGGATGGCGGGGCCCCGCTGGGTCCCCGGCTCACGCCTCTCTGCCAGCTTCTAACTTAGAGCTCTTTTCTTGTCTCCTCACACTAAAAACTCAAGTTCAGGTTGGGGATGGAAATTAACTCCAGAATGTTCATCAATGGGCTTGAAATCTACCAACAAATCAAAGAATCTAACCGTCAGGATAGGGATAGTATCTACCAGTCAGGAGTCCAGCGCTGGGAGGCAGGAGGCCTGGGTTCTGGGTCCGACAACCAAACTCAGTTTCCCCATTTGTAAAATGAGGGGTTAGATGAACTGTGAGCCCCCTCACCCCCATTCTAAATCACAGACTCATAATAAAAGCGAAGGCCACGCGGTCAGTCAACTCAAGCCCATCTGCGCACAGTGGGCCCAGGCCCTCCGTGGTCAGGGGTCCAGGTGGTGTGGCCTGGGGGTGCTAGATGCAGTGAACATGCACATGGTGGCTGACTAAGCAGGTTTACTGCCTGCCAGAGCGACTCCTGCTGCAGCCTTTGTTTAGAATTTTCCACGCCTCTGCTCTCCTTTGATAATTGTATGCTGGCTACACGTGTGAAAAACCTTCCACAGCCCCCTCTAAAATGTCTCCCTGTCACACCCGCCTCTCACAAAGAGAAGAAGGCTGGGGAAGAAAGTGAGCAATGACTCCTCTGCTGACCCGGCACCAGGCAAGCTGCACGAAAAGCCCAGGGACTGGGGGGTGTGGGACTCAGCATATGTCCTGACGTCGCCCCAACTTCACAGGTGACTTGGCAGGTCTCAGCTCCATTCGGGGCCTCACAGCACAAGTGCGCCGACACCCTGGGCTCGGGGAGGTGCTGGTGGCTTGGCCCTGCTCCACGTGGGGAGGAGAGGGCTGTTCCCGGCAGTGTGCAGTGGGCCCTGCAGCAGCTCTGGCTCCAGAGCCCTAGTGGGCCAGGGGTGGTGGGCAGAGTGGGTTGCAGGACAGACGGAGGCCCAATTCAGTCCTCTGGTGCTTCTTGGCAAGGACAGGAGTCGGCTAGAGAAGGGAGCTGAGGAGGGCACAGGGTGCCTCAGCAACCTCTCTCCCTGCAGCCCACTTCTCTGCTTCCTGTCTACCAAACACCTTAGAACACCAAGGCCAGGGAACCCCTAGAGCTGTCTCAGGTGTACCCTCTAAATGTCCCATAGCACTGGCACAGCCAGCGGTGGCTGATGCCCTAGGCCAGGTGACCTGAGCACTCCAGTCTGCCCTCCAAACACTGCGTGACCATTTTCCACGTGCCATTTTCTACGTGACATCAATGGATGCATCAACCCCTGCCCTGTCTGGTTAAGGCGCTGAGGTCCAGAGAGGCCAGGGGCTCGTCTGAGGCTTTAGAGAACGTCAGTCCATAGCCTGGGGGTCGTCGCCATGTGCTGAAGACTTCTCCAAACGTGGCCCCACCTTCTGTCTGAGCAACCCTGAGTCCCGACGTCCCGTACCATGAGCCTACCCGTTAGGAAGAAAAGTCAACACGGACAGCTAGAGAGAGCCAAGGCCTGCCCTGAAAGTCAAGGTGCACCTCCTCTAAGGCAGGGGTCACCCTACCAGGGGCATCAGCATCCCACAGGGCTGGATAACCCAACCTCCAGGCTGCCCTAGACCACAGCAGCCAGCCCCGCGGGTGCAGGCCCCTGCCCTTTCATGAGCACCTCCAGGCCTGATGCAGGGGTACCAGGCCTCACTTGGGGAGGCCCTGCTGGCAGACAGGACCATGTTGGTGGGACGGCTCCTGAGGGAGGGAAAGGGGCCCCTGCCTTGTCCTTCCACATCCTGCTGTGTCCTTCCTGCAGCCCTCGACTCACCTGTTTTAGGGGACATGGTGCCTGCTGCTTGTTGGGGCTCCACTTCCTCCTGCTTGCCGTCTGGGGCATCTCTGGTGGCCGGAGTAGAGGAAACCGAGGGGTTGGGGTCTGGCTTGGGAGTGGCCTTTGAAGCCTGGGAACTGGCCGGAGTCAGCCCAGGGGTCACATAACCTGAGAGGAGAGACTGAAGAAGCCCAGTGTGAAGAGGCCCAGCAGTGTATGGCCTGCTATGAGGACACCAGCATAGGGACCCCAAGGGTTGGGCCAGCCCTACTGGGTGGTGGGCACACCAGCCCTCTGTGAGTACCTCCTGCACTATTTTAATTAATACGTAGTTTGAACAGGCACATTTAAAAAGGAAACTTCTTCTTACTAACGCAAATGGAAAAGCACTACTAGCATTTGCTACGTACAGGTGATAACCTTAAAAGAAGCCCCATCTGTTAGAGAGCGTTTTTATATGGGGATCACCTAAATCAAGGTAAGCCCTGTCTACAGACTCCAAGAGTCCGCTGCTCACGACTTTATGCCGAAAAGGGGCCTCGGGGCAGGAGCCAGCCTGGCTCCACACGGACAGGGCCCTGCCCAGGGCCCTTGGGAAAAGGAAGAGCCCAGACCCATGAGCCAGGGCGTGGCCTCGGCCTACAACTGCATAGGTGGGCGAGAGCCTGGCCTGGGGCTCCTGCCCCAAGGCCCCCAAGGTTGCCAGCCCCTTCCCTCGCGGTTACCTGGGAAGGTGCCACCACCTCATCATCGCTGGAGTCTGCTGTGGTCTCTTCCACCAACGTCTCCCTCCTGGAGGGGGCCGGACCTACTGGAGAAGCACAGGTATCCTACTGGGAGTCCCAGGTACCCTGTGCCAGCTAGACAGGCCGGAGCCCTCAGGAGGGCCCCAGGATGGCCTGGTCCCTGTGTATGTGCCTCCCCCTCCCCCCCCAAGGCGTCATCTGCTCCCTTCCAAGGTCTACTGCTATTCACAGCATTCCAAGTGAGACACCTGAATGCCAAAACCTTCTAATTCCCAAGGGAGGCATGGCCCTGGGATTTTGGGGCCTCAGTTAGGGGAGCTTGATACCAAAAAGCTGGGAGTGGCCAAACAGCCAAGTAGGAAGGCCTCTAACATCACGTGGACCAACTCTGTTGTGGGGTTGTGCAGCTGGGTAAACTGAGAACCTGTGTGGGATGGCTAGGCCAAAGCCGCAGAACAAGTGGAGATACAAAGCAGAGGCCTGAGGCGAGGGCTCCACCAGGTCCCCCAGCCTTTTCCTCCCAGGACCCTCACCTGGCCTGTGGGTCAATGGGGCCACCTGGGGCCCCTCAGCATCGTCCTCACTCCCTGAAGAGCTGCCACTGCTGTCCTTGCTGTCATCTGAGGTCCCAGAGGCCTTGGCCTTGGGGCGTCCCGAGGGAGTGGCTATGGCCCGCTGGGTTGCAGGAACCTCAGGCTTTCTGAGCTTGTTGGCCCCTCTGGCCTGCGTGGGGGTGCTCTGGGGACTCGTCATGGGCAGTGTTCCCCGAGCACTGTTGGTCTAATTTGGTGAGAGGAGAAAGGGTGAAAGGAAAAATTAGGGGAAATAAGATCTGGTGCTTACTGAACACCTCAGTTAAGGGCCAGGCACCGTGTTAGCTGCTTCGCACACAGGCCTCATTTAATCCTCCCACAACTCTCTAAGACGGGCAGCAGAAGCCCGGGAGGTAAGCGTGTGTGCTAAGGCCAGTGCTGGTAAGTGCTGGTGCTGGGACTCAGGCCCCTGCCTGGGCCCTGCCTTCTACCCTCTGCGGTCTCTGATGACCGTCCCCTCCAGAGTGGGGCCTGGCCCCCAGCTCCCCAGCTCACCCCACTTGAAGACAGGGTCCTGGCAGCAGGAGGCTGGGCCTCACTGGCTTTCTGGGCAAGGACCTTCAGGGCAGCCTGGGTCAGCGGGAGGTGAGCTGGGTTCCTCTTTGTCACCTGTGGACAGCCAAAGGCAGCCCTGAGACTCCCAAGCTCCGGGGATGCCACCATGCCACAGCCTGGTCAGATCCTGTCTGGCTGGGGTGGAAGGGGACCTGTAGCTGCAAGAGGAACCTGGGGCTGGAGTGGAGGACTGAGGGGCAAAGGGGCAACGCCACCATCTGGGCAGAAAATGGTGCCAGGCTTCAGGTTATGAGCTAATCATAGCGTTCTCAGAGGTCCAAAGACAGCTCCCAGCCCAGGGGAGGGAAGCAGCTCAGGCTCCACCGGAGGCCCCACCCCTCAATCTGCGCCTCTAGCCTCGTGGCTGTAACAGCCTCCTTAACGGTCTCCCTGGTGCCACTCCTGCTTCCCACACACGGCAGCGGCCAAGGACAGAGAACGGAACGGAACAAAACCTGGGTGTGATCCCTCGCTGAAACCTCCAGGCTCCCCCTGCGGCCCTCACCAGGTCCTCACCATGCGTTGTCAGGCCTGGCCCCTCCGCCCCAGCTTCTTCCAGCTCTCCAACCCCCAAGTGCTTCCCAGAGGTCCCTGCACCTGGGTCTCCCTGCTTGGAGGGCTCCCCAGCTCGCCCAGGCTGGCTGCTTCTCCAGCCTCAGTGCTGCCTCTTCTGGGAGGCCACCCCGGCCCGTCCTTTCTAAAGCAGGTCATCCCCCGGTTCCCTAGTTGGTGAGTACTTTAACTTCTGGTCTCCTTGTTTAATGGCCGACCCCCGCCTTGGGAACTCCACGAGGGCAGGGACCCTCCTTGTCTTCTTCCTGTTGGATCCTCAGTGTCCCACATGGACAGATGCTCAGCACCATCTGCTGGCTGAACGGCCAAATGGATGCAGGTTGTTGGGTGCCGTGACCACAAGCCAGCCACCCACTCAGCACCCATGCTCCCAGGAAGCTCTTTTTGAGCTGTAGCTCGTGATGAGCCCCTCTGAGTGGAGGTGCCCAAGTCCTGCTGCCGCCTCCCCAGCTCTCCCTCCCCCTGCCTTCTCAGAAAAAAGGGGTGGGCACAAGGGGTCAGGGAAACAAACCCTACAGCCCCGAGAGCAATGGACTGGAACGCAGGAGCCCCGATTCTGACCCTGCCTGATCCTGGTCACGTCTGGACCCTCTTGCTGAGGGCGTGGTGCTCAGTTTCATCATTTGGATGATGAGCCATTAACTCTCCCCTGCCCGGTTTTTAAGTTCCAGCAAGGACCAAATAAATAAAAATGCACTGAAATCCGTGAAGGCTGGAAAGAACGCTCATGGTCACTATGACAAACACTGACAACGGGAAACTTTTCTTCAAACCGGGAGAGAAAAAACAAACCAAAGGCCTGACATTGTTGAAAAAGCTGCTGAGGGACTCAGGGAGCAGGGCTGGCTCTGCCCGGGCGCCACGTGCCAGATCACGCAAGGCTAATTTGGATCAGGGCTGCGGCCAGGCCAGGAAAGGCTCTGGCTTCGAGGGGGCGGGTGAAAGCAACTGCGCTGCCACCCAGAAGCCCTGTGGGGAAGTGGGGGCAGTGGAGGGAGCCCCGCAGCCCTGCTAGCCCGCACAGCGCCCCCCGGTCCGCCGGGTACCTGAGTGGCTGGCGTCTCCTGTTTCTTGCCTTCAGACACCCGACTGGTGTCCTCACTGCTGCCGGCCCCCACCATGCTGGCTCTGAGGGCTGCCCTGGGGTGGGCCGTGGGCACAGTTGCCACGCTGGTCCTAATGGCTGAGACGGAGCGGGAGGGGCTGCGTCAGGGCACAGGAGCCCGTGGCCTCCCCGGAGGAGCAACACCCAATCTCTCAGCCCATCCTGAGCGGTGCCCGGGCCTTTGTGGTAGAAGCCCGTTAAATCCCCTCCCGAGCCTTCCAGGCAGGATCTGCCACTGCCTCCACCATGACAGGGAGATGACACGACTGCTGTGGCTGTCACCCCAGGCCTTGTCCTCGCCACCTTCAGCCACCCCCCCAGCCCCCGCCGCTGGCCAGGCCGCTCCCCCTGAGCAACAGGCAGAGCACTGGAGCCAAACGTGACTCTCCGCGCATGTAAAACAGTCTCTCTTGAGGATAGCCTTGGTCATGTGCAGAGGCTCGATTACACATGTTCACTGCAGCACTGTTCATGACAGCCAAACACCCCAAACAAAACGCTCAGCTTCCTCCAACGTGGTGCTGGCTAAGCGAACTGCAGGATCCCACCCCAGTGACCACTCTGTAGCCAGCAGGCATCGTGCTGTAAATGTGTAACGTCACAACATACCAAAAAAAGATTACTGAGCGTGTGTACGGTGTGGTCTCACTAAAAACACATGGCGTTATCTTAGGTTTTTGCAAAGTTAATAGTTGTAAAATGTTAACAGTAATTATTCTGGACAGTGGGATTCCAAGTGAGGTTTTTTCTTTTGTGCTAATCTGCATTTCTTAATTAGGCTACCAAGATCAGGTATTAACATCTTCATTAAAAAGTGTTCTAGTAATAATAATAGTAATTAACCATTTTCTTGCTATCACTGTTAGAATCACAGATTGTCAAAAGTCAAAGAAGGGCTTCCCTGGTGGCGCAGTGGTTGAGAGTCCGCCTGCCGATGCAGGGGGCACGGGTTCGTGCCCCGGTCCAGGAAGATCCCACATGCCGCGGAGCGGCTGGGCCCGTGAGCCATGGCCGCTGAGCCTGCGTGTCCGGAGCCTGTGCTCCGCAACGGGAGAGGCCACAACAGTGAGAGGCCCGCGTACCGCAAAAAAAAAAAAAAAAAAGTCAAAGAAATCCCAGATCTGGTCCTATCTCCAGGAATCCTTCCCTACATGTCTCTGTTTAGGGATTACCTAACCCCTCCCCTTTACATGCCACCAGGAACGGAAGGCTCACTACCTCACAGCCCTCTCCACGTTCAGTCAGTCAGTTGTTACAAAGCTCTTCCTTATACTACAAACCTGGTCCCTGCAGCTTCTAGCCTCTGGTCTGGGATCTACCCTTTGGAGCCAGCACAGAGAAGCCCCAGCAGCTACTTCTCCTGAGCCAGCCCAGTGGGGGTGTGTGTGTGTGCACGCGGGTGTGTGTGCGTGTGTCTGGCAGTTGCAGCAGGGGAGTCAGCCCTGCACAGTGGGCCTGTGCTCACCAGGAGTCGAGCACTGCGTAGCGGGGATCACGTCCTCATCCTCACTCTCAGAGGAGCTCCTGGGTGTGCTCTCTGAGGCCTGGGCCTTCCTCGGGGTGCTTGTAGCCTGGGTTTGGGCGGGGGTAGCAGCTGGGCCAGCTGGACTACGATTAGGGTCGACAAAAATCAGAGGGGTTTTAATCACCTTGAAAAACAAAAACAAAACACACCCCCCCAGTGATTAAAGGCTTGGCCAGGGGAAGAGGAAGGGGAAGGTGGGTAGGGGAGGGTTTTATAAGACAAGGGGTCCAGAGAGCTTGGGGTGGCTGGGCACAGTCAGAGGCCATTCTAGCTGCCCAGGGCACTCCCAGCTCACTCCCAGTCCACACACCCACTAAGACCCCGCACAGCACCTCACAGCTCACAGGAGCCCATCTGACCCTCACATAAACCCCTGAGGTCAGCAGCGTTAGCTCCACCATACAGATGGGAAAACCACAAGTCCAGAGAGGGGAGGAGAGTTGCCCAAGGTCACATGGCCCAACGGAAGCAGAGTCAGGGCCAGAACGTGCAATTCAGCTTCCCTCCTCTAGCTGACTTCAGAGACACCTGCCGCGTGGGGTGCTCCAAGCAGCGCCCCCCTCAGTTGCCTGGTTGTTATACATGATTCACCCGGGGAGTCGTTCACAATCTAGTTGACCCATGCCCAAGAGTCTGATGCCACCTCCTGAGGCTGTGGCCAGGATGCAGCAACCCAACTACATCGGCCCAGTATCTTCAACAAATAAACTACACAGGGAAAATCAACAGAGTAAGACCGAAGGGACCCAGTACAGTGTGTGGCTCTTACATGGACTCCTATCTGACCATGCCAGATATAGAAAACGTCATTCATGAGACAACTGGGGAAATGGGGACACTAACTAGGTGGGTCAACTTTTTAGAGATTGTGCTTAAAAAAAAAAAAAAAAAAAAAAAAAGGGATTCAGTGGTGTTGGGGAGTGAGTTGAAGGTTTGGATGAAACAAGCTTGGTCACAAGTTCAGAAACTACCAAAGCTGGGGATGGTACTTGGGAGCTCTGTACACTGTTCTATCTGTGGGTATGCTTTGCATTTTCCAGTGAGACACTGAAACAAGAGAAAGAAAGCAGCACCACCTGGTATTCTACAGATGTCTGGGAACCACAGCTCCAGTGAATATGCCCACTGCACAGAAGGGCATCTGGGGAGCCTACTTTTCCAGTCCCCAAAGGTCAGGTCGGGTCTGGGTTCTGGCCCAGCCCCATCCCCACGGGGAGAGGAGGGCAGCAGGCAGGAGCTGCCCACGGCCACGGTCTGGGACCCAGGTCTCTGTCCACCTCCCGAGCCTGACTCCACCTCCTCCCAGGGTGCTGCGGGAGAGGTAAAGTAAAAAGGAAAGCAGAAAGGGGCCCGCCCAAGGGGGGAAGCTCTGCTGGCTTGGGCCCTTCCTACCCCTGCCAAACGGCCTCCCCCATGGCTGCTCGGATCTGCCACTTCCAGAGCCTTCCTTCCCACGTGATGAAGAGAGAAGATGGAAAGGTGGGAGAAGGCTTACAGTTGAGGGAGGGGGGATCTATATATATGTGAGAAGACAGAGGAACAGATTGTCGGGGATGAAGAGAGGCAGCAAGCCCACTGAGGCAAACCAATAGCGTCTGGGATGTTAAAAGCAGCTCCTCAGGCAGAAGCGTCCTCCCTGTTCCACCTGCCCACGCCGTGCACCCCTCCCTCCCCCGGGCTGGGGGCTGGGCAGGGGGCCTGGCTTTGGGGGCTGGGGCACGAGGGGGACCCTGGCTGAGCCCTGGACTGGGGAGGGTTCAGAAGGAGGGCTGTGCTGCCCAGGGGTATGTGGGATGCACTTCTGATCCCACCTCTGCCACGACCTCACCTTGTAGCCCAGCCCCTGAGCTTCGTGGGCCTCACTGTCCCACCTGCTGAAAGGGCTATTAGTAACCCCAGCCTGGGCTCACTCACCGGAGGGCCTCTGGTCTGTCCAGTACACACAGGGGTGACAAGGGCCTTCTTTCTGGGGTACGTCAGAAAAGACGCACTGAAATGGAAGCAGCCCGAACATCTGGCTGGATGCCCCGTGTAGGTGCTGGGGCAGTGAGGGCCCAGAGGGAAATGCAGGCGCTCCTTTCCTACTACAGGGTCTGACGCCTGTAGGACCAAACCCGGGGGCCTTCTAGAAGTCACAGCTGAGCGCATCACAAGAGTGCCCTCATTCCAGTCTGGGGCAGAGCAGGGGTCGGGCGGATTGGTCCAGGCTGCTGACTCCAAGGGACATGGCTATGAAGGTACCCGAGCTCTGGACGGTAGCAACTTCTCCAAAGCCTCTCCCACAGCTGCCTGGGACTGGTTAGCAGATCCTGGGCCCACTCCACCCCAGGGAGATGAGAAATCCCACTCCCAGGGATGTGGCCTGGAGCCTCCATGGTTCACCAGCCCCAGGGAATCTCACCCAGGGGTTGAGAAGGCTGAAGCTCAGCGAGGGGCAAGTGGACCTACCCAGGGTGACCAGCAAACTAGTGTCAGAGACAGGGCTGGAAGCTAGTCCTCCAGGCACCAGACAGGAACTCCTTCCAGGACCAACCATGCTAAGCCTCTGATTTAACACCCTCATTTAGTTTCTTACAGGTCTCTTCTTTCTTTCTGACTCAACCTAAAACTCTGAAGGCAGGGCCTAGTTTTCTTAATTTGGTACTTACCCCAGACCCCAGCACAGACCCTGGCCTGGGGTGAATGCCGGCACAACAGGGCTGAGCCGCGGACCACCCCCCAAGGTGCCCCTCAGAGCAAGGGGGCAGGCCCCATCCCCTGCATGGGGGGAGGCTGAGGCACAGTGAGGGGGCCTGGGAATGGACCACATCCCCTCTCTGCCTCCCAGGCTGGGGCTCTGCCCACCACCCTGGGATCAATCCCTTTCCCGCACGGACGGGCTAATAATAAAAACAGCGAAACTCGTCAACAGAGAAGTGCCTGATAAATGCATAGTAACGATAATAATAATAATTAGTGAGCTTGGGATTAAGGAGATAAAAATTCCCCAGTTAGGAGGAGGCTGCAGCTTTCCCAAGCTGTGCCATCTTCCCTGAATTCTCCCGGGGAATGCACAAAGTGCTGACCTTTTCCTTTCCTCTTTTTTAATAGGGACTCCAGAATACTGAGGACGAACGTACCAATTAAATGGTTCCGTTTAAGCATGATGCTCGTATCAGTTGTGTTAGCCCACCCCCGCAGAGAAGGGCGAAGCGGCCCCCCCCCCCAGCTGTTTCGACCCTTCTCAGAGAAGGAGGCAGCCCCCAAAAGGCTCCAGAGAGCCAGAGGGCAGTGTCCAAGCCCTGCTTCCTTCCTGCCATGGAGAGGGGAGTGTCGGGGTAGTGGCCAGAGAGCGGACAGCCTGGGTTCAAACACCAGGTCTGTCCCCTTGTTACAGCCTGTGACACCAGGGCAGCTCACCCAACTTCTCTGGGCCTCATTCCTTCCTCCTCAAAATGGGAATAAAAGAAGCACCTAGGGCTTCCCTGGTGGCACAGTGGTTGAAAGTCCGCCTGCCGATGCAGGGGACACGGGTTCGCGCCCCGGTCCGGGAAGATCCCACATGCCGCGGAGCGGCTGGGCCCGTGAGCCATGGCCGCTGAGCCTGCGCGTCCAGAGCCTGTGCTCCACAACAGGAGAGGCCACAACAGTGAGAGGCCCGCGTACCGCAAAAAAAAAACCCCCAAAAAACCCAACAAGAAGCACCTATCCTCATAGGTCTGTTGTGGGGATTAAACAGAATAATGAAAGTATGGGGCCTAGCACAGTCCTTGGCACTCAGGAAGTGACCAATGGTAGATGGAGTTGCTCATGGGTATTTTTCTAACTAGGCTATTAAGGAGAGAAAGGCAGGTGAGCACCCCAGCGCTGGGGGTGTGCAAATGGCATCTGACTCTACCGATGGACTGATTAGCACGTGGTATATCTAAGGGGAGCTGGTTGTTTTTTCGGCTGCACCGCGTGGCACGCGGAATTTCCCCGACCAGGGATGGAACCTGTGCCCCTTGCATTGGAAGCGCGGTCTTAACCACTGGACCGCCAGGCAAGTCCTTAAGGGGAGCTGGTTAAGGAGACCCACTGGTCTGGGGGTTGCGGGCTCCAGCATCTCCAAAGGGCCTGGCAGAAGCTTCTAGGAACTTGGGGCTAGAGGAGGACAAAGGGCAGTGCCAGCTGCAGGCGAGGCCTGGGGTTCACACAGAAGCTCAGACACTTGCCAGGTGAAAGTGGGCCTCTGGAGTTGGGCAGACAAGGTGGGCTTGGTCCCGCCCTCAGGGGTAGAGTCAGGGAGGACGGCCGGCAGCGTGTGAGGGTGGGCCGCAGGTGCGTGAGTGCGGTCTGGGACCAGGCCTGTGGGATTCTGACAGGCCCTGCAGAGAAGGCTCCCAGTTCCCAACAGGAAGCAGGGGTATCGGCGTCTGCCCCTTCCTTGGCTCCTTATGGGTCACAGGAGTCTGGGGAAATCACTTCAAGTTGCTGGGCCTTGACTCCTGAGGCACCACCACGTGCTCTCCTGCATTCACAGGTCCTCCCTGCCTGGCGGCACGCTGTGTACCTGTGCCAGCATGCAGAGCGGGGAAGCAGGACTGCCACCCTGCCTGTTCACAGCTGAAACAGCCAGGCCTCAGCATGGTTAAGGCAAGCCCAGGCCTTGGAGCTGGTGGGCGGGGCAGCCGCCTCTGACCCTACACTGTCTGGCTCTGCTGCCTGCCTCCCAGGGTTACTGTGAGGATGAACGTGTTAAAACAGAGGAAAGAGCTCAGGAAACTGGGAAGTGCTATTTAAGTGGGACAGACCTGCCCCCATGCCCGGGCCCACCTACCCAGCTCTGAGCCTGAGGGTCCTCAGAGACAATGCCTGGCCTACCTGTCTTGCTGGTAGCTCATCACTGCTGGTTGAGGACCCCTCTGCCTTCTTCTCCGGGGGCGCTGCGGCCAGGGTCTTGCTTCTGGCAGTTTTGGAGTTACCCTCCTTCTGATGGGACAAGCATATGGTGGGTGAGGGGGCATTTGTTAGCCGAGGGGAAGCACAACTGAGAGGCCGGGGTGGGGAAACCACAGCCAGAGAGCAACGACCCTCAGTCTCCGGGGAAGATAGCATGACCCCCTATATACACACGGGGGGCACAGCTGCTGGCCTGGCATGCCTCCCAGCCACTGGGAACACAGGTCTCCACTCTGTCTATCCTTCCTCCAGAGCTGACTCTGAACGTGAAAGGGATGTGTGAGTCAGACACCACTAAAACCTGAGGGCTGGCATGCTGTTGGCCGGGCATCTGAATGAGAGGTGATAGTGGCCTGGGACAAAGTGGCAGGGGTGGGGCCAGGGGCCCCAGCACAGCTCACACCTGGCTGTCACAGCCCCAGCTAAAAGCAGGAGTTGGCTGAGGGTGCTCCGAGCAGCTGTTATCCCCTCCTGCCTGCCTCCTGCCGGGCCAGGCGTAGACGAGGGGAGCGGGCTGGCTGGGAAGAGCCGTCAGGAGCCAGAGGATGACTCGGAGAGCAGTGATTTATCAGCAAGGCACTGCTGGTGACCAGCTCAGGGAAGCCCAGGCAGGTGCAGAGGGCAGCTCTGCGCCTCCCTACCGGCGCGAAGGCCCCACTTTCACCACTCAGAAAAGCAGGACCCATGTTGCCTGAGCCTCCAATTTCTTAAGAAAAGCTGGAAGATCCTGATTTGTGTATTTCTCAATTTTTAAAATGAATCAACTACAATGCACACTGCAACAGCCACACCCCCATGGCTTCCTTGCTCACAGAACCCTGACTCTGTTCTGGGGGTCCCCACCACAGGCTTTGGAGAGGGTGGCTCCTTCTCCTAGCCAATCACAGGAACTGCAGGCCTCTCATTAGTGAGTGACTTTTTTGGGGGGTGGCAGGGGGCGGGCAGAGCACATGCCTTAGATCTGGTCAAGGAGACAAGGGGAGGGGAAGTCAACTGGGGGATTTCCTAGCTCTTTAGGAGATGCTGCAGCCCTGCTGTGACAATGAGGCACACGAAGCATAGAGACGGAAGAAATCTGAGTCACTGATGATGCTGAGCTGAAGGAACCACCTTTACAGACACCTTATCCTGAAACATTGTGCACTGAGATAACCAATCCCCTTAGCATCTAAGCGCTTGTGAAGTAGCTCTGTTTCCTCCTGCAGATTAGGATGTCCCGACTGATATAATAACCTGTTTATAACTTTACAGGGACTTCCCTGGTGGCGCAGTGGTTGGGAATCTGCCTGTCAATGCAGGGGACACGGGTTCGAGCCCTCGTCCAAGAGGATCCGACATACCGCGAAGCAGCTAGGCCTGTGCGCCACAACTACAGAGGCTGTGCTCTGGAGCCCACGAGCCACAACTGCTGAGGCCCGCGCACCTAGAGCCTGTGCTCCGCGATGGGAGAGGCCACCACAATAAGGAGCCCGTGCACCGCGGCGAGGAGTGGCCCCCGCTTGCTGCAACTAGAGAGAGCCCAAGCATAGCAACGAAGACCCAATGCAGCACCCTCCCCCCCCAAAAAAATTAAAAAACAAACAAAAGAAACTTTACAAAAAGCACCACAGTCCAAAACGTGGCTGGGACCCTTGTGTCTTAGTCTGGCATTTAGGTCCCCATAAATGTTACTGGTAACAAGCAACTGGAAGTGACTATTGCCTACAGGACAGCTGGCCTTTGCTGAACCCACCTGACTTTACATCCCCCCTCCCTTTCCACACTGCCCTCCCCAACCTGGAGGGTCTGTCTCTACTTTTGTGCCTAGGGAACCCCAGGTCTTCCTCCAAGCTCAGCTCAATCGTCTCGTTTGGCCTCTCAGACACTTGTTTTCCCAGCACCATCAGAGCACAACCAGAATATTCTCCAATAATCCGGTCACCTTGTCTTGCCCTACAGACTATATGCTCCTTGAGGGCAGGGCCACATCTTTCATCCTTTGTCCCTATCAATAAGACAGCGTGTTCAGTAGTGGTCTGATGCACTGAAGGCAGAGAGGTTAGTGCTAGGAGCACTTACACTTCTTGGTGCTTGTTTACTCATGAAGAAAACAGAAATTTATGAGGGGCTGGAGCTCAGCGTGGAACAGGGATTTCCAGCTTCCCTTAAGAAATGGAAGATCAAGGGACTCCCCTCGTGGCACAGTGGTTAAGAATCCACCTGACAATGCAGCGGACATGGGTTCGAGCCCTGGTCTGGGAAGATCCCACATGCCGTGGAGCAACTAAGCCCGTGAGCCACAACTACTGAAGGCTGTGTGTCTAGAGCCCGTGCTCCGCAACAAGAGAACCCACCACAATGAGAAGCCCGCGCACCCCAACGAAGAGTAGCCCCCACTCTCCGCAACTAGAGAGAGTCCGCGTGCGCCCGGCAATGAAGACCCAATGCAGCAAAAATAAATGAATAAATAAAATTTAAAAAAAAAAGAAATGGAAGATCTGGCCTTACAAAGGGTCCATCTCCACCAGGTCATAACTGGCTGGAGCTGACAGGGACTGCTTTTCTAGATGAGACAAGGGCTCTCCAGTTTGTCCTAGTTGCCACCACTCCCTACTGTCTCTCCTGACACCAAGGCTCCATGTCAGTTGCCATCTATCACCCCTACCAGGCCTGAGCCCGTTGTTTCCATCACATGTCTGAGTCCTGGAGTTTGTCACCCTGAACTTCTTCTGTGCAAGCAGACAGAGAGAAAATGGTCAAGATAAAAGTCAGTTGCTCATTCCTTCCCTCTCCCCACTCCCCAGGCTTCATGTTAAGCTAGAAGAGCTCTCCTTGAGAGATACACATGCCTACAGGAGGCCCCAGGCCCAGGTGAGGGATGTGACTTCCTCCAGCTTCCCAGGGCCTCATGGTACCTGCATCACAGTCCAAGCCTCCTCATGGCCCTGTGACATCTTTGGGGGCTTGGCAGGAGTTGCTGGTCTAGCCTTCCGTGGGGCTGGTGTGCCCACTCGTGCTGTGGAGACCTTGGTAGATATGGGAGTGCATAGGACACCTTTCATCAGGGAGGCCTTAGTTAGGGGGTTTTTACAGCAGGTTTCACCTAAGGAGACATGGGGTACAGGAGCTGGGGGAAAGGATCCTGGGGTCAGAGCCTTAATCTGGTCTTAATTCCTTCTTCACCTGGCCCTGAACCCATGTTCTGATGCAGGAGTAGGTGGCAGTCAGTGGCTCAGAGGCCTGGCACTGTAGCTGCTTCCTCTTGAGGCCTCACCTGGGCTGGGGGCACAGCTGCTGGCGTCTCCCCGTCACCGTCTGACTCCTCCTCGCTGCTGCTCTCCGAGTCCTCTTTCCGCTTCCCGGCCTGGGCGGCTGGGGCTCCTGCCTTCCCAGGGGGTGCTGGGGCAGCCCCTTTCCTGGGGGATCCCTTGGTGGAGGCTGAGGCAGTTCTGACCTGGGGGGTCTTCCCTGAGGGCTTCGCCTGGAGTGAGAGAAGCGGAGTCAGGGAAGGGCGACGGGAGATGGATGGGGCATGTGTAGCTGTGCTGTGGGCAGCTCCTGGCACAGAGGGGAAGCACAGGGCTGCTCTCTGCCCACCCGGGCCTCACCTGAGCGGGCACCTCCCCCTCACTGTCCGACTCCTCCTCACTGCTCTCCGAGTCCTCCTGTGGGCCCCTGACCGGCCCCAGCTGGGCCTGGGCTGCTGCAGCCAGTGCCTTCCCCATAGCCGGCACAGACACCTGGCCCCTGCCCGAGACGGCACTGCTCTGGGGGGCTCTTGCTGGTGGCTTTACCTGAATCATTAGGAGGGAACAGTATTAGGGAAGGAAGAAGAAAGCACAGTTCCCCTTAAGTGAAGCCCCACCCAGGGCATGGCTGTGGGGAGATCACTCCTGCTTGTGCAGAACCCTTGTCCAGGCTGGGGCCACTGCTTGGCCTCCTCTACATCCCACCCTGGCACCTCTTTTGGTGCTGGTCCTACTTGCCTTGGCTGGGGACCCCACTTTGGCTTGAGCAGCTGCAGAAACCCCTTTTCCAGGAGCTGATGCTGCCCCTTTGGCTGAAGCCACTCTGGTGGCAGCTGGGTTGGCTTTGGTCTGAGTGGTTTTCACTGAGGTCTTCACCTGGAAGGAGAAAAGGGAATTACGGAAAGGAGGTGAGATGCAATAGAGCAGGTAGCCAGGAATGCCGATTCTGGAGTCAGATGCCTGAGTCTGGGTTCTGGCTCCTCCGGTAATAGCTGTGTGAACCTGGGCAAATCATTTGACCTCACTGGGCCTCAGTTCCCTCCTCTATAAAATGGGAATAAATGAGGCCTACCCATAGGGACGGTGAGGATTAAATGGGAGATTCCCAGTGTTTAACACAGTGCCTGGCACACAATAAGCACTCAAACTTATTACTGTGAGAACTTTTCTTACTGTTAGCTAAGTATAAGACTACCCAGAGCAAAGGTGTTTTCCAGGCTCCCTTTTAGCTAGGTGGCCATGTGATTAACTTCTGGCTAATGGATGTAAGTCAAGCATACATTTGACTTTCTTACACACGTAGGAAATGTGTCTTCTTCCTCTCTGCTGCCTGGAACGCTGAGGTAATAGCTGGAGCTCAAGCAGCCATCTTAGTCTATGAGATGGGAGCCAAGTACTCAGGATGGCAGAACAAAAAGGAAAACGACTGTTGTTTGAGGTTTTCTTCAGCTTATCCTAAACTAAACTGATATTCAAGGAATCCCCTAAAAGCTTGTCAGAGTCTATAGACAGAACTATAGACATAAGAGCAACGAAAAGCAAAATCCTTGATAAGAGTGTGAAAGCAAGCCTTGCTAATGTGAAATCAGATGAGGAATTTGGCATCATCTCAAGGCCCCTGTCTCCTTCAGAGATGTCATTTGAACAGTGATATGCCCTACAACCCAGCTTCCCTCATTCGCATGGGACCAAGTGAAATTATCAGTCATGAATTGAAGAAAGAAAGCTCTCTAAAGCATGGACTATGTATGACTAAGGGTAAGGTGGTTAGCAGCACAGAACTCAAGTCATCCAGAGGAGAGTAATGTTTTTTACATAGACTTACAAAAACAAAACAAAAGATACCAAGTCTAAGTTGACCTAACAAGTCTTAAAAGTTTAAAAGGACTGAAATCATACAAAATATATTCTCCAGCCACACAGGATTAAATCAGAAATCAACAACAAAAAGAAATCTGTACAATTCAATATACTTACAAGTTAAGCCACTTCTTAATAATACATTCAAAGAATAAAAATTTAAAAATACAACACTTCGGGCTTCCCTGGTGGTGCAGTGGTTGAGAGTCTGCCTGCCGATGCAGGGGACACGGGTTCGTGCCGCGGTCTGGGAAGATCCCACATGCCGCGGAGCGGCTGGGCCCGTGAGCCATGGCCACTGAGCCTGCACGTCCGGAGCCTGTGCTCCGCAACGGGAGAGGCCACAACAGTGAGAGGCCCGCATACCGCAAAAAAAAAAAACATTTCAAAATTCATGAGACAAAGTTAATGCAGTCCTCAGACAGAAATTTATAGCTTTAAATGTTTACATTAGAAAGAAAGAGCTACAATCAAAAACCTAAGATTCCAGGGACTTCCCTGGTGGTGCAGTGGTTAAGAATCCACCTGTCAATGCAGGGGACATGGGTTCGAGCCCTGGTCTGAGAAGATCCCACATGCCTCAGGGCAACGAAGACCATGCGCCACAACTACTGAGTCTGCACTCTAGAGCCCACGAGCCACAACTACTGAGGCTGTGTGCCACAACTACTGAAGCCCGCGTGCCTAGAGCCCATGCTCCACAACAAGAGAAGCCACTGCAATGAGAAGCCCACACAGCACAACGAAGAGTAGCCCTTGCTCACCGCAACTAGAGAAAATCCATGCCCAGCAATGAAAACCCAACGCAGCCGAAATAAATAAATTTTAAAAAGAAAAGAAAAAAAATCTAAGATTCTACCTTAAGAGGCTAGAAAAAGAAGAGCAAATCAAACTCAAAGTAAGGAAAGAAATAATAAAGATCACAGTGGAAATTAATGAAACAGAAAACAAGAAAATGATACAGAAAAATCAATGAAGCCAAAAGTTGTTTCTTTGAAAAGAAAGAAATTGATAAGTCTTTAGCTAAACTCACCAAGAATAGGACAGAAGACACAAATTACCAAAAATTAGGAAAGAAAGCAAGACATCACTACAGACCCTATAGATATTAAAAGGATTATAGGGGAATATTATGAACAAATCTATGTTAACCAATCAGACAACTGAGATGAAAACAGAAACGTTTCTAGAAAGGCACAAATTATTAACTGTGCACAGAACTATTAACAGGTACAAAATAGAAACTGATTCAAGAATAATAAAATCTGAATATACCAATATCAATTAGAGAAATTGACTTAGTAACTAAAAATCACCCCCCCCACAAAAAGCCCAGGCCCAGTTGGCTTGATTGATGAATTCTATTAAGAAAGAAATAATACCAATCCAACACAAACTCTCAGAAAACAGAGCAGAAAATACTACCCAACTAATTTTATGAGGCAGTATCACCCAATACCAAAGCCAGGCAAAGATATCACATGATATCTACAGACCAAAATTCTTTATGAACACAGACACAAAAATCCTTAACAAGTGATTTGCAAACCAAATCCAGCAACAAATAAAAAGGAATATACACTATGACCAAGATGGATTTATCCCAAGAATGAAACATTGATTTAATACCTGAAAATCAACTAATGTAACACATATTAACAGAACAAAGGGGAAAAAAATCACTTCAATAGAGAAAAAGCATTTGATAAAAACCTAACTCCAATTCATGATAAGAACTCTCAACAAATCAGAAATAGAAGGAAACTTCCTCAACTGGATCAAGGGCATCTATGAAAAACCTACAGCTAACATCACACTTAAAGAGTGAAAGACAATTCTTTACCAGTAAAATTAAAAACAAGGCAAGGATGTCTGCTCTCCTCACTACTATTCAACATCTTACTGGAGGTTCTAGTCAGTGCAATAAGGCAAGAAAGAGAAAAGCCATCTGGATTAGAAAGAAAAAAGTAAAACTGCCCTTAATTTGCAGACATGATCCGAATACAGAAAATCCTAAGGAATCTACAAAAGCCACTGGAACTGGTAAGTATGTGTAACAATGTCACAGGACATGAGATCAACATACATCACAAGGTCAGGCCCAGAAGGCACCATACCACTTATCTGGCCATTCATCAAACACTGACTGAACATCTCTCTCCTGCCTTTCTCACACAAGGGCTGTCTTTCTATGATATTTAAGTCACGAATCATCTCCTTCCTGAGTCTCTGGCACATTTGGTTTTCCAGAACGGACTCTCTGACTTCGTTAATTATTTTTTAATTAATTTTTTTTTTTTTTTGGCTGCATTGGGTTTTCGTTGCTGCGTGTGGGCTTTCTCTAGTTGCGGCGAGCAGGGGTTACTCTTTGTTGCGGTACACGGGCTTCTCACTGTGGTGGCTTCTCTTGCTCTGCAGCACGGGCTCTAGGTGCACAGGCTTCAGTAGCTGTGGCACGCAGGCTCAGTAGTTGTGGCTCACAGGCTCTAGAGCGCAAGCTCAGTAGTTGTGGCGCACGGGCTTAGTTGCTCTGTGGCATGTGGGATCTTCCCAGACCAGGGCTCGAACCTGTGTCCCCTGCGTTAGCAGGCAGTTTCTTAACCACTGCGCCACCAGGGAAGTCCTGTTAATTTGTTTTGAACCTCAGTTCCCTCAATGGATGGTTTACTTTGAGCTGGCTGGGTGTCTCTGAGCAGATCAGAGATTGTGACTCATTTCTGACCCCAGCAATGCTAAGCAGAATAGAACAGCATTTTGCGGGTGAGGCCATACAAGTATTATTTCAATCCTCATAATAACCCCACAACAGAGACAGTTATTATCCTCATCCTTCAGAGGAAGGCGAGGAAAAGAAGGTAGTCAACAAGACTCCTATCAGCCCTGCTTGTTTTAGCAGAAGCTCTTCAGACCTCTTGAAGCTAGGAAAGGCAGTAGCTTCTGACAGAGCATCAGGCTATAAAGGCTACACCTCTACAGAGAGGGACTGGCTGCTCAATTTTACCTGACAGAAAATAAGGCCCCAAAGTATGACCATTTCTGTGGCTGGAAAAGTTTTGGCCAAGATATAGCAGAAGGAAGTGGGAAAGGCAAAGGCTTTGGAGGCAGGCGCTGGTGGGGCTGGAGCAAGTCACCAAACAACTCCTCTAAGTTCCAATTTCCTCTTCCAGAAACCAAAGTAAATGAACACTGTCTCATGGTACAGGTGAGAGGCTCAAATGGGAAGACAGATATTAAGTGATTGGCACACTGAAACTTTTAAGGCATTGGTCTCGAATATGTCTGTAGCTTGGAAAAACAGGATAGGAGACTACTAACCTGAGACGCTGGGAAGGCCAAGAATAGTTTAAAATCTCAGTAAAGGAATGATAGGACCTTGGGTCCTACAAGATAATAGTGAGATCAGGACCAAGAAAAAGAAAAAACCCATAAAAATGTGTGCTTTGGTACAGGGAAACAAGAAATGACTAATTTGAGTGGTTAGTGAAAAAAAGAGTGACAATTAAAAATAATAAATGGTGGGTGGGTGAATGCAGGGAGTGAGATATCTTCACTTCTCTCCACTCTCCCAGGCTGGAAGGCAACTCTTGATTCTGCTCCCTCAGGGAGACGGATGAGAACTTGCTGTGTGCAGGCCCTTTGCTGGGTGTGGCAGCTGAGATCTCATCAAATTCTCAACTCTGTGCAGGTTGATTTCCAATTTACAGAAGAATAAACAGAGGCCCTAATGGATTACTTCATTTGCTAGGACGTGGAGCTAGGACTTGAACCCAGGCAGCCTGGCTCCAAACCTCCCACCATTCGCCATTCACATGGTCTCCCCTAGTGATCCCACCAGAATGTTCTGCTTGGGGAAACTCGCAAAGCCAGGCACTCTCCCACCCCCTGGCTTTTGCGCAGGCTGGTTTCTCTGCCTGGAACACTCCACATCACCTGGCCAACTCTTTCAGCCCACAGTTTAGATGCCACTTCTTCAAGAGGTCTTCTCTACCGAAAAACCTCTAGACACCATCACGTGCCACGCCCTGCTAGCCCAGGCACACATCCTCCATCTCAACCCTACTGTCATACCACACTGAAATAATCTGTACATGTCCACGCCCCGCGATCTAGGCTGGCAACTCCAAGGGCCAGGGCCAAAGGAGCCCCAGATAAGTTGGCACCTGGCAGATGGGGTACTTAACAGAGCTTGTGTAAAAAGAAATCTCAGTGGGAGCTCAAAAGGTGATGAAGGAGACCCTGGAGCTCGACCCTGCAGCTCTGATGGGCAGAGATGAGTGGAAGGTGTGGAATGAGGCCGAGCTGAGGCTGCTGCATACCTGGGGCAAGAGCAGCCTAGGTAAGTGCATCCTCAGCCCCATCCCAGGCGACGGTGTGGGTGGGGCAGGTTGGCTCCTCCCAGGTCTCACCTGTGCTGTAGCTGAGGCCGCCTCCTCATTGTCCGACTCCTCCTCACTGCTCTCTGAGTCTTCCTGCACCTCAGCTTTGACCTGGGCCACGGCAGGCCTTGCCTTCCCAGGGAGCCCTGGAGTGGTCCGTTGCCCTGAGGGCCCCTGGGTGGGTGCTGAGGCAGCTTTCACCGGGAGGCTTTTCCCTACAGACTTCACCTGGAATGACATGGAAAAGAGGCATGTCACAGGAGCCAAAGGACCACGTGGGGGCTGGCCCTGACCCAGCCAAACAAACTTCGCCTCACCTGTCCCACAGATGTGGCAGGAGCTGTCTCCTCCTCGCTCTCCGGCTCCTCGCTGCTTGAAGAGTCCTCCTCTGGCCTCTGGGTGCCCCTGACCACGGCTGGGGATGATGTGCACGCTGGCGAAGTCACCGTTCCTGCTTTCCAGGGGGCTGGTGCGCTTACTTGCACTGGTGGGACCTTGGCAGATGCGGGTGTAATGGGGGTACCCTTCCTTGGGGAGACCTTGGTCTGAGAAGTTTTCACAGCTGATTTTGCCTGAAGGGACACAGAAGTCAGAAGCTACAGAAGGATCTTGGACTCAGAGCCCCCATCCGCTCAGGGCTGGAGCCCCACTGCCATCCTCCCCCACAGCTCCCGGTGGAGCTGCTCCCCTGGCGGGGGCAGCTACCTGGGCTGGAGTCTTGGCTGTTGGGGCCTCGTCCTCACTGTCTGACTCCTCCTCACTGCTCTCCGAGTCTTCCTTGGACCTTTTGGTCTTGACCTGGGCGGCTGCAGGCCCGGCCTTCTGAGGGGGGCCCTGGGTGGGACCTGAGGCAGGTCTGACCTGCAGGACTTTCCCCGAGGACTTTGCCTGCAGCGAGACACACAGGCTCAGGGGAGAGCACCCAAAGTGTGGCATTGTGCAGAGATGCAGAGACAAAGAGACAGAAAGGGTCAACAGGCACGGTGAGCGGAGGGGGATGGGGCTTCCGGCACTGAGCCGGAGAGAAGAGCCTGACAGCAGGGGCCTCACCTGGGTCAAGGCTGCTGTTCTCAGCGCCTCCCCCTCGCTGTCCGACTCCTCCTCGCTGCAGCTCTCCGAGTCCTCCTCCCACTTTACCACCTGGGCGGCTACAGCCCTTGCCTTCTGAGGGAGTGCTGGGACAGCGCTCTTCGCTGAGGGCCCCGTGCTTGTGGCTGAGGCAGCTCTGATCTGGGAGTTTTTCCCCAAGGGCTTTGCCTGGGAGTGACAAAGGACAGGGTCAGGATAGGGGGCTTGGGGGAAATGTGTGTGAGGTAAGACAGGAGGTGCGCAGGGCGGATGGAGGGCAGCAGTCCCGGGTGCAGAGGAGGAGAGGCCCACAGGGTCTCTCAGGCGACACACAGGGCCGGGCCGGGCATCCTTCCAGCCTCACCTGAGCCAGGCTCGTGGTGTGGGGCACGGCTGTGGACGCCTCCCCTTCGCTGTCTGACTCCTCGCTGCTGCTGTCTGAGTCCTCCTCCTGCCCCCTGGTCTGGGCCTGGATGGCTGCAGGCCCTGCCTTGCCACGGGGTGCTGGAGGGGCCCCTTTCCCAGGGGAAAGCACCTGGGCAGGTGCTGCTGCGGTGGCTCTGACCTGGGGGAGCTTCCCTGAGGGCTTTGCCTGGAGCGAGAGAAACAGTATCAGGGGAGGGAGCCTAGACGGTGGGCGTGAGGAAACACAGGAGAGCAGACAGGGTTAAGGACACCGCAGACACCACACCACATGGTGAGAAGGTGCAGGGCTCTGAGCATGGCTGGGGTGCATGCGGAGCGAGAGAACAAGCCCTCTGAAGGCCTCCTGGGATGGGGCGCTGGCTGTGGGACTCTCCCTCCCCAGGCCTCACCTGCAGCAGGGTCTGGGCAGCTGGCGTCTCCTCCTCGCTGTCTGACTCCTCGCTGCTGCTCTCCGAGTCCTCCTCTGGCTTCCCTGCCTTCCCAGGGGGTGCTGGGGTGGCCCCTTTCCCAGGGGTCCCCTTGGCAGGACCCAAGGCAGCTCTGACCTGGACAGTTTTCTGGGAGGCCTTCACCTAGTAAAAGAGAAAGTGCAGTTTGCTCCCCTCCTTCTGAAAACCCCCTTGTGACACCTTAAGAATAAGGCTCGAAGCTTTAGTGAGGCTCGCAAGACCCCCTGCTTCTCTCTGGACTCCCCACCTTGACTGGTGCTCCAGCCGGTATGGCCGGCCAGCCAGTATGGCCATACCTCCTCATTCCCGGGGCCTTCACAACCCCTGCCCATTTCACCTGACCACTACTGCCTCATCCCCTGGGTCCCAGTTCCTTATAGCAGTTCTCCATGATGGCCCTGCCCCAGGGTGGGCAGGCTCAGGGCTCCCAGGGGCCTTTTACCACCTGTCTCACCCCTATTCCTCCCTGTTCTCTGATTCCAACAGCTTCCCAGCCTCTCTGGCTTTCCCTTAGGACATGCCCAGCTGCAGCTCTGGTTACCCAAGCGAGGAGAAGGGGGTCCCAGCAGATGGAATGGAAGAGGATTCCTGTTTGCTAACAAGCCATGATTTGGCCTGAGAAGCCAGAGGACCAGGTAATTAAAACTTCTCAAGTCCCTTCACAGCAGGACTAGCTGGGACAAGGACAGCAGCCCATTTACTAGACAGGGAAACTGAGGTGAAGGGAGTGGTTATTGACTGGGTGGGGTGCAGCACCTGCCCTTTGGGAAGCAGCCACTCCAGGCCACTGCTTGGACAGGAAAGGTCATTTCCAGAAGCGGGTGGAGCAAAACCAGGTGCCCTTGCCCTTCAACTCCCATAGCCCCGCCTCCCTCTCCCCAAACTCCAAGGCGGGTCTCCTCTGGCAGGGAAGGTGCTCATTACACAGTTTCTCCACCAGTCTCGGGGCCAGGGAACCAGGGAACCCTGAGGAGCAGGCCTCCCTTGGGCCTCACCTGGCTGGGTGTCCCCGCAGGGGCCCCCTCCTCACTCTCGGACTCCTCGCTGCTCTCTGAGACCTCTTCTGGCTTCTTGGCCCTGCTGGCTGGGGTCATGGCACCCCCTCTGACTTGGGATGTCACACATCCCGCCTTCCCTGGGGTCGGGGCCACCCTTCTTGGAGACTCCTTGGCCGCAGCTGCTGAGGCTTTGACCTGTGGTGGTTTTACTGCAGGTTTCACCTGGAACAAGACGATGGAATCAGAGGATAATCCTCTCCACCCCTGAGGAGTATAAGATGCTTCATAGTTTGTAAAGCTCTTTCCTAATGTCATCTGGTTCTCAAACAACTCCCTAAGACAGGTACTGTCTTTACACCTATTTTCCAGTAAAGGGCAAAAGGCTCAGAGAGGTTAAACCACTCAACACCAATACTAAGGGGCAGAGCTGTGACTTGAACCCATGTCTATATGGCTCTGGGGGCAGAGCTCTCAACCACGATGCTCCTCTCCCACCTGGCACACAGGGCCCAGCAGAGGGGCAACCACTCTCAACCAGGACAGCTCATGGTTGTCCCTCCAGCTACAGTGTCTTGTCATGGTGGCCACCCCAAGGGCCAGGACACTAGGATCTGAACCCCAGTCTTGGCACTGGCTTGCTGAGATTCCTGGGGCACATTCCTTCCCTCTCTGGGCTCTGGCCCACTGAAGCTATGTGTTTGGCTGCTGGTTTCCCAGGGCCAGGAGTGTCGCTCGTTCCCTCGGCAGGGCCTGGGGGATGGGAGCCCAGGGCGTCCTTACGGCTGGCTGTAACGAGGGCCCAACGGTGGGACAGAATGTGGGGAGCAGCCCACAGCTAGGCCCGGGGTAGCTGGGAGCAAGGTCTCTACCTTCGTGGGTGACTGGCTAAGGCAGGAAGGCAAGGTAGGGAGCACCGTGGGGGCCAGGCCAATCCATCCCTGAATGCTACTTTTCTCCCTCTGCAACACCTTTCCCCGGGTGTCCTGGCGCCAGGCACCAGCGTCTCCTGCCAGCACTACTCCAACAGCCCTCAACCACGCCATTACATCTATTCAGCACTGTCCTCCGATCCAGGCCACAAGCAGCCATCTTTCCGAACCGTAAGTCAGGCCACCTTGCCGCTGGGCCTGTAGCCCTGCAGTGGCTTCTCACAGCCTCCAGAGTAAAACCCAAATTCCTCTCAGCAGTCCTCTTGGTCAGGCATGGATCTGGCCCCCGCCTACTTCTGACCTCACCTTGTATCACTTTCCGCCTCATTCATGAAATTGCAGATCACCGTTGCTTAAAAGCACCAAACTCATTTTGTGTCTGCCTCTGCCCCTGCTGTCCCTCTGTCTGCGTCACATTCCTGTTACTGCGCCTCAGAGCTCTCCACATTTCCCTTTCATAGTAACCATCACCACGGCAGTTAAATTTCTGAGGGATCCCTCCACTTCCCCACGGCAGCAGGAACCCCACCCGTCCTGCTTACCACTGTTTCCCCAAGGCCTGGCGCTTGGAAGGTGCACAATAAGGAATAACCTGCGGGGACTCCTCCCAGGTCACGGTTCACAAAATAGACACGGCCACTGACTAGAAGACCTGCCTACCCCTGGCCAGTGCTGAGGCCTGGCATTCACCAGCAGGCCCAGAGCCTCCGCAGCAGCCTCACCCACACCCCAATGCCCTGGACAGCCATGCTCCTGCCCCGGGGCCTTTGCTCGTGCAGTTCTTCCAGCTCGAATACCCCTCCCCCTTCCTCCCTCCCCGGTGAAGCCAAGCCGAAGCCTCCTGTGCGTCAAGGCCGCAGTCCAGTGCCGCCTCTCCCAGGAAGGCTTCCTCCCACCTCACAGGCAGGATGGCGTCTCTTCCCCCCAGCCCCACACCTTCGCCTGCCCAGAGTGCAGTGAGCAGCGCCTGGCTCCCCACCTCCGCAGGCCTCAGCCTTCCCAGCTCCCGGTCACCCTGACACCCTTGCTGAACTGATCTGGTGCCCCTGGTAGGTGAGGCCCTGGCCAGGCCTCCAGGAGGGTTAGAGGTTTGCAGAGGGCAGCTCCTGAGGATGGGCGGCAATTACCTCCATGTCCGTCTCATCGCTCGAGCCGGAGGTGTCTTCGCTGGAGCTGGCGGCCTGGCTGGCGGCCGCCATTCCTGAGGAATAAACAAGGAGGGACTGAGGGCCTTTCCAGACCCGCCCGCCCCTTGCCGGCACCCTCCACGCCAACTACTCAGGGCCAGGTGCGAGCGCTCCCGCCGCAGCTCCTGCGCGGCTCTCAGGCCCCGGTAAGGCCTGTGATGTTAGGTCCTAGTACACGAGTGCCAGAAGCCGATGGCTCAGATGATCTCCTTCCACCAGCACACAGCAGCAGGCAGGGCAGATGCCTATTTTACATGGGAGATGGAGGCAAGCCCAGGCCTCTCAGCTTAGCCTCTGAGCCTCTGCGGCAGGCCCTGCACCCACCTGAGAGCAATAAACCAGAAAGGGCTCCAAGCCCACCCCGGCTGCTCACACTCCCTCGCAAGGCCTGAGGTGTCCCTGCAGCTGACTCTTCCTCACCCAGGGGAGGGGAAAATGGCCTGAGGTGGCGGTCCTCGCTGTCATACAGACAACCTCCTGAATTCCAGAGGGTCCCAGGGCCTGACAAAGCAGCGCCCAGGTCTGCTTCCTCAGCCCGCACTCGGGGGTCCTGGTCCTAGAGGGCAGGGCCGCTCACCAGGCTTGGCAGTGGTTCTGAGGGCTGAGACACCGCCCTCCTCCTCAGTTTCTGAGACCAGGATGGTATTTGCCGAGGGCCCCGCCGCCTTCTGGGGTGACTTCCTGGTGAGGAGGTGGGCCACTGCCTTCCCGGAGGCAGGGTGTGCCGTGGAGTTCACCGTCTTGCTGGCTTTCTTGGTCTTTGCCTACACAGAACAGGAGTGACAGACAGTGGGTATGGCCTGGCAAATGAGAGCACAGACCACATCTGAGCCCAGCTCCACCACTTCCTAGCCCTGTGAGCCTGGGCACACTACCTCCCTAAGCCTCAGTTTCTTCATCTTCAAAGTGGGGCTAAAAATGGTACCTCCCCTCACAGAGGTGTGGAGAGAACCGAATTACAGTTCTTGGGACACAGCAGTTTTGCTCAGTGGTAAGGAGCATTTTGTTGTGGACATTACCATGGCCTCATAATTCTTTCTACATATTTTTTGCTAATGCTACAGGAAATATCAGGGACATAATCCTTTACGTGCCTGTGACACTGCTTTCTGGATGACCAAAAAAGGATATTCTACTTTCCAAGTAGTTTCCAGCCTAGAAAGTGATTCTTGAGGGAGTTCCCTGGTGGTCCTGTGGTTAGGACTCCACACTTCCACTGCAGGGGGCACAGGTTCCACCCCTGGTCGGGGGACTAAGAGCCCACAAGCCCCCCGGCACGGCCAAAAACAACCAAAAAAAAAAAAAAACCCCCAAAATAAAATGCTTCTCAAGCTTTCAGAGCCACCAGTGTCTTATCTGCTCTGGTGTCTCCACTGCCTTGTGCAGTGCCTGGAACATAACTGTATTGGTAACGATTTGCTGAGTGAACAGGTGGATGCAGGGCTGGAGGAGGAAAGGAACTGTCTCTTCCAGGTGTGTAATGTGCCCAGTGGCCCATGGCGGTAGGTATTAGCCCCATCTTACAGAAAAAAAAAAAACTGAGGCCGACAGAGGTGAAGGGACAGACCACAATCACACTGCGACTGAGGCTGAGATCTGAATCCAATCCAAGGGTTGGGCAATTACCCACAAGCCTATCCTTCTCTGACACAGGGGACTGTGTCCTACAGGGCACTTCAACTCCCACGGGCGACAGCTTGGAAGGTGGTCTCACTCACCTTGGCTTTTTCTTTCACACTTGAAGGCAAAACCATCCCCGTGGCTGAGGAGTTGGTAGATGCTAGCGCCGGGACTGCAAGACACAAACACTGGTTGGGTGAGCCAGATGAGCATGTTCTCATGGGTTAGTGGCAAACAGGCTCAGCTCACCTAATAATTCAACTGGTATGGCTGCCTGGGGCTGGCATGAGATCTGAGGCTGAGCCTGGACTGGGAAAGAGCTTGGTGGTACATCAGCCACATGCCCCAGGAGCAAGAGAGGAGAGTGACGACATGAAAGCCATGTGTCTGCATCCCCGATGGGGTCCCAATTCCCTGGTGGCACGAGATGCTGAAGCCCCCAGAGGAAAAGGGATTGGCTCCTAGTCCTGCCGCATACTACCCCGGAGGTCCCGCACAACTCCAGGGGTGCCATTCCCACAGGCTACCTGCCACACTGCAGCCCTAACGTCACTCAGCGAGACAGGAGCAGGTCAGGCAGCCCCAGGTCCACAGAGAAAGCTGCTCGAATTAAGCGGTTTCTCAGTGGAGAAGTAGCTGAACCATGAGACCGGGACCCTGTTAGATGTCGAGGTTTCCAGATTCTTGTTGCTTTTACACCGGGGTATCGTCTCCTTAGAGCTCAGATTAGGGAAAGATTTCTAATGTATGCTGTGAAATAAACAGGATGTTGTTGAGATGAATGATATGATCTAATTCTTTTCCTGACATTTAATTCCATCTCTCTCTATTTTTAATCACGGAAAATGTTAAGCCCGTTCCTACGTAGAGAGAAAGTGTATAAAACCACCCTGCCCCAACCGTTATCAACTTGTGGCCAATCTTATTTCAACTGTCCCCCCGTTCGCCCTTCCCTGCTGAGTATTATTCTGAAGAAAACATCAGACATCATACCATGTGGCCCACAGATATTTCAGCATGTTTCTCTCAATGAGGACTCTTAAAAAGTATAATTAGAATTCCATTATTAGAGCTTAAAAATTTATTAATATCGAGTAGCCCATCAGTAGGAAATTTTACAATTTTTGTTTTAAATAGTGTGTAGGTATGGACGTAGGCAAGTATGGATGTCTATCTGTATGATTTCAGATACAAAGGAGAGCACTGTAAGCTACCCTCCAGGAGATACATTTAGGGAGTGGAAGGGGAGCCGGCGAGGCGAACAGGAAACCTCCCACTTTTATTCTGTATGCTTTTGTACAATTCACAGTGAACTTGCTTTGCATTATAATTTTAAAAGATTAAGCAAGGTATAAAATGCATATTCAGTATGATCTCAAGTCTTTGAAAAAACATGTTCAGGAAAAATAAATGGAAGAATAATTTGCCAAATTATATGTGGCAAGAATATGGGTAACTTTTCCCTACCTTTCTGAAAAGTAATTTTCACATATTCTATAATGAATACTCCATAACAAAGCCTGTATTTCTTTTACAATCAGAAAACATATTTAAAAATTAAGAAATTATCTTCTATGTAAGTAAAAACCAATAATGCAAAGAAGAACGATAATTCCTCTGTGGAGCTATGACCACTGTTGGTTAAAGTACAAACTGCCCTGAGAACATGGGGAGAAGGGGCTGTGAAGGCCTCCCCGGGTCACCCCTGCCAACACCCTGAAACCAGAGTGCCCGGGACGGCCTGCCAGTGCTAACCTGCACACTTCCAAAATAACAGGAAGATCGGCAACTCCTGAAGCAGCCCGTAAGCACACAGATGAGGTGCCCGCCAGCTGCCCTCTCTGAAATCTCTCTAGCAGTTCTTCTGAAAATGTGGGCTTCTTTCTATCTTTACCAGAATCACCTGGAGGGCTTGTAAAAATGCAGCTCCTGGGCCCCACTGGAGGGGCTGACTCCACGTACCCCAAATTAGACTGTAAGGGCCCATCCATGTTTTTGTTCACCATTGGATTCCTAGCCCCTGGGACACGATGTCTGGCCCAGAGGAAGGGCTCAAATCAAGACTGAAATAGGTATGTGGGACCCTTCCAACCTTCCCTCTAAAAGGGCCGGTCCTCTGAGGGCTCACTGAAGGAGAAGCTGGAGGTGGACCCTCCCTTGGAACAATCCAGTATACAACAGCCTGTTCCTGAAAGGTGCAGGGCGCTGAGCTGAGCCCCCGGCACACAGCGCTCTTACTGGCTTTGGTGCTTCCTGCTTCTGCCTCCTGCGCCACCTCCTCCTCCTCTTCTGAGCTCTCGGAGCTGGTAATGGGGTCTGACACGCGGGTCTTCTTGGCCTGCAGGGCTGCATCTTCCTCTGCCTTCCGCTTCTGGCCAATCTCCGAGGTTCTGCAGGACAAGGGTGACTGGCTAGTTCAACCGGGTGACAAGGACAACCCCAGGAGAGTTGAAAAGCAAGACCTCCCCACATCCTCCCTGCCCCCAAAGGAAACGTGCATGAAGAGAGTTTAAACAGTGATGAAACACAGTGTTAGATACAATTTTGTGTTCTGCATTTTCACTCATTTCATCGTATTTTTACAACTGTCTATGAGTCTTCAAATATTCAGGAAGGGTGGACAATATTATATAACAGCTGCTAAGAGTCACTGAGCGCTAAGTGCCAGCACTATAGACACTTCACAGCACCATCCAGGCTCCTCCCTCCTCCAGAACTTGTGGCACCTGCAGTGCCCTCTTCCTGGAAGAGTCTGCCCAGGTCGGTCCCTATTGTCCTTCAGGCCTCAACTCGAATACAGCCTCCTCAGAGAGGCCCTCCCTGATCACCCCCCCTCCCCTAAGACATTCTCTGCCCTGCCATCCTGTTTCATTTTCTTCAGAGCACGTTCCTCTCTCCTGTTATTTTATCTACTTCCTGCTTGAAGCCCCCACTGCACAGCCAGGCCCCTGGAGAGGAGGGCAGGCAGGAACCTTTTCCAGCTCCCTCAGTACCTTGAGCACATAGCATGAGTCTCACGGGCAAGTGAGTTGCCCAGAGTCAAAGAGTAAGTCTCAGGCACTGGGGAGGATAAGCACCCAGATGGCTGAGTTGCTGGAACTTTCGAGCATCATCTCCCCTGACCCCAGCCTCCTGCCCCGAGGGAGTCACTGTCTGTGCCCCATGTTCTCCAGATGGGACGGATGCTGCTCTGCCAGTTTGGGATGTGCTGCTTGGGTCCCTTGTTCCCAGGGAATCTTCTGCAAAAACAGGTTTCATTTACTACATGTATCAGTTCACTCTGCCTCTCTCCTCCCAACAGAATGTAAGTTTCACAAGGGCAGGGATTTTTCTCCAGTTTGTTCCCAGCTATATCAAGAACAGTTCTGGCTCACAGTAAGTGCTCGATAAATATGGAGGTGAGTGGGGGTGGGAGGGGGATGCCTCCAATGGCTAGGTTTAGCACTTTACCATTATTATCTTCATTTTACGGATGGAGACACACTTGGGGAGGCCAAGTTTGTCCAAGGTCATACGGCTAGTTGCTGGGTTTGAACCACTAGGTTAGACTGTGAGGTCCTCATCCCAGTCAGTACTCCTCACCCACAGAAGGGGCTGGTGGCGGGGAAGGGTGTGCGCTGCGGCTCACTGAAGGAGTTCTCTGGGGAAGGAAGTGCTGTGCAAACACACAAACACCTAGGCAAGTGGGAAAGGAAGTGGGGGTGTGCCCTGTGCTCACCTCAGCAGCAGAGGAGAGCCAAGAACTGAGGGTTGATAGGGCTCTCAAAGACCTTAGCTCTCTACTGGAAGCTTGGATCCCTTCCACACCATGCCTGCCTTTGTTTACACACCTCTGACGACAAGGAACTCACAACTCCACTGTAGCCTACCTCATTTCTGGAGAGCTCTGATGACCCACTGCTTTTATTCAGAAGCTGAAACCTGTCTTCCTAAAGCAGGTACATATGGGTCCCACTTCAGTCTCTCGGGCCCCAGGGAACACCCCACTCCCTTTGTCTTCAAAGATGTGCATACAGAGGTCCCTTGCCTGCCCCTCTGACATCTCTTTCCCATCCCAGACGGTTCAGTATTCACTATCATTCCTCATGGGACATGACTGCAGGTCCTTCACTCCCGTAGTTGGCTGTGGTCAGGCCAGTTCATGGAGAGAACGATTATCCCTCCTTCATTTTCAAACCATTCCTCTGCTGATATGTCCTTAGATTATTCCCCTCCTTGTTTCCCAGGTTTTACAGGCATTTCACATTCAACAGGTCTTTGAAATCTTTCCCTCCAAATTGGGTTCCTTCCACTCAGGTGTACAAGTCAGACACCTGGCAGTGGACTAGACTGCCTCTCCAAACCATCCGCGGACCCTCATCTCATCCTCTCACATTCCTGGAATCTACTGTCTCCCTCCCATGTTATTACTGCCTCAAGCTCCATCAGCTCTTGCCTAGATAATGATATCCACAGCTTCAACTGGCCGTGCCATGCTGCAGTGATCTCACCACTCTGCTTCACCCTTCCATGGCTCCCACGGCTCTTGGGGCAAAGACACAACTGCTCCCCATGGATGATCAGGCCTTGCGTGGAGTGGGCCCTGCCTACGGTCCAGCCTCGTCTGCACTGTGCCCGCAGCTACAGGCCTCAGACCAGTAGTTCCCTCTACCAGGTACACTCTACTGGCCCCTCCACACCTATTGCCTCGTTCACTCCCCTACTCCCTGCAGCTCTCAAATCAAAGGTCACTTCAGGGAAGCCTCCCCTAAACCCCCAAATGAGGCTAGGCTAACCTGTTTAGGTAGTTTTGGCACTGGGCACCTCTTTGCATAACCCTTACTACCACTATAATTTTACACTCATTTGTTTTTTCTGAGGTGTGCTTACCTTCCTGGACTCCAATGTCAGCTCCAGGAAAAAAGGAACCATGTATGTCTCACTCATGACAATACCTTTGTACTTAGAACAGAGCCTGGCATTCAGTAGTTACTCAATAAATGTTTACTGATTGAATGAATAATAAAAGCTGCTGAGAAGCTTTTGTCCTTAAGAGGCACTGATCACAGCTCAGTGTCCTCTCCATTACCAGACACCCGTATCTGTGACCTGGCTTCCTGGAGGTGATAATAGTATCTACGGTGGGCTATGGGGACAGATCTTAGACCAGATTAGTATCCTAGCTGATCCCAAGCTGAGGGCTTGCAGTGTCCCTGCTGTACTCTCTCAGTCCCATTAGACTTACTGTTGCCAGTGTGTATAGATGTCCAGAAGGGTTACAGGTTGAGTCAGGAAACTTTTCTGCAGAGAAGTAAAGAGAAAGCAGCAATCAATCCCCCAAGCACAGTAAGGGTCCTCCTTGGGCCCCACTCTCACAACGTCATGATCTACAGAGAGGTGGTTGAGAAGGGGGTCTTTCTGCTCTGGGAAGTATGTCTGCTTGACCCTTCCAGTACCACCCAAACCTTCCAGAGACAAGCAGGGCAAGTATTTCCAGCTAAAACCTTTTAAGACAACATGTTGGTGAGGAGTACCTTTGAAGATTAGAGTTGGAATGTTCCAGGCTAGCATTTATCCAGCCCCCAGCCTTCCTGGCACTCTCCAGGCTTAGGTGCCACGAGACAGGGCTTTTTCCACCCCTGACCTTTCAGAAGGCTTTCAAAAGCCAGGCTGGTCAATCTCCCCAGGACAGTACGAACCACAGCCCAGACACCGCACTGTCAGCTCACCCGCTGGGAAGAGACTGGAACCAAATGGTGCCAGTCCTTTGGTAGAAGCAGAGGCCTTTGGAGCCAAGATCAGAAGCCTATTCTCTCTGCAAATATCAAGAACCTGGGGTGTCAAGTGCCCCAAGGAGGCTGAGTGAGTAATGTGGGGCGAGGGCAGTGCCGGGGACTTAGGCAGAGTGGTCAAGAGGGTGCACCTGGACTCAGGCATAGCGCCTGTGTTAACTGGATGGGCTACTCTCTTCACCTCTTCAAACTTCTGGTTCTTTCTTTCTAACATGGGGATAACAGCAGTACCCACCTAAGATGTTGCTGTCAGGCCTGATCGAGACCATCTAGTCAGTGCCCAGCACAGGAGCCAGTAACATTGAGACTGTAACTGACAGTAATTGAAAGTGTCAGTTTCACTCTCCTCTACCCCTGGCACACTGGCCTCCTCACTGTCCCTCAAATCTGTCAGGGCACCCCGCCCGCACCGGGGCTTGCAATTCCTTCTGTCTGGAATGCTCTCTCCTGCCAACTCTACGGCTCACTCCCTCACTTCCTTCAGGTCCTTGCCCGAAGGTCACCTTCTCATTGGGGTTTCCTGACCACCCTATATAGATAATTTAACTCTGACATTCTTTATTCCCCCACACCTGCCTTATTTTTATACCTAGCACCTACCATCACCCCACACACTGTATCATTAACTTTAAAAAAAAAAAAAAAAATCAGTCATCGTTCGGCTCCTGCTGGAACGTGTGCTCCATGAGGGCAGGATACTTTTGCTTAGGTAAATGCCCCAAAGCAGATGGGTATTCTCCTTCACCCCCTGTAGCTGTTAAGTCATGTTAACTGGAGTAAGAAGGGCTACCGAGGTCCAAAGAAAACTGGAAAAAGCACAGGTAATGTCATAAGGCCCATCATCCTTTAGTTTCTCCAGGAGGTCCTGAGAGCAAGCATCATGACCACAGCCTCCACCACAGCCAAGGGGTACTGATTAACCAAGTCAGTAGCCACCATACCAGCTTAAAACTTCCCCGTGGCTTACCACTGCTCTTCAGATGAAAACCAAAGTAAGCCAACTCCCTGCCTCTGTCTCCCCAGGGACCTCTATCACCCTTGTACTCCATACTTCAGTCAATTTTCTGGGGCAGTACATATGCAACAATTTGCACCTCTGCTTGGAATATCCACCTCCCTTCTCTCAGATCTCAAAGCAACATCCACTTCCTCAGGAAAGCAACCCTGGATATCCCTGACGAGGGCAAGCTGCCATTCTTGTCTTAGCACCCTATGCCTCTCGTTCTCGGCACTTAATGCAGTGTTAAGTGTACAGGTGCTTTTATGGTTCTTTGACTTATGTCTATCTCCCCTACCAAATTCAGACTGTAAACTCTAAACAGTGAATTGAGGGACCGTGCTCACTATTCTGTCATCAGCACTCTGACCGCCAGATTAACAGCTGCTCAAAGAACGGATGAAGTGAAATGACTGCACCACGAGTTCGAATCCCAAAGCTGTCCGACTCAGTACAGAAGGGCTGCTAAGGGCTTGAGCTCCAGCTCAATTAAGGGGCTTCAGACCCCCTCTCTTGGCGCTCTTTCGCCCCACCAGAGCTGGTCGCAATCCACCTCTCAGACTCGCAGCAACCTTCTCGCCCCAGGGAGCCGCGCCGAGCCACGTGGCCCGAGACTTCGGAAACTTTAAACTGCCGCTCCCAGGAAGGGGGTGGAGGTAAGGGGCGCGGGAATTATAAAGCCCTGAGCGTCGTATCTCACGTCCCAGCCCGCCCACTGCACAGACAGGGAAACTGAGGCCCATAAGAACTGGGGGCCGCAGGGGTGGGGAGCAGAGGCTGAGCCTCCTTCGGCACCCCAGGCCGCGTCCCGGAGCACGGCGGGTATCCGGCTCTGGGCGCCCTCCAGGCCGCCAAGGGAGGAGGCACGGGCCTCCTCTCTTCACATCTTGCACGCGGCCCTCGCACACGGCCCGGGCACGCTTACCTGGCCGCTCTGCTCCTTCACTTCCCGCGCCGCGCGCACAAAGCCCGCCTGCAGCAGATGCTGGTAGATCAGGGGAAGCAGCTCCCGCCGCTTCCTGGCCTCGGCCATGCCCGCAACCCCCGGCTTGTCGGCTTACCTGCACGCCCCCCTCAGTCCCCGCCCGCCACTTCCCTCTTACCCTTAGACCTCGCGCCCCCCACTTCCGGCTCCTCCTTCACCCGCCGCGCGGCACGCCGGAACATGTAGTCTTATCTCCAGGAGTGGCCGGCCCCTCTCCGGTGGGTGTAAGGGGCGGAGGCAGGGAGGACAACGAGACCGCCCATTGGCTGGGAGGGCGTGGTCAGACCCGGATACGCCCCCTGGGCCGGCCACGATTCGAATGACTTCCTCTTAAATCCTTCGGACTCGTTCCTGGAGATTTGTCTTCCACTTAGCTGTCTGACAGCTGCGGTCAGGTTTTACTCATCTCTGAACATCCTAATCTCCAGCTCTCTCTAGACCCGAACTTGCAGTTACCCACTCATTTATTCATTTCACAGGTGTTTTAGAACCCATAAACCAAGTACTATTTGTCATTGTTCATTCATTCACTGAACAAATACTTACTGAGCACCATACCTTGGGCTAGCGCTAGGCTAGGATTGGGGGATAAAAAGATGAATAAGATATGGCAGCCGCCCTCAGAGCTCACAGGGAGGAGAGAGACAGTCGGTAACCAAGCAACTATGGTTCAATGTCTTCCGTGCATTGTCCGGGACAGATACAGCCTGTGGGAGAAAGAAGGAGGGGCCCCTGACCCCAGGGAGATATCTACGCTTAAGCTTAAAGATGGAGTAGGAATTTCTAGGTGCAGAGGAGAGGGATGGCATCCCACGCAGAGGGCACTGCATGAGTATAGACGGGAGAAACCACTCTGGTACAGGCTGGGAAACGCAGATATAAATCCAAGTCTGTGCTGCTGGGCTGTAGAGTTGGAGGGTTGAGGGAACGAGTGAGGACACAAAAGGATGGAGAAGTTAGCAGGGCCTACTGCACCCCCTCCCCCCAGCCACAGTTTGCACCTTTGCTCCAAGGATAATAGATAGTCTCTGACGGATTTTATGCAGGAGGGTGACCTGGGTTTATGTTTTTAAAAGATTGCTATGACCAAAGCATGGAAGATGGATTTATGGAGAACAAAACTGGACGTGAGGGTGTTGTAGTTGTGGAGGGGAGGTTGGCAGGGAGAGGGTGACCTAGGCTGGGGAATATTTGAATCAGCTATTCTTAACTTCATGGATCCATCGAGAAACTGGAGACAGCACGAACCTAACCTTTGCTGTAGAAAAATTTGAAGTGTACAGACACGTGACGTTTTGCATCCAGTTTTAGGACATGGATAAGCACATACCTGAACCTCCTAGGCTTAGGAACTGCTGCTCTAGGAAGAAACAGGGACAGGACCAGGTGACTGATGGAATGTGATGAGAGAGACTAATTTACATTCAGCTATTTAGCAAATATTTATTGAGTACCTACTATTGGGAATAAAACTGTCTCTACCCCAATAGAGCTTATAGTCTAATGGGGGAGACACAAGCTAAACAAATAGTCATACAAATACATTGTTACAAACAGTAGTAAGTGCAGAAAGGAAAAGGATAGTGTTTTCTTATGGAAGAATTGGAGACTTCCTTGGTGGCGCAGTGGTTAAGAATTCATCTGCCAATGCAGGGGACATGGGTTTGAGCCCTGATCCGGGGAGATCCCACATGCCGCAGAGCAACTAAGCCCGTGCGCCACAACTACTGAGCCTGTGAGCCACAACTACTGAAGCCTGAGCGCCTAGAGCCCGTGCTCCACTACAAGAGAAGCCACTGCAATGAGGAGTCCGCGCACCGCAATGAAGAGTAGCCCCTGCTCTCCACAACTAGAGAAAGCTGGTGTGCAGCAACAAAGATCCAACGCAGCCAAAAATAAATTAAAAAAAAAAAAAAAGCTATACTGGAGTCATGCTGCCTGTGTTCAAATTCCCACTTTGCCTCTTATAAACTAGGTGACCTTGGGTAAGTTACATAACTTCTTGGTCCCTCAGTTTCTTCACCCATAAAACAGAGATAATTATAATTTCTACCTCATAGGGTTGCCATGAGGAGTAAATGAGTTCTAAGCAGAAATGCACAGAAGAGTTCCAAAGAATAGTACTGCGCTTGTGTGTACGTTAGCCATTACTGTGAAAGCATTTGACAGGATGGAGGGACCTATCTCTTCTTGGGGAAGGATTCCCTAAGGAAATGATCTTTGTGAGGAGATCTGAACTATATGCAGGGGAGGATGGGGTACGGGGAGAATCCTAGGCAGAAGAAAGAACCTGTGCAAAGGGCCTGAGGCAGAAGTTACAGCTAGAGAAGAGGTGAGAAAAGGCCTGTGTAACAGGGCCAGAGGGAGAGCAGGGGGATTGGGGAGTGCAGAAGGTGGGCAAAGGATCTTTCTTTTCATCCTCCGAGTGATAGGAAACCACTGACAGTGTAGGCCCAAGAAGGACAGGATGACATTTGCATTTTAATGTGACCCGTGTGAATGCCTAGTGGAGAGTGGGGTAGTGTGTGTATGAGTAGCTGCAGGATAAGTTAGGGTTAGGAGTACGGGCAGGCATCCAGGGAGAATATCACAGAGGTGGTGCTGGTGGCAGTGCAGTTGGAGAGCAGTGGAAGGTTCCAGTTATCAGGAAGTAAAATCGTCACAGAGATGTGTGGGAATGGAAGATAAGGGAGAGACAGTGTCAGGATGGACTCTGAGGTTTCCCTGCAAACAGGCAGGCAGTAGTTTTCACTGAGATGGGGAAAACTGGAGACCACTGGGAGGCGGTGTTGGGTGAGCGAGGATGGGAGGGTGTGGAGGGGGACGTGAAAAGTGCAACTTCCACTTTAGATGTGTTGAGCTTGAAAGGCCTTTGGGACACTGAGTGTAGATGTTGAGTAGGCGCTTGGAGGCCTGGGTTTGGAGGCACATGAGGATGGGAAGTTGTCAGGAGACAAATGATCACGAGGCTGTGGATGAGGGCTGGATTGTCCAAAGAGAAGGTGCCCCAGGATGGAGCTGTGAGACACACCACAGGTTAGGGGCTGTGCAAAAGGAAAGTGGGAGGAGTCAATGGGGAATGCTCTGAGAGGTCAGAAGGATGTGGATGGAAGCAGCGGCTTTGGTTAATGACAAGACATGGGCAGATGCTGGTGGCTTTAGGGAGCACTCTTTCTGCAGAGTGATGAGAGGGTCAGATGGCAGTGGGTCTGATGAGTGAAGGAGGGGTGAAGGAGGCAGTGGGTCTTTTGAGAAGTACTTGTGTGAAGGGGAGGAGAGAGATGCTGTGACGGGGTCAAAGCATATGTGGGGGTGGGGTGGGGAGGTGTGTTAGAAGGTGGAAGAGACCTGAGTTTGTTTACAGGCTGATGGCAGATCAAGGGGAGAGATTAATTAAGGGTGTGGGAAAGAGGGGAGATAATCAGCGAGCGATGTTCATGAGCATGTGCGAGGGGATGGAACCAAGCATGTAGGTGGAGAGGTTGGTCTTGGAAAGGAGGAGGGATGACTTCTCTAGAACCAAAAGAAGGAACAAAGAGAGGATGGGTGCAGATGTAGATGTAGGTTTGTAGTGGGATGTTAAGGGAGATTTCATCTTGAGCTTCTATTTTTTCTGCAAAGTGGGAGGCAAGGTCTTCTGCTAAGAGTGAGGAAGAGGTGGTGAGGAGTTTGAAGGAAGGAGGAGAGTGTGCATTCAGACGGTTGTGGAGCAAACTTGCCCACAAAATCCCCAAATGTCCGACAGTGCTGACAACCCAGTGTGTCCTGTCCCGTCGGCTGGGTGATTTCCCCCACCATGGGTCACCTACCCACGTGCAAACAGGGGAAAGTACTTGGTGGGTTTTATCCAGGCCCAGGGCTTTGCCAGATGGGTGGGGAAAAGGGCAGAGCGTTCTAAAGTGTTGGCAAAAGAGATGCCCAATCTTTCGGCCCTGGGAACTAGGCTGGGCAGGGTGGAAAGTGAAGACAGATGGGGTCCATTTTCAGGGAGAGAGTGGAAGCCTTCACGGACTGGGCAGCCACAAGGTCAGTAACCAGGAGCCTGAGCTCAGGGTTGGCAACTCGAATTGATGACCGTGCCCTGGTTACTGACTGGGTGGCTGGTAGGGCTACTCACTGAGACAGTGAACATTAGGAAGATAAAAGTGTTTTTTTTTTTTTTTTTTTTTTTTGCGGTACGTGGGCCTCTCACTGTTGTGGCCTCTCCCACTGAGGAGCACAGGCTCTGGACGCGCAGGCTCAGCGGCCATGGCTCACGGGCCCAGCCGCTCCGCAGCATGTGGGATCTTCCCGGACCGGGGCACGAACCCTTGTCCCCTGCATCGGCAGGCGGACTCTCAACCACTGCGCCACCAGGGAAGCCCGATAAAAGTGTTTTTACCCCTCCAAGAACCAATTTTCATCCCCTTGGGACATTATGGCCCCAGTTGAGAATGCCTGCCTTAGTAGAATGTAAGTTCCCTGAAGGCAGACTGGTGGTCGGCTTGTTGCCCACATTATTCCCAGCCCCGGTCCATAAATACTGGCCAGTGCAAGGGTGGTTACAGCCTGTCTCCTGAAGAAGAGAGGAGAGCAGAGCAGGCAGGGCACACACCATGAGTACAGACCTGGAAGCAGAAATGTGGAAGTCTTCTAGAAGACAGTGGAGAAGGAACTGGGTCTTCCATCCTTGGCTGACCTTGGAAGAAATGGAGAATTGGTATTAAATTAAAAAACAAAAACCAAGCCAAACCAGGATGATCTAATACCTTTGGTCTGGCAACAGGTTGTTGGCTTTGTTCCTAATGAAATTCATTTTAGGCATTTATGGTTTATCCTTGGCTTCCGGGAGGCAGCCTCTTCTGTGGGCAATTTCTCTGTTTCCTTGATTTTCCAAATCATACCCTTCGCCGCATTGCCTTGGGGCTCAAGCACAAAATCAAAACATTAAACTGATAAAATATAACATGGCAACAGTTAAGACAGCAACAAACAAAAGAGTGCATTAAAAAAAGAGCAAAACAGCAAACACAAAACAAAACAAAACACACACAAAACTGGCCTCAGAGCATTTTTCTACCACTTAGAAAAAGATGTCTTTGTTAGTGTTAGAAGCCAGAAGCTTCCAGGCCACTCGACTGTGAGCGCCTCTCGGGTAAGCAGTATGCCTTAGTCATCTTGAATTCTCGAGCAGGGCACTCAGGAAATGAGTGGAGGAAGGACTGTCCATAGAAGGAAAGGAAGCTAAGCAGGTAGGGTTCTATCCCTTTCTCTTCCCAGCAGGAGTGGCTCCTGCACAGAGGTGGGAGGTAGCTTGATACAGGGGAGAGGTTACTGGGCCAGGAGTCAGGAAACTGCTTTTTTGGCCTGGCTGTACTGTGTGACCTTGGTTTAGTCTCTTGCCCTCTCTGATCTTCAAATTTTCTTTTCGTTGGAGAAGCTGGACAAAAGCCTTTCCAGTACAGACACTCTCAAGAGAGGAGCCCATGTGGGAAGACTGCCTTTGCCCCCAGCACCCAAAGTCAGCCCCTTCATCCACTGTGAAAATGGATTCTCCCTGGCCAAGTCACTTGGACCAGCTGTGTTTCCCACAGCTTCCTTCTCTCTCCTGGGATGACAATTCCTCTGTTTCTGTTTTCTTCAATCGCACTGGAGATTTTTTTAAAATTAATTAATTTTTGGCTGTGTTGGGTCTTCATTGTTGTGTGCTGGCTTTCTCTAGTTGTGGCAAGCAGGCGCTACTCTTCATTGTGGTCCGCGGGCTTCTCATTGCAGTGGCTTCTCTTGTTGCGGAGCATGGGCTCTAGGCGCGCAGGTTTCAGTAGTTGTGGCATGTGGGCTCCATAGTTGTGGCTCGCAGGCTCTAGAGCGCAGGCTCAGTAGCTGTGGTGCACGGGCTTAGTTGCTCTGCGACATGTGGGATCTTCCTGGACCAGGGCTCGAACCCATGTCCTGTGCATTGGCAGACAGATTGTTAACTACTATGCTACGAGGGAAGTCCCCACAATGGAGTTTTTAAAGGTTATAAAAGATTGAAAAGTTATTACTGCAGTAACAAATAAAACAATTCATAGATATATAAAGACTGAGTTAATCTTCCCTTCTCTCATCCATTCCCAGCCCACTCCTGAAACCGAGTGAGGCCCTTTTGTCCCCAGTTTCTTGTCAAGACTCCAGCCTCCATGACCTTCCCTGAGTTCCAAAGGGCAGATTCGGGGCTTCCCTGGTGGCACAGTGGTTGAGAGTCCACCTGCCGATGCAGGGGACACGGGTTCATGCCCCAGTCCGGGAAGATCCCACATGCCGCGGAGCGGCTGGGCCCGTGAGCCATGGCCGCTGAGCCTGCGCGTCCGGAGCTTGTGCTCCGCAACGGGAGAGGCCCGCATACCGCAAAAGAAAAAAACAAAAAAAACAAAGGGCAGATTCGAACAGTTGCTAATCAAGTTGCTAATCCTTCTTCCGCAGCTAAGAAACCACCTGAAGAAAGATTAAAGGAACCAAAGGGACTACCCTGGTGGTCCAGTGGTGAAGACTCCCATTCTGGGACTTCCCTGGTGGTCCAGGGGTAAAGAATCTGCCTTACAATGCAGGGGATGTGGGTTCCATCCCTGGTCAGGGAACTAAGATCCCATATGCCGCGGGGCAACTAAGCCCACACGTGCCACAACTACTGAGCTCGCCCACCTCGACTAGGGAGCCCGAGTGCTGCAAACGACAGAGCCCACGTGCCCTGGAGGCTGCGTGCCATGACTAGAGAAGAGGAAACCCGCACTCCACAACTAGAGAGAAACCCACATGCTGCAACGAAGGGCCTGCGTGCCACAACTAAGACCATACGCAGCCAAAAGTAAATTAAATGAATAAATAAATAAAATACATCTTAAAGAAAAGAAGAAGACTCCTACTCCCAATGCAGGGGGCCCGGGTTCGATCCCTGGTCCAGGAACTAGACCCTGCTGAAACCAAAAGAAAAAAAGATGAAAGGGACGGGAGAAGCTCATGATTAGGAGACCGACCACCTGAGACGTGATGAAGGGAGTGCAAGCCCTCCTCACCCCTAATCTTGTCAGAGACCCCACCATTGAACCATTGTTTTAGACCCCTCATCAGATCCTCCCCGGTTGGGACACGTAGTGTTTCGAGGCAGGAGCCCCCCTTTGCCTGGCAAAGTAATAAAGCTATCCTTTTCTACTTCACCCAGAACTCTGTCTCTGAGCATTGATTTGGCACCGATGTACAGAGAGGCCGAGCTTTCGGTAACATTCCCGACCCTCAACCCCTCCCTTCCCCAATCCGTCTCAGGGACCTAGTGTCAGATCCCTTCACGTCCTTCTTCCTCGCAGACACAGACATCCTTCACCAGGTTTCAACCCCCTTTTCCGTTCTCTCTTCTTTCTATTTTACAAAAGGGGATCATACTAAATGCACAAATCCGCAACTTGCTTTTTTTCAGTTAATAACATATTAGAGCCATTTCTCCGGATGTTTGGATCTGCCATGGCCTTTTGAGTAACAGTAACAGCTCACATTTGTAGAGTGGGTACCATGAGCCTCTGCTGTGCATGCTAGGCGACATATAACTGGTTATCAGCCCTGTTGATAGATGAGGAAACTGAGGCTCAGAGAGGTCAGGGCCTCAGCCGTGCAGCCAGTGAATGGCAGCATTCGGACAGGCTCCAGCTGCTGAGCGCTCTTAACCATTCCCCCGTGGCACCACTGACCGACAGAGGCAGGAGATAGTGTGATATAGGTTAGTCCCTTCTGGTTGTTTGGCTAATACAACAGTGCCGCTCAGAATAGCCTAGTAAATACATTCGTACAGACCAGAGCTTTAATTTTCATAGGATGGAATCAAAAGGGGGCCAGAGGAGATGAATATGTTTATTTTAATAGCTAAAGCCAGATTAACTGCCAAAAGCGTTCTAACAATCCAGTCTCGTCGGCATAATTTCTTCTTTTTTTTGACTCAAATACACTTTATTTATTTATTTTGAATTTTTGAATTTTTTGAATTTTTTTATTTTTTTTGCGGTACGCAGGCCCCTCACTGTTGTAGCCTCTCCCATTGCGGAGCACAGGCTCCGGACGCGCAGGCTCAGCGGCCATGGCTCACGGGCCCAGCCGCTCTGCGGCATGTGGGATCTTCCCGGACCGGGGCACGAACCCGTGTCCCCTGCATCGGCAGGCGGACTCTCAACCACTGCGTCACCAGGGAAGCCCGGAATTTTTCTTTTATACAGCAGGTCCTTATTAGTCATCCATTTTATACACATCAGTGTATACATGTCAATTCCAATTTCCCAATTCATCCCACCCCCCACCCCCACCCCCACCCTCTGGCCGCTTTCCCCCCTTGGTGTCCATACGTTTGTTCTCTACATCTGTCTCTCTATTTCTGCCCTGCAAAGCGGTTCATCTGTACCATTTTCCTACGTTCCACATATATGTGTTAATATGTGATATTTGTTTTCCTCTTTCTGACTTACTTCACTCTGTATGACAGTCTCTAGATCCATCCACATCTCTGCAAATGACCCAATTTTGTTCCTTTTTATGGCTGAGTAATATTCCATTTCATACATGTACCACATCTTCTTTAGCCATTCATCTGTCAATGGGCATTTAGGTTGCTTTCATGACCTGGCTATTGCATAATTTCCTCTTTATGTGGTTATTTCTCAGAGCCGAAAGGATCCTTGGAGGGCATGGAGCCCAGCTCTCCCTTCTTGCCCATAAGGAAACAGGCCCAAAGGTAGGAACTGACTTGGAGAAGTCCCCAGTGGGGTCGAGGCAGAGGTAGGCCCTGTCCCTCTTTGCCTGGACCATTGCCACATTGCTCTTCCCTCCAGGCAACCTCTGCCCTCATTCTCTTCTCCCCATCACTCTCCCTTCCCCTGTGTGTTCTTCACACTCCATTTGGCATGGCACCACTCTGCTGCTTACCAAACCTTCCCCAGATGAACCACTGACCATGGGATCAAATCACAGTTTCCTAATCGGCATTCAGGCCCATCCTGGTCTGTTCATCCTTCAAAACCAAGTACAAATGCCACCTCCACAATGATGCCTTCCCTGACTACCCCAGCTTCTCATCTCAGCACCATCATCCGCAGCAAGGCCCCCCTCTTCCGGCTGCTCCTTCCAGGAGGAGCCACATTGCAGAAGAACGGGCCAGGAGGGGGCAGTGCACAATCAAAGAAGGTCTCCCTAAAGGTCAAGGTCGCCAGGGTGCCTGGGGCCCACTGAGAGCCCTGTGGTGTGTACTCCTTAGTCTCTCCAGTGTGGATGCCTGTGGAAAAATGAGGTTCCACCCAGGACTGTGACCTGTGGCAAATGCCACCTCTGCCTGCACCTCAGTTTGCATCTCTGTAAACAAGAGAGATGGACAAGTTTAATGTTTCTGAAAAGTGCGGTGACTCACAAAATGATTTCAGGAGATACATAGATGGACATTTCAAAATGGAAATCATTATGTATTTATTTTAAAGTGTATTAGGCAAAAAATAACCAGCCCATCAAACCTGTTATTTCACAGGTATCATTGCTTAGAGTGGGGCTAAAGTAGGCATTCAAGTAAAAAAAAAAACAGTGAGTCAATGTCAAAGAAAGTATCAATTAAATAATAGTACAGGTGGTAAGACAGCCGTGAATGGCTGCAATTGGGAAAACATTGGTCTGCCTCTGACATTCTAGTTCTAGAATTCTGTGATTTGCGGTGACTCCTGCCCTCGCCCGGGTGTGGAGGGAGGGAGGAGAAGAAGGAGCTCTCTCTAGGGGCTGGGGTGCTGGTTCCTGGGGGTGGAGGGGCAGGAATTATGCAGCTGGGCCGTATCCCTACCACCAGCCCTTCCTCTCCCCATGGAGGGTACCAGTGCTTGCCCCTCTCCCCGCCTTCTTCCTCAGCTTTCCTGCAGTTACTAAGGAGTGGGAGGCTGAGAGGGGCTGCATTCTGGAAGCTCGTCTGCTCCCTCATTCTCACCCAGCACCCTGTTTGGCATAAACTATTCAGGGTGATGATTAACGAGGATGCAGGAAGGCACTGGGGGTGGGGAGAGAAAATAAGGTGATGTGGGTAGAGTTTTCTCACAGACGTGAATGTCCAACCTGGAATGACCGTCTAACGATTCCCAGACTTGCCCAGGCATTGGAATCACCTGGCGATTCACTAGAAAGACTATTCCAGTGCCCCACCTCAGGCAATTCTGATTATGGGGCCCCTGCATCTGCATTTTTCAAAGCTCCCCAGTAAATGCTGATGCTTCTAGGTTTGCACCTCCCTCAGTGTACCTGGGGAGACACTGAGGCTCAGAGAGGTTGTGTCACTTACCCAGTAAATCAACAGCAGATGTCCTGACTCCGAGCTCAGTTCTTCCCACTAAGCGTCCCTTGCTGAGCCTGGTCCACTGTTAGCAAAGAGAACTCCACTGACAAATGTGGTGCAATTCATCTGAGCCTTCTTTGCCTCTGAGCTTCTCAAGGACTTTCCACAGAAAAGAACATGCTGTGTGAGCAGCCATCTGCTGAGAGGGCCGGAAGAGGTGGTGAGGGGTGGAGGAGGGTGGCAATGGAGGGGACGGCTCGGAGATGCGGGCTCCTCTCTGCAGTTGCCAGCCTGCACAAGTAGCCTGCTGAGGGCAGGAGCCAAATCGTATGTATGCCACCAATAGTTGGGTTTTCACATGGGATCCTGAAGGAACAGAATTAGGAGCAATGACTAGGAGTACATTTCCGATGGAATTCTCTAACCGTGATCAGTGACCTGAGAGACAATTGACCCTGGAGCAACTGTCCAGCTCCCTGCTTTTCTTTTTTTTTTTCGGTACGCGGGCCTCTCACTGTTGTGGCCTCTCTCCAGATGTGCAGTCTCAGCGGCCATGGCTCACGGGCCCAGCCGCTCCGCGGCACACGGGATCCTCCCGGACCGGGGCACGAACCCGTGTCCCCTGCATCGGCAGGCGGACTCTCAACCACTGTGCCACCAGGGAAGCCCCCTGCTTTTCTTTATTATAAAATATTTACCATGAAAAATATAGAGACAAATACATACAACTCCTATGTTCCCAGGACCTAGATTGTGAAACATGACATCACAAATAAATAGGAGCTTCTCAGCCTATTCCCCTCCCTCCTGCCCAGAGAGTCACCACCCCATTCCCTGGGGTTGGTGTGAATCCTTCCTGTACATGTTTTCATATTTATGCTACGTATGTATATATTCATAAAACACATAAAGGGTTGCTTTGCAGATTTTTGAAGTTTTCGTAAATGATATAATATTGTACATTGTCTTCTGCAACTTGTTTTCGTTCAACCTTTTGTTTGAAATTTATCCAGTTAATGTGCAGAGCTCTGCAGAATACATCATCACTCTTCTAATCCTTTTCATTGTATGTACCACAATTTATTAATCCATTCTCTTGTTGATGGGTATTTATTTCCAGTTTTCCACTGTACAAACCACACAGCCATGGGCACCCTTGCATCTGAAGGCCGGGCTAATTTCTGCCTTCCCACATCCAGGCTCAGGCAGGCTATTGTCAGACTTCAGAACTTAAGTCACTCTGATAGGGGCTAAATGCCTCCCCTTCATTGTTTTAATTTGTATGTCTTTGATCAGTGAAGCAGAAACGTTTTCATCATTTTATTGGTCTTTTGCATTTCCTCTCCTGTGAATTGCCTCTGTATCCTGAGCCCTGTTTCCCTGGGTTGTTTGTATCGTTCTTATTGATCTGTGACAGCTCTGATCCTGGGTCTGTTTCTACTATCTGCTGCCCGTTGGTGGCTTGTCTTTTCACTTTATTTATGGAGTCCTGTTGCACAAGGGTTTTACATTTTAATATAACCAACAGCACCAATCTCTTCCTCTACCGTCTGGGCTTCTGCGGGTTGCGGAAGCTGAGGCCATTTTTCGGTCATAGCGCCCTTCTTGGGAGGCCCTGGGGTGGAGTGAGAGGTGAGTGGCTTCTCCAGCTGGGCCAACCTGGGCTGAATTCAGCCTGAGAGGTTTATAGGCTTGGTGAACTTGACAGGAAGTTACCTTACCTCTGGGTTCCACCTTCCTCACTTGTAAAATTGGGATGAGGGGGAATTCCCTGGTGACCTAATGGTTAGGACTCAGCGCTTTCACTGCCGTGGCCCAGGTTCAGTCCCCGGTTGGGGAACTGAAATGCCACAAGCTGTGTGGAGTGGACAAAAACATAAAAAATAAAAATAAAATAAGGATGAGGACAGTCTTGAGTTCTCTGGGAGGCGGGGAAGAGGAGGGCAGTGGCAGGAAGTACTGAGGCCCCCAGGCAAGACTCACTAAGAAAAGTCTCTGGAGAAGCTGCACCCAGAAGGCCATCCCGTGAGGCTGCCCCATCTAACTACATCTCGGAGTGGGACTGGGTCTCTGGAGGAACTGGGACACCGGGAACCCAGATCTACCAGCCCTGGGTCCCGAGGCATGTTGGCTGCCTCCAGAGGCAGGGATGTGAGTGGAGTGGCATTCCTGGCCTCTCAGGAGAGGAGGCAGTATGCACACCATCGCTGCAGAAAGCTGCCCATTCACCCGTGGCAGCAGGCTTGGGAGAGCACCTGATGGCTCCAAGAAAAATATTTGTCTGGGGGAGAAAGGGCCACACGTGCCTGGTCACTTTCACTCATATGTGACCACATTATGGCCACCAAAACAGGTCTCTTTGAGGCCACAGCAGGGCGGTTACCCCTGTTTCCTCCAAGTAATTCATCCTGGGCACAGCACCCTGTTGGGGTGGGATCAAGCTAGGGGTGGGTGGGCAGAGCCCTCTCAGGTCAGCAGCCTCTAGGACAAGGCCATAGAGCCATGGTCAACAAGGCCAGGGGATGTCTCTCTCTCTCTTTTTTTTTAGGTCATTTAGCTTATCTTTTTTTTTTAAACATCTTTATTGGAGTATAATTGCTTTACAATGGTGTGTTAGTTTCTGCTTTATAACTAAGTGAATCAGCTATACATATACATATATCCCCATATCTCCTCCCTCTGGCATCTCCCTCCCACCCTCCCTATCCCACCCCTCTAGGTGGTCATAAAGCACCGAGCTGATCTCCCTGTGCCATGAGGCTGCTTCCCACTAGCTAGCTATTTTACATTTGGTAGTGTATATATGTCCATGCCACTATCCAGGAGATGTCTCTTTATTCACCCCACTTACTGACCCCAAAGTACTACCACTGACACCAGCACCACCACAGAGGGGTCAGCCTGCTCAAACGACCAGAGCACCGGGATGGCAGTCGGGAGCACTGTTTACTTTGAAACATTTCTGGAGTAGGTGATACATACACATGATGCAAAATTGTAAATGTACAAAAAAGATACAGAGAAAAGTAAGTCTCCCAGCTTCCCAACCCCTCCCCCAGATTCCCAGGAGGAAGCAATGTTACCGGTGGGTATATACATACATGTATTTACATGACATGGATAGTGGCACATTATACACACTGTGGTAAACCTTATTTATGTTTTCCTACCCTATCTCTTCTTTCCCAGATTGAGGACAGGCAGGAGTGAATGTTCTAAGAACGATGGATTAGTGAATGGGATGGTGGATGAATGAATGATGTTCGACCAGGTTTAGGTCTTTTTTACTCTGTATTTCGAGACCCATCCCTGACCTTGGGAGATTCCCTCCTCCTTCCGCATGTCACTGCAGGTGGGTAAATTCACCTGCAGTGACCCTGGCATGGAGCCGTAATGAGGGAACGAAGTGAACCAGGTAGCTGAACAGCTTAATTGTCATTTCAACCAGCAGATGGTTACCAGGGAGACTCAAAGAATGTTAGAACTGGGAGGGGTTTTTCAGCGACATGGAGGCAGCCTGACAGAATCTCAGATTGGGGGCAGGGGGTAGTTCCCCAGTTCATTAAGACTTTAATTTTTTTATGCTCATTTCAATGATAATCTCAAACAATTAAAAATTATATTTTTGGATCATCTGGTTGTCTGTCTCATGTGCCTCATGTTGCATGGCCATGTGACTACACCCGTGTTGGTGTTTGTATTTATGATCACACGGGCACTGGGAGAATCAATGATTCCACAGTCCCCTGAGTAAACCAAGATTTTGAGGTAGATCAAACCGAGAAGGTTCTTATATTTTGTGTCCGCAGACCTCCGCAGTCAAGATCCCTTGCCGTATTCTCAGGATCGATGAGAATGTTTTTAAAGGCATCTGGACGTTACTCTAGTACCAGAAACCCTGGTGAAGACAAGAGGATGCCAGGCAAGGGTCAGGAGTCTGTTTGTGGGTCCTGTCTCTGCCTCTGATTGGCTGGGTCACCTGGACTCTTCTGTCTCTTCGGCTTTAATTTCTCCATCAATAAAATAGGGATCAAAATGCCTTCCTCGCAGGATATTATGGAGGCAAATTGAGACAGTAAATGTGAAAGTTCAGTCTTTATAAGTGTGTTCAGCCCTCTCACTTTACGAAGGAGGGGGATGAGGCCTGAGAAGGTGAAATGACTTTTCCAGCATCAATTATTGGCAGAGCTGGGCTGGGAACTCAGGCTCCTAATCCCACCTGGTGCTTCTCCCACTGCCCGGGGCACCTAGGCCATTAGCAGTAATGGTGTGACTCTAATTCTGGAAAGTGTAGTAATAACATCTCAGGCCTGCCACCATTAGGGCAAACATACTATCTTTATTTTTGTTAAAGAGATTAAATTAAGGAAACCAAACAAATAAATGAGCACATTGAACTCCCCACAGCTATACCTCTCTTCCTGGAGCAAAAACAAATTCTTCCTCAGGCAAGAGGTCAGACAGGAGGTCGATGGAGGCAGAACACCCAACCAAGCACTGCAGTGCCTGACGCTTTGATTTACCAGTTTGCTGGGGTGAAGGGATACTGAGCCAGGCACGTGGGCTTCATTTCAGCACCTGCTATTCTGGGGGAGGCAGTTTCAGGTTCAGGGTCACCCAGGGCAGACTTTGAGCTTCAGAAATCAGGGACCATGTCTGGTCAGTGCTGTTTCCTCCAAACTCAGCTCAGAGCCTGGCATACAGTACGTGCTCAATCAACGTTTAGAGAATGAAGGAATGAGTGGCTTGTGTCACTTTCTTCGTGTCTAAAGATTCGGAGGGGCTTCTCAGAGAAGATTTTTGCACAAATCCCCGTTCAAAATCAAGGAGTTCAGGAAGTGAGGGAGATCAGGGCAGAAGTGGCCTGTGGCCTGGATTTCAGGGATCAGGCAGGTGGTAAGCGGGCGTGAGGCCAGGTCCAGAGGCTGAGGTCAGACACAGCAGGTTGATTGATTGATTAACTGATTGATTTGTTGGATCAAGTCTCTGCTGCTGAGCATGTTCCATATGTCAGGCTCTGGACTGGAGGCTGGGGATCCCAAGTGGAGAAAGTCCTACATCCTAGGAGCCTCCAGTCCGCAGTGATGAGCACACAGTAGTGAAGAAGAGTTTGGGTTTCGGAATCAAAAAGACGAGAGCACAAACCCCAGCTCCACAATGTGTGACCTTGGACAAGCCCCTTTACTTCTTCTCTACATGTCAGTTTCTCTCCCTGTAAAATGAGATGAAGACTAGTAACTTGTTCCTCTGCTGGTAAATAAGATACAACCCAACGGCGCGGAACACCTGGCCCAGAGTGATGGCTTAGTACCTGCTATCCAGCATAACCATCTGGCTGGGACTGGGCCCCACTAAGTATGGGCCCAGCTTCTTCCTCTACCCTGAGTCCTGACCAGCTTCTCTGACCCAGCAAGAGGAAGCAGCTCTGATGGGCACCTCTTGTCCGTGCACATCAAGTTATTTATAGTTGATTTGTTATTGTGGTTGTTATTTCTCCTAAGAACATTGATGCTATGAATAAACTGTGCATTTCTCTTGGTGAATGTGGAAAAGAGTTTCTCTCTGGTGTATATAATCATAATAAACAACCAGAAAAATAAGGACACTGAGCAATCGGGATGAATGCTATGGAGCTGGAACCTGGCTTGGAGGTGTTCTGAGAGGCCAGGTGTTAACCGTATAGTTGCTGGATCATGGAGAGGTTGGGGATGTCCCCAGCGGAGGAGCTGGGGCAGCCAGAACACAGGGCGTCACATGGTGAGGGATTGGGGAGAGACTCAGAGTAGTAGCTATTTACTAACTGGTATTATTTGGTTACTAACACCAACATGGAATTATTTCAAAATTTTAACAACCAGTGTGGTCGAAATGGTTAGCACTGGGCTTCCCTGGTGGCACAGTGGTTAAGAATCCACCTGCCAATGCAGGGGAAACGGGTTCGAGCCCTGGTGCGGGAAGATCCCACATGCTGTGGAGCAAGTAAGCCCATGTGCCACAACTACTGAGCCTGTGTGCTGCAACTACTGAAGCCCACGCACCTAGAGCCCGTGCTCCACAACAAGAGAAGGCACTGCAATGAGAAGCCTGAGCACTGCAACAAAGAGTAGCCCCGGCTCGCTGCAACTAGAGAAAGCCCATGTGCAGCAACGAAGACCCAACGCAGCCAAAAATAAATAACTAAAATAAATTAAAAAAAAAAAAAAAAGGTAAGCACTAGTGTATATACACCTGGGAGTATATATGTCCAGGAGTGGAATTGCTAGATTGTAGGGAAAGTGAATGATCAACTTTATAAAATATAATAGGACTTCCCTGGTGGCGCAGTGGTTAGGAATCCACCTGCCAATGCAGGGGACACAGTTCGAGCCCCGGCCCGGGAAGATCCCACATGCCGCGGGACAACGAAGCCCGTGTGCCGCAACTACTGAGCCCGCACGCCTACAGCCCATGCTCTGCAACAACAGAAGCCACTGCCATGAGAAGCCCGTGCACTGCAACAAAGAGTAGCCCCTGCTCGCTGCAACTAGAGAAAGCCTGCGTGCAGCAAAGAAGACCCAACGCAGACAAAAAATAAATAAATAAATAAATTTATTTTAAAAAATGTATATATATAATAACAGATTGTTTTCCAAATCACTTATCCCCACAGACATTTCCTCTAGCAGGAAGCATCTGGTTGATTCCCATCCTTGTCAACACTTGGTACTGTCAGGTTCCTTATTTTTTTTTCCCAATGTAGTGGATGTAAAAGGATATCTCATAACGGTCTTAATTTGTATTTCTCGGAATCCTAACGAGGATAAACATCTTTTCATATGTTTATGGGCCTAGAGTTATTTGCTTAAAGGACCTGGGCCTCTGACACCACAGAGAACATTCTGCTACCTGCCTTGATCAACAGCCAGGTGGAGTGCTAAGAGCACCTGGTGGGAAGCCAGGAGACCTGGGTTCCAGCCTCAGCATGGTCATACTCCCACTCTGCGGACTTAGGCAAGGCATTTGCCCTTTCTGAGCCTCAATTTTACCATCAGCCATGCTGGGGAGAGCCTTATTCTGCTCACAGGTTGGGCAGTGAAGAGATCAAGTGAGATCATGGAAGTAAATGTGCTTTGGGGACTGAAAAATCCTGCAGCAGGCAGGGATACGTATTCCCTCTTTGAAGACAGTTTAAGAAGGCTGTGAAGCCTGGAGAGGAGGAGCAGCCAGCCAACCTCCCGGAAGCAGAGAGCACCAGCTCCAAGGCTTGCATGAATGTCTTCTTCCTTCTTCCTGTCACCACCTCCAGGCACTCTCTACCCCCCATCAGGCAGAGAAGGAACAAGTCCCTTTAACTCATGGCACAAACATCCTTAGGCACTCTGAGGGGCTTTGGGAACCCAAATTCATGCCCAGATTGCTCTAATGTGAAGACGGTGGGCCTCCTGGGGACTGGTCCTTTCTTGGGAGGCCTGCCGGGCAGGCTTGCTAGCAGGTGGCCATGGACTTAGCTGTCCAGGCCAAGTCCCAGAGATGCAGCCACGTGACAGTGCCTAACTCTTACATTCATGGCTCTTTCCTCTGTTCCTTCTGGCCTCACATCCCTCACCTGTTCAGTAGCAGGAAGGTTAGGCTAGACAGGCATTTCTCAAAGCGTGTGTTGTGGAACACCAACCATCATGGACAGTGGTTAATAAGAGGAGGAAAGATTCTGTGACGAATGAAACACTGAGTTAAATTATTTTTGCAGCTAACATTTGCTGAATGCGCCAGACACTGGGCTAGGCACTTTGCAAGCATTTTCTCATTGACCTCTTACAACAACTTTCTGAGGCAGGCTGTATGGCTGGCTCCATTTTACAGGTGCGGAAACTCAGCTTTTGCAAGGTTAAATGACTTACTCAAGGTCTCTCAACCGGTAAGTGGTAGAGCCATGATTCAAACCCAGGCGGCCTATTTCCAGATCTCCTGTTCTCAGTCAGGTTGAATTAACAGGACGTGGTGATGGATGACACTGTGGGGGTCTGAGGAAGGGGAGGAAGAATTCACATGTCCTTTCTCTGATTTAGCTCAGTGTCATATAGTAGTGTTCTGGTGGCTGGAGGAGAAATACAATGAAAAAAACCCCCACAAAATCCCACCCCACTCTACCCCCCCAGAACTTCAGATGACGAGGAAGATTTAGCAGAACACGAAAGCACACTGAGGTGGGTACGGGGAGACAAGGCTTCCTGAAGTGGTCTCTTTTAAGCCAAGACTTAAGGGACCATTAAACATGGGAAGAGGGTGGGAAAAGGGAGCCCCAGGCAGGGAAAATAGCATGTGCAAAGGCCAGGAGCTAAGGCAGAGCATACACATCCACAGACACAGTGGATTGAAGTGGTGGGGACAAGGGAGATGAAAGCCTGGACGTCAGCATCCAGGGTAGTCACCCAAGGCCTTGACTTTGAGGCTTCTAGAGTGGAACTGGGACAAGGGAGGGGAGGGAATTTGAGGAAGTACTGGGGGAACAGTGGCCTGTTAGCTGGAGCTGGGAACATGGGCAGAGGAGTGAGGTTGGGGGTTGAGGGGCTGGTGGTAATGAGCTTGGCTTTGGCCTCCCCAGTGTTGAGGGAGGTCACCGTTAAGGTCTCTTCCACTGCTGACCTTCTCAACTTCCCTGGAAGGGAGGAACATCTCCCCGCGGCCCCTCCACCCTCAAATATTCTGGGCAGGAAGGAGCGGGATCTGTTTTGTCAACGCAGCTTGTAATAAAGAGTCTCATTCAGGGAGGCAGACAGCTGCTTGACTATTAATAGGCAGGGGCCTCAGCCGCAGCCTGCTGGGAGGGCCACGGCATCCAGCTCTGCAAAGGTGAATCTCTTCCTTCTGCCTGTCTGGATTTTGCACCCCGTGGCAGAACAATTGGCCAGGTGCTCATTTCTCAGAAGGTCTCACCCTAAGACTTGGCTGGGGCAGCTTAGAACACGTGTGGCAGGGCCCTGCTGAGGTGCTGACCCTCCCCCTTCATGCTGGACCCAGCCAGAGGGAGAGGGAGCCCAGAGGACCCAGAGCTGGCCTGAGAAGCAGACATCCATGCGGATGGAGGGGAATGTCTTGTTGGGGTCTCCACAGCTGCTTTTATGGAAGATCAGGCACCTACCCTGAAGGGGGTCATGGAGAGACCAGAGTTGGGTGGCTGGAAGGGAAGGGGGTGCGGTGTGTGAGTCTAGAAACAAGAGAACTGATGAAAGGAACTGGAGGACACAGGAGGTGGAGGTTGAGCCTGGGGTCAGAGAGAGCCCATGCATGAGCCATCCCTGGTCACGAGCCAAGCCAGGGCTCAGAGGAGTCTGGAAGTCGAGACCTGAGAGGGTGAGGCCTAGGGAAGGCCACAGGCCCCTTCTGGCTGCCGCCATCACGACGCATGACCTTGTGTGTGGTCAGCCAGATCGCCCCTCTGAACGAGCCTGTAGAGAGGGCGGCTGGGAGTGAGCTAATGGAAACCCGACGGGCGCCCTGCTGAGGCCAGGTCCTGCCATGTGAGCAGCCCCGTGGTGCCTGCCCGAGCGGACACAGGCCTCACAGGCTGGCTTTGTTCCCACCCTCTCAGGTGGCTGCTTCAGGTGGTGGCCACTTCAAAGAAGCCCCATTTAAAGCAGGGCCTGGCCTCAAGTTTCCTAAGGGCCCCGTCTGGGCTAATGAGATCATTAAGACGCTCCTTGTTAAATGGTTTAAATAGGGTTTGCCTGTACGGCCTTTGGCTGAGCCCTGCACCCTGGGTGCAGTTTTTTAAAAAATTTTTATTTAATTTTAACATACGTGTATTTGTATCTGTGTACCTACTTAACAACGTGCTTGAGAGTGTAGGCTCAGGCCTTGGACTGCTGGGATCGCATCCTGGCCCCCTCACTTTCTGGTAGTGTGACCTCAGGTCAGTGACCTACCACTCCTCAGTGCCTCAGTTTCCCCATCTGTAAAAGGGGGCCGGTAGCCGTACTGCTGAATCGTACTATAGAACCATCCACTGGCTCCCCGTTGCCCTGAGGAGAGTGACCAGGCTCCTTAGACTGGTCAAAACTTCACGGCCTGTGCATGGCCCCATTCCTCACCACACCCCTTTCTCACTCTCCTCACGTGGACCAAACGCACCCGCCCTCTGGATCAGTCTTCACGTGTGCTCTCTACCCATCGTGGAAGGCTCTTTGTCTTCATCTTTCCCTGCCTCACCTTCCTTCTCCTTGAGGTCCCCGTTAAAGTTCTGCTTCCTGGGAGGCCTCTGCCGATCACTCACTGATTCCGTGTGTCCCCCCCGACAGCACCCGCTGCGTTGTACTGAAATGCCCTGCCAACTCGGTGGCTGTCTTTGCTAGACTAAGCTCCATGAGGGCAGGGACTCAGCTGCACTCCTCACGGTACCTCCAGGGCCCAGTGCTGCACGTGACAGTTTCTTAATAAGTCTCCGTCATTTATTCGCAGTTCTTTTAAAGGTTTGGGCTGCCTCTGGGTCTTCTGTCACTGGCTGTTCTTGAAGTTGCCCCCTGTTCCTTCTCACTGGCCTTGACTCAACCCCACTGCAGTGAAGCGCGTGCCAGGCAGGAAGCACGGGGTCGGGGTAGAGGCCCAGATGCAGGTGCCCTGGAAGCCAAACCCACCTGGATGCGGTTGTCGTTCCTCCATCGACAACCCGAGCTCCAGCCTCTTGCTTAGGCCTATCTGGCTCCACTGGGCCTTCTGCTGAGGGGAGTACGCAGCTTTCCAGAGCATTCTGAATCTTTGTACTTCTTCCCCCCAGAACCCCAACACTGGTGTCTAGATTGATGGGGAGGCCCAAGAAGTGGTGCCCAGCTCCAAGTGGGAGGTCTAAGGCTGTCTGGCTGGCATAGCAAGACGGAGGTCAGGATCCTTACTGAGGGGGGAAAATAGCATTTTTCAAGTCACAGGGATGAGGAAAGAGCTGATAAATGGGAGGCAGAGTAAGAAAACTAAAGTTGGGGGTGGAGCAATCAGGCGAGAACCAGGGCCAGCTTGGAAGAGTGAACAGAGTCTGGTGGTTCGGGATCAAGTGTGTGAGCAGAGTGAACCCACCACTAACTTGTACCGTTGGGGACAACTGGGCAGCTTATGGGGGCCACTCAGGCTAAATACTCCTTCCCACTAAACCAGGAGGTCCTCAAGGAGACGGACCATGTACTCTTCACATCTGTGTCCCCTGGATTGCTGAATGAATCCCATATCCTTTCACGCAGTCAGCGTTTAACAGAAGGGTTCTCTTCCCTGGGCACGTGAAATTGATGATGCTCCTCCTCTCGTAGAAATGGATGTAAGGGCTTCCTGGTGGCGCAGTGGTTGAGAGTCCGCCTGCCGATGCAGGGGACACGGGTTCGTGCCCCAGTCCGGGAAGATCCCACATGCCGCGGAGCGGCTGGGCCCGTGAGCCATGGCGGCTGAGCCTGCGCGTCCGGAGCCTGTGCTCCGCAACGGGAGAGGCCGCAACAGTGAGAGGCCCGCGTACCGGAAAAAAAAAAAAAAAAAAAAATGGATGTAATTTGTTGAGCTCTTACCACGTACCAGGCACGGTGCTGAATACTTCACATCCATCATCTCCAGGGCAGACAGGTCCACGAGAGCAGGAACTGGGCCTGTGTTGTCTCACCACTGGGTCCCCAGGGCCCAGCACAAGCCTGACACAGAACTGATGCTAAATATGCATTTGTTGAATGAACAAACAGCCCTGCCTATAATCTGTATTTACCAGATAAGGAGATGAATCTCAAATAAGCCGAGTAACTAAGGTTATTTAGTTAGTGAGATGGGGAAGTCGGTATTTGCACCCACGTCTGTCTGACTCCAAAGTTCACGGGCTTAGCCATGCTCTGCTGTCATGGCTGTTTGTTATCTCAGACCTCGCTAGCAAAGTGTGACCTGAGAACCAGATCACTGGCATCACCTGGGAGCTTGTTGGAACTGCAGAATCTCAGCTGCACCCCAGACCTATTGAATCAGAATCTGCGCTGTAACAAGATGCCCAGGTGATTCTGATACACGTTAAACTGTGAGAAGCCTGTTTTCAGTGGCACACACTTCCTCCCTCCTCCCCAGCCAGTCCACCCCCACAGACCCTTGCGGGGGTCTGCGCCCTTGACTGCCAAACAGCCTCGTTCAAACTACGCTTGGCCATTGGGTCCTTTGTCCTTTGCCACGAGACTGCTGGGTGTAATGGTACTGCTGGCAGCTTTGGCCTTGACTTTTAAAATGATTACCCTTGAAGGATCAAAAGCATATTTTCACCTTTTAAATCTTGTATGCCCATCAAGTTTCTAGCACCGGGAGGTACATGTTCATGAAAAAGGAGAAAGAGTTTTCCAGATGGTGGTCTTGCTTCTGAACAGGACCATTGGAGGGGGTCTTGTCTGGATAGGGGCCCTTCTTGATTCTCTGCTGTTCTATATCCAGTCACAGAGGTTGTGCATTCTCAGCCCAGCCTCTGTTGATTATGAACAGACAATTTAATCCAATAATGTTCTTTATAAACAATTCCCCAATGACTTAAGAGGCGCTGCTTTTTTATATTTTGAAGATTATGAGTTTGGTCTTTCAAAATAGCTTAAAGAATTGCTTTGTCTAACAAAAGGAACAGAGAAGATGGTTCATGGTTTACTTCACCCAAATTTCCCCCTCTCCCTTCTCTCTCTGGCTGAGGCCCCCCCAGGTCTCTAGGCCATCGACCCCAGTGTGTCTCTAGCCTCTCCAATAAATTGTGTGCTGTTCTTATTCAAGAATTCAATGTAGGAAACAAACTTATGGTTACCAGGGGGTAATGGGGGTGGGGGAGGGATAAATTGGGAGATTGGGATTGACATATACACACTACTATGTGTAAAATAGATAACTAGGGCTTCCCTGGTGGCGCAGTGGTTGAGAGTCCACCTGCCGATGCAGGGGACACGGGTTCGTGCCCCGGTCCGGGAAGATCCCACATGCCGCGGAGCAGCTGGGCCCGTGAGCCATGGCCGCTGAGCCTGCGCGTCCGGAGCCTGTGCTCCGCAACGGGAGAGGCCACAACAGTGAGAGGCCCGTGTACCGCAAAAAAAAAAAAAAATAAAAAAATAAAAGATAACTAATATGGACCTAGTGTATAGCACAGGGAACTCTACTCAGAACTCTGTAATGGCCTATATGGGAAAAGAATCTAAAAAAGAGTGGATATATGTATATGTATAACTGATTCACTTTGCTGTACACCTAAAAGTAACAAACATTGTAAATCAACTATACTCCAATACAAATTAAAAAAAAAAGAATTCAATGTAGGAATTTTCTCCAGACTCACCTGACTTCTGCTTATAGGTTTATCTAAGTCAAGAGTTCTTAACCTCAGGTTTGTGAAATGACCTAAGAGGCCTTTGATCACCAAGAAATTGTATGTGAAATTTGGTGCCAGCATGCATTTTTTTTCCTTTTTTTTTTTGCGGTACACGGGCCTCTCACTGTTGTGGCCTCTCCCATTGCGGAGCAACAGGCTCCGGACGCGCAGGCTCAGCAGCCATGGCTCACGGGCCCAGCCGCTCCGCGGCATGTGGGATCTTCCCGGACCGGGGCACGAACCTGTGTTCCCTGCATCGGCAGGCGGACTCTCAACCACTGCGCCACCAGGGAAGCCCCAGCATGCATTTTTACGGGAGAGAGTCAATAATTTTCTCAGATTCTCAGTGGGGTCTGTGACCTCCAGAAGATCACTGGTCTCTCTTGCCTCTGAACTTTCAGGACCCACATCTGTTTCTCTCCTTGTATTCAGGTGACTTGGATTCTATCCTATTTGTAAAACTGTAAGTTCCATGCGAGTGAGGACTAGAGCCAGTGCTTTTCATGTCACTCTGAGCTGGACTCAGAGTCGTTGCTCCCAGAGTAGGCACCCAAACCTGGGAGGATGCCGACACAGACAGCAGCGGGGGGGGCAGTGGATGGAGGGACCACTCAGAGATGTGCTTCCAAGAGACACGCAGGAAGGGGTTTCTTGATTCTTGTCATCAGGGTCAGGGTCCGATTTCAGTCTTTTCACACTGTTGCCACTCTCTGAGCTCTTATGCTTCACAGCTCCTGCCAACAGCTTTGCCTGGGAGAACTTGGTCTTGGTTTCTGTGGGTTTCACAGCCACTTTCTTCTCCACTTCCTTCTTGTTTTCTTGAGAAATTCCAAACTTGTTGAGGTTACTTCTGTATTCCTTCAGAAGTGCATCATCCTCCTTACACCAACACATGTGAAAGGTGTTGTAATTTCATGTATTTAGTTTGCAGACAATTCTTGATGCACTGACGACTTCCCAGTCCTCTTAAAAAAAACTCTGCCCTCCTCCTCGCATCACATCCCCCCTACCCCCGCCCAGGAATCTGTAGCTCACAGGTTGAGACTTTGGTCATAGATGATAAGAAAGGAAACATTCTTAGATATTATCAGTCCAATCCCCCCATTTCACAGATGAGGACACTAAGGCTACTAAGAAAAAAAATGACTTGCCCAAGGTCAGAATGTCTGTCAGAGCTGGGGCTAGGAAACAAGTGTTCTGACTTCCTGAATTCCATGCCTGTCCCTCAATGAGGTCTGTGTAGCCTCAGCTACACAGACATTCTCAAGAAATGTTTGTGAAATAAATGATTGAGTATTGGGCATGGTAAGGATACCTGTAGATTTGAAGTTTATTTAGCTAAAATAAGTTAATAGTCTCTCTCTCTCTGTCTCACATACACACACACACACGTGCGTGCACGCACACACACACACACACACACACACACACATGCTTAGACTGCGTCAATACAGCAGTTCGAGCCTGGAGGAAAAGACTGAAGGGATGAGGGGGCTTCTCTCTTTGGAGCTTAAGGTTAAGGAGCCTTAACTTGATTTCATTTGACTCCAACTTCAGTTTCAAATAATAATCTTAATCATACCACTTTTCAAGCATGGATGCATCCATTTGATTATTATTTATTGAGCAACTTTTATGTGTTGAGTACTGTGTTGGGCTGAGGATGTAAGGGTCAGTAAATACAGGCGTGTTCCCATCCTCCTGTTGCTTGCAGAGGTGATGGTTACGAACCTTCTTTTTTTTTTTTTTTTTTTTTTTTGCGGTACGCGGGCCTCTCACTGTTGTGGCCTCTCCCGTTGCGGAACACAGACTCCGGACGCGCAGGCTCAGCGGCCATGGCTCACGGGCCCAGCCGCTCCGCGGCATGTGGGATCTTCCCAGACCGGGGCACGAACCCGCGTCCCCTGCATCGGCAGGCGGACTCTCAACCACTGCGCCACCAGGGAAGCCCACGAACCTTCTTTAGAGGCCATGGAGCTGATTGTCTGTCTCCATTTTCCTGACTGCAAGTCTGATAGATCTTCATTGATCCAAGGGAGTCCAAGTAGCCAGGATCACTTGCTTCTGGTGGGCACTGCTGCATCTGCCACTCCCAATGCCAGGACTGAAAGGAACTTAGAGGACGTTCAGTTCAATGCTTTGTTTCATATGGGGAAACTGAGGTCCAGAGCAGCCATGGGACTTACCTAAAGTAATCAGAGAATCATGGGTCCAGCCAGGACCATCACCTGGGTCTCAGAATTTGGTCCTGTGGGCTGGATTAAGCCAGGGGCAGAGAGGAGGGTGAAGGCAGGAATAAGGGCAGAGGGCAAGAGGCGGGAATGTACACGGGCTGAAGGGAGCAGGGAGGAAGGCATCCCTGGCTTTTCAGATATTGTTCTGGAGTCAGACGAAGAGAGGTTGCCTTGGATGTGAGGTCAAGGTCACCATCACGGAGAAGTTGTTATGTGCCCAGCTGCTGAAGCTGAGCCCAGTTCAGAGACTGATGCTGCCCTCAAGAACCAGGGGGCCTGGCAGGTGGGAAACAGAATTGTTACCAAATTTATGAAGTACTTCCCTGTATTAGAACATTTTTTTTTAAGATATTTTTTTTGGATGTGGACCACTTTTAAAATCTTTATTGAATTTGTTACTACATTGTTTTTGTTTTATGTTTTGGATTTTTGGGCACGAGACATCTGGGATCTTAGCTCCCCTGACCAGGGATCAAACCTGCACCCCCTGCATTGGAAGGAGAAGTCTTTTTTTTTTTTTTTAACTTAATTTCTTTCACTAGTGTATTTTTAAATTTTTATTTATTTATTCATTCATTCATTCATTCATTCATTTATTTATGGCTGCGTTGGGTCTTCATTGCTGCGTGCGGGTTTTCTCCAGTTGCGGCGAGCGAGGGCTACTCTCCTCCAGTTGCGGTGCGCGAGCTTCTCATTGTGGTGGCTTCTCTTTGTTGCAGAGGATGGGCTCTAGGCGCGCGGGCTTCAGTCGTTGTGGCTCATGGGCTTCGTTGCTCCACGGCATGTGGGATCCTCCTGGACCAGGGCTGAAACCCTGCAGTGGCAGGCGGATTCTTAACCTCTGTGCCACCAGGGAAGTCCCGGAAAGCGAAGTCTTAACCACTGGACCACCAGGGAAATCCCTGTACCAGAACATTTATATGTATTGACTCTGTCAATAAGAAAGTTGCTGCCCACCCCACCCTTCCCCAAAGAATTGTGAGGGTTAAATAATAATAATTATTGTTATAACAATAGTAGCAGGAGCCATTTATCTGAGATACCAATATGTGAGTTGGGAGTCAGCAGGCACTCAGACGCGATGGTCAGAGCCGGTGCATCCATCACGATTTTACAGGGAGAAAGTGGCTCCACGGAGGAGAAGCAATTTGCTCACGGTCCCACTGTGGACGAGCAGTGGGTGGGATTAGGACTTGGGTCCTCCTGCCCACAGGTCAGGGCCTGGCCTGATGCCCCTAGCTCTGCAGCCAGCCCCAGAGAGTGTGAGCACCGCCTTGAACAGGCCAGTTCCTGCAGCCCCTCACCCTCCCTGACCTGGCATGCAGCCCCACTGGGTCTGTGCCTGCCCTCTCCACCCCTCAGGCAAAGGCATCACCTAAAGGCCCAGCTGTCATCACACCTGCACTGAAGCAAGAGCACTTCCGCCTGGCTGAGTCCTGCCAGCGGCCCTGGGGCCACGGATGTCTCTAACTGTCTCCAGGTGGTTGGCTTTGAGGGTTTCCAGTCTCCCCCTTCTTAGCCAGAGGGGGACGAGCAGAGGAAGCCCCAGGCCTAAAGTTGAGGGCGATTATCTCGGGATAATACGTTTGTGGCCTGGGAGGTGAGAGTTCCGGGTGCCTTCACCCACGTAGCAGAGCCAGGGGATTTGCACAGTGAAGGGACACACTCCCGTGGTGAACGTAGGTGATGTCCAGAGATGGCGCGGCACACAGCATCCCTTAATGGGAACGAGATGAAAAGTTCAGTTTTCTTTTCAGGTCTTCTCATTATACTGTTTTAATTTGATGCTAACACGTCTTTAATACCTCTTTAAGCCTTGCTAGCCTCTGTGTGTGTGTGTGTGTGTGTGTGTGTGTGTGTATACACACACACAGTTAAATAAATTTTTTTTTAAGGCAGGCCTTGGGCTGGGAGCCTTTGGCAGGCAACAGTATCTAGTTAGAATTTAATAACATTGTTTTTATGGTATTTATTTTTACTTTTAGCTCCTATTTATGGCAGAAGAGACTGGTTTTCCATTTGCAGTAGTGATATAAAGTTTCCATTTTAAAGACATTTGTTTAAGTGAAAAAGAGTCAAAAAAAAAGAGTCTATTTAAAGAAAAACACTAAATGGATAATAATACAGGTGGTATGCAGACATAACCTACATGGTAAAAGTGGTACGGGTACCACTGAAATTTGGGAAATACTGACACATGGAATTGTGGAACAAAAAAAGTCATATGTTCTCAGAATCAAAGACCATTGAATTTTAGAAGCCCAGGGTTCTAGAATCCCAGGACACAGACTCTTAGCACCATAAATCCTAAAATGAACAATATAATATATATGATACTATAAAACATAGTCTCTCACAAAATCTTTGCATGTGGGGGAGAAAGCCTTGAAGCCATCTGTCGGTTCAATTCCCTCATTTTGATGTGGGGAAACTGAGGCCCCAAGAGATTAAGGAGAGAATGAAATAACATATGTGAAAGAGCCTTGTTAAACATAATGTGTTCTTCAAACATGAGGGATATATATAAAAGGCTTCCCCAAAGTCACAGGGCTTTCTGGCAGGGAACTGGCACTGAAGTCAACTTTCTTGACTCCTGCCCCTGCATCTGGTGCTTTCTTGTCCTCCTCAGCTATGATGAGTTTCTTGAGGCTCCTCTGGCCCAGGTCCGGCCTCTGCTGGGAACGGGGGGACATCTGCATGGGGGTGGCCTGCTGGCACCCCTCCAGAGGTGGGAGCAGAGGAGAGGGAGGCCGGGTTCAGGTGTCCTGGACGTAGGGGATCACGCAGTGCAGTGGGCTATGGGGGCAGCGATGGGGGCACATTTGGTCCTCTCCCTTCTTTTAGCTGTAGAGTTCCCACTTGCCAGACCAGAAGGTTGCCAGATGGCCTCCAAGGGAAAATCCATTTTATGATTCTAACTCAGTTTATTCTGGGGCCTCAGTTTCTTCTTCTGTCCAATAGGAAACTAACTAACACTTTTCCTGACCCCCAGGGCTACAGGAATGATTCACAGGATCTTACCTGTAAAGAGGGCAGGGCTCCATCCCAAGGGTGTCTTGGAGAGTCTCAGTGGGAACCAGAATGTTAGGCAAAACAAGGTCTTGAGAGCTGTTGATGAGATGAAGGGAAAAGAGGTCCATTACTCTTCTGAGAAAGACGTCTATCCCCCAGCTTCTGCCAGAGTGACCTTCCTTTCTCCATGGGCCTGAAATTTATGGGCTCTCCTTGGCCTGGGGTCAACTGCCCTGCAAATTGGGGCTCTAAGCTATGGTGACAGGCTGGACCACGTGGGGAGGTCAGTTATGCTGATCTGACTTAGTGCCTCTGGGTACCCAGTTTTTAGAATTGCCCACTGAGCCCCAGGCACAAAATGTGGCCCCATGCAGGTCCCAGCCCTTCTTCATGCTGTAGAGAGAGGGGGTCTCTGGCAGGGGTCACGGGGGCAGCAATTCCCTCTAACCACACAGCCAATGAGCCCTTTCTCCTGATGACCAGACCTCAGGGAACTCCTTCAGACTAATTCTCCAGGAGATCCAAGGCCACAGAGTTGCCCCCTTCTCATGGGGCACCTCATCTGTCAGGCTCAAATTATCACACCCACTTCTGAAGTATGCCCTCTCTCCATCCCCCCCACAAGAACTGTTTCATGTGGCTTGCGGAAGGGGAAACGTCACGAGCAGTTGCTTCTCTGTAGCCTCCTAGCTGGGGCTGCAGCAACCTCTCTTCCTGAGGTGGCCCTCAGCCCACCTCCCGGGTGCCAGGGGCCCTGTGTGTTCAGTGAAGTGGATTCCTGTGTGAGTTCCAGGTGGCCCAGCCGCAGCCCGCACCAACACGCCTGACCCTTCCCGGCCCATCATCCTCCAGACAGGCGCCTGAGGAGGAGGAAAAAAAGGAACCACTTCTCAGCGTCGGCCTTCAGAAGTGTCTAAGCCATCCTCCCTACATTAATCATGGAAAAGACAGCACGCCCCAGCCCGGGAGACCCATCTGTCTGGCTACATGGGTCTCAACACAAAAGTTCAGCTCTGACTAAGCTCTCACTCTTGACAGCTGTCCCACCACCTCTGACCCATCTCAGCCTCTTCCAACCACACCAGCAAAAGGTAACAGGATTAGGTCAATTTCACTTTGCCGAGAAATCGTTCCGTAGCCTGTCTTGTCCACTGTGCTGTGGAGGCCAGCTTGGGCTCCTTGGCACCCAGCGGCGGGATCCCTGCCCTCCCTGGCCGTTATCCTGGGCTGGGGCTGTTAAGTATTTCCTCATTTTTAAAGCCCTGGCAGCTCGGCTCAGGTCTGCAAGCCAACACCAATAGTTACAACGGCCCCAGAATGTTTGGACAGATTTCTGCAGTTATGAGTTTATGAAGTTGAAAGGTTTTATAGACGGGGACCATACTGGTGTTAAGGGAGACCATTCCTCTGGGAAGGGGGCGCTGGTGCTGAGTCTGTTGTCTTAAGATCCTAGCGGCAGGAAGAGGAGACAAAGGGACCAGAAGGAACCAGGGAGGGCGACCAAAGAGCAAGAATAACAAGCCGGGACTGCCAGGAGGTAGGGGCAAGAGTGAGAGGGGCACCAAGGGGCACTTTTCCCTCCAAATGAGGAAATATAAATCCCGCAAAAGGCGAGAAACGAATCCTGACCACCTTTTGCAACCAAAGGAAGAGCCATTTGATCTTCACTGTTTTCTGTTCCCAAATCTGAAAGCCTCAGCAAGGTCAGGGTGTCTGGGGCAGGTATCAAAGGGGCTGAGGAGCCCTCTCCCCAAAGCCGATACAAAGTATTGTGAATGTGCTTTCTTGGGGAGGGGATCTCTAAACCGTATTACATTTGCAAAGGTGTCTGTGACCAGAGCTCTGGAGTTATACCTACCTTCCCATTGTGTTGATAGGAGAACTGAGGCCCATTCTAGGCATTCAACCAACCGTTCATCAAATATTTATTGACTGTCTAAGCACTGAGGCCACAGTAGGGAAGCAGACAGAGGGTCCCTGGTGGCATGATGCTGATTGTCACGGGGATAAAAGGGGAAGGGGTGCAGACATGGGCTCGTGGGAAGGGGCTGGTGGTGGGCAAAACCGCTCAGGAATGACATTGCAGCTGAGGCTCCAGATTCAAGAAGGAGGCAGCCATGTGAAAGTGTAAGAGAGTTCTAGGCAGAGGAAATAGCCAGTGCGAAGGCTCTGAGGCCATATGAGCTTGGGGGGAAGGCAGGGAGTTAGTGCGATAGGAGGGGTATGGGCAAGAGGCAGAGATGGGAGCAGAGTCAGCTGGTGAGATGGATCACGTGGGACCATGGCAAGGAATTTGGGGTTTAGGTTTATTCTCAGGGAAGTTGGAAGACTCAGAGAGTTTGGAGTAGAATACTCCAGATAATGCCCACCTAGAGAATTTTCAACTTAGAATTCCAGAAGGCAAGCCCAGTGCTCTTCCTGCTGTATCACGCTGCCTTTCTCCAGGTTGCCCTGCATCCGTCACTCTCTGCTCTTTGTGGAAAAGGAGGAACCTCAAGAAAGGATCTGGGGGGTGGGGTTGCCTCCTCGACCACTGCAATAGTTCAGCTGTAGGCCACTCTGTATGAAAGAGCCCTACTGTAACATCTGGCCCAGAGAGGGAAAGGGGCTTGTCCAAGGCCACACAGCACATTCATGGCAGAGCAGGAAGTAGACCTAGTTCTTCTCCCAGGCCCGTGGTCTCTCCACTGGTCCATATGCTCTGGTTTATCACAAGACACTCTGGTCCTGACAGTTAGTCATAGGCCAGGGCCAGGCTGGGGCCCTGAAAGGGGGTGGGTAATGGTCTAGAGCCAAAGGGAATGACAGACAAAGAGGAAGCAAGAGGTCTGGTCCTGGAAGGGAAGCTCAGAGAATGGCCAGAAAACTCCATAAATCTTCTTGTCCTACTGGTAAAACCACTAAAACAAAGCACCACCTCTTTTCTATTTTAAAGAAATTCACACTCATATTAAAAATGAATTATACAGAAAAGTAGAAAAAATTCACCTATAGTCTCATCTCCCCAAAAAGCCATTGATGAACAATTTGGTATATTGTAGATTTGGGTTCTGTTTTCTCTATTGAACTTAACTCCACCATGGAATAGAAAGCAGCAGCATAGACAGGAAAGAGCTAGACTCTTGGGCCCCCTTGCACGCGACTTTCACCTTGCTGTGCCTTCCTTCCTTTCCTGGGGGTTCAGATGGGGATAATTTTTTTGGAGGACATTTTTTGCAGGGTTGTTGTGAATACACAGGATCAGCTACTGGGGGGGAGCCTGTGGGCAGGCAGTTGTCCCCTCAGGGCCGTCGTGCTTCTTCCTCTGTGGATCTGCTCCTTCTGTCCCCTCTCCCTGGAGCAGTCCCTTGGCCCTGGCTGTGCAGTGGTCCCTGCCCTTCCTGGCCTAGACCAGTGCCCCCTCCTCTAAGACGCCTTCCGCAGGATGTGCATCTGGAGACAGCCTCCCTGAAACGCCGCAGCACTTTGGCCAATGTCTTATGAGCTCTCTGTTTCTACTTTGGATTGTGATAACTTCTGTCCAGATCTTCCTTCCTCCTCAACTGTACACTCAGACCTGGGATTTCATAGACCAGACACATTTCAAAACAATTTTTAATTTTTTTTTTATTTTTGCGATACGCGGGCCTCTCACTGTTGTGGCCTCTGTTGCGGAGCACAGGCTCTGGACATGCAGGCTCAGCGGCCATGGCTCACGGGCCCAGCCGCTCCACGGCATGTGGGATCTTCTCGGACCGGGGCACGAACGCGCGTCCCCTGTATCGGCAGGCGGACTCCCAACCACTGCGCCGCTAGGGAAGCCCTCAAAACAAATTTTTAATTGAAAACTGGGAGACTGAGATAGGATTGCCGACTATTTTCTTTCTCTAAATACACTTTTAAAAGACTATTATTTCATATAGCGATGATTTCCTTAAAGAAAGGACTTTTTGATATCAAACAAAGCAGGAAGGGCATAACTCCTGAACAAAAGACAATTCTTTAAACTGAGTGAACGAAGCTTTAGGAAAAACTACGTTGTTCTTACTCTCACTTTGCTGTAGATCTATGAAATCTTCCCCTTGGACCAGATTTGGAGCTGTTCCCCATCAGACTCTGCCTAGCTCTGCCTGAAAAGACCCTTGGCACTGCTCTCTGCCCCAGCGGGATTTTCCCCCAGACCCTCACAGCCGTGATATTCAAGGGGTTATTTTTTTTTTCACCTTGAAAGAGAAGCAGGGTCTGTGGATTCCAAAAACTGTTATTAATCCTTTAAAAAATGCCATGTTCCAACCAAAATGTGGACATGTTTTTAAATGTTTGTAGTACCTCCCTCTCCCTCTCAACTTTCAAGAAGTGAGGACTTCAAAGGCCATTTCCTTGCAGAAATAAACACTGGGGCTGGAGGTAAGGGAGAGAAACATGGGCTTGCTGAGTAGAAAAGAAAATTGTATTTTCCTTCTAAAAGGCACCCAGACCCATCCCTGAGAAAATGGCCTCAGGTCTGCAGGACAATCGTTCAGAAGGTTGAGGACAAGGGCTGGGGGTGTATGCAGGCTGTGACGACTGGTCCCTTTGCCCTTGTGTGTTCCAACATGGGGTGGGGTTGAGCCTGGGCGATTCTATGGACAAGGGCCATGTTGGTGCCTGAGAACTGCTTTATCAGTTGAGCTTAAGAGCTCGACTCTGGAGCCTCCTAGCTTCATTCACAGCCCAGTCACTTAGCAGCTGTGCGGATATAACTTTTCCTTGCCTCAGTGACCTCCTCTGTAAAGTGGGGGTAATAGTTTTTGGGAAGAGCAAGCCAGCTGATGCATGTGTAATTGCTTACGGCAGTGGCTGGCATGTAGTAAGCACTAGATAAATGGTAGCTGTCGTGATTGTTATTATTTATGAAAATGTCCGGAGAGCAGGATGGCTGTCTAATTCCCTTCCCCAAGGTTTTGCCCAAACTTGAAAATTCCTATGGTTCTGATCACCTCCCAACCCTATCCCACTCCCTCACCAGGGGAAACGGCTGGATTCCCTGGAGAAGCAGCAGGCCCATTGGCTCACTTGGCAGCCCGGGCAAGCCCCGCCACGGGGGTGCAGAGCAGATGGACTCTGCAGGCCCTGCTCTTCCGAAAGGCACGGAGGGAGAGGTGGCACAGAGGGCTTTGGTGCCGGCAGCCTGGCTTAGAACCCCTGCTCCACCCCCTACTAAGGCAAGGCCAGTGTTATAGGCCTTCATCTGTAAAATGGGACTAACAAGAGAGTCCTTGTGAGGATGCAGTGAGATGATGTTTGTAAAGGGCATGGTGCAGGGGAGCTCTTCTCCCCCTCCCCTCCTTCTCTTCCTTTCTCTTCCTGTCTGTCTCCTTCTTTTCCTTCTCCATCTTTGTCTTATTCTTCTTCCTCAGTGGAGCCTGCATGAAAATGGCCTTCTTCCATGTCCTTCAACATCACCTTGGACTTCCCTGGCGGTCCACTGGTTAAGACTCCACATTTCCACTGCACGGGGCACGGGTTCGATCCCTGGTCGGGGAACTAAGAGCCCACATGCTGTGCAGTGCAGCCAAAAAAAAAAAAAAAAAAAGAAAAAATCACCTGGCGCTGGCCAGGTCCTGATTCTGGGAAGAAACATGGGGTTGCACCCGAGCCTCAGGGGAAGGGAAAAGATGAGTAAGGAGAGAAAATAGCAGAAGGAATCAGAGAGGATGCCCCAGAGGTGAGGCTGGAGAGAAAGGAGCCCAGTTTGGAAGCTGCGGCAGGGCAGAGGTCAGGGAGCGTGTCCAGAGCCTGACCCCAGTGTGTGTCAAAGTGGGAGGAGAGGGAGTGCGCCATGGGGGGCCGGGGATCAGGCAGCTGCCAGTCCACTGTGAGACGGGGACAGCTCAGAGAGAAAGGACCTGGCCACCTCATGTGCAGAGAGTGGCGAGAACGCCTTGACTTGGTTGGGGGCGGGAAGGTCCAACCAAGTAGCTAGGGAGAAAGGATTCTCAGGGGTACAGGTAGAGGAGGCCCAGGCTGGGATGGCTGAGCACTGTCCCTGGACGGCCATGGTCCACCCCGGGAACCCAGCCTCCCAGGCTCCCTCCCCATTCCCTGAGTGACCACGCAGGTGCCACCTCACTTTCTCTGAGAAGCTTTCCTCTAACTCCTCCCTGCTCCCCCAGCCTGTCCTCAGTCCCGTTGTCACCAGGTGCTCTGTTGTCTGTTCTTGCACTGACTGCAAGCCTGGTTTATTATTTGTTTTTTCCTCACAAGATGTAAGATCTGGAAGTAGACGGCTGGGAGCATCAAGTTCACCCCCGTATCCCCTGGGCTCAGCTCCATGCCTGGGGCAGAGCGATCCAGCAGTAAATATTGGTAGAACAGATAAATACGAGCTAAAAAAGACATTGCTTAGCAACAGCAATGGTGAGAAAGAAAAGGCTTCTTAGGTGATCTTGGCTAAATTCATGGCTATCCCTCCCTCCCTCCCTCCCTCCCTTCCTTCCTTCCTTCCTCTCTCCTTCCCTCTCTTTCTTACACAATATATTAAGCACCTACTATGTGCCTAGTGCTATTTTAGGCACCGGGGTGTTGTGTTGAATGGACAGAGGGTCCCTGTCATTATAGGGCAGATATGCTAGTGGCAGAACCTGGGAAACCACAAACTTCAATTAAGTGTATAGTATAATGTCAGGTAAGGATAAATGTTTTCAGGAAAAACAGTGTCAAGGCTGTGTGTACGCGTGTGGTTTCAGGTAGGGTGGGAAGGCGAGGCTTTGCTGAATCCTGGAGACCTGAATGAAGTGAAGCGGTACATTTACACTGCGGGATGGTGCTCCTGGTGGCAGGCACGGCAGGTGTTAAGGCCGGGTGATGAGGGCAACTTTGGCATGTTCCAAAGGGGGGTTGGTTGTTGAACTGCAGAAAAACAGACTTGAAGGGCTTTCATCTAGGCTAGCCTCTTCTGTGATGAAGCAGGAAAGACCCCCAAAGAGGGGAAGGAATTGCCCAAGCATGTCAGTGGCCGAGCAGGAAGCAGAGCCAGGAGTCCTGGCATTTGAGCTCCTGCCACTGTACCGATCTCAGCCACTCCTGATCTGGGGCCAGAAGTGCCCAAAAGGACCACCTCAGGCTAGAATCACACAACAGGAAAGCTGAAGGGGCCTCCCAGAGACTGCACAGCCTCAGGCCTTCGTTATGCCAACGAGAAGACTCAGGACCAGAGAGAGCAGGGCCATTCCCCAAGCCTCACAGCAAGCCTAGCCAGTGCGATTTCCCAACAAACCAGACCCATCCTCTTTGAAGCCTGGCAAGGCACTGAGTAGGGGGCTGCATCGAACGCTGCTGGATGAAGGTATGAATGAAGACCCAGGGCTAAGGGAGATGCAATTACTCCAATGCACTGGCTGTCTCTATGTTGTATGTGCTATTTCCTGGTGGTGATGATCAACCCAATATTAATGAATATTTATTCAATTTACCATGTGTCAGGCACTGTGCTGACTTAACTGCATTGCCTCTAAATATAATCCTTGCAATAAGCATATGGGGTGGCAACCAATCCTCCTACTTTACAGGGAAGGAAACTGAGACTTGGAGAGACAAGTAACTGAACTAAGGAAGCCAGGAGAAAAGGGTAAGTTCATGAGAGAAGCTCACAGATGGAGAGTGTTGGAGGGCTGAGGGCCCATCCTCGGGCATGTCTAATTAGCAGAGTCAGTAGAAAAACTGTCATTGCAGTAAGTCTGCCCAGCTCATGGGTGAGGATGGGAGAGCAGTCAAGGGCTGAGAGCAAGCCTTGTGATCTGTGCATCAGGTTTCAATTGGCAAAGCCCCTTCACACCATATCCCACCTTGTTTGGGTCTTACAAGAACCTAGTTGGGGGTGGAGAATGCTTTTCCTTTCTCACCATGAATAAAAATGAGACGAGGAAGAGGAGTGCCCAGAGTCATGCTGGGAGCAGAAGGCAGAGTCCAGGTGTCCTGATGCCCCAGCCAGAGCTCTCACTCATGTACGTCCCAGTTTCTATGGCCCCATGGGGAAAGTCAGAGGTCAAGGGGCCAAGTCTCCTGACTCCTGGTGTTTTGGGTTGAATTTTGTCCGCCCAGAAGATAGGTTGAAGTCCTAACCCCAGTACCTGTGAATGTGACCTGATTTGGAAATAGTCTTGCAGATGAAATCAAGTTAAAATGAGGTCATATTGGTTTGGGAGGGAGGGCTAATCCAATAGGACTGGTGTCCTTTATAAAAAGAGAAGAGACACACACACACGGGGAACACCACGTGAAGACACAGCACATGAGGAGAACGTCCCATGACACAACAGAGACAGAGATTGCAGTGATGCTTCTGCACGTGAAGGAAGGCCAAGGTTTGACGGCCACCACCAGAAGCTAGGAAGAGGCACGGATTCTACCCAGAGTCTCAGGGGGAGCATGGCCCTATGGAAACCTTGATTTTGGATATCTGGTCTCCAGAACTGTGAGAGAATAAATTTCTGTTGTTTTAAGCCACCCCAGCTTGTGCTACTTTGTTATGGCAGCCCTGGCAAACTAATGTACTTGGTACCCAATCTTTCCACCAAAGGGACCCTCAGGGATAAGGGGGAGGGTCCCAGGCCTTCCACGCACAAGCCAGAAGCAAGGCGAAGGCAGGATTCCAATGAGCAGGGAACATACTGATACTTTGATGCTTATAAATATCTTCTCATGCACCAGGCACTGTTCTATGTGCTTTACATTTATTAACACACTGAATCCTCACAACAGCTGTGCGAATAGCAGAGTCCTATTGCCGTCTTCATGTTATAGATGAGGAAACATCCCCAGAGAGGTGAAGTGATGAGTCTAGGATCACGCAGCTAACAACCAGCTGAGCCTGGATCCAGACGCAGGCAGTCTGGCTCATTACCATGACACTGGTTGGAGCAGAGATGGCAGTGTGGGTCATTCCTGCCAGAGACAAACGCACAAAGGCAAAGCTCTGGAAGGGGGAGACTCAAGGGCACTTCGGGGGAATGGTTAGTTTTCCAAGGTAGTGAACCCAGGGAAGGAGACCTGGTAAAGGTAAGAGCATTCTATAAGGAAGACAAAGGCTTAGGCTTGGCCAGTGTCAGCACCGCACGGGAATTAAGGCTGTGGGCTCTGAAAAGAGGGCTGCATCTTCAGTATGTTTCTGGATGACATGCTCTATCAGTCAGAATAGTTAGGTTATGACGTGTTAAATAAACAACCCGAAAGCCTTAATGGCTTGTGACATCAAGGCCTATTTCTTGCCCATGTTACATATTCACTGTGGCTCTGCTGGGGGCTTACTTTTCTTGGCACTGTCCTTACTCTGGGACCTAGGCTATGAGGCATCCGCTTTTTGGAAAAGAGAGTGTTGGAGGACCTCCAATCAGCAATTAAATGCTGCAGCCCGCAATAATGTACAATTCACGACCAGAACTGGTCATGTGACCCCACCCAACCACAAAGGGACCAGGAGGTGTCATCCTTCCATGTGCCCGGGAGGCAGAAACCCAGAAATGTTTGGTGAACAGCACTAACAAGGACCACACGGCCAAGCTGCATTAAAGGACTGGGAAGCACACAGTGAAAAACTGACTTCCTTTTCCCTCTCATTTTAGCTTTCAGATTCTTTCAAGGAGAAAGCCTCCGTTCAACACTAGTGTGTCATATACACCCACCCAACAAGTGCTAATCTCTCTTTCTCATCTTTCTTTTTTTTTTGTGGTACGCGGGCCTCTCACTGTTGTGGCCTCTCCCGTTGCAGAGCACAGGCTCCGGACGCACAGGCTCAGCGGCCGTGGCTCACGGGCCCAGCCGCTCCACGGCACGTGGGATCTTCCCAGACCGGGGCACGAACCCGTGTCCCCTGCATCGGCCGGTGGACTCTCAACCACTGCGCCACCAGGGAAACCCTCTTTTTCATCATTTGAGAGCACCTCTCAGGTTCAGATCTTTGACAGCAACAGTATTTAGTTAGAATTTAGTTAGAAATTACTCACGTTATTTGGTTTTCATTGCATTTATTTTTACCTTTGCCCAAGATGGACTTTTATTAATAGTAGCAATAAGAGGTTTTCTTTGAGAAAAAAAATTAATTTAAGTAAATAAAACACAACCAGGAAACAAAAACCCAGAGTGAGCTTGAGAGTCAGAAGGCCTGGGCTCAGATCCAGATTCCTCCACTTAATAGTTCCTTGACATCGGGCATGTAAAATAGTTCCTTGACCTCGGGCATGTAATTGAATCTCTCTAAGCCTCAGTTTCCCCATCTGTAAAATGGCAGTAACAGGAGTAATCACATCACAGGGTTGTTGTGAAACGTTGGTTAAGTTCTTACCACCATGAAGACCCACAATAAGTTCTCAACATTAGCAATTATTATGATCTAGCTGGGCAACCTCAGTTTCCCTATCTCTGAAGAGGGTTCAGGGGATGATCTATGGCAGGCTGTCATCCCTGCCTAGGACAGTCACCGTAGATGCCAGTGTGACTGAACTCTGTAGGCAGGGCGAGGACCCCAGCGAGCCTGGCAGCCCCCTCCCTTCTCCAGCCCGGGTCCCTCCCTGCAGGTGTTGTGTTGGACCTCTTGCTGACAGCTGTGTTTTCTCTGCTCAGCAAAGGCCTTAACCATAAACAGCAGAAATCTAGTGACCTCCGGCCCTCGGAAAGCCTCATTCCAGGGGCCTGGGTGAGAAAAGCCTCCTTGTGTCTGGGGTAGGGGTGGTTCTACATTCCTCAGGTCCAACCATTTGGGCAGATCTGCTCTAGGAATGCAGCTGCAGGGCCCAGGCACCCCCTCCCCTGCCAGAAATAGCTGGTGATGGGCAGCTTTGCTGTGGTCTCCCTGCTCCAGGGAGGGCCCTGCTGGTGCTGGGAGGGCTGAGGGTCACAGCATCTTGGACAGGATACAGGCTGAACCCTGTGGAAAATGGTCAAGCTCTTCCCAACTGAGTTCTGACTCAGGAGTTTGGGAGTGTTACCCTGGAACCCCAGCCTACAGAGGCATGGAATTGCATTTAGAAAGAAATGAACATGTTTTAACACAGCTTGAAAGGTCCTGCTGCTCTGGCAGCCCCATTAACCTCCTCACTCTTCCTTCCCCAGCAGAGCTTTGCCGCGCTGAAGCTCGCCCTTGCCCTTGCCCTTGCCCTTGCCCTGGCAGAAGCGCACCACCTCCTACCGCTTCATGAGGCTGGCCTCTCACAGTTCAACCCTCTCATCTACAGCGTAAACATCACCCCCTTAGAGAGGCCGCTCCTAGCCACTCCATCTAAGTGGCCTCCCCAAATCACCCTCAACCGCATCTGTCACTTTCTTGCTCATTATCAGTTTGCCTATTTACCATGTCACTTTTTCCCATTTGAATGTAAGTTGCATGATGGTGGAGACCACGCCTGTCAACATCCATGTTTTCTGGGCTCAGCCAAGGTCTCAACCATGAACATCAGCAACTAGATGACCTCTAGTCTCTGGAAAGCCCTGTTCTCAGCTTTGTCCCCCGCTGGTAAGTACTCAGTAAACATTGGTTAAGGGAATGAAGGAGTGAATGGGTGAATGAATAAGAGAAGAATGCCAGAAAAGAGCCTGCATACTATTTACTGTTATCTTAATAATAGCCCTCAATTCTTAAGTACTTTCTCTCTGCCCTGCCCTGTGCTAAGTGCATTATGTACATTTAGTCCTGCCGCAGTTCTGTGAGGTGGGTATTGGTCTTCCCATTTTCAGAGGCCCAGAAAGGGTAAGTAACTTGCCGACGTCACAGGTGAATAAGAGGCAGAACTGCGACTCCAGCTGCAAACCAGGTTTGTCTCATGGCAAAGTCTGTGCTCTTAACATCCGCCACCCCCTGCACACCACCTCCGCACCCAGAGGTGGAGAGTGACTTGACCAAAGAGGGGTGGAGGGCATGTCAGAGAACCTTCTCACTGCTTCCCACCTCCTCTCCCAGCCTAGACCGTTGCCGGGACCTTCCACCCTAGGCCCCTTCACAGACAGCACACAGGGTCAACTTCCAGCTTCCAGGCAGCACAGAAGCAGCTGAGGTTTCTCTGAGTCATCCGAACCCCTGAGACCCCCGCAGGTCAGCTCCCAGGCCATTAGGCCATGACCTGAGGCCACTCATCCGGCTGACTCTCTAACATCCGGCCTAGCTGGAGGATGCACCAGGCTCACGGAGGTACAGGGGAGGGCCCGTGGCTGTGCTGTGTGCTCTCAGCCCTGAAGAATGCTGCTGACTCACAGTAGGCGGGCTGGTAACCATGACTCAGGGACAGTACAGGCATGGCCCTAGGGAGAGGAGGGGGGGGTCTCCAGGTGTATGCCAAGCCCCAGCCCTGAACTGACATACCATAAGGGCTCTCTCCACATGAGCCACTGTTATCCTCCAGCTCGGTGACCTCAGACAGCCCTTCCCTCTGTGGGCCTCCACTTTCCTGTCTGTGCATGAAGCAGAGACGAAGCATGATCCATGACTGACTGTCATCTGCGGTGAAGATAATGAATGTGGATGAGAACCAGGTGATGCAGGGCCTTGAGTGCCATTGTGAGGAGGTTGGACAGGACTCGGTGGAGGCCAAAGCCCTGAGCTGGGAGTCTTGGGTTCAAGTCTCCCCCTTAACACCAACTCATTGCATGACCTTGGTAAAATTAACCTCCCCTCTCTGGTTCCCTCATCGATCAAAGGCTGGCTTCTAGTGGGCAGAGTGGACGACCACTGACTTGGCTTTTGTCCACACTGTTCCCGCTGCTGCGAAAGCCCCAGCTGCCATCTCTCCCTCCTGATCAGTCAATGGCCTGTTCAAACGTCACTTCCTCAAAGGAGCCTTTCAGAAACTTCCACTCAAAAGTCATCGCTCACAGATATTAAAATGATGGAAAATGATGGCGTGAATCTACATTTGATGACATTTAGAAAAAGTCCAAAATAGATTAGGTGAAAAAAAAGCAGGAGACAGAATAAAATACATTAAAGGCATTTTTATCCATATATGTGTGTCTATAACTGGAAGTGCATTAATAAAAGGTCTTGGAGGATATCTATATCTATCTATCTATATCTATCTATCTATCTATCTATCTATCTATCTACCTATCTAAAATGTTAACCATGATAATCTCTGAGTCATGACAATTATGGTGATATTTATTTTTTCTTAATATTTTTCAAGGTTTTCTAAATTGATGCAACAAGCATGTTGCTTTTATAAACAGAAAGGCTTTAGAGCTTCTTTCCAGTTCTCTTTTAGCTCTGATCTTTAAAGTTTCTTTTATTTATTCAACAAAAGTATCATTTTCTAAGAAGAGCACGCTGTCTCCCACCTCTTCAGGAAATGTAGCTTCTCCCAACTGCAGCCATGTAACCAATGGGAGCTGCCATCTCTTTGCACATCCACCCCTAGTCCCTGTTGATTGGCCAGGGTGGGCACCTGATCTCAAGCTAGGTCAATCAGAGCTCTCCTGTGGGACTTTAAAATTTTACTGTGGTGAAATTCACATAACCTATGATTATGTGAGTGAGCAGTTCAATACTGTGCAACCACCACCTCTATCCAGTTTCAAAACGCTTTCATCACCTCCAAAGGAAACCCCATACCAGTTAAGCAATTGGTCCTGATTCCCCCTTTCTAACTCCCCTGGCAACCACCAATCTACGTGCTGTCTATGGATTTACTTCTTCGAGATATTTCACATAGATGGAGTCATATAATACGTGAAGTTTTGTGTCTGGCTTCTTTCACTTTACATGTTAGTTTTGAGGTTCATCCACATTGTAGCATGTTTCGGGACTTCCTTCCTTTTCATGGCTGAGTACTATTCCGTTGTATGTATTTACTACAATTTGTTTATCCGTTCATCCCTTGAAGGCTATTTGGGCTGTTTCCACCTTTTGGCTATTGTGAATAGTGCTGCTATGAACGTTCATGTACAAGTATATGTTTGAGTGCCTGTTTTCAATCTTTTTGGGTATATAGCTAGGAGTGGAATTTCTGGGCCATGTGGTAATTCTATGTTTAACTTTTTGTTTCCCACAGTGGCTGCGCCATTTTACACTCCCATTCACAATATATCTACAAAGTCTCTAGGACTTCCTAACTTGGACCAGGAAAGACTGGCTCCGAATCTCTTCCTGGTGAGTCTGGGGCTACTTGTCTGGAATAACGAAAATGACACCCACAGAAGGGAAAAGGCAAAAGATGGGAAGAATGCAAGTCATCCCCGAAGCTCCCCTCCATCCTCGTGGTTACGCAAGTCTTGCCTAAGCTGGGCACTTGGGTTTCTGTGCCCCCAAGCGTCCTGACTGATACTCTCTTCTCAGTGCTGAGCTCAGAATCTTGATGGCTCAAGCTGTTTTTGAGGGTACTCCAGACGCAGCCCTCTACATCGGGAGCCACCTGGACCCTGCAGCCGAACCGCTCAACCAAAAGCTCCCTCTGCTGCTCCCTAGGTCCTTAGCCAAAAGCCCAGACAGACCCTAAGGAAAATGTGATGCTGGCTGGTCCTCTAATGAGAGAGTCAGCCAAGGAGGCTGGTGGTAAGCGCGGGCGGGAGGTGGGTTAGAGGGGAGAAGAGGGCAGAGGTTCTCCTGAGGACACTGTGGAGCTGGGAAAATGGAAGGGAGGCTGGAGGCCAGACTGGGGGCGGGGGGGTAGGGGTGCCGTGTCTGGGTGGTAGGAGGAGGAAAAGGTGGAAAGAAAAACCCAGCAGAATTGCCAATGTTAAATGGCCTTTCACAGGGTAATGGAGACAGCACGTCTGTGGCCAAACATAAAGGCAATGTTTCTTCAGGTTCTAAGAGGAAATAACTCCAATTTTGTTTTCTGGGTAGGCAAAAGGGATGGAAAATGATGGGGAAAGGTGGTTTCAGAGGTAGAGTCCAGGCCCTTCTTACCCCTTCATTCTTCAGAATCTCAAATCTGTGATCTGGGCCCATGGGAACAGACCCAGCTGGTTGTTTTTCTAAACAGGATCTGGGGAGCACACACTGGCCCCAGGATGAGGGCCCCAGGGGTGGAGGTAGGGAAGTCCTAATTGTGGACAATGGGAGAAAGTTCTGGATGGCCAGAGCAGTGTATTATTTAGGGAATGAGGGCAGGCCACAGGTGCCATCTCAGGTATACTCTTGTTAGGATAGGAAAACGACTTTGTAATCGTTTTCTATAGAGAAAGTGGAAAGGTAATCCACTCTTTCCTCTTGCATGTTTTTTTAAATTAATTAATTAATTAATTAATTTATTTTAGGTTGTGTTGGGTCTTTGTTGCTGCACATGGGCTTTCTATAATTGCGGTGAGCGGGGGCTACTCTTCGTTGCAGTGCGCGGGCTTCTCATCGCGGTGGCTTCTCTTGTTGCAGAGCATGGGCTCTAGGCGTGGGGGCTCCAGTAGTTGTGGCTTGTGGGCTCTAGAGCGCAGGCTCAATAGTTGTGGCGCATGGGCTTAGTTGCTCTGAGGCATGTGGGATCTTCCTGGACCAGGACTTGAACCTGTGTCCCCTGCATTGGCAGGCGTATTCTTAACCACTGAGCCACCAGGGAAGTCCCTCTTGCATGGTTAATTGCATTTTTCTTTTTAGTTTCTGATAGTTGGAATGCATAAAACATGGGACTTCACACAGGGATGTGCTCACCGTTTGTGGTACTGCTCCAGGTTTGTGGAGTACAGACACAGGTCTTCTGACAAATTCTATTCCACATGTGTATTAGTTCACCAGGGCTGCCATAACAAAGTAACACAAACTGGGTGGCTTAAACACCAGAAATGTATTGTATTATTGTCTCCCATTTCTGGAGGCTGGAAGTCTGAAATCAAGCTGTCCGCAGGGTTGTTCCTTCTGAGGGCTGTGAAGGAGAATCTGCCCAGGTCTCTCTCCTGGCTCCTGGTGCACTGCTGACCATCTTCTGTGTTCCTTGGCTTGTAGATGCTGTACCCCAATCTCTGCCTCCATCTTTACCTGGGGTCTTCCCTGTGTTTGTGTCTCTGTATCCAACTTCCCCTTTGTATAAGGACACTGGTCATATTGGGGTAGGTCCCATCCTATTGACGTAATTTTAACTTGAGAACCCCCATAACCCGTTTTTCCAAATTAGGTCACATTGAGGTACTGGGGATTAGGGCTTCAACATATCTTTTTGGAGGGACACAATTCAACCCACTGACAACATGATACTCATTAAAAGGAAGTAAAAGGTTACGGTGCATTTCTAATTGTATGAACTGTTTTATAGAGAATATTGCTGACAAGAAATAACTTCCATTTTGTCTAAGTATCTCTGAGCACATAATCCTCTACTTACAATTGGACAGGCCTGATAATTGGAAGAATTTTCCACAGCCTAGTTTCTGGCTCCTTAGATTTCAAACTTCACTTACTCAGACACATAGTTCTGTTAGTTATTGAGGGACACGTTCACATCACTGTGTGAGCTCTGAGCCTGCACCTTTGGACAGGTGAATTGGCTCGGTGGACAGAAAGGGGGTCCCGACGACATTTACATACAAAGACAGCTGACTTAACTATACATGGAACCTACACAGACACCAAATGCAGACTAAATGTTTTCCCAATTCACCTTCCCCTTAGCCAGACCCCAAGATGCCACAGCCATTCTAAAGCCATCTGACAGGAGGAAAATATGACAGTGAGGAAGGAGGTCAGAGTGGAGTCAGTGATCTCAACCCATTGCAGTTAAAATGACTTGTGCAAATGTTACAGAAGCATATGACCATGTGAACACATTGCTAGGGCCCCTCCTGGGGCTTAGGGAAAGGCCCGTGCCAGCAAGGGATCCTGAAGCTTATGCTGTACTAGTTTTACGGTCAGTTTGCCTCAGAATGGGCACCACTCTCCATCTTAAAAAATCCCACAAACATTCATTTGAGAAAAACTTATTCATCTACTATATGCCAGACCCTGTGCTAGACACAGATAAGGCAGAGACAGATAAATCAAGCTGAGTGCAAATCCAGCTTCTAGACATCACAGCCTCCCTGAGGGACCCAGCCCTGGAGAGACTGGGTTTTCCCAAGCATGAGTCATCGGATAAAGTAGAAAAACTAGCCACAGCTTAGGCTGGAAAGTGGGGCCCTTCTCTCTGAAAAATGTAGTGAAAACTCCTGGGAGAAGAAGCCTCCTCCCCGATTTTTCCTCCCAAGATAATCTTGATGCTGGAGAGCCTTTAACAATCAGAGTTCCAGCTCAAAAGGAGAAGTTGTCCATTAAGCCAAGAGCATGGGAGTCAAATCCCCCGTCAGATCTCAGAGCCATGCTCCTCCCAGGACACTGTCACCTGCCTGGAGCTCTGAACCCACGCAACCAGAGCCTCAGCCTCTGCATCCAACCTCTGGCCTGGGCCCAGAACCTTCTGCCTGCTTTGACCTGGGATGAGCAGAAACTCATGAGTCCCTAAACCAGTCCTGCTGGTAACTGACAAGTCCCAGCTGCCTGCCTCAGCTCCTGCCCAGCTTCACTCGGGGTCTTGGTCCTCTAAATCATCTGAAGGGCACATACTTTGGGGCATCCCTCTCCCGAGCCTCAGTCTCTTCATATGTGACGTGAGATGACAATAGGCTATTAACTCCCAGAGAGCCTGGTATTATCCTCTCCACCACTGTAGCCTCAGGCCAGCTGAGTGGATGGCAATAAGTGTTTGTTGAGTGAATGAATGGGATAAAGAGATCCTTGACTTCTGTGTGGAGGAGCAATAGTTGGTACTTGTTCAGGTGCAAGTGACAGACATCAATGCAAACTGGCATGAGGAAGACCGTATTGGTTCACGTCACTCACAGCCAGGGGGGTTCTAGCTTCAGGATTCGCATGCTCAGATGCTGTTATTATGGGTCCATCTGCTTCTGCCTCTGCGTTTTGCTTTCCTCTCTGTCAGGGTTAGCCCCAGGCAGGTCCAGGCTTATATTTCAGCAGAAAAGAGAAAATCTCGTTCTCAAAAATTCACACAGGGCTTCCCTGGTGGCGCGGTGGTTGGGAGTCCGCCTGCCGATGCAGGGGACACGGGTTCGTGCCCCGGTCCGGGAAGATCCCACGTGCCGCGGAGCGGCTGGGCCCGTGAGCCATGGCCGCTGAGCCTGTGCGTCCGGAGCCTGTGCTCCGCAACGGGAGAGGCCACAACAGTGAGAGGCCCACGTACCGCAAAAAAAAAAAAAAAAATACAGAAAAATTCACCCAAAAATCTCAGACTCCAGTCTCATTGGACAGCCTTGGACCCCTTGTCCATCCCTGAACTAATCACTGTGGCAGAGGGACATCTGATGCTCCGATTGTCCAAGCCTGTCCCTGGAGTTGACACCAGTGGAGAGGAGTAATTCTGCAAAGGAAAATCTGGGTTCTGTCTCCAGGAGAGGGGAAGTGGCTCCAAGGCAGACAGCAGGTGCCCACCACAGCACTCAACTGATGTCTGAACATTTAGGCAACTCTTCCCCTCTCTGAGCTCAGTCTCTTTGTGTGTCACTGATGATAACACTGACAAAAGCCCTGCCCTTCTTCATATCCTAGAGCTTTTGTGGGGACCAAATGAGACCCCACAAAAATGATAATAGCTAACATTTATTGAAGCACCACTAGGTATCTGGCCCTGTGCTAAGTAAACCTTTTACACTTTTATTTTTTATAAATTTATTTTATTTATTTATTTTTGGCTGCATTGGGTCTTCGTTGCTGTGTTCAGGCTTTCTCTAGTTGCGGCGAGCGGGGGCTACTCTTCACTGTGGTGTGTGGGCTTCTCATTGTGGTAGCTTCTCTTGTCGTGGAGCATGGGCTCTAGGCATGTAGGCCTCAGTAGTTGTGGCGTGCAGGCTTCAGTCGTTGTGGCGCATGGGCTTAGTTATTCCACAGCACGTGGGATCTGCCTGGACCAGGGATTGAACCCCTGTCCCTGCATTAGCAGGTGGATTCCTAACCACTGCGCCACCAGAGAAGTCCCTACACATTTATTTTAATATTTACAGCAATCTATTTTACTGATGAGAAGCCAGTTGAGAGCATTTCCAGGGCTTGTACACTGTCACACAGCTAGCAAAGGTGGAGCTGGGGTTTAAAGAAGTGCCTTCAAGCGTGAAGCTATATATAAACTGTTAATAATTTTACAAGCATAACGGATTATTAGTAATGGTCTGTACTGTTAATAATAGTAATTTTTAAAAACCTTGAAAGGGAAATTCAAATAAATTCAGACAAATATTTGTTTAGTACCTACTATGGGCTGATCACTCACCAGGGGCTCAGAAGGAGACATAAATAACTGTGAAACAGGCAGACTGTGATCTAATAAAGCCATAAACACGCCCCAGGGGAGTGTGGCGAGCAAGAGATTGACTCCACGTGGGGAGGGGAGGAGTGAGGGAGTATGGAAAGGTCTCTTAGAAGAGGTAGGATTTGGGCTGAGCTTTAAAGATGAAAGGATTTCAATAAAGGGAGGAAAGAGAAAGTCAACTTTATAAGAGACCTGGAAGGATCTGAAGACCCGGAACAGAGTTCCTGGATATGAGTTAAGCATTTCTTTGCAAAATAACTTTCACACCAGCAGGAGCTTCAAAAAGTGATCGACTAAGTGGAGGGCCACAGTTGCCATGGGAACAGTGGCAAGCTTCATCCTTGTCATTAGTGAGCATCCCTGCCTTTGAGCTGTCTAGCCAAGGCCAGGAGGCAGCGGGGGCTGCATTGTGCTGTCCCTGAGAAGAAAAAGCCCAGCAAGACTGCTGCCCTGAGAGGCTGACTCTTGTTTCACATGGAAGCAGAGCTGACAGGTGACATCTGGGTCTGAGAAGATAGACAGCCAGGGGAAGCCTCTGCCATGAAGGGCTTTGGGACATCGTGAAGCTACTGGAGCCAGCAGTGGGGCCTCAGGGACAGGGGTTTGAGGGCAGGGAACAGGCCTGAGAGCAGGCCTCCAAGGTGGCTCCCATCTCCCTTGGGGCCTGAGGGGTGAAGCCCTTCAGGAGGCATCTCCACCTGGGATATTGATGTGAGGGAGCCTCCCAGGGTATGTATCCGTGATATTTCCAGGCCCATTCAGACCTCTCAGGGGCCCTGGGACTGCCAGCTCATTCCAAGTACATTGGGAGAGTTGACATTTAACCACTCAAGTGCAGAGGGAAAAATGGAAGTGAAGACACTATTGGCGGGCCTGGTGTCTCTAAAGGGAGGGAGAATGGTATGGTATTTAATACAGCAGGTGTTAGACTTTAGACCTAGGCTCAAATCCTGGCACTAACACATCCCAGCTGTGTGACCCTGGGCAAATTACTTACTCTTTTTTTTTTTTTTTTTTGGCCATGCCACAGGGCATGCGGGATCTTTGTTCCCTGACCAGGGATCGAACCTGCACCCCCTGCAGTGGAAGTGTGGAGTCTTGACCACTGGACCGCCAGGGAAGTCCTGCAAATTACTTACTCCTTCTTTGCTTCTCAGTTCCTCCATCTGTAAGATGATGGTAATAATTTTACCTACATCCTAGGACTACATGAGAATTGTGAGATAATAGATATAAAGTGTCATGCGTGGTACCAGACACATAGTAGATATTCAATAAATGCAAGCTATTATTATTATTACTTCTGAATTTCAATTTGGTATTGATTCAGGGTTGTTTTTGTTCCCCCAGGCAGGGTCTCCTTATAAATTTGTGCTAAAAGCCAGTTTCTCCAAGTAGTACAATAGATGATGACCATGACAACCGTAATATAGTGATGGGACTTATTTATCTTCCACGTGTCCAGTGACTATTATGAAGGAGGAAATCAAAGCTCTACCCCTAAGTGCCAGGCCAAGAGCCTGGATTTTTTACTGTAGACAGTTGGTAGCCATTGAAAGTCTTGGAGGAAAGGAATGACTTGATCAGGAGAATGTGGATTTTTGTCCCTGAATGTGGATTTTGTACACTTGTAGGAATAGACTCTAAATATAATGACAATAGAATCTAAGTATAATGACAATATCTAAGTATAGTGACAATAATAACATAGCTATCTGTTCTCGAGAGCTTATTATGCACCAGGCACTGTGCTAAGAGTTTCACTTGCCTTGTCTGCTGTGATCCTGACAACAACCTTATGAGGTGGGTACTATTATTATTTCCATTTTACAAGTAAGAAAACTGGGGTACCAAGAGGTTAACTCAGATAACTAAGTCACACAGCTAGCAAATGGCAGAGCTGGGCTGGAACACAGGCAATCTGGTTCCGACGTCTCACATTTAACCCGAACACTCTTGCCGTCTCTGAACCTGCAAGGAACTTGGAGCCCTGGGATGGGCGGGGGTGGGGTGGGGGTGGGTGGCAGCGCTGGTGCGCAGCCTGCCATTCTCTCTTTTAGGAGCCCCTCCATTTATCTGGATCTCAGTGGCCCCCACTCTCCATGTGATTCTCTGAGATTTCACCTCTTTCTTTGACAGTCCCATCTGATGTGTGTGTGTGTGTGTGTGTGTGTGTGTGCGTGTGCGTGCACATATCTGCATGTGTGTGTATGTGTGAGAAAGAGAGAAACTTCAGCTGACCAGTGAGGACAGAAGCCTCTGGACATCAAAGTGGGCAGAGCCTCAGGTAGATGGATGGATGGGCTGGAGGCAAGCCTGGGACACGTTAGGCTAATTCTGCCCAAGGCTGGCAGAGGCCACAGCGGGAACTTCTGAGAAGGCGGAGAACAAGTCCTTTCATACGGCCTCCCTCTAGCGAGCTGGGCTTGAGGTGGGGCCGGGGTCGGGTGGGTGGAGGGTGGATGGTGTGCGGAGAGGGGAGGCCGCAGTCAGGCTGGGCAAACAGATTGGGCAGTGGCTGCGAGCACAGAGCGCCCATTGTGTATCCAGAGCTCTGCTTTCAATAATCTACTCGGAAGAATGTTTCATTGAGCGCCAGAGAAAGGAGCCATTGAAATGCCCAGGGCCAGAGCCCAGTGAAGGGTTAAAGACAAGGGGCTTTGGGTGCCCGGGCTCTTGCCACTCCGGGCTCAGATGTCTGATATGGGATTCTGACAGACAAGGGGCACTCAGCGAGACCACCAAGAGGGCCTGGAAGCAGGGGTCAGGGGAATGTGTGTCTCCCCTGGAAATGCTAAAGGGGCTGCCCCAGCATCAAGGAGGAAAGCACTTTTCCTCCCAGAACCATTTTGCCCAAATACAGCGATATCCAGCAAGAACCGGGCCTCATCCTGCCCACTGGGGAGAATGGCTCACCTCGGCAGGCCGGTCTCTACCTGGACTTCTCACATGCACCCTTAACTGGGACCCTGGCAATACATTCTCCATAGGGCAGCCATCCTGGCTTTCTTAAACACTTCTGACCTTACCATTAATCATTAATTAATTATAATGAATGATGCACTAGTCAAGAGCGTGGGGGTTAAGGCGAGAACCAGGGGTTACTAGACGAGGTGAACAAGGGCACCTGTGGAATTTTCTTTTGCGGGAGGTCTTTGCTCTTCCATAGGAGGATACAGCCCACCTGTGAGAAAGGGAATTTCTGTGCTCCCACTTGGCGCACTGCTTTCCCAAGTGCCACTCACCCTTTCAAGCTACAGAGGCTTATGGGGCTTGAAGTGCAGGGAACATAATGCTGGCATCTGAGGGCAGTGAGGAGGAGGTAGGAGGTGGATGAGCTAGACCTGTCCCTGGGGAGCATGCTCTATGGTTGCTGAGCCTGACCTCCAGCATCACAGCTGTGCAGGATCCTCCTCGCCACCCCAGAAGCACTGCAGAAGGTACTGCCTCCTGAGCCTGCAAATTCTGGGAGGATGTTCTACAATGGAAGCTGAGCTTACACCATGAACTTGTCATAGTAACCATTTTGGATAGAAAAAGTAATTGATGCCTTCCCCAGTTTTCTTCAAAAGAGGATCCCGAACAGGATTTAAACTCTGGAGGGCGACCCGTCATTCATTTCTATGCTGGGTTGTGATCTGGTGATGCCCTTGGTTCTGTTCGGGTAGATATGGCTCTTTGCTTCTGCAGCAAATGGCCCCAAACTCCCAGGCTTTGGGAACTCATCAGTCTGATTTTATCTTTATTCTTTTGTTTCTCCCTAATGTTTTCACTATGAAACTGTATTACTATAGAACAGGCAGGTGCCTCATGCCACCTTCTTATGTATTCCCTCTGAGCTGCTTCCAATATTCTTGGGCTGGCAAATGAAATCATTAGCCTTATAAGAATTGTATATGAAGTAAGAGTCAGTAGGCTTGGAGTGAGGAAGGCCTGAGGAGCTCTACTCTAAGTTAAGGGATTGAACTGTGTGACATTTTTGTCTGTCCAGAGGCCTTCTATGTTTTCTTGTAGCTCCTTGATTTGGTCCAGCATAGACAAATTGACTTCCAGAGGATGACAGCATGCATGATCTGTACATAAGATCTTTGCCAAGGTCAGTTAAGTCAGAAGGAAATAATAACTGTACTAAGATAATTTTACTTCAAAGACGGCCAAACATAACTTACACAGCTGCACACCTACACACACACACACCTACACAAGTACACACACACCTACGCACACACAGCCCCCTACACACATACACACACACATACCACGCACAGCAATGAAAGACAAAGGCACAAAAAAGACTCACCTGCGTTTCACTTTTATATCTCTGTGTCCTAAAAAAATTGTCTGGGAATAAATAATTAGAATCATAACGTTTTCAAGTTGGAAAGAACTTTCAAAGTCCTTTAGCTTTGGTCCCCATTTTAGTTCAGGAATCTCTCTCCTATTACCTCCGGGACAGACGGGCACTTTTTCCCCTTCTTGCATAGTTCCAGTAATGAGGAACTCAGTGCTTTTTGAAGTCTGATTTCATCAATGGAAATCTCCAACAGCAAGTAACAACACCAACCCCTGCCACATCTGATCTGCATTTCGTGTGCATGTGTTAAGCTTCTAGTAGGGTTTTCATGTAGGTGTCCTTTGGGGGTTATGGCGTATGTGTGCACCTATGGGAATGGGGGGGTGGAACTTCCCTGTGGATGTTCCTGCTGTCAATCATCTTGGAATCATCTTGGATCCTGAGATAGAAACTGCAAAGGCTGGTTTAGCCGGAGAAGGGACTTCTGTTTCTCTGAGCCTTACTTCTTGGGTCTGAACTTAAGACATCTTGGAGTTCTTGCGATCTACCTGGATGGGGTAGGGCTGATGGACATTGTCCCAGGGAAGAGGACAGGTAGGCATACGGTAGAGAACACAAAGGGAAGATGAGTGAGCCACATTCTGAAAGTGCCATGACCTGGATTCACATTACTCTGTGTGTTTATTTCCCGCTTTGTCATCCCATCCCTAAGCCTTTGGAAATGTCTGGCTTCAATGTTGCACCCTGGCCCAGTTGTCTAATGGCATTAAAGGAAGAGTTGAGGGTCAGAGTTTATTTCCCTAGAACATTAGAGGCGGGGTGGGGGGGGGGTGGGGATGGAGCCCTCTGAAGCCACTGTGGGTTTCAGTGATTACTGAGGGACTCTTCAAAGAAATGTGAATATTGGGGAACAAGAGTCCACCCACTCTTCTCCACATGGTGATTCACCCATCACTGCCATCCTTTTATTAAGCAATCTGCCAGGTTTCCTACACAAGTAATCCCTTAAATTGGCCTGAAATCTGTTTCCCACTAACTTTCACCCACAGGACTCAGTCTTTTCTCTCAGAAGCACAGAGAACAATCATCATAACCACTGACATTCATCAAGTGCTTACTATGTGCTGGGCATTTACTGAGCACTGTGTTGTATCTCATTTATATTATCACCCCATTTTACAGATGAAGAAATTGAGGCTGAGGGAGGCAAAATAATTTGGCCAAGGCCTGACCTCAAATAAGTGCCAGGATTTGAACTCAAGCAGTCTGATGTCAGAGCCCACGGTCTTGAACTCTCAGAAAGTCTGCTTGTCTTGTCCCTGTGGCAGCTCCACAGAGATCTACAGCCCGTGGGCTGGCCTCCCTGGACCTATTTCTTCAAGTCTGAATCCCCACCCCAACCCCCTCGCTGTTTCTCCTTGTGCCATTTCTCAGGAGGAACTTGGTCAGTTCCTCCTGACCAAGGTCTGGGACAGACAATGCGAAGAATGCAAAACCCAAGTCCATCTGACCTCCTGTGACCTGTCCCACTTTGACACCCTGGACAGCCTCAGGCTGAAGCCTCCGGAAGCACCATTTTAGCTGCATTCCCCGCAGGAGGCTGTATTTTTCCTGTCCATCCTCAACATTTCTTCTGCCGGAACAACAGGCTCAGTTTTCCCTTCTGATAAATCTGGTCATCCTAAATCTGGGGCTTTGAGCAAACAGGAGTGGCCAGCCCCACGCAGCCCTCATTTCGAAATGCAGATTCACTTGGGCTGCTATTTTGGAGGTCTGGTTTCTTTCCCCACACACAGTGGTTTTAAAGAAAAGGGAAGGGAACACGGCAGAATACTGGCAGGGGAAAGATGCTGGGAGAGAAGACCCACCTGGGCAGTCTTTGTGTTTCAAAGTTCCCAAAACACGGGCTCTTGGAGAAGCTCTGTGAAAAAGAGGGTCCTCAGTCACATATAATTGGGAAATACAGTTTTAGAAACCCCTACTTTTGGAGATGAGCATATTAAAGATTGAAGTTCCAGGAGTAAAAAAGCCTAACTAGTTTTGTTTAATTCAGTTTTCCCACTAAAAAAATACAGCCTCGTTAAAAATCTGGAAAACAATGATGCAGAGTGGAAGTTGCAAACAGGCGCCCGATGGCCTAAAATATTCCTCAGATAGGTTTGATTTGGCCTATACAGGGCTTCAATTTACTTTAAATTAGTTACTAGCTCTTAACAATTGGAATATTTCTCATAATAATCTGTATTTGGGTGTTCTCGGGAAAATCAGAAGATCTGGAAACACTGGTCCACATTCTTTCATGAAAACAGTCAGCTGGACACGAGGCTGAGGTCTTTTGCACCATGCAGTCCCTGCCTTCCTCAGCCAACACGGTGGCCTCTCTGCTTTACTCATTTGTGATACTTGCCTGGCCCAGGAGTTCCCCAACCTTGCTTTCCCAGCTGTGGAGATTTCCTTGGGTGAGTGTTGGCCTGGGCGACCTCTGAGGCCCCTTCATCTATTCATCCCTGCAATACGTACTGATCGAGCTTCTGGAGCCTGTGGAGAACAAGATGTATACAACAGCTTCTGTCCTCGGAATTCTAGGGCTGCCAGTCTAAGATTCAAGCTGTCAATTGAAGAACGAGGAGGGGGAGGGGTTGGGGAGAGAGGTAAGCCCCCGGCAAGGCCAGAACCTATTTCTGGTGCTTGCCAAAGTCGGTGCTTGCCAAAGTCGTCCCTACTCTCCATTGCTGTCTCTACTGCCACTCAGCCAGCCGCTGTTAGCCCCAAGAGGGAAGAAGCCACCAACTTGCTCGTGATTTAGACGAGTTCCCGGCCATCTCAGGGCCTCAGTTTCACCAGCTGTAGAATGACCGGCTTGGCATAGAAAATTATGCGCCTCCCTTCCAGGACTGGCACTCAGAGAAGCTAAGACTCCATGATCGAGGAATGTCCGACCGGGCCATTCCAGATCTGTTCCATCGAATTCCGCGCAGCCCCCTCCCTCCTTTCCCCAGTCTGGGCCAGGGCGGAGGCTGGAGCCAGAGGGCCCAGCCGACCCGGGCTTCCCGCCCGGGGGCGGGGCCGCCGCTGGACGCCCCGCCCCTCTACCTGGGGCTCGGCCCCGGCAGATGTTACAACTTTTTCGCATTCTCTCCCGCGGTGTCCCCCACAGACCCGCCCAGCCCGTGCTTCCTCCCCCTTCCCCGCTGGGGTCCTGCCCACCACCCTACGGAGCCGACAGTTCTCCGGTCTCCGGGCGGGGCGAGAGGCTGGGCCAGGGGCTGGAGGGTCGGGAGGAGGAGAAAGGGAAAGCAGAGGCGAGAGAAATTAGGAGACGGGAGAAATCGAGGGCTAGAAGGAAGACGGGAGTCAGAGGATGGTGGAGAGCACTTTTTGGAAGCCGCCACACCAAGTCTCAGGCTGGCCTGGCTGAACTGGGGGAGAGGGAGCACGGGCGGCGCAGAGCTGGCGCTCAGGCAGCGGGAGGCAGCTCGGCGCGGGCCTGACCTCCCCAGAGCGCCCCGCTGCGGCCGCGCAGGTCCGGCCTCATAGTCCAGGCAGTCGCGGGCTGGCCGCTGGGCCTCCCCTGGGGACGCTGAGCGCTCTCGCGGTGTCCGGGCGGGCTGGCCGGAGGGCGTGCGGGCCGTGCGCCCTGGGCGCGCGAGGCGGCGAGGCCCTGGGAGCCCCGCGCGCCGGAACGCACGGGCCGGCATGGCGATGCACGCCCTCACCGGCTTCTCTCTGGTCAGCCTGCTCAGCTTCGGCTACCTGTCCTGGGACTGGGCCAAGCCGAGCCTAGTGGCTGACGCGCCCGCGGAGGCCTGCGATCAGCCCTCGGTCGCTCCACGCCAGCCTCCCCACATCATCTTCATCCTCACCGACGACCAGGGCTACCACGACGTGGGCTACCATGGCTCAGATATCGAAACCCCTACGTTGGACCGGCTGGCAGCCGAGGGCGTCAAGTTGGAGAATTACTATATCCAGCCCATCTGCACGCCTTCGCGGAGCCAACTTCTCACGGGCAGGTAGGCATGGCCCAAGCCACTGATGCTGGTGGTTCAAGCCCCAAATAAACCCAACTGTAGGTTTCACTTGTACCGACATTACCCCCACCGGGAAGCTCGGGCTCACAGCCAGTTCTGTCCCCAATTGGCTGTGATCATTAGTAAGTCCTTTGCCCTTTATGGGCCTCAGTTTCCCTGTACGCTGAATGTGTTGGATCATCTTTGGGGTCTTCTCCCTCTGATGTTCTAGGACATTCAAACTCCACGCCATGTGAAGGAGACATCTGGTCATCTCTTTGTTAGAGGGACATGGCAGCCTCTGACACTTAGCTTTGAGTGCTGCTTCTATTTACACACCCTGAGACTCTGAGCAAATCACTTAACTCCTCCAAGCCTCAGTTTTCTTGTCCATAAAATGGGGTGAACAGTTTTAAATCTTGGAAAGGAGTGGTGAGGATGAAACCAGTTGCATATAGCCTGCTTGGCTATCAATAAATGGCAGCCTCTATGTCACTGGAGGGATTAGGGTCCCCAAATTGTTTGATGACAACATTGGGAGGAAGCCAAGGAGTTGATAGGTGGAGGAGAAAGACACACACAGGATGCAGTGACCTGTGTAGCCTTAGGCTAGTCACTTCATTTCTCAAAGCCTCTGTTTTTTCATCTGCAAAATCCTCCCAAGTTGGCTGGGGGCCCCAAGGAGATGTGCTGCTTTCTCCATAAGGAGTTGTCCACAGGCAAGGTGGTAGGATTACAGGATTAAAAGAGCAGGGAAACAGGAGGCGTGTGTGTGTGTGTGTGTGTGTGTGTGTGTAGAAGGCAAAACGCCGGCCACTTAGGAGAAAATCCTTTGGCACGGCTGAAGCTAATCCTTGGATGGGGCATGCTTTCTCCCAAGTTCTACCCAAAAGCCACTAGTGTGATCTCAGAAACCAGAGCCATAGTCTCCCTGTTTCCTGGATGGGAGAAGCTGAGGCACAGAATCAGGGAGGGCCAAACTCGATGCCTGTGCCAAACTTCGGGGTCTGTAGGAGAGAGGACTGAGAGGCCAGGTGCTTTAGAGGGGCCCTGCAGCTGGGAGTCAAAAGGGATGCCTTTTCTTTCTTCCGTCTGCTGCTCAGCATTGAGCTCTAGGAACTGGGAAAGAGAACAGGAAAGAGGAAGGGACACCAGTGTAAGTGTTGAGGGTTGGGGGCTGATGGTAAAGACCAAGTGTTGACCAACCTCCAGAAGAGGGAGGAGGAATCTGCATTCCTGAGAATTGTGCACATGTTTGCATTTCTCTCCGAGAGATGACTTTTGGTTTAAGCAGGGGAATGAACAGCATGCAGGGCAGTGTTCCAGCCCCCCCAGCACTTCCCCACCCCCCCGAATCTGCAAAGTTAGCTGAGCGTGGCTGGGCAGCGTCTGCCCTCCGCCCCCTGCAGCTGGCTCCATCTGACTGATGCTGACTACTCTCATTAGTGTTTGTTAGTGCGTCCAGTTGTGTTTGGTAAAGCTGGAGAGAGACAGTTTCCTGCATTACTCACTTGCAGACAGGCTGTGGTGACTTAGCTGGCCCACCCACTTTATGAACCAATGTTCCATGGCGCCCAGCCCCTATGAAGAGAGGCTCGCTGTGACTCAGGGGCCTAGGGTACTTCCTGTATCAAATCTAATCGTTCATTAGCTTGACTGAGGTCTGCAGAGGCCACATCACTGAGAGATTTTGAGCATGAGTCTCAGAGACCTGAGCTCAAGGCTCAGCTCCACTGCTTGCCAGCTGTCTGAACTTGGGCCCGTTGCTGCACTTTTGGGAGTCTCAGTTTCGTCACCTGTAGAATGGAACTAATAGCAGTCTTCACTATAGGTTTCTTATGCAAAGTAAGTGAAATAGTGTGTGCGGCATATAGTGTTAAAAATGGCAGTAGCGGGTCTTCCCTGGTGGCGCAGTGGTTAAGAATCCGCCTGCCGATGCAGGGGACACGGGTTCGAGCCGTGGTCCGGGACGATTCCACAACTAAGCCCATGCGCCACAACTACTGAGCCCATGTGCCACAACTACTGAGGCCCTCCCACCTAGAGCCTGTGCTCTGCAACAAGAGAAGCCACTGCAATGAGAAGCCCGCGCACCGCAACAAAGAGTAGCCTCCGCTCGCCATAACTAGAGAAAGCCCATGTGCAGCAATGAAGACCCAACGCAGCCATAAATAAATAAATAAATGGCAGTAGTAGCTAATGATAGCTAACAACCAAAACAGCTTTTTTTTTTTGAGGTCACTTTTGGAGAGGGACACAATTCAACTCACCCCAGCAGTGAAGCAACGGGGCCAACAGGCTCCAACTTTTTTTTTTTTAATTTATTTTATTATTTTATTTTTTGGCTGCGTTGGGTCTTCGTTGCTGCGCGTGGGCTTTCTCTAGTTGCGACGAGCGAGGGCTAATCTTCGTTGCAGTGCGCGGGCTTCTCATTGTGGTGGCTTCTCTTGTTGCGGAGCACAGGCTCTAGGCGCGGGGTCTTCGGTAGTTGTGGCACGGGGGCTTCAGTAGCTGTGGCTCGTGGGCTCTAGAGCACAGGCTCAGTAGTTGTGGCGCACGGACTTCGTGGCCCCGCGGCATGTGGGATCTTCCTGGACCGGAGCTCAAACCCATGTCCCCTGCGTTGGCAGGCGGATTCTTAACCACTGTGCCACCAGGGAAGCCCAGCAAAGCAGCTTTAAGATAAGGAAACCAAAACAGAAAAACCCATCCCAGTGCCTGGCTTAAAGTTGTCAGGAATTTAGGTCTGGGCTTGATTTTGATGCCCGGGAGTGAGAAAAACGTGTGGGGTTCTAATACACGTGTGAAGTTCCAGGCTTCTTATTTAGTTTGGGACTTGTAAGACTTGAGTAAAGGCAAGACACCCTAAGCAGATCACATGGGTGCCTTGACCACAGAAGGAAAGGGATATGAATGAATAAGCGAGGAATGCAGAGTCCTGCTAACCAGTTGCTCCTGCCTCTGGGTGTTAGCCTGTGTGAGTGACCTGGATCTAGGGGCCACATAAACTTGTGGGCAGACACGTGAGAACTGGTCTCATAAAATTTGGGAGCTGGAAGGTTTTTAGAGGTGTCCCATTCCAACCAACTCACTCCTACAGATGACGAACTGAGGCCTCAGTGGGGGAAGAGAAGTGGCAGCCTAGTTTGCCAGAAGAGGGTCTGTGCTTGGACTCTGATTGGATTTATGTTCAAGTCCTGGCTCCGCTCCTGACCACTGAGTGACCTTGGGCAAGGTCTTTCCCCTCCTCTGTACCTTATTTTCTTTTTAAGTTGAGGTGAATAGACTAGAAAATGACTTGGGTCCCTTCTGGCTCTAAAATCCTTTGAGGGCCATTCTTCATTCATTCATTTCGTAATTGAGTGTCCTTGAAACATCACCTGAATGCTAGGAATGCAAGGATGAGTAAGGGACGGTCTCATTAAATATCATCGGGCCCAAGAGCATGTACAGATGACTGAGTAGAATCCTATGGCCAAGTTGGACCAATGAAGATTTGTACTAAATGCTGTGGGAACCCAGAAGCAAAAGTGACTCATTCTTTGAGTGAGAAACTGTGAGAAACTTTACAGTGAGGGTAGCATTTGGGCTGGGCGTTTATGAGTGAATAGGAGTTTTCTTGGGAGTGTAAGACTTGCTCTAGGCCCCATGGCAAGTTAGTGGCTTAGAGTGTAGGGACTCTGAAACCTGGAGTCAGACTGCTGGGGATACAGATCCCAACTCCAATTACTAATTGTGTGAATCACTGGACAAATGACTTAATTTACTGAACCTCAGTTTTCTTATTTGGGAGACGGGAATAATAATAACGATAGGCACCCCCTAGGTTACGGTGAGGATTTAGTGAGATAATTCCTATAAAGGGCTTAGCACAGTGCTAGGCATACAGCAAGTGCTTGGCGTCAGCTTTTATTATTGTTGTTGCTATGATTAGCCCGGGTTCAACTCGTAACTCCCCAACTTCCTAGCTGTGTGATACTGCACGGGTGGCTTAACCATTCTGAGCTTGTTCCTCCTCATCTGTAAGGTGACAATGATACCTGCTTCAGTTGATTTTGAGGATTCAATGAGATAATGCATTTGAAGTGCTTGGCACATTTGATAACACCTACTGGTTACTGTTACTTTGCTTACTGGTAGCGCTTGGATCAGAGCCTACCTCAGGGTGAGTGTTGGGGGTTGGGTGGCCAGAGCAGTGGTTTCTGGCTCACTGGTGCCTTCTGTGTCCTCCCCTCTTCCCACCAGATACCAGATCCACACAGGACTGCAGCATTCCATCATCCGCCCTCGGCAGCCCAACTGCCTGCCCCTGGACCAGGTAACACTGCCCCAGAAGCTGCAGGAGCTGGGTTACTCTACCCACATGGTGGGCAAGTGGCACCTGGGCTTCTACCGGAAGGAGTGCCTGCCCACCCGCCGGGGCTTTGACACCTTTCTGGGCTCTCTCACAGGCAACGTGGACTACTACACCTATGACAACTGCGATGGCCCGGGGGTGTGCGGCTTTGACCTGCACGAGGGTGAGAGTGTGGCATGGGGGCTCAGCGGCCAGTACTCCACTCTGCTCTATGCCCAGCGCGTCAGCCACATCCTAGCCAGCCACAGCCCCCGGCGGCCTCTCTTCCTCTATGTGGCCTTCCAGGCGGTCCACACACCCCTGCAGTCCCCTCGCGAGTACCTGTACCGCTACCGCACCATGGGCAACGTGGCCCGGCGGAAGTATGCGGCCATGGTGACCTGCATGGATGAGGCCGTGCGCAATATCACCTGGGCCCTCAAGCGCTATGGTTTCTACGACAACAGTGTCATCATCTTCTCCAGTGACAATGGTGGCCAGACCTTCTCGGGGGGCAGCAACTGGCCACTGCGAGGACGCAAGGGCACTTACTGGGAAGGGGGCGTGCGGGGCCTGGGCTTCGTCCACAGCCCCCTGCTCAAGCGAAAGCGGTGGACAAGCCGGGCACTGGTGCACATCACTGACTGGTACCCGACCCTGGTGGGTCTGGCGGGTGGCACCGCCTCGGCAGCCGATGGGCTGGACGGCTATGATGTGTGGCCAGCCATCAGCGAGGGCCGGGCCTCGCCACGCACAGAGATCCTGCACAACATTGACCCGCTCTACAACCACGCCCGGCATGGCTCCCTGGAGGGTGGCTTCGGCATCTGGAACACTGCCGTGCAGGCCGCCATCCGCGTGGGCGAGTGGAAGCTGCTGACGGGAGACCCGGGCTACGGCGACTGGATCCCACCCCAGACGCTGGCTGCCTTCCCCGGCAGCTGGTGGAACCTGGAGCGGATGGCCAGCGCCCGCCAGGCTGTGTGGCTCTTCAACATCAGTGCTGACCCCTACGAACGGGAGGACCTCGCTGGCCAGCGGCCGGATGTGGTCCGAGCCCTGCTGGCCCGCTTGGCGGACTATAACCGCACAGCCATCCCCGTGCGCTACCCAGCTGAGAATCCGCGAGCCCATCCTGACTTTAATGGGGGTGCTTGGGGGCCCTGGGCCAGTGATGAGGAAGAAGATGAAGAAGAGGAGGAAAGCAGGGCTCGAAGCCTTTCCCGAGGGCACCGTAAGAAAAAATGCAAGATTTGCAAGCTGCGATCCTTTTTCCGTAAACTCAACACCAGACTGATGTCCCACCGGATCTGATGGGGGGAGGTGAGGTCCTTCCCCGCGCAAGCCTGGCCCTGGTCCTCACCAGCGAGGGGCCCCAGGTCAAGTCCTCATCTGCAGAGAAATGGAGGGCGTCGAGCCCCTCAGTTGAAGGGTGGGGAGCTTGGTTTAGGAATCGGGAGAGAATAAACTAGACTGGGATCCCTGGGTCCCAGTCCCACCTCTCCGTTGACTTGCTCTGTGACCTCGAGTGACCTGCATGAGCTCTCTGGGCCTCAGTTTCCTCATCTGGAGAATGAGCTCTAAGAGCCTTGTCGCTCTGTGGTGTGGACCTGGTGCCTGGGGCTGTGGTGGAGTTCCCATCAACTTTGTCACCTCCTAGCGCACTTAAGGCCTGGCTCTTGAACCCTGGACCTCTGTGGTACTTCTTGGGTGAGGGACCACCTGGAGGCAGCTCCAGGCCTGGACCCCAGCCGAGGCGTGGTGATGTGGCCGCTCTCTGAAGGGACCTGGGGGTGACCTTCCTGGATCTTCATGTGGCCTGGGCTAGTCCTGGGAACAGACTAGTGGTGGGAGCAGTGGTGGTGAGCTCGTCTTCCTGGGAGGGAAGGGGAGGACTGGGCATGGCTATTAGCTCCTGCAGGATCAAACTGTGAAAAGAGCCGTGCACCCACAATCAGGACATCTGGGTTCTACTCTGAACTTCGGCCCAGTCCTTTTCCCCTGGGCCTCGATTTCCCCACCTGCAATGGGAGTGCTAGCCCTGGCTCTGCCTACCTCACAGGCCTGTAGAGGACTGGCCGAGGTAATGGTTGTGGAGGAACCCGTGAACTTGATTAAAGCGCAGTAACACGGAAGCGAGGGCTGCAGTGCGGTTGCGAGCTCATGTGGGCGTGTGCACGTGCGTCCTGGGCCAGGCGTGAGCTCACTGTTGGTCCAGGGAATGGGAGAGGAGGTGGGCGCCCTGGGCAGGGGCAGAACGTATGGGACCTGGTCACAGAGCCACTGTGGGGCCTCGGCAAATCTCAGGCCCGCTCCTGGCCTCACTGTCCCTGTGTACAGTGGACAAGCTGAGAGCCCTTCCCCTAGGTGTTCTGGGCACCCCTAGGTGTGTGAGTGTTGGGGGACACGGGCTGGGCGGTGGGGAGAAGAGGCATGGGGGTCTCGGGGCTCACTGGCTGTGTAGCGGTCCTCTATCCGCACACTGCGTTCTGCATATCTCCCTTCAGCTTCCAGTCGGTGCAGCGTGTGTAGGCGAAAGCCCTGCTGTGAATTTTGAAAATAGTTATTTTTGTCTCTGGCAAAGGAGGCCTGTTAGGACTCGTCAGCATGTGGATGAGCGGGACGGGTGGGGTGGGTGCGGTGCAGTGAGGGGGCTTCAAGAATTGGTTACAGAGCTGCATCCCTACTGCAGAGGTTGCTGAGCCCAGGAGGGAGGGGCCCGCCTGGGCCTGCGGGGTGGAGGTGACCATCCATGTCCTGGGGCCCTTCCTCCCAGCCCTGCTCTCTTTACCTTTTATGGCCTCCCCCCAACTGGAACCCTTCTCTGTCTCCAGGATGTTGATGCCTGGGTCATGATGGGGCAGGGGCAGGACCAGCTGGGGCCTCTGGGTTCCGGCCACCCCCAGTTCTTCTGCCTGCTCTGGAGGGAAACTCTGAAGTCCCAGGTCTGGCATATCCCAGGGATGGGTTATCCATGGTCTGCCCATGACCCAAGATATTCCAGCTCTGCCGGGTCCTTGTCCCAGCTGCGTGGGCTGGCCCTTCCAGAGTGGCATGGATTCAGGGCTCCCCTGCCGCTCCAGGCTTACACCAGTTGAGTGGAGGCCTCTCCTGTGTCTGCTGAGTTGGCCCTGCCCAAGGTGGCCCAACCTCCGGCTCCAGCCCTGCTTCTCTTTCTGGGTCTCTGCCTTTTGGGGCCACAAGTGCAGGACCATAGAAGGCCAATTTCTGCTCTTCCCTAGGCACCAAGGCCTACCCCCTGTGGCCAATCTGGCCCCAAACATGGAGAGTCCAGCTGGGGCTGGGGGCTAGGGGCTGGCGCCTGCTCCCCGTGCCCTGAGAAGGAGGCTTGATCTTATCTTAAACCCAGCCTAGAGCTCATCTGCCTGAGTCCTGCCTAACCCAGAACCCAGCTAACAGCCCAGGAGCCCCACTGAAGCTTCAGTCTGTAACCCTGTCCACAGCCCAGCAGTCCCCAAGCCTGCCTACCTGGGGCACCGGCAGCTGGCCGGGGCCTGGGATTCGTTGCCCCGGTTGAGGGGCAACTCAGGGCTCAGGGCGTTGTGACGAGAGGCTCGGCCTGCTCGCTGTGGCATCTGCTCTGCCCAGCAATCCGCACGGCCCCCGACCCCCTTCTTTCCACCCCCTCTGGCTCCTGCCTTCCCCCAGCCAGGGCACCTGGGTCTGGACTCTGTGTCAGGCCCTTGAATGGCACCTCCAGGCATATGCTTGTACCGCCTATGGTGAGGAGGGGTGGAAGGAAGGGCAGACCAGAGGCAGCTCTGGCCCCTTAGGGGAGTGGAGCCTGGAGATGCCAGACAGGCCCCCTCTTTCCCCCTTGGCTGATCTGCCAACCAGATAGTTTAGAGCCAGGGGCGGCCCTGTCGGAGTTGGGCCCTGTCTGTGGAACCCTGGGCAGGGATGACCAGTCCCTTAGGAGCCAGGAGAGAGCCCTAACCTGGCTGGAGGAGCGGGGCTCTGGGCCCCACTCTGGGCCTTGGCACTATTTCCTCTTCTTGGTTGGTGCCTTTGGGTACCTTGGGACCTAGGCAAGTAGCCCTGAGTGCAGGAAAGAGCGGGGCAGGGAGGGGAAGGGAAGGAGCGCTGCTGGGGGCGTCAGGCATTCCGGCTTGTCGTCCTGACTGCCCCGGACTTGTGCGACTGCAGGAGGGCAGCTTCCTCTCTCTGGGCCTCAGTCCCCTGTCTGTAAGGGGCCTGGGCCAAGTGGAGTCCAAGGAACACAGGGTAGGGTGCTGCAGTCAAACAAACCTTATATTGGTTAAGTCCCGCCACATCTCTGCAAAACGGGTGATGATTGTACCTCTCTCACGGACATTTGTTATGAGGTATAAATAGTGCAATATGTAAAGTGCTTAGCACAGGGCTTGGCTCTGAAGTGGAAAGAACTATTTTTCACGTCCTTGGAGTCAGTGAAGGAACATCTTGTCTTTACATTTCTCAGGAAGGAATGGAGGCCCCACTGGGAAAAAGACCTGCCGTACACACTGACAGCCAATGGCAGGACTTGAACTTGGGTCCTTGAGCTGAAGACTGTGCCGTGCAGATATGGGCCCAGTAGCTGTGGTTCTCTGTCCCTTGGCTCCCTGTGTCCTTCTCCCCTGCAAGGAGTGCCACGTATGTGGGACACCTCAGGGGACTGAGCTGCTCCCTGACCCCTGGCTCCTCTCCCTTCTGAGTGCGAGGCTGGCATGACTTACTGCAAGTAATGAACCAAATCACTCTCCACCTAGACCCTCTGCAGAATCATTTCTCTCTTGGCCCACTTTCCACCGATTCTGCCCCCATGCTCACTCCCCTTAATGGGACAGGCCTCATGGGGACCGCGCAGATGGCACGTTTTCTGTGGTGCCTACCCAGACCCTGCAGGACCCTGAGGCACTCGGGCGTGTGTGTGTGAGCACACGTGGAGGCTGTGCAAGGTGGGATTTGAGTCGGGTGTCACCCCTGCTGTGGCCCAGGAACTTGGCCCTGGTCCCCGTTTGTCCCTCTCCAGCTCCATGGGGTACAGCCTGTGTTCCGGTTCCCTGTCCTAGCGTGTCAGAGCCAAGCTCAGTGCCCTCCAGGGCTCCCACCCCTGGCCACCAGCAAGTGGCAGGCAGGCCTGCTCTTGAGTATGGCACGCAAGTTGCAGCTGGGGGCACACGTGCTGGCTCTCCTGCTGCCACATCCCTGGGAAGTGGGGAGTCTGGCAGAAACAGTCTCCCTGCTGCAATCAGCGGCTCGTGCTCTCAGCGCCACCGAGGCAGGGCTGGCTCCTTGCTGCCCGCTGCCACCGGGCACAGCTGCCAGCTTCTCGGGCTCAGGGGAGGCAGTGAATTAGCGGTTGTGCCTCCTTGGCAGGGCAACAGTTACAGTCAGGTTGGGGGTGCCTGTCTGAGGCAGTGCCCACACCCCTGTGCTAGGCTCTCGAAGGTTCGGAGTGGTGTGTGTGTGTGTGTGTGTGTGTGTGTGTGTGTAAGAGAGTTGCCAAGGAGACTTTTTCCTCTTCTCCCTTCTCTTCCTCCCTCTCCGTCCTCTTCAGGCATCTCGGCACCATCAGGATCCTACAGCCTGGGTCCTGCCCATCCCCCTAGGACCGTGTGCACAGGATCCAGGCCAGCACCGGAAGGGAGAGAAGGATGACTGAGACTGAGAGAAAGAGAGGAAGGGAGATAGAAACAGGAAAGGGGATGAAAAGGAATAGGAAGGTTAGGGACACCTGAGAAGGAACAGCTCAGGGGAAGGAAAGGAGTGGTGAGGAGAGGGGAGAGGATCAGGCCAGCTCCAAGCCAAGCAGGACTATCACCTCCTTTATTCAGAACATTAGATTCCCATTAATACAGCCTCAGGGCACAGTTGCCTTTTGTCTTATTTTTTAATTTCTAAAGCACCATTGGGTTGACACTTGACAAGCTGGAGGCCTTGTGACCCCTGCCTTCTAGCCCCAGTCCTTGGTTCTATTGGAATTCTGCAAACCAGGCCAGGGCAAGGTGATGTTCAAACCATGAGCTCAACTCCAGTGGGGACTCAGAGAATGGTACCCAAAGTGCTGGGACTTGAAGATAGCGATGTGTACTTCTTGCATGATTCAGAGAGAGCAGTGTGAAGACGGAGGGACTTTTGAGTCCCTTAATAAGAATAATTTCCCATCTACTGAGCATTTACAGTGTGTCACACACTGTGCTCATCTCATTTAATCCTGAGAACAGCCCTGGAGCTAGGGAATGTTTTACTCTATTTTGCTGATTAAGAAATTGAGACACAGGGAAGCTAGGATACCCATCCCAAATCACACAACCTAGAGGTCATGGAGTCACTCTAACCACTGCAGAACGCTGCCTCTCCTCTCCTCTGGGCAATGATGCAAGTGCCCTCAGTGGTGACTGAGGACTGTTCCAGTGCTTTCGTGTGTGGTAGCCATCCCCTCCTGGCGACAGGCTAGAGGGTCTGGGACACGGAGGTGGAGGTGCAGCCCTTCCTCCAGGTGTGCGCGTTCGCCTCTGGCCTCTAGCGGTATTCTGTGCCCTGCCCGCTGCCCACCGGCTGTGCGGCCCCCGAGCAAAGGCCTCTCTTCTCTGCCTCTGAATTGCAATGTTGGTGGCAGAAGCAGGAAGCATATTGTGTGCAGAAACAAAACTGAGTGGTTTTTCCTTTTTGTGAAGGTGGTAATGGTGCAATTAGTGGCTAAGCCATTACTCCCTCCTCCCTGGCTCTCCTCCCCTCCTTCCCCTCTGCCTCCCTCCTATTTCTCTCCTGGGAAGAAGTGGCTGCATCAGAGTCAACTCCATCATTCTCTCCCACTCCCAGCTCTCAGGAAGAGGGGCAGAATTGTGGGGGGTGTACCCAGATTTCTCCAGGGGCTCCTGGACCTAGGGTAGTGAGTCAGGGATCTGCTGGGGTTGGGGATGACCAACAAGCAGACAATGTGTCCAGCAAGTGAGGTGACCAGTAAGGCAACTTGGAGGTTCAGAATGGGGTGGGTTAGAAACCCAGAGGGTTTGGATCCTGGATCCTTTTATCCTGTGCTCATTGTGGGCAAGTGCTGGCATGAGGCCTCAGCCTGGTGGGCTGTGAAGTGAGCTTGAATGGAGGAGGTGGGTGTGAGGGTCTGAGATTCTGAGTTCAAGCTAGAGCGATGGGGGTGGTCGTGGTCTCACTTTAGACCTCCCTTCTCCTCTTCTAGAAACTAAAAAGAGGCCTCACAGTTACATACTCCCCAAAGGCCTCTACAGCCCTCAGCCTGTTGTATCTTCACAGCCTTCCTCTGCAGTGGCAACTTTGTTCTGTTTTGTAGAAAAGGAGCTAGAGGCTCAGAGAGGGGCTGTGACTTTCTCAGCGTCACACCGTTAATATATGTTAGGACTGGAATTGAATTCAGATCTTTAAACGCCAGTCCTTTTCCTTCTTAATCCCCCGGGCCTTGGGGTGAGATCTTGGGGCCATAGATATGGTTATTGCCCTGAAGAGTTGAAGTTGGCCAGGAAAGTGCCCACAAAATTTGGGAATGAGGATTTTAGGGCAGGTCCACGGCCACTCCCCTCCAAGCCAGGCCATGCTCCCCTCCCCACTGCCGCCTCAACCTCTTTCACCTTGACTTGAAGCACAAGCAGAAACTGGGACATGAGCCCCAGGAGACCAGATCTCCATGGCCCCTCTGGCGGCCTGGGGTAACGGAGTGGTTATGGAAGAGACCTCAGGAGGGGACCAATTGTCATGGCTGAGAGGGGTTGGGGTGAGCAGGCAGCCAGGGATATTCCCTCCAGAATCCTGATAGCTTCTGTGCACTTCCCCCTAGCTAGGGTCCCAGTGTGATGGACAAGGTGGCAAAGAACAGAGAGAGAAAGAGAGAGAGAGAGAGCAAAATAAGAAAGACAGAGGAAGGGGCAAAAAAAATTAGAGGGGAGCAGAGAGACAGTTACAGAGGTTATGGTGATCCACCGAGAGAGAGAGATCCCAATGAATTAGCTATCGTTTTCACTGTAAACCTTAGAACCTGGCTGTTGCCAGGGCAACGGGGCAATACCTGTCTCTCCAGAGGAGATGAAGTTGCCAGGGTAACTGCATCCTGTCTTTCCGGGGGACCATCCCAGAATGTGGCACCCACCAGCCGTTACCATGGCAACTGCCTTTTTGCCCCATTTAATCCCATCTCGTCTGTTACAAGGGCCCCACAGTTGGAAGTGGGGGAGGTGGGAAGATTGAAGATTACTTGTAGACTAAGTTTGTTCTCCTTCCCCTCCTCCAGCCCCTCCCTTGGTCCATCATCTCGGGGGTGCTGGGTCCACCCACCCCCGGGTCCACACAGGCCTGCAGTACTGTGTGCAGTAGGGCCAGGGCGCCCGGGAGCAGGTTTTGAAGTGGAAGGCAGGCAGGTGTTGGGGAGGCAGTTACCGGGGCAACGGGAACAGGGCGTTTCGGAGGTGGTTGCCATGGGGACCTGAATGCTGACGAAGACTCGCGAGGCTGTGAGCAGCCACAGTGCTCTGCTCAGAAGCCCCGGGCTCGTCAGTCAAGCCGGTTCTGTTTGCACTTGGCAGCACGGGCAGGCGAGTGGCCCCTAGTTCCGGGAACAGAGCAGCGGCATCCCAGTCCTGGTCCTCCAGCCCCAAGCCTCGCCTGCCCACCCAGCGCCAGGATGGCCACCATCACCTGCACCCGCTTCACGGAAGAGTACCAGCTCTTCGAGGAACTGGGAAAGTGAGTTGCACCTCAGAGAGTCCTGGAGGGCTCAGGGGGTCAGTGTCATGGGTGGGGGTGTGCACATGCAGTGCTTCCAGTGCACACACAGGGAGGAAGGCTGCATGTGTTTGGGGGCACTTGTACGTGCAGAGTGCCTAGAGCCAGGTGCGGGCATGTTTGCCAAGATGAGCCAAGGCCAGCCCGGCGAGTGTGTGCGTAGAGGTGAAGGGTTGACAGTGCATGGCAGTGTCTGTGCGTGTACACACACACACACATACACACACAAATGCACATGACCTGGGCACACACAGATTCTTAGAAACAGGATTAAAAAGGGATCTTCCCAGTCAGCTGAGTCTAAGGCTGGAATCCCCCTGTTGAGTTTCTCTTGAGGTGGCCATCTCCCTCAACTTGGTTACTTCTGGTGACAGAGAGCTCACCACCTTCCAGGTAGTTCCTCCTGCCTTTAGGCACCTACAGCAGCTGTGCAGAGTGGCCAACTTCTCCCTGTAAGCACATCCCCTCCCCACCTCCCCCCTGCCAGCTCCTGCCAGGGGTGAGGGCAACGATACAGCAGGGGTTAATAACGGAGCCACTGGTGAGGCTTCCTAGGTGTTGGAAGGAGGGGAGGGGCAATCAGGCAAGCAGTGGGGGGACACTGCTGGTTGCAGGGGCTAGTGATGTGAGGGTGCACCAGCTCTGGTCTCTTGGCAAAGTTGTCCAGCCCCAGAGCTCGTTTCCTGCCTCTGATGACTGGTGTAGAGAGAAGGGTGGGAGGATGTGGGGGGTGGAGAGCCCTTTGGGGTAGCCCGATAGATTGTGGAGTGTCCGGGAAGCATTCCCGGATGCCGCCAGCTAAGTCTGTGGAGGATCCGGGGATGGATCCATGGTAGGGGTACAGTTTAGAGGCAGAGTTTTCCCCGTGGGCAGAGCAGCTCCAGTGCCCTGGGTGGTCCCCACTGTAGCAGCAGGAGTGCAGGGGAGAGGGGCCCTGTGAGCAGGTATGTGCTGCTGTGAGGTCTGGATGTGCACACACAGGGGTGTGCTTTGATGTGTGTTGCTGCGTGAGGACTGACTCTGGGGTACACTTGCATGCACTGAAAAGGTGTGCATGTGTTCACATGTGTGTGCACCGGAAGGGAGGTGCTGGTGTGTGCTTCATGTGTGAGGCCTAAAAATGCAAGTGTGCCCTGCAGGGGTGGGTGGATGCAAGTGGCACAAGCAGGTCCGTTCGCTGGTTTGCAGGGGAACGAAGGTGTGTACATGTGTCACTGTGTGTACACATGTATGGCCGGTCAGAGCTATATGCACATCAGCTGTGCATAAATATATGTCTGTGTAAGGATGCACATGTGGGACTTGGGCTCACTGGTGTTCCTGTGAGGTCTGGACATGCACGTCTGTGAGGAACAGGGGGGCATGTCCACGGGAAGGTTTATGTGTGTGCGTGTGAGGCCTGGGCCCATGGGCTCGGGTGGGAGTATGGGTGTTGAAGGCGTGTGTGAGCTCAGGCTGGTGTCTGCATATATGTGGGAGGTTGGCCTGTGGCTGTGTACAAGTAGGCTGCCCGCACACACACACACACACACACACACATATGCACACACACACACACACACTCACACAGTTGCCCACCAGGCTATCCTGATACCTACAGGCACACACCAGCTCCCTCATACAGACACACACCCATGTGCAGATGTGTGCTCACTCCTGTCTGCAGACTTCCTGTCTTTCTGAGTGTGCTTTTGCGCTGGGGATGTGGGGGGCTGGACAGCAGGAAGGAAACGTTTGGGGCTGCTCTGGAGGACTGAGGCTGTCTGCTGCACTTGTGCAGGGACCCCTTCTCAGCTGGGTTCTGGCACCCACGGAACCAAGGATTCCCTGATCAGCTGGGAGCTGCCTTTCAGGGTGCGAGCAAGCCTAGGTTTCGGGAGGACTGCGTCAGGGTGCAGTGAGATGGAGTTGAGACATGACTCAGGCGCTCAAAGTGAAAATAAAAGTGATGTTTTGCCCCAAGAGGAGATGGATATCTTCAGACTGGGTGCTGTGGGGGTGACTTGTCAGGGAGAGCCTGCATGAGCCTTCTCAGCCCTGCTGTCTGCCGGGGTGCTTGGAGGGATTGGGGCAAGGGCAGAATTTCAGGGGACAGGGAGCCCTTTCGTGGCCATGGCAGGAAAACTGAGGGTGGCAGGCATGGCCAGGCCTAATCTGATCAATTTCAGACCTTTTCCTTCCACAACCATCAGTGCTCTTAACCTTTTTTAGGTCACATATTCCTCCAGGAATCCAATGAAAGTCTAAGTCTACCTTCCCTAGAAAAATACAGAAACTTACGAAACGGTACAGGCAATGTCACGACTTGCAGGACATAGGAAAAGCTAAGGATGGGCCTGAGGTTCAGGCTGCTTGTATGGGAAAAAAAAAAAGATGAGGCTCTAAAGCCTGGATCTAAAAGGCCTGGGTGCATCACTGAGGAGACAGGGCTTTCATGCTCTGCGTGCAGCTTCAGTCCAAGTGCCTAGTGGGACAGGAAGTGGCAGTGCCCACAAGGTCTGGACCTCACCACCCATAGCACTGTGACACTGGGGGGGCTATAGCACCTCTTTCCCCCCACCTGTAACCTGGAGATAAAAAAGGGCTGGGAGGATGAAATGAGATGGTTCTCATAAAGACATAGTGACAAGCCTGGCACACTGGGGTCATTGTTGCCCTCAGACGAACAGGCTGAAGCTGACCTGCCACGTCTTTACCTTTTGTCTGGAGTTTGCCCAGCTTGGCAGAGGGGGCTGACCAAGCCCTGCCCCCCACCCCACCCTCCCAGGCTGGCAGGGATATGCAACAGCTCCTGTTCTGTGGGGATAAACAGCGAAGGTGCCTGCAGGGCCCATCCTTCAATTGGTGACCCAAGGTCCCTGTCAGCCGGGACACGGCTGTTACCACCCAGAAACCGAGCCCCCGTTCTGGGAGCCCACTTCAGATCACTGGCACGGTGACTGCCTGAGGCAGCTGGGCTGGCCCTCCAAGGGGACATGGGGGTCTTTGGACCTCCTTCTGAAGGGCCCTGGCTGCCCAGCTGGAGAGGAGGACACGTGCCTCTCGAGGGCTTCCTGGCACCCTGCCCAGTGAGGCCTGGCTCCTGACTGCAGGCCTTTGAACAGCTCGTGGTAGGGCTGGCAGTCCGTCCCCCGCCTGGTGGGCAGCCAATGGACGGGGTGTGGGCTGGAGTCAGGGCCCTGGGGCCTCTTGATGCCACTAGACGAAGGTCGCACTGCGGCATGTGATCCACATAAACCAGGAACTTGATTCCAGTTTCCCTAGAGGGTTGAGCTGGGTCTGTCTCTTGGGACCCGGAGACTAGCTCACTTCCTCCTCCCTTGACCCCAATCCTCCTTCCTCCCATGGGAGAGAGAAATGGAAGCCCAGACCTTAGGAGCACAGATGCTTGTTTGGAGGCAAAAGGCAGGCTGCAGCGACGCCGGCTGCAGGGCCAGAGTGGGCCCGGGCAGTGGGACCAGAGCTCCCCCGCAGACCCAGCCTTCTCAAAGACCAAGATCAGGGGAAGGGGTTGGGTTCCAAGGGGTAGAGAAGGAGGATGCCTCCACCAGCCTTTGACATGCTCTGGGCTTTGGATCCCACTCCCAGGAGAGGTTAGTTAGAGCGGCAGAATTACCCTGCAGCCTGTGTAATCACTGGGGGGCACAGAAGGAGGCTCAGAAGGGAATGTTACTTGAGAAAGGGGTGCGGGAGGAGGGAGGGAGGCTGGAGAGCTTGCAACCCACTCTTTCCTCTCTAGAAGCAGGGGCCTGAAACTGACTTAAGGACGGTGTTGGGGCTAGGGGAGGGGCTGCAGGCACCAGCAAGGTTGCCCAAAGGAAGGGGGAGGGCTACCTCCAGAGCCCCCCCAACTCCTCTTACCTCCATGGCTTTGTATCATGAACGAGGCTTAGACTGGGATGATCAGTGGGGGACACTGGGGACCAGAGGCAGCTCCCTGCGCTGGGCGGGGGTCGGTGGGGGGGAGCCCAGGGTCCTGGGTGCTTAGGTTCTCTCTTGGGACACAAGCTCTAACATCTGCAAAATGTGTTTAGCAATCCCACCCTTCCCCGGCAGAGCTGTTAGGAGGATCGATGGTGTAATATTGGAGAGGGAGAAAATACATGGGCATCGATGTACTCCCCCCACCAAAGACCGGTATTGTGCTTTTATTTTGCTTCTAATAACCTCTCACCTTCACAGCACTTTGGGGCCGGTGTGGCACTTCTCCACCCATTAGCTCTGAGGGAGGCAGAGAACTTACTCGCCCATCTTGCAGATGAGGAGACTGAGGCTTGAGAAGATGGAATGACCAGCTCGGCAGACTGGTGGCAGCTCTCAGGCTTGGGTTTGGGTCTCCAGCACCCTGCGTGTGGGGGGAGGGTTGATGAGAGGGGCCGCTTCTGGTGCCCTGTCTGGGGAACACTTCCAGGGAAGAGGGGTGTGGCCTTGTGGGTGAGGGAACTCTGAACTGTCACTTATATATGTCCAATCATGGTTCTCCTTCTAATTTGAGGCACCACCCTGGGTGGATTCCTCGTCCTTGGTGTACCTCAGCTTTACCATCTGTGACATGGGGATCAGAGCACTTCTGCAGATGCTGAAATGTGCCGTTAGAGCTGCTACCCTCTTTAGCCTCCGTCTGTGGAAGGCACCCTTGAGGAATTTCGGGCTTCCAGAACACCAGAGCTGGGAGGACCATAGACACTGTCTCTCACAAGCATCAGCGGTGGAGCCAACGCCCAGGGAGAGGTGGTTTGCCCAAGGCCACAGGGAGAGGCAGAAGCAGGGTCTGGTAGGGGACCAGATGGTGTGCAGGGGCCAGAGGCCAAGGATGGGAAGTTGGGGGGCAGGTGGGAAGGGGACAGCCTTTCCTCCCTCCTCCTCCGAGCCAGCAGAGCGGAAGGCACGCACATGTTCTGGTGCATGCCGCAGGCCTCCGCCTCCACACAGCCTGAGACACACTGACACTGCCGAGCTTCCCTCCCGCCTGCCCGCCTCCCTGCACAAGCGCGCGGTGACTGCTGCCAGCACCCCTGCAGTCTTGGGCCCCGGTCCTCTCAGTGGGGTGATGGCAGAGCCTTGGAATGCAGCGCCTGCATCCTGTTGCTAGTGCACGAACACACACACACACACACACACACACATACACGGGTGCATGTGGACATGCAAGTACACAAACACACTGGCTCCAACAGGGCATCGAGCAAGAGTCTTACCTCCCAGTGCAGGGAGAGCAAGATGATGCTGGCTAGGCTTCTGGGCTGTCTCTCTCTCTCTCTCTCTCTTTCTCTGCCCTTGCCTCTCGTCCTTCCCTGTGTCTCTCTGGTCTCTGTTTCTTTCTCTCCCCTTCCCTCTTTTTTGTGCTGGTCCCTTGGCCACAGTCCACCCCTCCTGCATGCATGTTGCCCGTGTCACGGTCTCTTCCGAGCCTCTCTCTGGCACAGTAGGAAGCCTCCCTCCTCAGGCCAGCCTGATGCAGCCCCCTGAGCATGTCACAGCCTGCTGACATCCAGCCCAGGCACTAGATCTAGGTCCTCGTGGGGCTTAGCTGCCCACCAAGACGTCAGGTGGGCCTGTAAGGCCGGTAGGACTTTCTGTGCTGGAAAACGCTGACAGCCTTGGTGTCTTGGCATCACATAAAAGGAGGAGCACTTCTGTGACTCTTGCATCCACTCAACAAGTATTTCCTGAAAACAGACTCTGTTCCCAGCCCCAGGCTGAGCCCAGCAGATACCACATGCCAGACTTATGTCATCTCTGCCCCTTTGGGGCTTACGGTTTAGTGAGAATCTGACATTAATTAAATCACTTCAGATATTATTATTTAAATGCAACTGGTTAAGGGCTCTGAGCACAAACATGAGGCTATGAGCTGCAAAGAGACCTCAACTAGTTGGAATGAGGGAGGTATCAGGGAAGGCTCCCCTCAGGAGGTGACACTGGGGAGCTGGAAGCTGAATAAGAGTCAGTCAGAGGGAAGAGGGTGGAATAGTGTTCCTCAGAGTGGGAACAGTGCAGGCAAAGGCTTTGAGGTGTATATTTTGATGGAGCATGTCAGCCCCAGGGAGGTTGGTAGACCTACTCTTCTTAGGCCTGCTCAACTTGCCTCCAACTTTTGGATGCCTGGGTACTAAAAGGAATATTAAAAACCTATAGAATGTCTAGAAGAGGGGGCCTAGGCAGGGTGGCCAAGGTCTGGAAGCCAAATTAAGTGAGAGAGGGCTGAGGAGCTGGGGGAATTTAGCAGGGAGAAAAGACTCCTCGGGGGTGTGTCCTCTCCCCTCATCTCTGCAGGGGCATCATGTGGCCCCAGAGATGAGACAAGGCTGCTCTGTGTGGCCCTGGAGGGCACAGCAGGACCAAAGGTGTAGAGTAACAAGGAGGTGGGTTTCAGCTCAGCGTAAGGAAGAACTTCCCGATGGTCAGAACTGCCCTTCTACCGCCCAGACGGACATGGCCTTGGGAGATAGTGAGCACCCTGCTAGCAGAGAGATGCATGCACTTCCACAGCCCTCTTCTCACCCCGTGCCTCCAGTTCCCTCCTGCCCTGCATCCCTGTCCTCACCTGGTGAGATGCTGTGCTGCAAACACGAAGTGGGCGACGGTTTCGGGGCCAGAATAGCCTCAGTTCTGCACAGAATACCAAAAGGAAGAGCGCTCCCTTGTCTTAGGGACGGGGAAATAAGGCCCAGAGAGGGTCAGGGCCTTGCCTGAGGTCATACCAGCCAGTGACACATGAGGTTTGGGCGCTCCAGCCTCCTTCCAGTCCAGTGCTTGGCTTTTTACCCCTTGGAGCCTCTCTCTCTGAAGCTCTGAAAGTCTTTGCTGTGTACGTGTCCATGGAGCCAGGCCAGGAGGCCCTTGGAGCCTGGGGAGAAAGCAGACCCTCAGCCTTTTTCCTGCTTTGCCTGCTCTGATCCTGTCACCAGGCTCTGTGGATATATATATATATATATATATGTATATATATATATATATATATATATATTTACACAGCAGGTTCTTATTAGTTATCCATTTTATACATATTAGTGTATATATGTCAATCCCAATCTCCCAATTCATCACACCACCACCTGTGGATTTTTTTTTTTTTTTCTTTTTTGTAACCCATTCAAGAAAACCCAGGCATAGCCCAAACAAGGAATATGTTGGAACTTTTGTTGGTTCAATGTTCCCTGAATCAAAGAGACTCTTCTGGTTCCCAGTGCTTCTGTGTCCCCCACAAGACTTCTGCTGGGTTGGCGCACGGCAGGCCTGGGGGGTTGTGCAGGATAGCTTGAAGACACTGTGTCCCTGCAGGATCTTTTGGAGTCTGGAAGTGGGCGGCTGCAGCGGCTTGGGGAGGGATGTGTGGTTTCAGAAAAAGGTCCTAGGATTTCTGGCTCTCAAATGCTAGTTTGCGGAGTTTGGGGCAGAGCTGCCATGCTGAGCTGGGGAGAAGAGAGAGAAAACGAAGTGGAAGGGGTCCTGAGCTGCCAGCCCCTACCATCTCAGCTTTATTTGCCGTCTGGTGACCTGCATAGCTGTGTTTTGTTTGTTTGTTATTAAAAATGATACTATTGGGCTTCCCTTGTGGCACAGTGGTTGAGAGTCCGCCTGCCGATGCAGGGGACATGGGTTCGTGCCCCGGTCCGGGAAGATCCCACATGCTGCGGAGCGGCTGGGCCCGTGAACCATGGCCGCTGAGCCTGCGCGTCCGGAGCCTGTGCTCTGCAACGGGAGAGGCCACAGCAGTGAGAGGCCCGCGAACCCAAAAAAAAAAAAATGATACTATTGCTTCAAACGAAAAAGATAAAGAGGGCTTAAAAATGATCAACAGTTGATTTCACAGATGGGTAAACTGAGGTCCCCCCAAAAGTGAAGGGAATTGCTTAAAGTATGTAGAGGTGGGTGTTTTGGAAACCAAGATGTTCATTTCATTTCTGAACAAATCTGGTCCCAGATTTTTAACTGTTTGAGGAATCTAGGAGCCCTCAGAGAATCTCATATGAGCCACAATCACCCCTGAAAACACACACTCACTCCAACTCACAGAATGTTGTATAATATTTCCCACAGATCCCCCCACCCTAACGCCCCTCTGTGGACCCCAAGTTAGGGCCCTCTGATCCGAGAGTATGGGGTATTGGAAAGAACAAAAGACGATGAGTCAGGAGTCCTGGGTTCAAGGTCTTGGCCTCAGTTTTTTTATCTGTAGTATGGGGAGAGAATGGACCTCAATGGCAAGATACTATTGCAGCTTCCGATGTAGCCACATGTGGCCCACACTCTGACCCCTGCGGTGGAGCTGCTCTGGTGGCCAACCCCAGCTCTGTCCCTTCCTCCAGCCATTCAAACCCCATCTGCTCTGGGTTCCATGCCCCCAGGGCTTGCTCTTTGCCAAGTGATCAGATCAGCTAACCTGGGCTGTAAGTTACTGACCACCAAGAGGTATTGGAAGCTAATCCTCTCACAGATAACAGGTCTGTATACATTTGAGCAGGAACGTTCCTTTTTTTTTTTTTTTTGGCCACGTGATGCACCATGTGGCATTTGGGATCTTAGTTCCACAGCTAGGGACTGAACCTGTGCCCCCTGCATTAGGAGCACAGAATCTAACTACTGGACCACCAGGGAAGTCCCGAGCAGGAACTTTCTGAAATCACCCCAGCTTGTCTCAGAGAGGCAGAATGCTTAGGTATATTAACCCAGAGTGGGGAGATTTGGGGGGAGGAGAGTGGACTTTGATTAAGAGGTGCCTATCACATAGCATCCAGGCAAGATGGTGAGTAGCTAGAAATTTGGGACTAGCATTCTGAAGAGAGGAGGGGCAGTATAGAAGCAGTTTTCAACCTTGGGTGATGGTCAGTGGCTTTCATCATTTTGGGGGGGATGGGTGTCAGGGAATCCTCTGTCAAGCTAATGAAAAATATACATCCTCTGCCCAGAACAATGCACAGACATAGAATAATTTTGTTAAAATTTTAGGTGTGTTCGTGAACGCGCAGAGCCTCCCCAGAGATCACAGCTTATGGTCCTGGGTAAAAGAGATGGAGGGGGAAGAGGTAAGAATGGGTGGAGAGCGAACAGGGAGCAGCGATGCTGAGGGGAGGAGGGATGAAGAAGTGAAAGCACTGTCAGCAAGTGGCGGGGGGGTGGTCCGGGGAGAGTGTGGCAACCCAGAAAGAAGAGGGAAGCTGGGTCTCAAAGCTGGGTGGTCAGTGGGGCAATCAAGGCAGATCAATCAGACCTAGTGGGGGATGCCGGAGCTGGCAGGGGGCTGGGGGGACGGGCCTGGCACAACTTTTCTTCCAGGGAGCCCGGAGGTGGGAACCAGATTGTGGTGGGTTCATGGAGTGTGGGAGGTGGGAAGAGGAGGCGGTGGATGTCGGACACTTGTTCTGGAAGTTTGGCAGCAACAAAGGGAGGAAGGAAGTGGCCCAGGTTGCTGGGTCGAGAGAAACGCTCTTGATTTTTTTTCAATTTTTAAAGTTTGGTAGAAGGAAGGTTGTTTATTGTTGCAGAATGTGGGAGACCTGGGTGTGTTTGAGGAAGCAGACAATGAAGGGAAGACCCTAGAGATTGTCAGGACTCCTGCTCATCAGACCCCCAAGGAGGGCAGAGTGGAGAGAGGGTTCAGTGACTGAAGCCCCGTAAGCAGTGTCCCCACACCCACAGGCAAATGCCCTGGGCTCTGGGAGGCTCCGGCATAAAGGAGGGGAGGGTTCCTTTAGGGGAAGTTGGCAGTAACCAGTCTTGGGTATCAGGAACCTCTTCTTATCACTACGTAGCAGACACTTCTCACAGCTGGCCCAGGAGGAAATGGGGCTGGGGCTCCTCATCTCCATTTTTCAAATGGAAGGATAAGCAAGTTGGCAGCCAAGGACCCAGGCCTTCTGAGTCCCCATCTAATGTTCCTGGTGCCGCCTCTGCAGCCATGTCAGCATTTTGGGGTGTTTTAGGCCAGAGAGGGTGATGAGCCTGCTGTGGGTGGCAGCCAGCAACTCCCAGGACACTCTGCTTACCAGGCAGCTGAGAAGCGATCTCCCAGTGTGAATCTTGCTTCTCATGGCCCATTAGCACGTCCGCACATTCTCAGCCACACTGGACCCACTATCACGGCAACCTCCCCATCCGTCAGTCGGAGAACCAGGTGCAGCCTCCCTGCCTGCCCATACCCAGGGACAGGCTGCTGGGCCCTGGGGAGCACCCCACCCCCTCACCATGGCCTCCCCACACCTCCTGTCCTGGCTTGCTCCTTCCCCGAGCTTGGCAGACAAGGTCCAATTTTCCTCTGATGATGCTGGCTGTTCTCATCACTTCGGAGATCATGATGCCTATAAAAGGTGTTGTTTCTTGAGCATTTACTATACTCCAGGGACTGGGCTAAACCCACTGCATACCTTACTCTCTCACTGGATCCTTGAAACAGCTGCTCAGGGTGGGTACTATTCTTACTTACATTTTACAGGGGAGGAAATAGTCTTACCAAGGTTAAATAACTTGCTGGTAAGAGGCTGAACCACAATTTGAACTCTGGTTTGCCTGGTTCAGGAGCGCCTGTTCTTATCCACATAAAACCTCACTATCCAATATGGTGTTCACTAGCCACTTACAATGATTTAAATGAAATAACATTAAAAATTCAGTCCTTTAGTCCCACTAGCCACACTTCAAATGCTCTATAGCCATATGAGGCTAGTGCCTGTCACAATGGACAGCACAGAATATTTCCATCATCACAGAAAGTTCTGTTGGACAGCTCGCTACAGAATATTGAAGGTGGAAAGGCCTGTGTACCTTTTAGTCTCATGCCCACCCCACCCCACAAGTTGCAGATGAAAAAATTGATGCCCACGCTGGGCCAGACCCCTGCCCAAGACCTCCCAGCAAGGCTGAGAGCTGAGGTCTTGTCCCTCCAGTGTCTATCTTACACACGCACCCCTCCCTGCCCACATTCTGTGACCCTCTCCTAACATGGGTACTTACCCAGGGTGACTCACGTGTGCTTTGTCACACCCAGAGCCTCTTGGCATCACATACACAAGGGCACTGATGGGCTGCTGACACACACCTGTGGGCAGACACCCCCCCACCCCGAACCCTTTGCACCCAGGAACGCTGTCACAGTCACTCCCAGTACCCCCCATGGACATCTCCCACTCACATAGGGCCCTCGCTTGCAGGCCTCATCCCTTCCTCTTGGGACCCCTGGTCGCTCCCTCCCACCCTGCCCTCCCCACCTTGGCCTCCTCCCCTTTTCCACCCTGTCCTGTTTCCAGGCTCCTACCCACCCACCCACTGGCCACCTGCTCAGCTCAGGGCCGTGGGAGGAGTGGGTTGGCTCTTCCTTTTGCCAAGGCTGCTGGGCTGTGGCCACTGGCTCATGCGGGACGAGAATGCAGAAACATGCCTTTTTTAAACAAAAGATAAAAAAGAGAGGAAGTTAGGGCTGCGAGCTTGCTGCCCACACTCTCATTTTGCTGCAAATTCTCCTCTGCCCCTCCTCTCCCTGATCCCCAGCGCCGGGACAGGCAGGGAGGAGCCTTTCCACTTGTGGATGGAGACCTGAGGCTGCGTAGGTAGAAAGAGGGGCTCCTTGGCCCAGACCCTTTCCTCACCCCATTCAGGCATTTGTGTACCTGGCACTGTGCCCAGTGTTTTGCATGTGTTACCTCCCTTAACCTCCCCAACAAACCCAGGAAGGAGATATTATTATAGACCGCATTTTATAGGAGGAAACAGACAGTTGAAGGGCCAAGTTCAATATCACACAGTCGGGGCTCAGTCACGATCAGATCACAGGGCTTTGTGAGCCCAGAGCCCCTGCTTTTTAGGGTCACACTCTCTTGCCTTTGGTGGAGTCAGAAGAACAAGGGCAGGTGACCTGGATTCTCTTCACAGCCTCGAGAGGATAATGCCTGCTCTCTTGAGGCTTCAGTTTCCTGATCTGTGAAATAAGGGATCATAATTCCAACTTCACAGGGTTGCTGTGAGGGCCAAGGAGCTTAGTGGTGAATGTGCATTTGAAGGGAAGACATCTTCTGGGTATGTGAGAGGCTGTTGTTCTCTGGATCAGTAGCCCTGAACTGGATTTGATAAACTCCTCGCTCTGAGAATCTGCTAAAAGCTATGCATTCTTGCCCCAGAAAAAAATGCATATGCCTACGTTCAGAGACACAGGGTTCCTGCAGCTGCTCCGCCCTTGGCCTGGGCCCCTAGTTAGAGCCTGGGATTTACACAAATCTTGGTGCTGTGTTTTGAGGAGGAAGTTCAGCAAGCGTGCCTTCTCTTGTTTTATAGACATGGCTCTTAGGTCCTCAGTTCCTGGGGCAGAGCCCAGGATCATAGAGCCTCTTGAGCCTCTCTGCACAGAGCCCCATGTGATGGCCCATCAATGCTGATTTCTAGGGGGACCAGGCATTTAGCAGGACTTCCCCAGAAGGCGGGCAGGGCAGTGCCAAGCTGGCTGGGAAACAATCACTTGGGCAGCCTGTTAACTGAAAATACTGATTTCTGGGCCCGCATCTGAAGGTTCTGATTTGGTAGGTCTGGGAGAGGCCTTGGAATATGTTTTTTTGTTTTTTTGAAATTTATTTTTGGCTGCATTGCGTCTTTGTCGCTGTGTGCGGGCTTTCTCTGGTTGTGGCGAGCAGGGGCTATTCCTCGTTGCGGTGCGCGGGCTTCTCATTACTGTGGCTTCTCGTTGCAGAGCACGGGCTCTAGGCGTGTGGGCTTCAGTAGTTGTGGCATGCGGGCTCAGTGGCTGTGGCTCGCGGCTCTATATGTCAGACTTCCCTGGTGGCACAGTGGTTAAGAATCCGCCTGCCAATGCAGGGGACACGGGTTCAAACCCTGGTCCGGGAAGATCCCACATGCCGCGGAGCAACTAAGCCCGTGCGCCACAACTACCGAGCCTGCGCTCTAGAGCCGCGAGCCACAGCTACTGAGCCCGCATGCAGCAACTGCTGAAGCCCGTACGCCTAGAGCCCATGCTCTGCAGCAAGAGAAGCCACCGCAATGAGAAGCCCACGCACCGCAACGAAGAGTAGCCCCTGCTCGCTGCAACTAGAGAAAGCCCGCACGCAGCCACGAAGACCCAATGCAGCAAAAAAAAAAAAAAGATTCCCAAGGCATTCTGAAACAGCCAGTTTGATAACCATCGATCTAATGTCTTTATCTAGAATGGAGTTTTTTTTCTCTAGTGGAGAAATTATATTTCTCCCTCCCTGCCTCACATCCTCCCTTTCTCCCTCACTCTATCCATCCATCCCTCCATCCAAGTTAATTAAACTCCAACTCTGGCCCAAGCATGAGCTAGATGCTGGTGAGTGAGACAAGCCCTCCTTCTCTGCTCCTCCTCTCCCTGGAGTTCACAAAACCTTTCCCAGAAGTGACCCCTTGAAACATTCTCTCTCCTGGGGCTTCTGAGAATCATGGCCTCCCACTGGGCAGAAACCTCCCTGTTTGGGTAGGGTGGGCACCTTTGAGAGACCAGTGTGTGTACCTTCCTCAGATATCTGTTCCTATTCCTAAAACCCCAGACTGAAATCTTCTCCCTGTCTCATTTCAGAACCTCTCACCTAAATCTGCCTCCTGTTCCTATAGTAACATTTATGGAGGCCCTGTTAGTAGGTAGCATTGGGTACCTGGGCATGGGTGTGGAGAACATCCCAGTCCTGGCCCTCAGGAACCCGCCGTCTGGTGCACAGATGAGCTGAACAAGCAAGCACAGTCTTAGGCTAGATGGGGAGGTGTGGGGTGCTCTGGGAGCACAAACAACGGGACATGTCGCCAGGAGGCTTCTCAGGGAGGGGCACCCGGTCTGCTGCTCTCTCCAGGCGGAGAACAGGCAGGGCTGCACACCCCATGGACGGTCTGTTGCTGTGCCCATGAATTCTGGCCTTCCTCAGCTTTCCTACGAGGTCATATTTCCTGGTCTCTAGCCCTCCTCCCAGATCTTTCTTACTTATCCTTCGCCACAGTTTCCCACCCATTCCCTTCATGCTGCCCGGACACGAAGAAGCCAGTGACACAATGCCCAGGGGGTGTGTAGAGCAAGCATCTCCGCCAGCCTGCGGGCTTTCTTGGTGCCTGCCAGCGTCCGCCCCTGCTCCCATCAGCCTCATTTTTGTGGCTTGGACCTGCCTGTGTGCTTCGGAGAGGGGATCAAAGTTTGAAGGATATGGTGGGGTGAGGCCATTTCAGGAACCTGGGCATTCAGGCCAGCAAGCGGCAGGCTCCCTGGGTGGAAGAGAAGTCAAAAACCTGGGGGAGGAAATACCTGAGTTCTAGACATGACATGGCCTGTAGCTAGCTGTGTGACCTTGAGCAGTCAATCTACCCTGAGCTACACTGAAGCTCAAAATCTTGGGCTCCGCCTCAGACTTAAGCAATCAGAACCTGTCTTTTAAACAAGATGCCTGGGTAATTCATATGCACATTAAAACTGGGGAAGGCTGCCCAGGAGACTTGCTTCTTGACATTAGCCTGTGGTTAAGGTGGTAATGGTGGTGACCACAGGGGGCCTCCTCTGTGATGTGAAGGGGTTGGACCAGCTGACCTTTGTGGTAGAGGGTATAACATGGCACCTAGATGACAGATCTAGCCCTCAAACTAGTTTTGTTTGGCAAAGTACTGTGTTTAAATTTTTTGGAATAAGGTACCAGTATTTAAAAATTGGGAAATGTCACGAAAATACCCAGACTTCCAGTTTTTCTCAAAAAATCAAACAATCTGGGAAATGGGCCACATTCCACATGGCAACAATGTCTTCTATGAGCAGTGAAACCCACAGCCCTTGCTCCAAGTCCTCCCAGCCACAAATACGTTGAAGATAAAAACTCAGGAGTCTCTTAAAACATGAAAAACTGCTCAGCTTCGCTCTTGATATGAAAATTCCAAATCAAATCTACACTGAGTCACCACGTTCCACATCTCACTAGCAAAGATATGAAAGTTTGATAACACGTTGTGTTGACAAGGGTGGAGGAAAACGGTCCCCTCACATACTAGTACGAAAGTCAGTTGGTACACCTCTAAGATGGATCATCTCTCATTATCTATCAGAATTACCACACAACACCTACCCTTTGACCAAATAATACCAGTTCTAGAAGTTTAGTCGAAGACACTTGAACACATGGGAAATGTAATGCACACATACAAGGTTAGTCATTGCAGCACTGTTTGTAATAGCTATAGATCGGAAGTAACCTAATTGCCCATCGACAGGGGACTGGCTAGGTAAGTTATAGGACAGCCACATGATTAAATGAAGAACTCTTTTTTTAAAAAACATTTATTTATTTTTAAATTTTTATTGGAGTAGAGTTGATTTACAACAGGAACTCTTTATGTTATAATACAGAAGGAGAATCTCTAAAAAATTTCTGGGGCTTCCCTGGTGGCACAGTGGTTGAGAGTCTGCCTGGCGATGCAGGGGACACGAGTTTGTGCCCTGGTCCGGGAAGATCCCACATGCCGCGTTGCGGCTGGGCCCGTGAACAATGGCCGCTGAGCCTGCGCGTCCTGCGCGTCCAGAGCCTGTGCTCCGTGGCGGGAGAAGTCATGGCAGTGAGAGGCCCGCGTACTGCCAAAAAAAAAAAAAAAAATGTCTGAAAAAGAGGAGAATGTAGAACAGCATGCAAGGTCCAGTATCCAGTATTGGGGAGAGTATCTGTGGAAAGATGCTCTGGTAACACTGGCCATCTCTTGGGAGGGGACTTTGGAGACTAGGGTACAGGGATGGGGAGGACTCTTTTAACTATCTACACTTTTGTACCTTTTGAACTTTGAACCATGTCAATGTGTTACCTGCTCAAAGAATAAAAAACTGAAAATTTCCAGGGACCTAGATTCTGTGATTCTAACACTGCATGATTCTAATGTTTTAGAATTCGGTGAACCTAACTTATTAGGACTCTACAAGTCTCATGTCTCATGAGGCCAAGCTCCTAAAGATTTACTACCAGTGGTACACCTGGGTCTCCGGGCCTGCTCCGTCCCTGAATCGGGCCCCAGCAGCCCCTACGAGCCCAAGCAGCACTGAGCGAGGGCTCCCTCCCAGCACGGTGCAGCTGCACGAACTGTGGTGTCTCTTGGGAACGCAGCCCTTGGGCCCTCCCTCACCCTCTTTGCCTTCTCTGTCCTAGGGGAGCCTTCTCAGTGGTGCGCAGGTGTGTGAAGGTGCTGGCTGGCCAGGAATATGCTGCCAAGATCATCAACACTAAGAAGCTCTCGGCCAGAGGTAGGCGGTGGATCCGTGCCTGGCCTGCCCTCCGGGGCTCTCCTCCCTTCAGCCCTCCCTCTACCCCTTGGGTTAGAACCAGGATCTGGGTCTGTCCGCCTGGATGTTGCTGCTGTCAGAGGTGGGGGCTCTTCTTCCTGTGGGTATGATGAGAATAGACACCTCCATATTCCTTCCTTAGAGGGTCTGGGCTGGAGGCCACAGCCTCTCCCACAAGCCAGGTTCTCTGCCCCTCATCCACCCGTGCAGGTAAAGACTAAGGTGCTAGGTAGGCCTTCCTTTCCCTGCTTTTCTGCCGCTTGCCTCCATTCTCACCGCCAGACCTCTGTACCTACCTTTCTCTCTACCTGGATGTTCTTACTTGGCTCCTTACAAGGATAGCTCTTTCTCAACCTTCAGGTCTCAGTTCAATGTCACATCCTTTGAGAGACTTCCCCGACCCCCAGACCTGAGGGGGACTTCCCCATTTTATATCTCTCATTACTGTTTCCTCTCTTTGTGGCTTTCTATCAACCTGGAGCTATCCCACTGACTGGCTTGGTGCCTTGTTTAATATCTATGTTCCCTCATGACCATAAGCACCAAGAAGGTGGGAGTGGCTCTCATTCCCTATATACGCCCAGCACCCAGGACGGCGCCCGACGCGTCTGGGGGCTCAACCAGTGTCCTGTGAACTCCAAGTGCACTCGGCTTCAACCAAACCAGTCCACCGTCTGGTCCCTATATACTCCCTTGGACAGTGGCTTCCAAGCCTGGAATCCCCTGGAGAGCTTCAAACACTCCTGATGCCTGGATCCCGCAGGTTGCGATTTAATTAGTCTGGGCTGCGACTTGGGTTTTGGAAATGATCCCCAGGTAATTCTAATTAGGAAGTGGTCCTAAACCAGTAACATCAGCATCACCAGGAGACTGTTAGGAATGCAAATTCATGATTCCAGATATAAGGAATCAGAACCGCATTTTTGTTTTGTTTTGTTTTGTTTTTTGTTTGTTTTTTTGCGGTATGCGGGCCTCTCACCGGCGTGGCCCCCACTCCGCTGCGGAGCACAGGCTCCGGACGTGCAGGCCCAGCGGCCATGGCTCACGGGCACAGCCGCTCCGCGGCATGTGGGATCCTCCCGGACCGGGACACGAACCCATGTCCCCCGCATCGGCAGGTGGACTCCCAACCACTGCGCCACCAGGGAAGCCCCAGAACCGCATTTTAACAAGACACTGGTGATTTGTATGGACGTTAAAACTTGGAACGCCTGAACAGAAGCTTTGCTTCTTGCCCTTAGCATGTGGTTAGGGCGGTAATGGTGGTGACCATAGTCAGCGCGTTGGGGAGGATTATCTTCAAAGATCTCCGCGCTAGGGCTTCCCTGGTGGCGCAGTGGTTGAGGGTCCGCCTGCCGATGCAGGGAACACGGGTTCGTGCTCCGGTCCGTGAGGATCCCACGTGCCGCGGAGCGGCTGGGCCCGTGAGCCATGGCCGCTGAGCCTGCGTGTCCGGAGCCTGTGCTCTGCAGCGGGAGAGGCCACAACGGTGAGAGGCCCACGTACCGGAAAAAAAAGAAAAAAAAAAGATCTCCGCTCTGAATGGTGGGTCTTTGCTGCCTTGGGGACCCCCAGTGGGTGGAGGACGTTCTGATGGGTGAGGCGGGTACAGGTGCGGTCTGTGCAGCCCATGGCTTGTGCAGCGTGGAAGACATCGTGTGAGGGATTGGTGAAGTGTCCACGTGTTTGCCTGGCATAGTGGCAGCTGTGTCTGGGCCAGGGCCCAGCAGGTGTGATTTCACAGAGGCTGGCACAGGATGCACATTGTCCCCCGCAGGCCTCCCAGCATGTTCCATGTTGGACTGTGTGCTGCTGCCTTTCATCTCTCTGGCTCAGGTTGCTGGGAGCCCAGTGCTTTCTCCTAGTTACTGAACCCCCCCCCCCCATAGGCAGACCAGTGTCCTTCAGGGACGAGAGGCTGGGCTGGGGGTGGGGGTGGTGCTCTGAAGACCAGGGCCCGCCATGCCACACAGTCCACATGAACGCTGGCATGGAAGGGCGAGACCTGTGGAAGGTCAAGGGCCAGAGCTGGGGGCAGGGAGCCAGGGCTGGCAGGAAGGCCAGTAGGAGCGCTGCCTCACCCAGTTGCTGGGACTTGCCTTGCCGTTGCTGTGTGACTAGTGGCTGTCTGGTGCCCTCTCTGTGCTTTACATCACTATTGATCAAGGGAGATGTCCCAATCCCTGAGATACAGAGGGGGCGGGACTAGAGCCACGGCTTGGGGTGATTGGTTGGGTTGCCCCCAAAATGAGGGAGGGTCAGAAACCAAGGTCTTGGGACTTCGCTGGTGGTCCAGTGGTTAAGGCACTCCTGCCTTCCAATGCAGGGGGTGCAGGTTCAATCCCTGGTAGGGGAGCTAAGATCCCACATGCCTTGTGGCCAAAACACCAAAATATAAAACAGAAGCAATATTGTAACAAATTCAATACAGACTTTAAAAATGGTCCACATCAAAAACATCTCAAAAAAAAAAAAAAAAAAGAAAGAAACCAAGGTCCTCCCTGGATTCTGGGGAATCTTGGGCCAGTTCACCACATTCTCAGAGCCATAAGCACACAAGCACACGACAGAAGGAGATAGATGCATATGGGGGGAATGGAGGGAGCATTGCCTATTTTCTGGAAGGTGACTAAGCGTTCCAGGGACAGTGTGGACTCTGGGCTGTGCAGTAACTGCCCCCTCTCTGGATTTGAGGGGCCTTTGAGCTGCTGGGAGGAAGGCGCTCAGGCCTAGGTGAATGTGAAGTGTGGGAGTGGGGAGCTTCTGAGAGAACCTTCCCAAAGAAGTCTGCCAACTGCCAACGCTTTTCTCCCCAGCAGGAGATGAGGGGCAGAGCTTCTTTTAGCAGGTTTCTTTGTTTGCCACTCACAGTGCCTGAGGTGGGGAGTGGTTTGATGCTGAATATTTGGCAACACATTCCAAGCTTCTCCTGCTGGCACTCCCCCCACCCCCCCCACCCCCGTGACTTTGGCAGTTCCCAGAGGGGGAGCATGCCCCCGTGGGGTGTCGGTTCACTCCCCAGGGAGCTGTGTCTTCCCCCTCTCCACGGGGTCAGCCTCTTCTATCAAACGTTTCCCAAACCCCAGAGAGAATTTTTGTGTCTATTTTTAAACTACTCTTTTATATAAAATGCTCATAGTATAAACAATTCGAGGAAGCCATAAAGACATGAAATGAAGGTAAAAATATTTTCCTGTCCCAGTCCCTGCCAAATCCCCCTGGGGGCCTTTTGAAAAATACAGCTGCCCCAGTTCCACCCCTGAGGGTGTGGGATTCAGGAGGTGAGGCCCAAGCTCTTGCATTTAAAAAGTCCTGTCAGCAGTGACAACAGCCAGTACACGCTCAGTGCCAGCTCCCTGCCAGGGGCTCTGGAAGCTTCCTAGCTATAGCCTCGCCAGGCAGGCACACACAGAATTCATCAACATTTTAGGGCACGCTGGGCGAGAGGATGCGGCTGGTGCCGCCGGAGGTGACTGGCCCTCATACAGCAACCTCCGTTAGCCCCACTGTCCACCTGGGCACTGAGGGGTCACTTCCTCGGCTCCCCGGCCATCAGTCCCAGGACACAGGGTGGGAAGCACGGGGTGAGATCATTCAGGCTGCCCCTGAGCTTCAGGTCCATGCAAGGTAGCCTTCGAAGAGGCAGTAAGACACGTCTTTCCGGTCTCTCTCATCTCCTTGCCCACCCCTGCCTGGCACTCCTGGCCCTCGGGATTATTTCTCCAACCTCCTAGGATCTGGAGGCTCGTTGAAGTCCTGTGGGGGGAGGGGACATTTTCTGTTCCGAGACTCAGAGGTCTATTTTCTGCCCTGGTTCCTGTGCCTCTAGCCAGAATCCCGCTGCCCACCTGCCTGCTAGAACCCACCCCCTCTGCAGGCAGAGCCCTCAGGCTGCCTGACTGCACTTCCCGGGGCTCTGCTTTGCCGCGCTCTGCCCTGCTGATACTGTCTGGCCCCAGGAACCTCTCCCCAGAGTTTCCACCCACCTGCTGCCTGCCGAGCTCTGGGCAGGGCTGGCCCCCTTAACCCCAATATCTTGCCCCCAGGCCTGCCCCAAGGGACAGAGGGAGAAGATTCACAAAGCATTTATCATAATGGGCATTGGGAGCAAGTCTTCCTGGTACCCAGGCAGGAGGCTGCAGACTAGCTTCTCTCAGACCCCTCACCGTCATGGGCCTCTACTGAGCTGGATGGATTATTTTATCAATTGTGAGAATGGGAGGCAATATAGTACAGTAATTATGAACATGAGTCGAAATCCCAGCTCTGCCACTTCTTGGCTATGGGAACTTGGACAAGCTGCTGTGTGGCTCTAGGCCCTGGGAACAAGGCAGAGACCAGCAGACAAGGTCTTGCTCTCATTGCACCTGTTTTCTACAGGAGGGAGACTGAAAAGAACATTAAACACACAAGTAGGCTGGGTAATTTCAGGTAGCAATGAGTGTTACAAAGAAAATAAGACAGGGTAATGGGGAAGTGATGGGGCTGGAGGGACATTCAGAAAAGGCAGCCGGGGAAGCTCTCTGAGGAGGTGACATTGTGCTGGGACCTGCCTGAAAAGGAGGCAGCCATGAGAAGACGCAGGAGAAGAGTGTTCCAGGCAGAGGGCGCATCAGGTGCAAAGGCCCTGAGGTGGGAAGGGGCTTGCAGTGCCTGAGGCCGCAAAGGAGGCCAGTGTGGCTGGAGCTTCAAGGCCAAGGTGAGGTCAGACCCAGCACCCAGCAGTCTTCCTGGATGTGGTGAGGAGTTTGGATTGTATTATAAGTACATTAGGAAGCTGTTGGCAAGTTTGAAGTCAGTATCTAATTTATATTTTAATAAGAGGTCTGTGGCTGCCCAGGACTATTGGCTGGGGGTTGGGGGGAGTGTTCAGGAGTAGTTTCTCAGAGCTCTGAGTTGTAATAAGGCTTGATCACCTTGATTTTGATAAAGAGACTGCTCCTTTAGCACTGGGCCTCGGTTTCCCCATCTGCCTAATGGAGCAAGGCCTCAGAGGTCAAGAGGAACTCAGTCCCTACGTTTCTTGAGGTTCCCTACATATTAGGAAATGAAAACATTTCAGAGTTACAAAAGTTATTGTATAAAGTACATGTTTACATTCAACAAATTAATGATTTTAGCGCTGAAATTTGCAATGCAGTGTAATTCTACCATGCACAAGATTTATAAAAAGAATTAGTTCCTAGCTTTTCCAGCAGTGAGGTCTGGTAACCAGGCACATTTTCTTTTTTTAAAAAATAAATTTATTTATTTATTTATTTTGGGCTGCATTGGGTCTTCGTTGCGGTGCATGGGCTTTCTCTAGTTGCGGTGAGTGGGGGCTCCTCTTCGTTGCGGTGCGTGGGCTTCTCATTGCAGTGGCTTCTCTTGCTGCAGAGCACCGGCTCTAGGCTCGTGGGCTTCAGTAGTTGTGGCTCGCGGGCTCCAGAGCACAGGCTCAGTAGTTGTGGCACACGGACTTAGCTGCTCCACAGCATGTGGGATCTTCCCAGGCCATGGCTCGAACCCGTGTCCCCTGCTTTGGCAGGCGGGTTCTTAACCACTGAGCCACCAGGGAAGTCCCCAGGCACACATTTGAAGCTGTGTGACGAACGTTTTCTTCTTTCAATCCTGTCAGTGTAGCTGCTCCCGGGTGACCTCGCGTGGAGAAAAACATCAGAATTCTGGATTTAGATCCTTTATCCCTTGAATGTGTAGCCTGGGTCAGGAGGCCCCCAGCCCCCACTGATAGGCCCCACTTTGAGCTGCCTGGTTTCTGATTCTGCTGGGGATGGGTGGGTGGGGGGCAGGGTTTGGAGTTGAGGAGGGTCCAGCCTTCCTCAGCTCAGGGATGGACCTTGACCAGCCCTGGATGGGGATCCCCCTACTTTGCCTGGGAATCAGCTTTCCTCCCCCCGCCCTGGAGGATATGGAAGGATGCAGAGAGGGAAGAGGAACCGGGGGATACCCCTAAGCCTGGACCAGCCTCCCCTCCCCTAGCCTGTAGCCGCCTTTAGCTGGGGAGTGGAGCTTCCACTCTATGGAAGGAGGATTGGTCTTAATTGCTTTGCTGATGGAAAAGCCACATTTCAGTATTGATCTTGGTTTCTGCAGCCCTTGGAGGATGGCTGGTGATTCCTCTAATGGAGGGGGAAGGGGAGAGGGGAGCTGGCTGCCTGGAGACAGGGCTGGGACTTTCTCCATCCTCATCATCCTCCCTGGTGCCCACCTGCTTTGGAGGGGCCATTCAGAGACAGGGGTTCTAGTCCTGGCTCCGCTTCCAAGTGTCTGTGTGAGTTCCCTCCTGTGGGCCTCAATTTTCCCATTCGGGAATAGGGGGCAGGTGGAGGAGGTGGTGATGAGTCAGGGTGTGGAAAATGGGACAGCACCGGGTTGTTTTTCGTTGTTGTTTTGTTTTGTTTTTTGCCGTGACACACGGCTTGCGGGATCTCAGTTTTCTGACCAGGGACTGAACCTGGGCCACGGCAGTGAAGGCCCGGAATCCTAACCACCAGGCCACCAGGGAACTCCCTGACTTAAGGTTTTAAAGCTTACGCCTGGACCCTGACTGCCTGAGTACAAAGCGTGCGGCCACTGCTCACCACAGTGTGACTTTGGGCCAGATACTTAATCTCTCTGAACCTCTGTTCCCTCCTCTGTAAAGCCAGCACGGTGGTAGCACCATCCTCAGAGGACTGTCATGAGGGCTTACATAGTCTGCATTTGCGACTGGCTCCTTTTATATACCGTTTTGTTTTTTAAAATTAAGGCATTAAATACCGAATTGGAGAAAAGCACCAAAAAGGAAATTGCAAAATGCTTAAAGTGGGGACCGTGATGCCCATGGCCCAGGGCTGTTGGGAGGACTGAGTGGGGTCACGGGTGTGATTGCTCTCAGCAGCCTCAGTATCAGAGACCACAGGTGCAGACCCCAAGCAAGGCCTCTCTCCCAGGTGGGCAGGGAAATCCAGGGGATTTGGACAAAAGTCCTGAGAAGCAGATGGGAGATCTCTGAGTAAGCCCTGAGGCTGCCATGGCCAAGTTCTACCTGCAGATTCTTTGGGGCTCTCTGTGTCCCCGGTCCCAACTCCTCTCACGGGAGGTGGCTTCTGTGAATTAATACAGCCCTTCTCCTGCAGAGAATTCCCACTCCCTTAGAAAGTTTCGTTCATTCAGTCGTTTGTTCTTTCATTCAGTTATTTCTTGAGCACCTACTATGGGCCAGGCATTTGGGTAGATGCCACAGGCACAACAGAGACCAAGTCCTCGTCCTCAAGGACAGCGATCTCCCTGAGACAGAATGGGACGTGCTGTCCAGGGGCCCCGAGAGCACAGAGGAGGAGCCCCTACCAGCTGGTAGTCAGGGCAGGCTGCCAGGAAAGGGCGACATCGAAGGATGGGTAGGGGTGAATGACAGCCGGTGAGGAACAGGTGGGAGGCTGAGAGGGAGCTTTCCAAGCTGAGAGAACCGCGTGTGCGAAGGCTCCAGAGTGGGAGGGCTGAGCAGCGCGTGCCTGGAGAGGTGAAGTTCAGCAGTTCAGGCCGTCTGGGGTGTAGTGTGAGGGGCAGGGCTGGAGGAGGGGCAGCTGGAGCCTGTTGTGGGAGTGGGGATGTTCCAGGCTGCCTGGAGCTTGGCTCTGATACAGGAAAGAGATGCCCCTCGTTTGAGAGCCCTGAAAGCCAAGGGAGGGGAAGGGACTTCTGCGTCACTGCAAACCCAGCCTCTCTCTCTTTCGCTGCAACCCACTGCCTTCCTGGAGGACCCAGAGGCTCTGCCCAAAAGGCGAGCTTGCCCGGGGGCCCAGGTGCTGCCCTGGGAGGTGGAGGCTGTGAGGAGGGAGAGATGGGATGGGTGGAGGCTCCTCCCTCACCTGGACTCACCTGGGCATCTGTGTTTCAGACCACCAGAAGCTGGAGCGTGAAGCCCGCATCTGCCGCCTGCTGAAGCACCCCAACATTGGTGAGTGTGGGGGATGGGTGAGGGGTACAGGTGGGGCCTGGCCCAGCTCCCCTGCCTGCCTTGGTAGGTGTTTGTTGAGGGGAGCGGGTAGCTGCTCTCTTCTCGGGGACTGAGGCGATAGAGGTGGGAAAGGGTGTGTCTTGGTTTCCGTACTCCTCGGAGAGCAGCTTGGTTGGGGAGGGAAGGTGAAGAAGGGGCCCTTCCTCCCAGCCCACGCTGCCAGCAGCCTCCTTCAGAAAAGCTGTTTCAGGAAAACTCCCCAAGCTCTGAGAGAGACAAAAATAGGCCAAGCTTGGCCTTGACCGGTGCAGCCCACTCCCCAAACCTACCCCCACGCTGAGTCAGCCTGGCTCCGTGGCCCTGCCCACCTGCATAGACCTGCAGCGCCGGCCTCTCCGAGGCCAGCCCCAACGCGGCCCCTGCCCAGGGTGGACTGAACACAGGCTGCATGGAGCGGCTGAGCCCAGGGCGGGCAGGATGGCACTGAAAGAGCACATGGCTACCTGATCTCCCCTCCCCCACCCCTGCACAACTTGGGGGCTGCGTCCCAGCCTGGCAGCGTTCTGAGTCATGGAGGGGAGGGAGTGCAGAGTCTAGATATAGTTCTGTCAGGGAACGGCTGTGTGACTTTGGGTAGGAGCACTACCCTCTCTGAGCCACTTCTCCCATCTTCACAAGGAGGGGACTGTCTGGACCAGCTGGGCATCTTGTTAAAAGGTAGATTCTGGTTGAGTGGGTCTGGATGGGGCCTGAGGTTTTGCATTCCCAACACACTGCAGGGTGATGCCACGGCTGCTGGCTCACCAACCACACTTGAGGAACAAGGTCTAGGTGCTCTGTAAGGAACATTCCAGCTCTGACAGCTACCAAGCCTTCTCCCTCAGGAGGCAAGCATCTCTCTATGTCCAGGGCCCCAAGGGTTAACTTCCCTGATGAAGAGAAGCATCTCCAACTGCTATTTATACCCGGAAGGCACCTCCCCTTTCCCAGTGCCTGGGAAAAGGAGCAGAACTGTACACACGGCAGCTAGAGGTTCCAGGGCTAGAACCGGAGAAGGGGTGGCAAGGTGGCTGGCGGGGAGCAGCCCTGGTTGGATCCTGGCACCTGACCTGTTTATGACCGTGCGCAGCTCCTACCCTCTCTGGGCCTCCAGCTCCCCAACTGTACAATGGAGGGGGTCATGAGTGGTCGCTGACTATGTAATCCCATGGTGCTCAGAAAGGCCATCAGTCCTGGAGGAAGGAGGTGGGGAGTGTGTGCGTGTGTGGCGCGCGCGCGCACGCGTGCGCCACTACACAATTGCAGCTGTCTCAGGTCAACGCTGCCTCCTCCTTCACCCACTCATTCCCAGCTCTAAAGGGGAGGAGTAAGTTATGGGCTCTGGGGCTGACAGACTGCAGCTCAAATCCTGGGTTTGCTGCTTAATTGCTGTGTGATCCATGACATGTTGTTTAACTGCTCTGAAGCTCAATTTTCTCATCTGGAAAATGGAAATGATACATAGCTTGTAGGATTATGATGATCACATAAAGCATAGTACAATAACAACCCCCCGTAAGTGCTTTATTATCATTAAGCTGCTCCACTTTTTCTCAGTCTGTACCCTCCCACAGAGCAACCTTACCTGAAGTCTTGCCTCTTGCCTAAATCTTCATATGATTCTCATTCCTTTGAGCCATGAGGATTTTGAGTCGTCAGTTTGGGGCATTATATATAACACAGTGGTTAAGAGAGTGGTGTTTGTAGTCAGACACACCTGGATTCAAATCCCAGCTCTGCCTTTTTAAAAATTTATTTATTTACTTATTTATTTTTGGCTGCGTTGGGTCTTCGTTGCTGTGTGCGGGCTTTCTCTAGTTGTGGCGAGCGGGGGCTACTCTTTGTTGTGGTGCACGGGCTTCTTATTGCAGTGACTTCTCTTGTTGCAGTGCACGGGCTCTAGGCGCACGGGCTTCAGTAGTTGCGGCACGTGGGCTCAGTAGTTGTGGCTCACGGGCTCTAGAGCACAGGCTCAGTAGTTGTGGCGCACGGACTTAGTTGCTCCGCGGCATGTGGGATCTTCCCGGACCAAGGCTCGAACCCGTGTCCCCGGCATTGGCAGGCGGATTCTTAACCACTGCACCACCAGGGAAGTCCCCCAGCTCTACCTTTTATATGGTGTTTGAATTTGGGCAGGCTATGAAGTCCTCAGACTCAGTACCCTTCTCTGTGAAATGAGGATAGTCATGCTACTCACTTTCTAGAACTGTTGTGAGGGTTAAGTGAGACATTGTAAGTAAAGCACTTACCACAAGCCTGGCAGGTGGTAAAATCTCAGAAATGGCAGCTATCATCTTCATCATCGTCACTGAGTCATTTACTCCATTTGTTCACCTGATGTCAAGGGCATCCGAGGCCCCACCATGTGCCAAGGCCTCTGCTAGTCTCTGAGGATGTGCGGAAGGGATGAGGATGGGGGCGATTGCCCTGGCGGTCCAGTGGTCAGGACTCCTTGCTTCCACTGCAGGGGTTCTGGGTTCAATCCCTGGTCAGGGAACTAAGATCCTGCAAGCCGTGTGGTGCAGCCAAAGGGAAAAAAAAAAAATAGAAATGGTGGGGAGGGGGGTGGCTGATGGACAGGCACGTGGAGAGCAGAGCTGAGATCCAGAACAGGAAGACACTCAGAGGAACTTGAAGCTATTGTTAGGCCTGGAAGTGTCCTTGGAGGGTACCGCTTCCTGAGCCTCTAAGCATCTCAGTTCAAAGTAGATTGGAATCTGCCCAAAGAAGTGCAAAGAGGTCCAGATGTGGATGCAGAACCTGAGAAGTGGGTCCGTGCCCAGAGAAACTAGGCTGAGTCCTACTCAGGCTGCTTGGTGAGTCCAGCCAAGGTCACTGCCCAGCCACACACAGGGGACTAGGTCAGGGAGGTCCCTGGCTCAGCACAGGTGGGTCCAGCTGTGCTACGCACAAAGCATTTACCTCCTAGATCCTGCTTCGGGGAGGACAATACTCTATTCTCTGTACCATTAGCACCTGCTGTTGAGGCAGACCCGCCCCTGAACCCCAAAGGCCGCCCCAGGGAGCAGGAGACAACATGAGAGTTTAGCAGGTGATTTGGGGTGGCCAAGGGAAGTGAGGTTAGTCAGTGATGAAGATGATGATGTCTTCATTTATTAAGTTCTTCCTAGTGCCAGGCACGGTGTTGAGTGCATTAACTCCCCACACCAGTCCAGTGCAGTGGTGTTAGCACCGCTGCTAGAAGAGGAGGCTCAGAGAGGTTATGTAATTTGCCCAAAGTTACACAACTTCTAAGAGGTGGAGCCGGAAGGCAAACCCAGAGAGTCTGACTGCAGAGCCCATGTTCTCAGTCCTTCTGTGACTATCAGGAGTGTGCTGTTGGGGGGCGGGGCAGTGGCCAGGGGGTCAAATAGACCCTTCAGTTTCAAAGAAAACAATGGTAACTGTTGGAAATAGGACAGGAGTGTCAGAAGTTCATGAATCCAGCTACACAAATGAAAACTAGGTTACAGATTTGTTTGCTCTTTGACAAGCAGTGATAGCATAAATCAATGAGCACAGACATGTCAGTCTCCCCACCAGGAGATGGGACTGTCACATAGGCCATGGCCCTTGAATCCTTGCCTCTCTTGGGCTCTGGGTTGAGTTTTCCCTGAGGACAGCTTCCATCCACGGGAGGCGAGGTTTTGTGTGTGAAAATGAAATGAGGAGTCCTGTCTCCTGAGCTCTGAGCCGTGATGCAGCCACCTCTCAGGGATTGAAGCCAACTCCAGTATCATCCCGCAGGTGGAGGCTGGAATCCAGCCCATATCCCCCTCACCTGGCTGAGCAGAGGGCCAGCCTTTTACAATCAGCACAAAGGCACCATCTGAGCTACAGGCAGCTCTGGATACGCCCCTCACCCCCACATTCTGTCCGTTTCCCTGAGCCCTGAGGACCTTCTCTAAAAGGGGCTGAGGCTCCTGGCCAGAGGGTAGATCTGGAACCCCAGTCTTCTTGGAGCTCCTCCGAAATGGCTGTTGACCCAGCTCTAAAAGCTCTTTTTGAGACGGTTCTGGATGTAACTTGGCTTCTCAGAGCTTCTCACACTCAGGAAAGAGGAGTTAAAACACCTGAGCAGAGTAGACGGGAAGGAGTCTGCTGCCCAAGAATCCTCTTGGCGGAAAGGGTGTTTTTCAAAACTTTGCCCTGATACACTGTTAATGCAAGTTTATGGTAGATGAATGAGAAGACTAATAATTTTAGAGGTATCTCCTATAACCTCAGCATCTAGAGCTAACATTGATGATATAGGCTTCCATGTAATGTCTGATATCTGTACCTTCTCAAGTACATCTAAACATATTACCTCAGGTCAGGTTTCTTAGAAGCAGAGCCTGAGGCAGGGATTCAGGTGCGTGTGGTTTACTGAGGGTGTGCTCCCAGGGGAAGCCTGTAAGGGATGGGGTGAAGCAGGATGGAGGGAGGGGAGGGAACTGAGCAGAAACGTGGCCTCAGGTCAAGTCTAACTCTGACCTGGTCCCAGGTGGAGGGTGCAGTGGGGAGGCTTCTGGAACGTAAACATCTGGAGTTGTCCCTCCTTGAGGAAAGGCCCTTTGCACAGACTCTGCCTCCCCACATTAGTCCATCATTGGCTGAAGGCTATAGGTAACCATGTGGGCAAGGTGGCTCTGTCAGCAGTGCGCTATTCTCCAGAGAAGGAGGGCAACTGTGAGTGGTAAGCCAACCCACTGCTGCAGGATGGCTGCACCATCTTATTAAAGGGCGTCTGGGCAGGGCACCAATGTACAGTTGTCAGATTCTGCACTCAGAAAATACAGGATGCTCAGTTCAAGACACATACATTTCAAAAGTCAAGCCTATCTTTGCTTTGAAATGCATTAACAAATTGAAATAGGTTAAAGGACGAAGGGATAGATAGAAATATAATAAAGTAAGTATAATAAGACATTAATGATAGAACCCAGGTGGTGGGTACTTGGGTATTCACTTGACTCTTGACTCTGTTTGAAATTTTTTTTTTTTTTTTCCTGTACGTGGGCCTCTCACTGTTGTGGCCTCTCCCGTTGCGGAGCACAGGCTCTGGACGTGCAGGCTCAGCGGCCATGGCTCACGGGCCCAGCCGCTCCGCGGCATGTGAGATCCTCCCGGACCGGGGCATGAACCCGCGTCCCCTGCATCGGCAGGCGGACTCTCAACCACTGGGCCACCAGGGAAGCCCTGTTTGAAATTTTTTATAATAAAATGTTGATAAATGATTAAAGCAGGATTATATTATATGTACTCTCAGGCTACCTACTTTTTAGTTTTGCTTTAAGATAGTTTAAAAACATCTTTCAGGTGCTCGCTTCAGCAGCACATATACTAAAAACATCTTTCAGTCATTATTTGTAAATATATATCATTTAAGATTTTTAAAAGACATTTTATTTAAATTTGTATCCCCTTCATCCTCCATCTCTGATCCTCCTCTCTGTAGACACACTCTGGGGTATTTAATGCCTGCTTCTCCAAACTTTATGTGCCAATATGAGGGCCATAAGCTCTTTAGGGGGCTCAGTATTGAGTCAGAAATACATGTACATGGCAGGAATTCAGATGGCACTAGGGCTTACAGAGAAAAGTCACAACGACCCACAACCCCAGCTGTCCCAATTCCCCTCCTCAAGGCACCCTCAGTGCCCACATCTCTGTATCCTTCCAGAGAGACTTATGCTGTACACAAGCTGAAATACATCCTTTCAGAAAAGGACTATGCATACTGCTTTGCTCTTTGCTTTTTCACCAAACAGCATAATTTAGAGACGATTCCAAACCAGTGGATACATGACTGCCACATTATTTTAACAGCTGTGTAATTTTCCATTGTGCAATGTACCATAATTCTTTGAGCCCACCCCCCCCCCCACGGCCACTTTTAAGTTGTGGTGCAGGGAAGGACATGAACTTGTCCTGGGAGAACTTGTCCTTGGCTGGCAGGGTGTGGGACCCCACCACAGAGTCAGCCCCAGGCCTTGGGCCCCCTTTTTTTTCCCAGAAGCTCAGGGGGTAATTTGGAAGCTCTGGGCTCCTGGGAGCTCTGCCTTTGTTCTTGGTAAATGAGGTATGAAGAGATGACAGTTTCTCAGCAGCCAGAACTGAGGGACCAATGTCATTCCCCCCTCCACCAGCTCTGCTGTCACCTCAGACCCGGAAGAGAGCAGGGCCATTAGCACAGGGCCAGCACTGAGTAAACATCGATTGTGTGCCTCATGGAATTCTCACAAGAAGGCTGCGAGTCCAGGAGTTTCATTCTCATTGTCCAGGCAAGGAAAGAGAGGCTCAGAAAGGGATAGCAATTTGGCCAAACTCACACAGCTAGCATAGTGACAGAGATTTGAGCTACAGGTCTTTCCATGACACTGGCCTTCCCAGCAGGGAAACTGAAGGTTGGAGTGGGAAGGGGACCAAACTTTGACCAAAGCATTGGTCTTTAGTCTTTAAGCCCAGGCATCTTTTGGGGATGCCTGATGTCAGCGATCCTGTGTATTTGTTCATGTGTATTTGTCAAGGCACCTGGCAACTGGTTTGTACTCAGTGACTTTCGGAGAAACTGGAATGTTGGTTATTTGAGGGGTGAGAGGGAGGCTGGGAGTGGGGAGCCCTGTGTCCTGCGTAACCAGCTGCCTTGGCCCCTCCTACAGTCCGGCTCCACGACAGCATCTCCGAGGAGGGACACCATTACCTGATCTTTGACCTGTGAGTCTGGCCCCATCCTGGGATGTAGAGTGGGAATGGGGACAGCCTTGGCAGGGATGACCTCACTGGGTCTCTTGGCCTGAAGAGTCCACATGCCTCCTAGGTTGGGCTGAATTACCTCTTCTGATACAGAGTTTCCCAAAACACGGTAGGCCTGGTTTTCCTGACACACCAACAAACACTTTTAACTTCCATCATCATATATTTAGTTTCATTTCTATTTGTGGCCAGTGATGCTGGTCTTCCAGTTTCTAGTGGTGATATAAAGTTTCCTTTTGGAATAAATTTAAAGTTTTTAAAGCCAGTCAATTGAATGAAAAGCAAACATGAGCTGAGAGGTCTCAGTGGCTCCTGGTCCCACGGGTAAAGGACAATACTTGAGACAATGGGGGAGTCTGTGCGTGTCAGGGTGGGGGGATGTGCAGCGGGGCTATAGGAAATCTCTGTACTGCTGCTCAAGTTTGATGTGAACCAAAAAATTTGTTCACAAAACATTTCACCACGTTCACCAAAAATTTAGCTACCCCCTCCCCCCAAAAGTAGTCTATTAAAAAACAAAAAAGCTCCAGTCGTTGGGTTTCCAGGAGCCTAATAAATCATAATGACGTGTTCTGAGTGTCCCACCCCCAGTTCTAACCTCAGCCTGGCTCTCCCCGAGGGTGGATGGGAGAGAGGTCAGTGGAAGGGTGGGCTGGAAGTCAGGAAGGGGGTTGTAGTGGGGAGCACCCCTGTGGCTTCTGGGACCCCTCCCTTTGGGCCTGAGGTTCTGAGGTCCCTGGGCCCCACTCTTGGCTTCCTGGAGACTTTTCCATGAGACGTGGCCCCTGGGGCCTCTGTGGGTGGTGACTCTGCCTGTCCCCGCAGCGTCACCGGCGGGGAGCTGTTTGAAGACATCGTGGCCCGGGAGTACTACAGTGAGGCCGATGCCAGGTGAGTGCCAGGTGCAGCCTGGCAATGGTGCCTGGGGGCAGGGCACTCCCTCCTGCTGGCTCCCCAGGGGAGGCCCGCCCTCACCCCCTGCCCCCTTCCTCTCTCTCTTCAGTCACTGTATCCAGCAGATCCTGGAGGCCGTGCTGCACTGCCACCAGATGGGGGTGGTACACCGGGACTTGAAGGTGAGTGACCCACCTGAGGGTGCGGCTCACCGGGAGCCTGCTCCTCCATCCCCTGCCCTTCCCTCCACCTGCAGAGCCAGGGGTGCTATCAGAACCCCGTTAGCTTCCCTGAATTGGGCTGGGTGGGGAATATCTCCCCCACTCTTCAGATGAGGAAACCGGGCTCAGGGAGGTGGAGCACCTGGGCTGGGGACCCAGGTTTCCCGATTCCCAGCCTCAGGTGCTTTGTGCCAGGCCAGGTGAGAGGCAGCTAGGCCACCAAGGCTGGCTCTGGTGGAGTCCAAATCCCAGGTGGGCCACTTTCTAGCTGCACTGCCTCACCTCCCTTATGGTGGGGGTTGCCATAGCAACCTCGTTACAGGGTTGCTGAGGATGTCAAAGGAGACAGCACAGTGCCCGGTACACAGACGCGTTATCAGTCTTGCTTCTGGGCCTCTGAGGGGAGTGGTGAGGTAGGAAAACAGGCTTTGGGGCCCTCCACGTCCTCCCTCTTCCCACTCGAAGGAGATGGACTGGACTAAGCAGATGTGGAGTCTAAGCTTGGCACCAGCTGCACGGCCTCGCCCGGTCAGCACATGCTTCACGGTGCTCCCCTGCTGGGCTTCAGGGCATCAGTGTGTGGTAGCTGCATAGCACCACCCCCATTTTGCAGAGCAGGAAACTAAGGCCTAAAGAATCCAGGGGATTTGCCCGAGAACAGGCAGTTCAGTTGTGCCTGAGCTAGGGCTGGAGCCCTGGGCTTCTGACCCCAGATCCCATGCTCCCGGTGGGCTGGGACCAAAACGCCACTCACTGCACCTCCTGCTTCTGCAGGTTGCCTAACCCTTCTAGGTGACTCTGCCAGGTGTCCATCAAACCTCTGCTTTTTGACTTTCAGTGACTATGAACTCACTTCTTATGGGGTAGCCCCTTGAACTACTAGGAAATGCTCCTTCAATCTTTCCCACTGTGGGGCTTCGCCTGTGAACCCCAGGTCTACCCTTTGGGGCCACACAGAGGTCAGGCCTCCAGCTCAGAGCACCCTGGAGGCACGTGAGTGGCTTTGTAGTAGCTCCTAAGGCTTCTGCGGGCTGTTCTCCTCCATTCCCCCCTAGGATGGGATTTCCAGGCCTTCCTCATCCCGGGTACCCTCTCTGGGCATCCTGCAGTCAGTCCAGGTCCCTCTTTGGGGTGCAGTGCTCTGACCAGAACCCCTGCTCACCTCTGACTGTCACGAGCCATCTGTGGCTCTGCACCTGAGCCCAGGTGAGCTCCCGGTGTCTCAGTCTAGACCCGCAGGCAAGTGTGCACGCAAAGAGAGTCTCTGGTCAGACTGCAGGGCAGCTTTCCCCTAGGGCCTGTTCCCATTAGAACCATAGCCCCTGCACGAGAGGAGGAACAGGGAGAGGCAGCACAGATTTAGGCCATTCCGGATAGATTAATTAGTGGCGCATTCATCAAATCAGGGCAGGACAGCTACTGAGACCCAGGACGTGTTGGGAACACTGTCCCCAGAGGACCAAAGAGGCCTCAACGAGGGGCAGAAGGAGCTATACTTGTTTGCATCCTGCCTAGTTTGGGGCAGTGAAAGGTCAGGTGTGGGACTCCTCGGAAGTCCCAGTAGGGAAGGGGGTCAGAAGAAACTAGCTGTCTCCAGGGACTCGGAGCCCCCGCTCTTCCTCCCCAAACAAAAAATATGAGTACTGATACTTATCAAGCATTTGTAGTCCACTGCGAAGTGCTTTACAGGGACTATCGTAGTTAATCCATGTGCCACCCCACGAGGTAAGCATCATCCCCACTTTTTGGAGAGGAGACTAAAGCTCAGAGACGTGAAAGAATTTGCCTAAGTTCCACAGCATAGAAGTGGCAGCACTGGGAACAGAAGCTAGGGCTTTCTAACCGAAAAGTTCCCACTTTTAATACCTCTCTGCCCTGAGGAGGGGGATTTCCTGTCTTCCAGACCCAGCAGAAGATGACAGCCTTCATGCCCCACAGGCCAGGTGGCACATAGGAGGCCCCACATCTCTCAGCCTAGAGTGGTTCAGAGCACGGCTCTGGAGCCAGACTATGCCTCGATCTGGTTCTATCGGTTACTAGCTGTGTGATCTCAGTCAAGTCACTTAACCTCTCTGAACCTCAGTTTCCTCATCTTTATACATGTGATAAATACTTAAGTGCCTGCTATGTGCCGCCCACTGTTTTAGGTGCTGGTGATACATTGGTGGACAGAACACATAAGAAACTCATATTGTACAGAGGTGACGGATAATGAACAAGCACATAGACAGATGGGAAAACACATTAGAAATTGTGATGAGATCTATGAAGGTAACAACAAGGAGCTAAGACAGAAGATACCTGGGGACTCCTCCTTTAGATAGAGTAGTCATGGAGGGCTTCTTGGAGGGGGTGACATGAAGGTGAGAGCTGGATGATGAGGAGTCAAACCTGTGACGCACGGAGGGAGAGCAAATCAGGCAGGGGGAGCAGGAAGTGCAAAGGCCCTGAGGTGGGAACAAGCGTGACTGTTTCAGGGGATGTAAGAAGGCCACTGTGGATAATGGAGATAATAATGCTTACCCCAAAGGGTTGGTGAGATAATAAATGGAATGATGTATGCAAAACCCTGAGCCCAGGGGCTGGCACATAGTGGAAGCACGATAAATGTTGCTTCTTTTTCCTTATTGTGGTGATGGCTGTTTCCCCGCTGCCCCACCCCCACCTCAGCCCCAGAACCAAACTCTGAGGGAAGGGGAAGGAGGGGTTGGCAGGTTGAAGAAGGGTCTTCCTATGGCAGAAGGTGGAGGGCTACAGTGGGGTAGTCCCCTCTCTGGGAAGCTCAGGGTTCTGTGTTTGGGGCTGGGGGTGGGAGGTGGGGGGTGGGCGGTGTGCCTCTGGGTCGCTCAGCTGCTCCTCCTGTAAGCCCAGGGCTCCAGAGGTGAGGTTCTGAATCTGTTCACTGTCCTCTGGCTTTTTCCTCTCCCCCTTTCCCTCTTTTCTCTGGTCCCGGGAAGCCGGAGAATCTGTTGCTCGCCTCCAAGCTCAAGGGCGCCGCAGTGAAGCTGGCGGACTTTGGCCTGGCCATAGAGGTGGAGGGGGAACAGCAGGCATGGTTTGGTGAGTAGGGGCAGGGGTTGTCAGGGGTATTGGGGGCCAGCCTTGAGTTGACACGTCAGCCGCTTAGGAAGCCTCTGCCCGAGCAGAGGAGGCGGCTATCGCCCCATCTGGGGCTCAGGGAGCAGAGCCCCCCTCCCTGCAGCTTCTGAGTGAGCGGGGGTCACCCACCCTAGCTCCCTGGGGGCCTGATGCAGGAACATGGCTGTCATTAAAACAGTATGTGACTTCTTCACACGCACATCCGGCGCTGTTGGCCAGGGGCTTCCATGAGTTCCCCTAACAGCCTGGGTGCTAGATTATTATCCTGATTTTACAGATGAGGAACAGAGGCTAAGAAACTAAGCAAAGTTGTCAAGGGAGATGAACAGGGGTAGAGCCAGGATTTAAGCTCAGATGATCCAGTGTGCTCTGAGATTTTGGCATAACTGAGTCCCTTCAGCTATCCGGGGGCACTTTTTAGTGGGCAATGTTATCAGTGGTTAAGAGCCAGCGCTCTGGGTTCAAATCCTGGCTCTGCTACTTACAAGGTATGTGATTTTGGGTGAGTCATTTCACCTCCCTGAGCCTTTGTTTCTTTATCTATAAAATGGGGCTAATAATAGTATGTTCCTTGGGGTGGTGTGAGGATTAAATGAGATCAGGCATAGAAAGTTCTCAGCCCTGCTTAGCACACACACTCATTACATAGGAACTATTCTTACAACTACTCGTTAAAACATTCTGGGTGTCCATTATTTCAACGCATCCTCCCAACAGTGCTGGGAGGTGTTTAGGATAGGAATCCCTAATCCGTTATTCATGGATGAGGAAACTGAGGCCTAGAAGGAAAAGAGACCTACCTAAGTGACTTAGGGCAAAGCCAGTGTTAGGGACAGACCTTCTGCCATCCCAGGACCAGCTCCTGGAAGGGGTGGGGAGTGCGTGAGGGTTCAGCTCAGCCTGGAACTGACAGGCAAGGACATTTCACCTCTAGAGCCACCAGCGATTGCTTGGTAGTGGTTGCCAGGAGCGTTGTGCTAGAAGTTTGTGACTCTGAGGCAGGACCCTGGGATGGATCAATGACTCTGCCATGAGGCTCTCGGTGCTGGGGGCGGGCGGGGGGGGGGGTGGTGACAGGTATACTCTGTCCTCGTCCACCTTGGTCTAGAGGCGTTGGTATCTTACCAGGCCAGGGCTTCCAGCCTTTGGCCGGCTCTGGGGGCAGGGGCCGTTTTCCCCATCTCCAGGGCAACCTCATCCCTCTTCCAGCAGGATCTTGTTCCGGGTTACTTACTTGCCAACCTCTCTGTGTATGTCTGCCTGTCTGTGTGTCTGGGGAGCAGGGTTCGCAGGAACACCCGGATACCTCTCCCCAGAAGTGCTGCGGAAGGACCCATACGGGAAGCCTGTGGATCTGTGGGCCTGTGGTGAGTCCATCCAAAGGCCCCTTAGTCCTCCTGGCTGCCTGACCCTCTGGTGCCCTGTCTGTCCTTTCCCATCGTTCTCCTCCCTCACCGCCCCCCACATCACTACTCCTCATGAGGCTGAAGGTCTACTGGTTCTCTCCTCAGGGGTCATCCTGTACATCCTGCTGGTTGGGTATCCCCCGTTCTGGGATGAGGACCAGCACCGCCTGTACCAGCAGATCAAAGCTGGCGCCTATGATGTGAGTGTTGCTCCTGTCTCCAGCCTCCCTGTCATCCCCTGTGCCCCATCCAGTGAGAGCCAAGGTCCAGTGAGGCCAGAGACCCGAGGATGACCCTGTCCCACCCTCCCAGCCCATTTAGGCCTCCTGCCACTCTCTAGCTATGGGGTGGGGATGGGGTGAACAGCAGGTGGAGCCTGAGGGCTGACTGGGGCCAGGCCATGAGCTGGCAGTGCCTAATGACTTGGGCATCTAAGGGATGGGATTTAGTCCATGGGGCCCCAGAGGGCAGAAGCAGCACCAACGTGGTGTGAGAGGTCAGGGGGCAGGCCCCAGGAGCCAGGTTCTCTCTCTATGTATAGAGAGATAGATAGATACATACATACGTATATAGATATATGTACACACACATACACACATATTATATATTATATATACAAATAGTAATAATAGCTAACACATATAGCAGTCTTCTAAATGCTTTCTATATATTACTACAGTCAATCCTCACACCAGTCATGACACAGGTACTATTGTTACCCCCATTTTACGGATAGGGAAACTGAGGCACAAAGAGGTTAAATAAATGCCCAGACCACTTAGCTAAGAAACGGTAGAGCTGGGATTTAAACCCGGGCAGTCTGGCTCTAGTGTCCATGCTTCTAACAACCAAGCTGTACTGCTTTTCTGCATGGCTGATGTCTATTGAGCTATATGCTACGTGTTCTATATCATATTTAATCCTCACAACATCTCTCAGGGTCACATGACTTGCCCAAGCTCACACAGCCCAGGAGGCAGAGCCAGGACTTGAAGCCAAACTTCTGATTTTGAAGTCTGGGCTCTAACCACTGTCTGGCTGCTTTGCACATAAGGCACAGCTTCAGAAGAGCAGAGGGAGGCCTCCTTTCCCCGGCCATTGTTCTGATTTGTCCTGGGTTCAGGGGACCCTGCGCCATTTCCTGGTTGTGGACGCCCGAGTAGAAGGACACTAGGACCCCTGCCTGCTCCCCTGCCAGTCAGGGGCTGGGGGATCGCAGGGGTGGCCTGGGGTAGGCTGGGCAAACCTGGCCCCTCTGCCCCTTCCAGTTCCCGTCACCAGAATGGGACACCGTCACCCCGGAAGCCAAGGATCTGATCAATAAGATGCTGACCATCAACCCATCCAAACGCATCACGGCCGCCGAGGCCCTCAAGCACCCCTGGATCTCGGTGAGCCTTCCTCAGCAAGGCCCCTCCTGGGAGCCCCTCCAGACCTCAGGAATAAGGCCCCTACAGAGGCCTGGCCCCTGCTTCTGGGCCTGAGGGCCCAGCATGGGGCCGACGGAGCTTAATCCAAGAGACACCGACCCCACTGTTGTTCTCAGGGGGAGAGTGGCAAGTGGGAGGTATTTTGGGTTGGCACAATGACTGGGGGTGTTACTGGCTTTGAATGTCCATTGCCAGGATTTTTTTTTTTTTTTTTTTTTTTTTTTGCGGTACACGGGCCTCTCACTGCTGTGGCCTTTCCCGTTGCGGAGCAAAGGCTCCGGACGCGCAGGCTCAGCGGCCATGGCTCACGGGTCCAGCCGCTCCGCGGCACGTGGGATCCTGCCTGACCGGGGCACAAACCCGCGTCCCCTGCATCGGCAGGCGGACTCTCAACCACCGCACCACCAGGGAAGCCCCGCCAGGATGTTTATACCATCCCCTAGAACAAAAAATCATTCCCCCAAGATGGCAGCCACATCCATAGGATACTCTGGATGGGGAGGGAGGGCTTGCCTTCCGCTCACAGACCTCTCCCCCACTCCCTTCAGCACCGGTCCACCGTGGCCTCCTGCATGCACAGACAGGAGACCGTGGACTGCCTGAAGAAGTTCAACGCCAGGAGAAAACTGAAGGTAACAGCAGGTCCTCACCCTCCACGCCCCCCGGCTGTGGGAGTAGCTTGGCCTGGGTCTCCGCAGTGGCCAAGAGACCCGCTCACTAGTTCTTTCCTTTGTTGAGTCAACAAGTGTTATTGAACGCCAGCTGCCTGGGCTGGGCAGTGAGCAGCGGTGAGGACAGACGAGTGATGGAGACGTTATGGGGCAGTGGTGAGTGCTGTGACCACATGCCCTGAGGCTGTGGGAGTGCATAGCAGGGCCATGGAGCAGGCCATGGGAAGGATCCCAGAAGCCTTCCTGGGCAAGTGTCATTTCAGCTGAGATCCCGAAGGATAAGCAGGTATTAACAGTATAGGGACAGATTGGGCAGATGTTCCAGACGCAGAGAAAAGCCTGTGCAGAAGTCTGGAGGCGTGAGCATGACCCCTTAGGGGGACTGCAAGTGCTTCGGCGTGGCTGGGAGAGGTTTCCGGGGGTGACATGTGACTGGGCAGGAGACCATGGTGGGGGTGAGAGACCCAGCTGCCAAGCACTGGAGAGGAATGGCTGAGGGACTAGACAGGGGTTGTGGCTCCAAGGAAGCCACAGTGTGACCCAGGTGGGCCCTAAGCTGCCAGCCTCTCAGCAGGTCTGTGTGTTCTCAGGGCCGTGACATCTCCTGGCCTAGACCTTGCCAGGGACCCCCTGAGCAGGTAGGAAGGGCAACCAAGGGGTCCCCAGCTGGTCGGAACAGAAAAGCCATCCACACGCGGAGTGACAGATGCTGAGGCCCTGGCTGCTTCGGAACCTCCTCACCAACTGGTCCCAGGCCTGGCATGGTGGCTCAGGACAGGGACATGGGCCAACGGGGTGCTGGCCAGCATGATGCCAGGAGAATTGCGTCTCACCCCCAACCCCGCAGTGGGAGCTGTCACAGAAGAAGTCTCAAAATGTCAGTCAGGGAGTTTTAAAATCATGGACTGTCAGACCCAGAGAGTGTTCAAATCAGACAGCAATTAGGACCAGGAGGGCCATTGGTCCCCAGCCCCTCCATTGACAGAGGAGGGTTTTTCCTCATTAACCCAGGGTTCTGAACCCAGGAGCCACAGAGGGGCGAGCTAGTACTGGAGTGAGGAGCTGAGTGCCCTAGGCAGAGGGTGGAGAGAGGGGGGGGGACCAAGGGGTGCAGAGTCTACTGTCCTTGCCCCGTCAGGAAACTTCCTTGGCCTTTAGGAGCCCCACCGACAGGTGTCCCGGAGCACAGCCACCAGCTCTGGCCAGGCCGGTGGAATCTATTAATATCTACTCCTAGGATGGCCGTGTACCCAGAGCGGTGCCAGCTAAGGCCTAGCTCATCCCTGCCTCACCCTTCTCCAGGGAGTTGGGGATGGTCTCTGGGCTGTGGGGTGAGAGAAATGGAGGAATGGACGGCAAGGGGCAGAAGGCTTTGGCTTTGTGTCTGAATGGAGCACCTGCCTCTCCTTCCCCACTCCCCTCCCATTTCTCTGTCTCTCCTCTCCCCCCTCACCTCTGGCCTCCTCTCCCCCAAACCCCCTCCTCTTATCTGTTGCAGGGAGCCATCCTCACCACTATGCTGGCCACCAGGAACTTCTCTGGTAGGTGGTAGGACCTCAGATTTCCAAATACATCCTGCAGGAGGTAGGGGCATTGCCATATGGGGTATCTGGTGCCCTCAGGCCAGAGGGCCTGAGGAGAGGGGGGCTGTAGGGGACCCCATGACTGGGGACTTAGCTCACCTGATGCAAACCTGCAGAAGTAGATAAAGGTCAAAGGTCATCAAGCCAAGGGCCCACCAGGAAGGGTTAGAGGTTAAGTCTGGCTCCCCCACCTCACAGCAGTGCTGGGGTTCTCAGGCTGGGCCAGCCAGAGGGAAGGGCCTCATAGATGTCAGGGTACAGGTCCAGGAGGGACTGACCGAGGCCCAGGGAGTAGCAGTATTCCTGTTCCCCACAGTTATGAAGCAGTGCCCGTGGTTTCACTCACGTGGTCTTTGTGACAAGGTGATTGCCATCCCTGTTTTCTGAGTGAGGAAACAGAGGATCAGGGAGGTAAACTCTGACCTGCCCCAGGTCACACTGTTAGAGGGAGGCTTTCAGTGCAGTGGTGACCAGACCCAGAGCAAGTGCCTTATCAGGCTGGGTCACCAAGGAGTCCAGGGTAGGAGGCTTTGGCCTTGGCCTGGGCTGGTTCAGGCAGGAAATGCCCAGTGACCTGTGGCATGTGGCCCCGAAGAGAGAAGGGGAGGGGATTAGCATCAGGACTTAGCAAGAAGCTCCCCTTGGCATGTTAGAGAGTGCCATGGCCAGCGTCCGCCAGAGGCTGCTCTCTGGGGAGCCCGGGGCGGCAGATGGGGCAGTTGAGCAGATAAAGCAAGGCTCACCCGAGGGACCCTCTGGTTGGGGCAGCTAGAGCTGCTGCGGCACGTGGCTGGCTCCACCGCAAGGGGTTGGCTCTGGGAAGCTACAGCCCTGGCATTGCTGAGAGGGTCCACCTGCACATTTAACCAGCTGGGAGAATGAGACCCAGGGCTGGGAAGACCCTGCAACTTCAGATTCGGGCTTTCCCTACCACACCGGACTGCCTTCCCACGCTCTCCCCAGGCAAGGATCCTGCAGTTCCTTAAACTGAAAGCTGAGCCACCCAGGCAGTCAGAGTCTTTTTTTAACAACTGAAGTGCCCCTAGGGCACTCTAGTCCAGAGCTCACAAAACAGAGCCCAGGGTTAGTCTCTCTCTCTCTCTCTCTCTCTCTCTCTCTCTCTCTCTCTCTCAATCTCTCTCTCTCTCTCTCTCTCTCTCTCTCTCTCTCTCTCTCTCTCTCTCTCTCTCTCTCTCTCTCTCGATGTGCTTGGGGGCACCAGTGGTGTTTAACAAATTTTTTCTGGCAAGAGTTTCCAGCACTTAAAAACCAGGAGATTTCATAGAAAATCCCAGATTACTGACTTCTCTTGAAAATCAGAATATGTGGCTTCACGGGGCCCACAGTCCTGTAATAGTGGGCTGGAGCTGAGAGGGGCCTCCTTGGAGGCTTGGGGGGCAAGTCCTCTCCCTGCTGCTGTGCATCCTGGTCTAGCTCACAAAGCCCATGATGATGGCTGGCCATTCGTCTCAGCTTCGGGATCCAGAGGTACTCCCCCAACCCCACCACTGCCTTGCTTCGCAAGAGGGAAAAGTTGCATGAGAGCCTGAGAGGGGTCATAGGTGGAAATGTGAGGATGACTGGGGAGCTGGAGAAGCCATGAGCCCCAGCCCTCCAAGCCTCTGGGGCATCAATGTCCAGTACCACCCCTCCTCCCCAGCTCACTCTCTCCAGGCCGCCAGGAAAAGGACTTACAGTGGCTACCATTTACTGAGCATCTACTACATACACGTCAAGTGCTGTGCTAAGCACTTTATAGATACTGTCTGCTTTAACTTAAGGCCATTTGCTTGAGGTTTGAAGCAGCCAGGTGTCAGGCTGCACAGGGCTGGTCATTGATCCCATTTCCTGACTGATGCCCTCTCCAAGGTCTCTGACCAAGAGGTGAGAAGGAAGGGAATGGGAAATGACAGGTGGGGCCTCCCTGAGAGCTGTTGCTCTGCTTTTCCCAGCCACCAGGGACACAGCCAGCCCCAGTGTGGGGCTCTGGTGTTTGAGGGTAGGGAGGCCTCTGCAGGGGATGGGTGCTCTGGCAGGGGTGGGCCCCAGAGCGGGGGCATCTGCTTCTTATCACCAGCAAAATGCAGCTTTGCAGCTGTCCAGAGTGAGTAGGCAGGGCTGGACACATGACTCCGCAGCAGCATGGGGCTAAAATTAGAGCCGGCCGGGGCGGGGAGGGAGCGTCCAGCCCCGGGCTGGGCAGCCGGGCCTCCGGGTTGGCCACCACTAGCACGGGTGGTGACCAGGATCTGGAGGGAATCCCCAGACTGAAACAGCAATCCCACGGTCCTGGGACACATCGGGCACCTCCCTCAACCCATGGAGCCAGAGGGTCACACTTGAGATTGCTGAGAACCCAGGCCCACTCCCACCCAACGGGCCACCGGCAGACCCAGGGCTGCCCAGGAAGGAAGAGGAGGGAGGGGAGGAGGTCTCCCCACGTCGCTGCTCCGGCTCTGTGCCCTCCGCTGCCCGTGGATGTTGCTCTTCCTCGCCCTGTGGGCCCTGGTGCCCTGCCTGGTGTTGGTAACCCTCTACTTTTTCTCCTCTGCAGGCGGGAAGAGTGGAGGAAACAAGAAGAACGATGGTGTGAAGGTAAGTCCCGGCCAGCACGGCAGGGTCTGCCTCTGACAGCGTTTCCGCCCACAGGTCCTGGCTTGCAGGGCTGGGACAAGAGCCAGGCCTTGCCGATGGTGTTCTGGGCAGATGTGCTCACCCGTGCAGCCTGGCATCCCCAGACCCGGACCTGGGCTACGGTGCCCACCCTCCCACCAGGATTGGCGGGGGGCAGGTGGGGGAGGGGAGGGTTGAAAGAGGGTGGGAGAGGCAGGTGGCCTGGGGTTGGGGTGGGCATGAGGGCCGGTCAAAGGAGATTTCTGAGGTTCTGGAGGACTGGTGAGTGAGTGGGTGCAAAGAAGGGACAGAGATGTCATGAGGGGTGACCTCCTCCTTCCCGAGTGTAGGCTGGCTGGAATGGGCCCCTGACCCAGTGCATGCCCCAGTCCAGCCTACAAAGCCTGCAGGGGATGGACAGCCAATCCTCTTGGCTTTGATACCCAGAGGTACCCAGCCCCATCAAGGCCTGCCGGTTCAGTGCTAAGAATCCCCTCCTCTGCCCGACCCAGGCCTGCCCCGTCCTCACCCCTGATGCCCGAGCTGCTTTCCTCCACACCCCACTGACCCCTCCCTCCCTCCTCTCTCTTCTCCCTCTGCTCTCTGGGGCCTTGTCCCCTACTTTCTGCCTGGTCCCCTACTCTCTGCAGCTCCCTCTTCCCCTGCCACTGGCTCGCCTTGTGGACTCTCCTCTCTCGAGACCCTGCCTTTTTCTGGGCTCAGAGCCCTGCCTGGCCAGGGCCCCAGGGCTGGGCTGTGCCCAGGACACTGGAATGTGTGGGATGCTTTCCAAACACAGCCACTCAGGTGGGCTGGTGGCTTCACGGCTTGGTTTGTAGTGGCATTTAGGGTCTCAGGCCCCTGGCTTTGGTCTGCCGGGGGTGGCATGGGAGGGGATCTGGGCTGTCTGCCTGAGGCCAGGATATGGCCCTCCTCTCTGCCCTTGGCCCTCTGGGGGCTTGAGTTTCCCCATAGGTACAGTGGGAGGGGGGAGGGCTGTGAACTCCATGATTTCCAAGATTTCAACTTTAAAAACAAACAAACAAGAAAAAATCATTTTCCCTTCTCATCTTGGGTGCTTGAGGAATATGTAATTATTTGGTTATCAGTCAAAGCCAGTGGTTTACAAATGGAACTCCTTGGAGCCCAAAGGTTCTGGGGAGGTACCTCTGGCAGCAGATGGGGAGAGATTGGAAGGGGGACGCCAAGCAGAGAGGATTGGGGGCTTCTCACACCCACTTCAGCCTGAACAGCTCCGTGGACCAGCCATCGCAGTGGCTGAGAGAGCCTGGGTGAGCTTACAGCCCATTATTTGAATCTCCTGAGCCTGTGTTTCCTCATTCAAGCAACGGGTGAGCAGGGTTTCCCACCTCCCAGGGCTGTCTGTGAGGATGAACTAAGATACTGTGCATTGAGGACTTAGCATGGTGCTGGCGTGCGATACATGCTCATGAGATGCTAGTCAGTAGTATTATCTTTTCTGCTTTACGTGTTGGACTTTCGGGTAAGATTTCTCTTGAAGTTTGCTCGAGAAAATACTTGGAAAACACAGATCTAAAGCCAGCCCAATTTATACAGTTGACACACAGCCATCCCCAATGCTGTAATGGAATCCAGAATTGAGTTTTGGCTTACCTGCTGTTTTGGGTTACCCATGAGTCACCCCCCTCCCCTCCCAATTTGAAAGGGTGATGGGGGGCTGTGCAACTTGCAGGGGAAGGGGGCAGGCTTGGAGCAGCTGGGGCTCAATCTGGCCCTAGTGTGTAGACACTGCGGGTACTGGGTCCCCTGGGGAAAATCATATTTGGGGGATATGGGGCAGAGGCCACAGGCGCTAGTGGCCTGGGGCCCAGGTAGGTGGAGGAGGAGGGGCTGCAGGAGAGCTGCCGCCGTTTGCTTGGCACTCGGGTGTAGCCCTGGCAAAGCCCTGGTCAGGGCCTCCCTCAGGCTGGGTCGTGGGACGAAGCTGTTGTCTGGCTCCTCTCTGGGCAAGGCCAGGAGGCGGAGGCTGTCTGAGGGCAAGGGCATCTCGTAGCGTGGCGGGGCTCTGGCTGGTCACTGCAGGGCCTTCCAGTGGGCACAGCTGAAGAAACCGCTGCTTCCTGTAGGACAGGACAGACCCTCAGTGACTTCTCAGGGTGGCCTGGGTGTGGAGGAAGAGACACTCAAAGGCTATTCCTGGCCCGACCCTTTCTCTGCAGCTCAACCTCCTCCCCTTCCTTGGGATGGAGGAGCAGGGACATCCAGCCGGAAGACGGGAGTAACCCAGGGGGATTTGCCCAGGATTTGGGGAGCCCGGCCTGCAAGAGGAGGGAGGTCCATTCATGTTTTTACTATGACTGAAAATGGACCTCAAGTCAAGAAGCCAGGGGTTTGAGCCTGGGCCCCACTGTTCCCTCCCTTGGGGACCTGGGCCATCAGTTCCGTCATCTGTGCAAGAGGAGAAGCGCTGTTTTCAGGGAGGCTGGTGAGAGGCTCCCACCGGGGTGGGCCTGGTGGAGTCGCATTGGGATGCTCCTGTAGCCAACATGTGCTCGGCCAAAGCAGGAACTACAACTCGGTCCCTAGAGACGGACCACTGATTCCACCTGGGGCTTCACTGAAGAAGCAGTGATCGGTTCCAACGCTGGAGGAAAAACTGGCGGGTTGGAGTTCAAGATATGACACAATACTGTACTTTATGGGCTTTTAAGGGCTTTTCAAGGCTAACTTTGACCATCCTCTGTTTCTACCATCCCTGCCAACCTTAGAACCATGTTCTTCACGTGGTTCTAAGAGATGTGACTCTACTTTTGGTGACAGTTCACTTTCTAAATGAAACTGACATGCTGGTCGGTGTAGGGTTATTATTAGTGTCATCATCATTTCGTGATTCAGGAAAATCGAGTCTTTCTATCACCAAGAAGCGATGCCCCCGGTCCCAGCCACTCCTAGGCCTCTACTTTCATGAAGAGGGGCTGACCGCTCCCACCCCTCAACCCCACTCACTGCCCCCTGTTGGTGTCCCATCCGTGCGTCATGACCCCTCTCCCCCATGTCCCATCCTGTCACTGTGCGTCCGAATTTGATGCAGTCTCTGCTCTGTGTTGCCTCCTCGTGTCCCGCCTGGAACCTCCTGGCCCTCATGCTGCTCCTCAGGTTTCCGCCGACAGCCGAGCTGTGTGGGCCTGTCCCCTCCAACACACGCTGTGCCTGGCCCGGCTCCAGCCAGGAGTGAGGCCAACGCTAGGCGGACAGGGCAGGGAAGGAGGGGCTGGCTGCAGGCTGCTGCCTTGCAGGAGTCACACTGCCCGGGGCCAGCTGGGGCAGAGGCAGGGGCTGTGAGCACTTACACTGGAAATGCCCAGTGAGCCACCTCCATGCAGAGGCCCTGGATGGAGAGGACAGGATAGGATCTAAGGCTCCTGGCGCTCAGAGGCTCCTGGATCTTGGAGTCAGAAAGCCCAGACTTAGACCTGAGGACACTTGGAGAATATCCAGTGCCTCCCACTGGCAAAGGCCTACCCGGAGGCATCTCAGGTCTCCCCTCTGCTCCCCACACAGAGCAGCAAGGGGAGAGCCTCCTGGCCTCTCAGATGTAAGTGCTTCCAGGATAAGCCTTTGAAGAGCCATCAGGCTGTGGGTACCTGGAGACCTGGACAGAGGAGAGGGCCTGCACTGGGGGTTCCAGCCTCTTCTTTGCTAGTAGCTAGCTGAGCGACCTTGGGTGGATCGCTGCCCGTCTCTGGACCCCAGGTTCTTGTCTGCTCAATGCAAGTGTCGGTCTTGGCCTGTAACCTTCTATGAGTGTGAGTCTTTAAGACTCCAGGCTTAGAGCTGAAAGAAGGAGAAGACAGTCTACATGTTCCTCTCTCCTTCCCTTGGTTCCACAGTCGATTATACAGGGGAAATGACAAATGCCCCCAAAGCTAGAATAGGCTGAATGGCAAGGCCCAAAGACTCGAATTCTGGGCTCAGCTGTGTGTCTGCCTTTGCCTCAGTTTCTCTATCAGCATGAAGGAGCCGAATAGGCCAGTCACTGGGAAGCTGTGGGCACAAGCAGGACTTCTGAGGCCACTTAGAGGAGTGGTTCCCACACCTGTCTCTGCTTTGGAATCACCTGGGGATAGTGTTTAAAATAAAGATGCCCAGGCCCCAGCCCAGACCTAGTTATCAGACTCCTTAGAGGGGGCCTGGTTATGTATATTTTGGACAAGTTTCCTGAGTGGCTATGACACTCAACCAAACTAGGAGTGGGGTCTCTTCAGCAGAGACACAGGAGGAGTCTAGGAGGAGACGTTGGGCCTCATCTCCAGACCCGAGCGCCTTTTCGTCCTTCAAGAGCTTAGGATTCTGGAGGCCTTAGGCACCTGGTATCTGAGACCCAGGATTTACCTCCTCCATCTGAACTTAGCATGGGGGGAGCCCCGGTCCAAGAGAGGCTTAGCCCGCAGCTTGATGGTTGGCTTGTCGAGACCCAGGCAGCTGTGCACGAGGCCCCAGAACTCTAGGCTGAGAGAGGCCTGGCCCTGCCAGGTCAGCTGCTGCTGGTGGCCCTGACTCCTTGTCCCAATGCCATTGCCGGCAAGGAACCACAGAGGATGACCCTGAGGCCCATCCTCCTTCCACCCCTCCCCTGTTGTTCGTTCCTCTGCTCCCTGCCGTTTTCACGCTGTGTCTTTTCCTGTCCCATCTCTTCTCCTTGTTTTTCCAGAAAAGAAAGTCCAGTTCCAGCGTTCAGTTAATGGTGAGTGTCTGCCGTCTCCCAAACGCCGGTAAATCCTGGGCCTCGAACCCTCGCTCCTGCCTCGCTCCTGCAGGCTACACTGGGAACCCGGGCGGGGAGAGGGTGCTCAGGGTGTGCTTGGTACGTGTGCCTTGTGTGACAATATGTGTGTTGTGTGTGCGTGTTGTTGGCGTGTTTCTGTTGACACCTCCAACTCCATGACCCAGGCCAGCAGCCTGATGGTAGACCTGAGAACTCCCTCAGCTGCGAAGGTTGATTTGAACCCCATCCCACATCCAGCCCGTGGCTTCTCGCTTCGCCTTGCCCTCTGCTCTGGAACTCAGCTCAGGACTTGGTTTGTGCCAGTTGTGGCCACTGGGGGGCTTGGTTTGGCCGAAGTGGCGGGCGCCGTAGAGGCCCTTCTTGAGCTTCTGTGAGCCTACCCAGGGCCTGCCGGTGGCAGAGGAGCCACCAGCCCCTGCCACCGTCTAGGGGTTCCTGCGGTGGCATGGTGGCCCACGTCCCTCTTCTTCTGATTCCATTGCTGTCTCCCTCAGTTGTGTGGTTTTTCTCCCCCTGGAAAGCCCAGCCTCTGTCACACTGGGCCTCCCCCCGTCTCTCTCTTCCTCTCCTGCCAGTGTGTGTACTCCTTCCCCATCCTGTGGCCACCATGTGCCTCTCTGCCCTCCACACCCCCTCTCTGCTCCCTCAAGCAGACAGGGCTCAGGACCCCCTTCCAGAAAGGCCAGGGCTCTCCACACATCCACCCCTTCATTTACACCCCCATCCCCGCCACCAGCCACCAGCCACCTGCTTAGTTGGGCCCGTCCCCTCCTTAGGCTTGGAAGTCTGACAGGGTTTTCAGTGCAGCATCTGGATGGCAGAGCCCACGAGGCTTACGGCAACGGGGCCGCAGCATCAGGCAGACCACACCTCTTCCCGCTTGGCAAGCGGGCCTCACCACCTCCCGTGTTCTCTTTGGCAGGAATCTTCAGAGAGCACCAACACCACCATTGAGGATGAAGACACCAAAGGTAGGAGGGGTCTTGCCTTCAGCATCTGGGCCCCTGGGCCTCCTGGCAGGCCCCCTTTGCCGACCGTCTCCGGCCTGAAGGGACCGCAAGGCCAGCTTTGTGTCCTGTTTCCCTACAAAGAGCCTCGCTTTGGCTCCTTATAGACTGGGTACACGGTGGGGTGCCATTTCCCTGTGTGAGGTGCCTGGATGGACTTTTCTCACGGTAGCAGTTATGTGTTGACTTTAACACGTATTAGAAAAAATTAACATAGTCAAGTCATAAATGTATCATAGTAGTATACATTTTCCTTTGGCAGTGTTTTTGGATTTAAAAAAAAAACACAAGTTGATTTTAAAAACTTGAAGTAATTATAGTAAGGGAAGGGAAAGCAAAAATGTATCAATAGGAAATTCAACAAACTGGAATATGGGAAACACTGCCTAAGGCCGACCCAAAATGCGGGGGTGACTATAGCCAGTGGCTAATAGTCTTCACAAGCCCTCGGATGAAAGGGGGAGCAAGACCCCAGATAACGGTGATCTGATAGTAAGAGAGGAAATAATAGGATGGTAATAGGAAAAATGGCTGCCTTTTATGGGGTACTTGCTGCGTGCTAGACCTGTGTCAAGTGCTGGATAGTCACCTGAGCTTCACAACAAGCTAAGAAGTAGGTACTGTGATGAACCCCATCCGACAGCCCAGAAACTCAGGGGTTGAGTAAATTGGCCCAAGGTCCCAGAGCTCGTAAAGGGGACAGTTAGGTTATGAATCCAGGCAGTGTGGCTCCAGGGCCTGGCTCAGCTGAGGAGGCCTTGGCATGTGGAAAGATGCTTGGAGCTTGGAGGAGGGAGGATGGAGCGCTGGCTTCCGCCCAGGGGACACCAGATCCTTGGACGAGTTAGTGACATCCTGCTGTTCTGCCTGTACCCAGCCCTCCTTCTTCCCCCAGGACAGGGAGACCGGCAAGGGAGGGGGTTCTCACACTCCGGTGTGTGTCAGAGATGCCTGGGGAGTCTCTGAGATCTAGAAAAACAGCATTGACCTGGAGAGATCACAGCTGTGCCGGTTGAGATATTTTCAGGAGTTTAGATGATTTGCTTCTAAAGGAATATACAATGATGGGGACAAGAGCATTTTGTTATGTAATAAATATTTTTGCACAGCTGCCATGCAGGCTTATTTAAGGCAGTTTTCACACACTAAACGCCGTTGACTGCCTCCCGACTCTGCCACGATGTTTGGAAGACCAGCCCCACCCTATGCGTGTCCCTCTCCGGTCATTCCCAGCTGGGGCAAAGCAGGGGCAGGAGATGGTCACTCCATCACCATAGCCTGGTGCCAGAGCAGATCAAGCGTCTATGAAAGCACCAGGGACAACCTTCAAAATGCATTATCTCGAAGAATTCCCTTGGGATCAGGTCAGCATTCTAAGTCCCTCAAGTATGATTTTTAACCATATTCCTGGCCCTGCTCCAGTGGAATCTGATTCCATAGGTTTGTGGTGGGCCGAGATAGGTTGTTTCTGAGACATTCACCATATTTGAGGCTCATTGTAAGGTGCTGGGATTTTTGAGGAGACTTGTGGCCTCATAATCCTGGTCTCAGAGCAGACACGGTCTGTGGAAGCAAACTGGCTCTGTGATTCTTCATTGGAGTCCATCTGCTGGGTGACCTTAGACAACTTACTGAACCTCTCTGAGCCTCAGTTTCCTTAACAGTAAAGAGATGATAATAGTATCAAGCTCAGAGGATTGCTGTGCAGATGAGATGAGAGGCTGTGTCTAAAGTGCCTACACAGTGTTTGGCATATGGCCACTGTTTAATAAATCTTAATTTCTCTTCTTTCAAACTGGAGCTTATGGTTGAATGACAGGAAGCCATATGACGTTTTCTTGGAGCGTCAGTTTTACTCAAAGATTATTTTAAGACAAATATTTATATGTTCAACAGACAGAGAAATGTTTGGAATAGAATGTAAAATTTGTGTGCGCTATTAATGTAAAATGTGACCCGTTAAAGACATTTTCCACCTGGGGTAACGGCTCTGGGTTACATCCTTGAGGCCTGACATTTACAATCATTATCCTCTGCTTTAGAGGTATCAGGATGGGAATGTTTGCGAAGTCTTGAATTTTAGTTCACTTATGCCCCTTTTAAAGAGGGGAGGATGGGACTTCCATGGCGGTCCAGTGGTTAAGACTGCGCTTCCACTGCAGGGGGCACGGGTTTGATCCCTGGTCGGGGAACTAAGATCCCACATGCTGTGCAGCATAGCCAAAAAAATTAAATTTAATTTAAAAATAAATAAAAAGGGGAGGCTGAGGCCTAGAGAAGAGAAAGGGCATGTCAATGTTATTAATGGTAAAACTGGGACCCTGTTCCCTGCCTCAGTTTCCACACGTGTAAAAGGCCATGTCTGATGGAAGAGTTGCTGGCTCAGCCAGGAGCTCCTCCCCCTGTTTGGCAGGAGAGAGGAACTCTGTGCCTCCCCCAGCTTCTCCAGGCCTCAGAGAAAGTTTCCAGAGAACCATTTTCTGGTGTTAATTTGTTAAGTCTTCTTACTAAGTGAGAATAGCAGCTGGTGGGGTGGATTCTGACCTAACATTAAAGTTAATTAGAAATGTCAACCTCCAGGGAACATTTTCCCCTCAGCAAAGAAAGGGACATTAATATTTCAGAGCCCCTCAGGCTTAATACACAGGCCTCTCACCCTCTGAGCTGCACGGGGTTCTGCCAGACATCCTCCCCACCGCCCTATCTCCTCCTGGTCAGCCCCTTGAAAATTCAATTTCCTCTCCAGCCCAAAGAGCTGCCTTAGAATCTGGGCAGAGACATTCTAGGAAATATCAGTCAGGAATGCTGATCCCATCTCAGCCTCTTCATACTGTGTGACCTTGAGAGAGTGCCTTAACCTCTCTGGAGCTTCAGCTTTCCCATCTATAGCGGAGCCCTCCTGGTTGTCTGGGTGAACACCTGGCAGATGAGAAATGCCAGAGGGTGCCACTGAGCAGCTGCTGGATGAATCTTTCGTAGAGCAATAGGTCTGCCAAGGGCATGGGAGGGGCTCAGAACCAGAGTGAATTTCTCCAGATTTAAGGAGCACCAGACCCCCAGATCTTTGGTCCCAGAGAATGAAGCTAGGGAGAGTCCTGCCTGCTAGGCTTCAATTGTTGGCAAACTTGGTGTCCTGAGTGGCTGGAGGCCAAGTTAGGCACTGTCTCAGGCTGCATTAATAGAGGTGTAGTGTCCAGAATTGGGGAGGGGATAGAGGGCGCTACCCTAGACCTGATATTCTGCAATATTCAAGCCACATCAGGGATAGTGTGCTCACGCTCAGAGAGGCAACTGCACAGCTTAAGTACCCTCGAAAATAGATGGCCAGCTGGAGCCAGATCCTGTGAACCACATGCGGGAGGCCTTCAGCCCTGAGAAGAAAAGACTGGTGGGGGAAGGCACCTGGAGAAGCAGGTACACACTGAAGGATCCCGGAAGGCAGACCAGAACTATGACTAGGGGCTTTTAGGGGGAGATTGCAACTTGAAAGAAGGAAGTGGATGCAAATGGCAAAAGCCGTTCAGCAGTGCGGTGGCCTACCCGGCAGGCTGCAAGCCCCAAAGTTCCAACCAAAACTGAGCCATCATATATCAGGCTGCTGGGAAGTGTCCCTGCCCGGGTTAGAGGCTAGAGACTGTCCTCAGGGAGAACTTCCAGTTCAGAGCTTTCCAGTGATGGTAATCACAGCGCTTGCTTATGGAGTGCCAGGCAGTGCTCTCAGTGCTTTACACAATGCATCATTATTTACATAAGTGAGTCGATATAAAGGGCTTGGAACAGTAGCTGGTTCTGAGTGAGGACCATATGTATGTTAGTTATTTTTATTGATATATTCTTAACTCAATCCTCAGAACCACCCTATGAGGTAAGTACTATTAGTAGCTCCATTATACATATGGGAAACTGAGGTAGGAGGAAGTATCTTGCCCAAGGGGACACAGTTACTAAGTAGCAGAGCCAGGATCCAAACTCAGGGGGTCTGGCTCCAGAATCCATGCCCTTGACCACTTGACTAGCCTCTCTGAGATGGTGGTGAGAAGCGGCCCACGGGAGACAGGGCATTAAGCACGGGCTCGTGGAATGTCAAGTGGGAAGGGTTCTTAAAGCCGTGGATGGTTCTTAAAGCATGTGGATTCGCTCTGGATCATCACCCTGATTTCATGTGGGAGCAGCTGGAACGAGGTGTCTCCTGGTGGAGGTGGGTTTCTCCCCATCCTCAATCCCCAGCTTCCACGAAGGAGGTCAGAGTTGACCAGGAGGCCGGGCTGTTGGGCTCCTAGGGACAGAGGCCACAAGGCAACTTGGGCAATTCCAGGGAACAGAGCAAGGCCAGCAGCCCCAGACCCTGATTTGGTCCATCTGCTCGTTCATTCATTCAAGCTTCCTCCGCCTCAGCCCCAGGCAAGACCCCAGAGTCACCCGGCTGACCTCATGGTCTAAGACAGACCCGTTGTTCCCAGCCCTGGTGATTCTTTGCAGAGCCAGGAGATAAAGAATTAGCAGCTCACTGTGGTGGCTGACACTGGAGATAGTAACTTCAGTGATGTTACATCTACTGAGCACCCACCACGTGCTAAGAGCTGCGCTGGGCACCGGGCCCTGCCCTGAGGGGGCAGGTGTGGGGGAGAGGGAGATGGGCTTTGGAGCTGCACAGTCTGCTCGGGGCGGCTGGTCCGCTGGAGCAGACTATTTCACCTTTTGCCTCCACGGTGACTGGAGCTTGTCTCTGACGGGGAGGAGAGAACCGCATGAAACTGTGCTGGGAGGCTTCAAAGATTCGCGGCTTAAGCACTGGCGCGGTCACTCACTCCATAATGAATGCCTGGCCAGGCCTGCTCCAGGCTCCAGGGATCAGCGAGCCTCCACGGAGCTCATATTTGAGCTGGGGAAGAGACAAGCATGTGAGCCCAACACATCACGGAACGCGTTAGAGCTCCTGGGTCCTGTGGAAAAGGCCCTGGGCTGGGAGCCAAACTCTGCACCCAAAATGTTCTGTGTCCTTGGGCAAGTCACACCCCTTACCAAGCTTCTGTTTTCCCAATGCTGGATAAGCAGGCTGAGTCCCTGGTCCCCAAGAGTTCTTGCGGCCTGGGTGTCCTGTGATTCTTTATCCTCTGGGCCTGAGGTGAGCTCCCCAGTGTGAGGGGGGATGGGATGGCACCTGCAACTGGTGAGGAAAGGGGCAGGGACAAGGCCTCCTCCAGGAGCCGTCTCCCTCCCCTGCTCCCAGCCTGAGAAATGGGCAACATGTCCACCCATCTCACCTGAGACTGCTCCAGCAGGCCAGCTCACTGACCGGCTTGGAGGTTAGGCTTGAGCCTGTGGGAGGAAGGGAAGCAGGCCTGGCCCTGGGAAACACGCCTGAGGCTTCTGGGAGGATAGCCCTGCTGGGAGCCAGAACATTTGGCTTCAAATTCCTTCATTGCTGAGGCTCGGTCTCCTCATGTGTCAGATGGGGGGAAACTGACCTCGCCTCCCCCTACCCCCCCCAGGCTGTGAGGAGCAGATGCAGTAATGAGTGTGGAAGTATACAGGAGGCAGCACTTACAGTGTATACCTACTGTGTGCCAGGCTCTGGTCCAAGTGCCTCCGGCACATCATCTCATCCCATGCTCATAACAGCTCTGGGACAAGGGCATTGTCATCTCCATACGATGGACCAGAAAACAACCTTGTGCCCCACGGTTGCACAGCTTGTAAAGACCTGGGCTGGGATTTAGAAGAAGCCTGTCTGGTACTGAAGCCTGGGTTCTTTATGCAACTTGTTCAGCACGGAACGTGTGAGAGGTGATGGTGTCCCCATTTTACAGATGGGAAAACTGGGGCTCAGAACATCACATACCTGATAAGAAAACTGATGTCTAATCCTCTACCAGGAAGACAGCAGCTGTTTGTGGTGTTTCAGTGGTGGACAGGGGAGGCCAGGTGTCAGCAACTGGGATTCATTCTGCCTAGAAAGTTCTGGAAGGCTCAGTGCCTGATTCCTATAGGCACCCAAATGGAACAAAAACGGACTCAGACCTAAGGGATTAGTAAGCCCTAAGCCCGCCCTTAGTGGCCCCAGTTTGGACCACGGGGGAGCCCCTGGTTTATGGTTGCTGGTGACAACCTCCACAGGTGACCTTGCTTGGATTCAGGTGGCAAAACAAGGTAATGGAGAAGCATATTTTGGACTCGAGACCTGGGTTCAAATCAGACCTAGAGCCAGAATCATGCATGCTGTTTCGAGGCAGAGGCTGCCAACTAAGACACTGGCTCTGCCCATTGTAGTTGAGGGAACTTTCACACTTTTTTTTTTCACCTTTCTGGGCCTCAGTTTCTCCTTCCATGAAATGGGAGTAATGATACCCAGGGACAGTGTGAGGATAAACGAGACAATCTCTCTGAGGCCCTCAGGTGCCAGGACAGGGTCTGGCGCATGTTAGGGGCTCAGGAAGCTGTGGCTGGTGCTGCCTCCCAATCACTATCGCTATTATTTCTCTGTGTTCCCTCCTGCCTTACAGTGCGGAAACAGGAAATTATAAAAGTGACAGAACAGCTGATTGAAGCCATAAGCAATGGAGATTTTGAGTCCTACACGTGAGTCGGCTGGGTCCATTCTGCATGTCCCGCCTGGATTGTTGATCAGGGGGTGCTGATGGCTACCTTTGGGGGTCCTTGTCTCTGACCCTCATTTACTCACTCTGCATGTGCTGTGAATCAGGCTGAACTCGTATTTCTGGTTTGCCTTCAGACTTTACGCTTTCATTAAGCTTTCTGTTCACAATACTTGTCTATATCTCAGTCCTGCTCCTATCTCGTTCCCCAGGAGGAACTCCAACAAAACTCTTTTGCCTCCCCAAGGACAGAGTGGGTGGGTCTCCACCACAACATGGACCTCCTCAGGAGATGAGCTGGGTCCTGCCACATGGGCCTGGGGCCTCACCCTGGACCTCCTATGACCTCAGATGAGAAGAAGCAGGCAGGAACCCATAGCGTTTGTACATCCAGTGAGTAGGGGTGAGCAAAAGAACCTCCAGAAGGAATCTTACATCCTCTGGGGATAAGGCAGAGCGCACAAAAATAGCATGATATGAAACAGGTGGTATGAGACATCTTCTACACACCTGATCAGCTGTTGGAGGGGCAGCTATGTGCAAAGGCTGGGCTGGAGCGCCCCCTGGTGGCCACCCTCAGCCTTGCTGGTCTGGCCTGGAAGCGGGCCTTCCGCTGGCCCCCAGGAGAGCCAGGATTCTGGGCTGAGGCCTCAACATCTTGGCCAGAGCTAACGAGGCCTGGGCCTGAAGACCCCACATATGCTTTTTGGTGGACGAAAGCTGCCAACTAAGGGCAGGATGACCTTTGCTTATCGGGTTCAGGTGAGATGGGAATAACTGGGCTGGGCTTTGCTCCTCGGGCAGCCTGATCTTGGTTACCACTATGTCCAGGAGCTGAAGTTTGTCTCTCAAAGGCTTGGCAGTCCAGGCACATCCTAACTGTGGGAGGGTTTCAGCAGCAGCGGGTGGCAAAGCCCCAGCCATCTACTGATTGTCTCTGGAGGAACAAGGATCTTGGAAGGTGCAGGTGTGAGACGGAGGCCGTTTGTACATGTGAGTGTGACGCAATTGCCCACACATGCACGTTTGTGACTGCGTGTACAAGGGGTGTGCACGGGTGTGTGTGCACATGTGCCCCTGCGGGTTGCATAAAAGCATGGAAATGCGCTGTTGAACGGGTTTTGCATCCGGTCCTAGAAAGAATTAAGTCAGCGATGGGAGAGCCCGAGAGTGGCTCTGGAAGGACACAGCCAGGGAGAAAGGGAAAGAGAGGTGGCCCCTATGGACCCCAAGCCTCCCACCTCTGTGATGTCACTTCCTCTGGCATCTGCAGCCCAATCTAGGTTCTGACCACTTGCCACGACCTCTGGGGCCTACGGTGCCGAGTCTGGCCCTGTGTCACCCTGGATAAGCCCCTTCGTCTCACCGAGCCTCAGTTTCCCTACACGTACAATGGAATTGGAGCAGAGGGTCCTTCAGAGGCAGGGACACCCAGAGACCCTCTGGAGAAGGGCTCCTCTCGGCCAGGGGCAGCTTAGTCTTCCAGACGGTCAGGGCTCAGACCCCCAGCCTTAGAGGATTCTGGATCTGGAAGGGTCCTGAGCATCCCATATGGTCTGAGCACAACCCCCCAGCTCCTGATATCTGGAGAATGTGAGGTCCTGAGTGGAGAAGCGAGTTGTCTGGAGTCACAGAGACAGGGCAGTCAGGGCAGAGCAAGGGCAGAGCGCCCTGCTCTCCCCACGGCGTCCAGCTCAGACGATGCTGGCCCCACGCCCTCCTCCACTGTTTTCAGTCCCTCCCCGTGTCAGGATCTTTGACTGGCCTGGGGTGCTTCCTGTCCCTGGCTTCATTGTCATCATCACAGGGGTCCATGTTGTGTTACAGAAGATCCCAGAGACCTAGGGGTGGGGGAGACAGTTTTTTCCTTCCTCCGTCTGGCTGTCAGGGTCTCCCAGAAAACAGACCTGGGTGGGAGCACCGAGCCGAAAATGCAGAGCAGTGGGCCTCCTCGGCCATGCCCTGCGCTCCTTCCTCCCAGGCATCACTTCTTGGAATGCTGTTTTCCTCATCTTACAGAAGAGGAAAGTGTGGCTCACCAGGAGGGCTGCGGCCAACAATAGGGCAACTTTGTTTAAAGTAGCAGAACGCACTCCCTCCAGGGACACACCTGCTTGGTGAACAGAAGTTGCTTCACTTTAGTGAAGGAAAATGTCTCCCCGCCCGAGGAAGACCATTTAGGAAAAGCCCTCTCTGATGGACCTGCTGCCCTGGGCGGGGGATGTAATTTGGAGAGGAGTGTACGGGCTGAATGATCCCCGCCGGCGCCTTGGGGCAGTGTACAATGCACGACATTCATGGTGCTCTTGCTTAGAGAGGTTAAGCCCCTTGCTGGGGGTCTCATAACCTGTAAGTGGCAGAGCCACGACCTGGACCCAGGCTTCCCAGTTCTCAGTGGCACTAGCCAGTCAGCAATGCCCCACACCGTAACTGGACCAGCCCTGTCCCATCCGCCAACCTCACTGATCCTGTGAGGTGGGTGCAGTCACTTTTATTTCACAGGCTTGCCTTCCCGGGGTCCAGGCCCCTGGAATTTAGAGGGGGGCACCCGAGAGGCCACCCTAGCCCATCTTTCCTCTGACTTCCTCCCCCCAGGAAGATGTGTGACCCCGGGATGACAGCCTTCGAACCCGAGGCCCTAGGGAACCTGGTCGAGGGCCTGGACTTCCATCGATTCTATTTTGAAAACCGTGAGCAATCCCTTCCCGCTGGGCTGCCTGTTGTCTGCTCTTTTCCGTGTCCTGCCAGATGGCACAGCAGGGTGACGGGCAGGGCCCCCGGGGCAGCTCAGGAGGCAGCGAAGAGGAAGGTCCTGTGTGGACAGGGGTTGGTACCATCCTGGCTCCCTCTCCGAACCCTGGACCGTCCGACGCCAGTGGCTGCGGATGGGGACTTGGGACAAGCGTGACAAGCCCTCCCAGCCCTCGCCTGCCCATGACCCTGGTAGGGCCTGGGGAAGACCTTTCTTCCCTTTCTACAGATAAGGGAGCCTTCCCACCAGGGCACACCCCCAAGTTACAGTCACCTGGATGCCTGCAGCCACCCCAGCTGCCCAGCCGGTTGCAAGCTGGCACACGGGCTGTTGTGCAGGTGCCCCCGTGGGTGGGCAGTCGGGGAAGGAGAGGACAAAGCTCACACTGCTGTGCTCTGCCTATGTGTCTGGGTCTCTGTCCGCATGTCTGTCCTTCCCGGGCCTCTCCTTTGCAGGAGAGACCCTGGCAGCTTTGCAACCCGGGGCTGTCAGGGGGCTGAGGCTGGGCCTGACCTAGGGCGCTTTCTGCCTGTGTCTGTGTCTCACCTTGGCCAGGGGTCAGACGGGGACGAACCAAAGCACACGCAGGTTAGACTCCTGCAGCTCAGGACCCGGAGGGAGGCCCTGAGAAGTGGCACATCCAGGGTCCCCCAGAGGGAAGGCACGTACCACCAAGGCTATGCTAGGTGATTTCCGGTGCATGTGGACACCAGTTGAAACAGCATTGGTTCACACAGTGAGAAAGTTTGTCCCTATCTAAATTCTCTTTCAGTACATCCGGCTCCGCCAAGAGGAAAGGGTCAGTTTAACGCTAGTCTGTCCTAAGCACCTAATGCTTTCTAACTCACCTCATTATCAAAAAGAGAGTGGTCTCAGGCTCAGATCCCTTGCAGGCAAGAGCATGGAGCTAGGATTACATAACTTGGTTTTATTTTAACTGGACTTATTATTAAAATTGTATTCTATGAGACTGGTTATTCATTAATGATTGTACTAGAAAGTTTTCTTTTAAAATAAATTCATATAAATTAATAAAGTGAATCAACTTAAGGAAGTATTTTCATAAAGTAAGTACAGGTAGATGGTAAAAATAAAGGTGATACTTAAGCAACTGAAGTTGGATCTAGTCCAACTCTTCATTGTACAGAGGTCCAGAGAAGGGAATGACTTGTCCAAAGGAACCCAGAAAGTTGGCGGCAGAACCCGGTCCTGATTCTCTCCAGTGCCTCCTTCCTTCCCTGTGCTCCCCGCTCACCCAGGCATTAGTGTCCCCTAGATGGACACTCCTCTCCTGCCTGCACGCAGTCTGATGGAATCTTGTAGAGTGGGCTTAAGGGCATCCCCAAAAAGCCGTGAAGAAGGAAGTCGCATTTTCCTTTGACACATCAAACTCTGATTTTCTAAGGCTAGCAATGGAGATAGAATGTGAGGGGAGGTGGCTGGACCCCACCGTCCCCATCACCCTGGAGTTCCCTAGCTGATCACCATGGCCACCTCTATACTCGTCTGTCCTGGGGGGTGGAGGGCACTGGTTCCCCAGAGAATTCCACAATCCCCACAGAGCAGAGCAGAGACCAGGCTGAACCGGCTCTGAAGACTAAGGGATGGCAAAAGGGAAAAAAAACACAGACGGCTGTGCTAGCCCTTGATCTGCATCCTGGCAGCGAGCCCCATCACAGCACCAGCCCCCTGGACTCTGGGCTTGGACACCTGGTCACATCAAAGGACCCGCAAGACCAAGACCCAGAGTGACTGCCTGCCCTGGGGCAAGTCCCACCCTCCTGCCTGCTTTATACTGCGGGAGGACCTGGCCCTTTCTCCCATTCTATCCATGAGGATAGAAAATGGAAGCCTAGAGTCTGTTCAAAAGATACCACATGAGGGTGGCCATTGCTTTACAAATGACCCTCAGGACCCTAGCCCTGGCAGACAACAGTAAGGCCCAGTGCCCTCAACAATACTAAGCTCTGTTTGTCCCTTTGGAGATTGTTCTAGATTGTCCTAATTTAGACCCACCTGGAGACTGACTTCTTTTAGGTTCTACTGCATTTCTTTCAGAAACTGGCCTAGCTTTGGACAAGTCCGATTGCTTCTCTGGACCTCAGTTTCCAGGTCTGCTAAATGGATGCACTGAACTAGACGGTGTTGAGTGCCTCCAGCCCCAGATGCTGTCAAGGCTGCTTATGGAGACCTCCTTGCATTTTGTGGGAGGGCCATGGGGTGACCTCTGACCTCTGACCTTGAGGTCACCCCCAAGCCTATATAACACAAAAGCTCTGCACTCTCTCTGTCCAAGGTCCCAGAACTGTAAAAGTCTCTTAGTCTACATATGTAAGACTCAGTGATTTTGAGTCATTTATCCAAAGCCTGCGTATAGTGTGATTGGAATATTTAGGGGTGGATACTATTGGATGCTTTCTGAAGTCCTGGAAAAAAAAATTTTTTTTTTAACATTTTTCAGGAAATCAGTGGCTCACAAACCTGTCTGGGCATCAGAATCAGAGGATGGGGGAGGGAGCGGGGAGAGGGAGCTTTTTAATATTATAGATTCCTGAACTGGCATCTCGAAGGGTGGGGCTGGGCAGTCTATATTTTAAATCAGCTCTCCATGGATTCGGATACATTTGGGCTGCACTAAGAAAAGGCATGAGGGTTCCTCTGAAGCCAAGATCCCAGTGATCCCTGTCCAGCCCCTCCCTAGGTCATCGTCTTTCTGTGCTTTTGTTTTCTATCTTGCTGAAAACATCGAGAGTTCCTAGAACCAAGATGATGATAATAATAATAGTAATATTTCACATAGAGAGAGCTGGTTTCTGGTACTCTTGTCAGTTCTGCCATGATTACAAGAGCTATGCATTGCCCTCTAACTCTGAAAAGTTCCACGACTTCACCCCATCACCACCAACACCATCCTTATAATTCCAAGATTCTAAGATTATACAATTTTAATATTCTTCAAGTTTCCATCATTCTACATGTTGAGAATAGAGGTGGCAAATGAGGGACCCACAAGCCATAGCTGGGCTACACATGTTTCATGTGGTCTGTATGATGTTTTAAATTTGAATTTGATGCCAATAATTAAAAACGAGGCATTCGACATAAAAATCCAGATTTCTAGATTCTCTTGAAAAATCAGGTGTGGCAACACGGGTCTCACTTACATAGCAAACACCAGGGAAGCTGTGTGCAGGGCACCTCCATAGAAGGGACATGGTGCCCTATTCACCACAGTCTCCACCACTCCCTATTGTCCCCCTGGCCCAGAGACAAAGGGTCTGTTGTCATTTAGCATCTTATATCCAGTTCAGCCTCCTTGTTAATGTACTCTCCTGGCCTCTACAGGGATCTGGGTTGAGACTCTGGTGTAAGCTCACCTGGTTCCCCATTCACCTGCGTGTCTGAGATACTATGATTCGAAAATTCCATTCCCCTGCACTTGAAGAATTCAGCTTGTTTTGAAGTCCACTGTATCTCAGCTGGGATATGAGCTTGTCATCTACAAGTTCTGCTTTGACTCCCAGGGAGCTGAGCCCTGTCACAGAGCCCCACTCTTCGGGAAGCGAGGCAGGCAGAGGCGCCTCTGCCGAGAGGGTTGCTGAGAATTGGGGAAGCGAAGGAAGTGAGGCAGGAGGCCGCCAGGTGCGACCCCTCTGCCCCCTCCCATCCCCGCCTGCAGTGTGGTCCCGGAACAGCAAGCCTGTGCACACCACCATCCTGAATCCCCACATTCACCTGATGGGTGACGAGGCGGCCTGCATCGCCTACATCCGCATCACGCAGTACCTGGATGCGGGCGGCATCCCCCGCACGGCCCAGTCGGAAGAGACCCGCGTCTGGCACCGCCGGGATGGCAAATGGCAGATCATCCACTTCCACAGATCTGGGGCGCCCTCCGTCCTGCCCCAGTAAGAGCCCCTCCTTCCTGCCATCTGTTATTCAGGATAATCTAAAGGAACGGGGTGGTGCCTGTCTGGAGACGGTACACGTTGGGGAACCCGGCGGCTGGGAAGACCACAGGGAGGAGATCAGGCCTGAAGGCCCCAGGGGGTGAGGGGGAAGAGCTGGTGGGACCCACAGGAGGCAGCTTGAACTCCATCCAAGGAGGTGGGCAGGCTGGGTGCCCTCGGAAGCACCCACGTTACGCACCACACATACCATGTCTTACAGCTGAAGGACCAGGCTGGGGGCGCTGTACCGCAGAGATCCACCGTTCGTCCGTGGAACGTGGCTGCTGGTTCTCCCACTTGGATTTAGCCGGAATTCCCCCAATCACATCCTCCTATCACCACCACCATCACCGTCACCTTCATACCTGTGTCAAGAAAACCTGCCTGTTCGCAAAAGCCATCATGACTTCAGAGCAAATGGCGACATCTCCCCGTCACCACCCGTCCCCTGCCAGGGCAGGGCTTCCTCAGGCCCACGTGCCCTGCGTGCTGGACCCGAGGACCGCCCCCCCCCCCCTGCTGTCATTGGCCTGGTCTTGCCTTGACCGGAAGCCACAGTGCCCAGCTGTGTATTCATCCAGGGGCTGGGGAGGAGGGGCGGAGCTGGGAGGAGTATGACATCCTCCAGATCCTCTCCCTGATCTCGCCTCTCCCGGGCTCCTCTAGGGAAGGGCAGAAGAACGCCCAGTCCCCCGAGCCAACCTCCCCCAGGGGAGAGGGGGAGAGAGGAGCAGATGCCAGGAGCCTCCCGCCTCAAACTGCCTTCCTAACTCTTCTCCCATCCTGTCCTGCTCTCCTGCTCTCCAGCCGACCCTCCTCCCTCAGTGTGGGGAGCGCAATCCTCTCAGGGTGCCCCCACTTCTTTCCTTCCTCCTCCTGCTGACATTTACTTCCAACACTAACTGCGCATTCCACCCTTCCATCAGGCCCGGAGAATTCCAGCTTCATCACATCCAAGGGAGAGAATCTGATTGCTTTTGGGGGGCGAAAGAAAACGGCGTTTAGGTATCACTTCTACTTGGACCGCATGCCTTTTTATAGCCAAACTTCTGTGTGTTTCGTAAATGGATTTTGCGTTAATGGATATTTATGTAATAACTAGACCTCTCAAATTGGTGAGAAGGTCTGGGTTGGGAAGGGAGGTGGGAAGAGGGCTGAGGGGTATTTTTTTCTGTTCTTGGTCTTTTTTTTTTTTGGTCATCACTGAGATGGACTTTGTCACTTGTGGTTATCTGGGGCTGAGATGGACTCAGCCCCCGGGGGAAGGATCTCTCTGACATTTCAGTCCCCAGGTTCCCTTGCGGACTGGAGAAGCATCAGGTGTTAGAAACAGCAAATCAGGGCAGAGAGAGTGGGGGAAGCTGTCAGGGTGGCAGTACCTGGACTTTACCTTGCTTGCCTCCCAAACTGGGGTCCTTACTACCGTGCTTCCCAGGATTTCATCCCCCACATCTGCACACCCCCCTCAGCGCCCCCCACCCAGCTCTGGGGGGTTCACGAGCATGTGTCTTCATGCGGGTCCAAAAGGAGCGCTGGGATTTCTCCTCTTTACACCTCCTCCTGCAGCTGTGGGTTTGCATCTCTTTCTTCCTTTCTCTTTCCCTCTTCCCTTGGGATTGACTCTGATGTGGAATGCCTTGGTACATCCACCAGGATCTACTGTCTGCACTGTTTTTCTTTGCATGACTTTATATGCAGTAAGTATGTTGAAAAAAAAAAAAGAAAAGAAGAAAAAACACTCAGCAAAACCAACCTACATGTTTTGGACAAAAAAAAAAATAGAGGTTGTATTCTCAGTGTCCGACTCGGAATTATGTTGCCGCCTCTCTGTGCTTTTGGCCTCTGTGTGGCCGTGTTTTGCCAGGATGAGATACTTTCCCCTCTGGAGGATTTTAGGGGAGGAAGAGCCACATCCCCAAAGATTTGGAGGAGTCTCTGATTCCCCCAAACCTCTGGGGAATCCTGGGTGTTGAGTGGAGCCGGACTGGTGGGGATGTGACCCAGGACTTTCTGAGTTTTCCCCAATCATGAGCTGTCTGCGGGGCCCATTCTCAAGAGTTCCTGCCCGTGGGACAGGTGAGGCAGGCTGGGTGGGGGCCGTAGGCCAGGAGAGAGGCTGCCCAGCCCTCCTGGTCTGCAAACTGGTCGATCACTGGACTCTATCCTTGGCAGAGACCCTGCTGCCAAGGCCCGGGTGGGCATTTGGCCTGCCCCAGGTCCAGAAGGCTTCTCAGTAAGGCCCAGCGACCCCAGCGCTCCAGCAGCCAAACCGCCTGCCTCCCTTGCTATCTGCCAGCTCCTACAGCCATCCCCAAGCCAAAGGTGAGGGGTTGCTGCCATTACCAAGGCAAAGTCTGGTCCTTCCTTCAGCCTCAGTTTCCCCCTCCGTTAAAGGGGTTAAATATTCCCTCCCAGCCTATGTGGCAGGGCTGATGGGGGATCAAACAGGATGGTGAGGTGAAGCCCAATACGCCCATGAGAATTGACAGTGTGAGTCACTGGCTGGACTCCTGTTCTTTTCTGGGCTTGGCCAGTCCCCCCTCCCTCCCCCGCCTGCCCCTCATCCTCCCCTTTGGTGCCTGTCCTCTGCTGATCATCAGGGGACTGCGGGGGAAAGAGCCACAGTTTGGGGGTTATTAGGATTCCATTCCCAGCTCTGACCAGACTTGCTGTGTGACCTTGGGAAAGTCCTTTCCCCGCTCTCCCCTCGGTTCCCCACCAGAGGGAGCTGAGCTGGAGGACACCAATGTCCTGCCTTTCATCTGCTGACGCACCTCCTGTCCACTGTGCCCCTCTCTGGGTGCCAGAGAAGTGCCAGAGAAGTGGAGACCGGTCCCTACCCCAGGCCAAGATGGCCCCACTGCGAAGGCCAAGCCTGTGGGTGCGCAGCCAGCCGGTGTGGACCACAGGGCACCGGTGTGATCCCAAAGCAGCAGGCAGGGGAGACTGGCAGACAAAGCGCGGCCCAGAGCCCAACCCCACTAGACAGTCAAACATCCTGCAGATGCAAAAAATCCAAACCTAAGACAAGTCCTAGGCTCCAGCATGCAAACACATTAACGGGAAAGCATTCTCCCGGGTGTGCGCCCAGCAAGCGCTGATCCTGACCCCTGGCCTCCTGTCTCCCGTCAAAGGGAGACCCTTTTGGGGATGTATTTGCCAGACTCCCTGTGCTGGTTTCTTTGTTACTATTTGTTTGGGGTTTTGTTTCCGTTCTTCCTTTTTTAAAATATGTGGCTGTGAACTTGAATGACCACTGCTCAAACTTTCTGCTATTGTGGGGTTGGGGGGACGAAGGGGTGTCTGTTTTATTCTTGGTGTTTTCAGTGCAATAAATAGCTACAAACTTCTGTGCACTGGCTGTCTCTCTGTCTTGGTCAAGCAGGGCACTGGGAGAGTTTGTCAGTTTCCTGTTCTAGTTCTTGGCATTTGCAAAATGAAGGCCCAGGTCTTCATTCTGATTGGACTAACGTGGTCACATGCTTAAGTCTGAGCCAATCACTGTGGGATTATGCCTGCACCACGTGCCCCAGCCTTAGAGCCTGGGATGGGGTTGGCTCCCTCTCAGGCACGTGGAGCGCCCTTAACAAGAGCAATGGGTAGGCGTGAGTTGCCTCCGGTGGCCAACAGCGGAGTCTCCGTCGGGGGCCTGGGGCCAGGCTCTTCTCCTCTGGGCCTTGGTTTCCTTGTATAATGAGGAGGTTGTTCCAGAAGAAGTCTCTCCCCACCCATTCCCTTTCCTCCCGCCCAACCTCACAGGCAAGCCCCCAGGCCTCAGAGCCCCTGGAGAGGGGTTTGGAGAATGTCAGAGGGGGAGGAAGGGTCTCTTTACCCACAAACTATCTGTGAAACTAGTGTCGGGGAAAGTTTCACCTGTGCTGGGGCTGTTGAGAGGGGTGGTGGGCGGGCTTTACTGGAAGAAGGGAGGCCACCGCTGCGCCAGAGGTTAGTGTGGGTCCCTGAGCCCAAGCTGCTCAGGCTGGGCCAGGGTGGTGATGCAGAGGCTTTGGCCCCCTCAGGCCATGAGAGGGTGGCCAACCATCCCGTTTACTGACATGGAATTTTCCGTGCGAAACCCGAAGTCCCAGGCAAAACAGATGAGTTGCTCACTGTAAGCCATGCCCCGCCCTAGCTAAGAGACCTGATTCCACAAGATTGGGGGGTTGTGACTTTTGGAGCCGACGGTCCTCTCCAGACCACGCTACGGGTGTCTGGGCTCCAGAATTCCCACGCCAGCTGCTTTCTGGGTCTGTCCTGCCTGCTGGCCTGTGAGGCGGCCGGGGGGGCCGTGTCTATGGGGCATGTGCCCCTCACACACGTGAGGACCTTGGCAGTAAGGCTGAAAAGCACAAGGAAGCGGGCCGCAGGGGGACCTAAGGCTTTCATTTGCACTCTTGCCCTGGAGCCTGGCACGGCAGCGCCAGGACTGCTTGGACCTGAGCCTTCAGGCGCCTTGGATCTCCCGTCTGGGCAGCAGGAAGGACTTGAGAGCTTGGGCTGCCATTGCAGGCACTTGCCGGCAGGTGGCAGCCTAGGAGCAGGTTACAGGAGGTCCGGGGTTCTGTGTGCCTGCGAAGCTCTGGGAGCTTCCAGTAGACCTCAGGAAGTATCCTTTACCTCGCAAAGTACCAGCTCCACTTAAAGCACTATTATTATCTACAGAGGCATGATCCTTTACAGTTCACAAAGTGCTTTCACACCTCTTGTCCCAGTTACAACAGCCCTATTTTGAAGATGAAGAAAATGAGGCTCAGAGGCAAAGAGGCTTCTTGCAAGACAGAGAGCCGGGACTCAAACACGCAGAGCTCTGTTCTCTCCAGGCCCCTGGTCTGTGTTTCTCCATCTGTGGATGGCCAGCAAACAGTGGCTGGGATTCTCAGGAACCCCATCTCTTTGACCCCTATCCCTTCCACCTGCTGCCTCATCTCTTAGTGGTCTACACCTGTAGTCTCCACCTGTTCACTGCCCATTTACGCCAGAACTCACTGCAGAGGGCTGGTTGCCCTCTTGTTCCTTGCTCGGTGCATAGCAACGCCTCCGCACCCTTCAGGACACAGCTGCGGTACCTTCTCCGGGAAGGCCCCGCCTCCTTCCCAGCATGCACTGTGTTAGGTCCCTCCATGAGCTCCGCGACCTCCTCTACCCACCTCGCCAGAGCATGCTGGTTTGAAGTCACCTCAGCAAGTGTCTACATAACTGTGTGCTCCTTGAAGGCGGTCAGCACTTGGTCCACACTCAGGATGCACGCAGCAGGTATTATCATCCTTGCTCCGGGGTAGACCCCTGACAAATGTGTGCTGCTGGAATGTGTGCACACCTGACTTCCTTTATATGTACGCTCACAACCCTCAGTTCACCCCCCTGCTGGGCACTACTATTCTCTTCATTCCACGAACCAGGGGACGCGGTGGTGCAGAAAGTGAAGTCAGTACTTGCCCAAAATGGCCCAGGGAGGGAGGGAGGTGAGACTCGGAATAGGAACCACTCCGAACAACTGCTAGGGCATGCGGCAGACGGGCTGGGCTCTGAGGGGGACCCAGAGATGAGCTAGCTTGTCTCCTGTCCCCAGGAATCCCTGATGCCACCCCAGAAAGTGAGAACCGGCATTCAGGGTGGGCTGGGATGAGGGCTGGCCCTGGTGTGAAGGTTGTGGGAGCTGTAGAAGAAAGAGTAGGAGGGGCGTGGCAGTGACTGGGGGTTCTGGAGGGGATTTGAGTGGGTGCTCAGCAGACTGAGATGTGGCGGAAGAATGCAGGCAAGAGCCAGGCTGAGAGCCCAGAACAGTGGGTCAGGTAGCGGGGAGAAGGGGGCCAGAGGTGTCAGAAGGCCGAGAGTGCCCCGAACCTACCGTGCTGGAGGTGTGCCTTTCCAGGGCATGGGTGGGTCCCCAGCAATGGAAATGGCCTTTCCCAGACCAGGGCCATAGTATACCTTTTAGGGAACGTCCCCCAGTAGGTGCTGGGAGTGTTTGCAGAGGGCAAGGTGGGGCAGGTCCAGTCCTGTGGAAATGGCCCCCCTCCTTGTCCTTCCTCCTGGGATGAGCCCCACCCTCCCTTCTCCACCTGGGCCCGCAAAGGTCTCAGAGGCCACTTCCCTCTGGGCGGCCATCCCTTCCAGGGCCTTGGGCCACAGCAGATGGTGAATGGAGTTATCTAGAAGTGGACTATCTCGTCCCACAAGAAAAAGGGGGGGGATTATCATCATTCTCTCCCGGTGTGACCTTGGGTGTGTTACTTTCCCTCTCTGGACCTCAGTTTCCTCATCATTACAGCAACAGGGGTGAACCCGTGGGCCCCAAATATATATGGGAACTCGGCTGCCTGCTCAGAATCACCCGGGAAGTTTGCTAAAAATACAGATACTTCAGGCTCCACCCGCAGGGATTAGGAAACGCTGGACTGGGCAGAGCTCCAGGCGGCTATAGTCTTAGCAAGGACCCAGTTTGGGAATTCTGTGTTGAGCACCCCCTTCCCCGGTTCCCACAGTCACACTGGCAGCTGGAAGATCCAGTTATCGGCAGGCCCCACCCCAGCCTTCCCGCTTCCCCATCCTGCTCCCCTGACTCAGCTAGATCAATATTGACCATCGGCCCCTCCCCTGGCTCTGACTCCCGTCACCCCAAGCCCCCAAACTCTCTGAGACCCTGAACCTGGCTCAGCAGAATCAAGGTCAAAGCAAGGCTTTTGGCCCGGAGGATTTTATTCCTGTCCCACTCCCCCCAGCCCCACACCACATCCTCCACCGCTGACTGGTTTGGCAGGGCATCCTGAGCTCACTGCAGAAACCATCAGGGCTCCTACTCATAACTCCATCCTGCAAGAGGGGACGAGCCCTGAATCTGGCTCCAGAGAGGGGGTGCTCCCCCTGTAGCTCTCCACGGCATGGTCACTGGCAAAAGCCTGAATTGGGCAGGCAGGGGCAGAGAGCTCCCCTCTGCCCACAGCTCTCCCTCCAGCCACCTCTGTGGGGCACAACACGGTTCCTGTCCAACCCATTCATCTTACCGATGGGGACGCTGGTCTAGCCTCCAAGGCACTTGCCATGGAGCTGGAAGGTGCAAGCCATGGGCTCCGTCTTGGCCTGTCTCTGGCTCCAAGCACACCACCCCCGCCCTCCTTCCCCCGGGTTCGTTGGTTGGAGGAGCGAGCTAGGCATGTTTCTTTATTTGTGCAAGGGAGAGCAGGCTCTTGAGAACCATGACACCTGGAGAGAATTTCTACATGCCACGTTTTAGGTTAAGCATTCTGATCTTTTTTTTTTTTTTTTTTATAGGCATCAAGCAGCTATATTACCTCATTTAATCCCTTGCCAGGGGAAAGTTATTCTCCCCATTTGACATCTGAGGACGCCTGGGTTCAGAGAAGGGCAGTAGATTCAGCTGGTCACACAGCCAGTGAGCAATGGAGTCGAGATTGGGCTCTGACCAGCGGATGTCCAAGTCCTCCTGGGCTGCTACCCACTCCAATACTCGAAGGGATACAGCTCACAGATGCTGTGGGCTTTAGTGGGAAAAGACTTTTTTCCCCCAAATGAAAAGAGATCCTGGATGGGGGCGCCGGGAGGAGGCCTCCATGTGGCCAGAGGGGGCGGGCTGCTGCTCAGTCCTGGGGGAGGAGGTCAGGCAGCAGGAAATCAGGCAGACGTGCTGTAGGGGTGCTGACCAAGGCTCCGCGGGTGGGAGGCGGCTCTGGATGCCCTTCCAGGGCAAGACCAGCGTCAGCGAGGCCTCAGGCCCCAGAGGGAGTGGTCTGGAGCTCAAGGAGCCAAACTTTCCATGAGCCATTAGCAAAAAATGAGTCTGGAGAACAGTGTCCACCGCAGACCCGGAGGCTCTGCAACCCGGGTCACGTGGAATTCGGAGGGGCTGGGACCGTCTTAACTCTTCACTCGCTGTCCCCGGAGCCACCAAGAAACTGCTTTTAGATGGATGCTGCATCCATTGTGCAAAGCTGTGAACTGGCACTGTGGGTCCCCAAGGCCACACAGCCAGGAGGGGCAGAGCAGGGAACGACCCCAGGTCTGTGTGGCTGAGTAGCACACCCGCCCCCCCCATGGTGCCCTACTGCTGCCCCAAGTACTCTGGGGTCCAAAGAGCGTGATGTAAGGGTCTTAACTGCGCGGAAATTAAATGGGTCGTCTCAGAACACCGTGAGTGCTCTGTGCAGGCTGGGCTGGGCAGGGCTGGGTTGACAGGGCTCACCAGATGTAGGGCTGAGCCAGCTCCCCTGAAGACCCCAGGAGTCCATACCTGGGGGTGATAAAGACTGTATGGAGGTGGGACCTGAAAGGATGGACAGGATTCCAATGGGTAGATGGAGAAGGCACTGGGTCGGGGAACCTGGGCCTATTCAGGGAACCATGCAGAGATGAACTTGGCGGGGGTGGTGGATGGGGCAGGGCCTACTGAGGACCAAACAGCAAGATAACCAGCAGACCCCCGGTGTTATCCGTTGACCCTAACTTGACCTTGGGAATATGGCTGCCCTAATGGTGTGGCCTCTCTCTCCTCTGCCCCACCCCCACCCCCATTTGCTGTCACAGATCATAGGCTGGAAGTCACGGCAGATGGTCCACGGCCCCATCTCAGTGCCTCTCGGTCTCTGATGACTCCCAGAACAGGAACGGAGGGCCCCAGGTCACCCCTCCACCACACCCCAGCCAGGCACATCCACTGCCTCCCGGGGCCCCCCATCAGCCTCCCAGGGTCAGGGGTCCATGGACACAGAGATTAGCGAAGACAGGAAGCAGAGCACTGAGCAGGGGTGGGGAGCCCTGGGCCTGGCTTCAGCTCTAGGCCACTCTCACCGTGGATCCCCAGGCAAGCCCTGCCTCTCTGACTGCTAAGCCCCTAAGCAGTCTGAGCTGCTGAGCTGTCGGCGTGCACTGAGAGGCTGACAGGAGGCCCTAACTGAGCCATGCTCTTTTACACGTTCTGAATCAGTTTCCCACATTTAAAAATGGGAAATGTCTCGTGAAAATCCAGATTTCCCTCTTCTCTTAAAAAGCCAGGATATCTGGAGACCTGGGCCCACACTTCTGAGGTAGCTCCCCCTTAAGAGAGGCATCCTACCTTCTTCTCCAGTTCATCACAGTCCCCACCAGGCCCTCTTGTCTCTCCAATAGTCACTAAGGGTCAGATGCCACTTACTCTCCCACTTACACCCACAGCTTTGCTCGCCGGGGTTCCCTGCCTGGCCCTGTAGGCACTTGGGTTTGGCACCTGCTGGGACATTCTAGGATTCCAGGCTGGGCTTCTACTCCAGACAGGGCTGATGTCTCCTGTCTGATGCGTACTATGCTGTCAGGGACGCCTCCAGCTGTGGGTCCCTGGTCCTTAATCAGCTCCCACTACAATCGGGGCCTGGCTGGCATCTGGTATGAGGCAGGGAGATCTGAAGTCAATATGGAGATCAGGACGGGAGCAGTAGGGAGATGACATGGGCAGCAGAGGAAGCAGAAGCCTGGGGCAGCTGGAAAGGCTGTCGGAGCAGTGGAAATGGGAAAAGCAGGACAGACTGGAAGACTGGGCCAGGGAGGACAGTCCAGGAACCGCAGCGGCAGGGCGGTGACCAGGAAGAGCGCAGGCAGGAGGAAAGCAGGGCAAGGGAGGTGAGGCTGGAGGAGCTGAGGCTAGTGGAGTCCGTAGATGCCTAGAATCCTCCAACTGCAGACTCGGGAATCTGGGAAAAGAGAAGCCTAGACTCCTAGGATCCTCCACTCCTGACTTCCAAGATGCAGGGCTACAGCCAAGGGGTTGGGTGAGGGGTACTCACAAGCCACGCTCAATCCTAGAGCTCAGGCTCAGTCCTAAAGCAAGCCCAGAGAGCGCCTCCTTCCGGGCCAGAGGTGGCTGTGGGGGTGCTGAGAGGGCCGGGCGCCAGGGGCTTTGTGAGCAAGGCTGGAGCCCGCCCCCAGGGTGTGGGAAGAAGCATTGTGAACTGTGAAGGCCATTCCTGCGTCCTCTGCAAATTAGCAAACCCATCTCTCTTCCCCCACCTAGAGCCCCAAACAAAGAGGGGACAGGAGGGGGCCCTGGCCCTTTGTTAGGGGAAATTTATTAATATCCGAAATATGCAGCAGCCCTTCCTCTCCACCCGCATTCAAAGCCTTTGCAAACACCTGGGCCTCGCATTTGAAAGGCACTGGGGCCCTTTTATATTGGCAAGGTCCTGCCAGGCGGGGGTGGGTAGAACCAGGAAATTCTTCCGGCCTGGGAAAGTCGTGGCTCCTCCCAATTCTACTCTTGGAGCTCCAGCTGCAACTGCAGGTAAGGCTGGGAAAGAGCTGGGGAGGGAAGGAGGGCAGCTGGCCAGGGAAAGGAGATGGCTGACAGGCCCTGGTTTGTCCCCAGCTCTGCCTGTCTCTGCTGGGTAACCTTGAGCAGGTCTCTTCCCCTCGGTGGGCCTCGGTTTGTCCGTATGTATAATGGGAGACTAGGTGGTCTTTAAGGGCCTTCCTCATTTTCATCATCCTTCCTAAGCCCCTGACCACTGCCACGGAGAAATGGCAAAGCTAGGGTCAGAAGCCAGGTGGGCCAGGAAAGGAGGCAGCTGAGCCTCAGTTCCCTTATCTGTCTGATGGGAACCAGAAAGTTCTGTGCTTCCCACCTCGTGGCTCTCAGCAGTAAGGAGACAGGATAAGGAAGATGACTTCATTGGTGTTTATTAACAGAACACAGATGGGTTGGGGAAACACCAGCAGAGAGGGCACAGGGGTTGGCACAGCTGCACCAGGCCACCCTGCCCCACTGGAGGATGCCATGTGCAAGGGACCTGATCAGGCGTTTTCCCACCCCACCCTCATCTCTCAGGGAAGGAGGGACCCCAGGGCAGCCCCTCCCAAGCCTGGGGATTGAAGATGCCAAGGTCTCTGGCTGCAGGCCTGGGGTGTCGCCCGCCCTCTGCTCCCTGCCTCCACTCGGGTGTCCATGCCCAGGGACCCACGTGCTGAAGCAGAGTTGACAGCACTGGGACCAGACAGCCATATGTGTGGACCACCTCCCGAGGCTCTTAGTGGCCTGTTCGTCCACAGCCAAGGCCAGCAGTGCCTGGAGCTAGAGGAAACAGTGAGGGCCGCCAGGACAAGGGAGAAGGGAAGAGAGGGGCCCTGGGTCCTGACTATGACCCCTCGTTCCCACCTCCACAGTGCAGGTCAGGCACCTCCCTCCCTTCCCCGGTTCTAATCATGCCCAGGGCTCCCCACACTAGAGGGCATGGGGTCCAGAGAGGGAAGCTCTGGGGTCCTTCTTTCCCTCCCTCCACCCTCCTAATACCCAAGCTTAGGCACTAGCCCCTCTGGTCTGTCCTCTGCAGGCTTCCCACCTCTACCCTATCCCCTCTATTCCACCTTGCACACTGAGCCAGAAGGATATCCTATCTAAAGCACATGATCCTGCAAATCCCCTGCCCGCCCACATCCCTGGCTCACCCTCTCCAAAAATCTGCATTCCCACTTGAATCCCGTTGTAACCTGGTAACACCTGCTTCTCCCACCACTCTCCTGCTCTCCTCGCTCACTCACCCTTGGTCTCTCCCCAGGCCACCTCCTGGCCCCAGGGGAGGAGAAGGGGGCTATATTCTGACCCCCACACCTTGGCTGGATCAACGCCTTGGCCAGAGGCCCTCCCCACCCTGCCGTCCTCTTCCTCTCTCTCTCTCCAAACTTGCCCATCCTCCAGGGCCCTCAGGTCCCACCTCCTTCAGGAAACATGGCCTGCACACGTGAACCCACAGGGATCTTTCTCCCACTTGACTTGATAACCCTTGATGCCCGGGGCCTCATGGGCCTCGAGACAACCTGAGTGTCCTTGCCCAGCTCAAGATTCTGATTCGTTGAAGTGTATGGGGCAGGCTCCCCAAGAGAAGAGAAGGGACTGGGCCCTGAACAGAGATGAGAGGGTGGTGCCGGCTGCCCCATGAGAAAGGGAGCTGGCCGGTCAGGAGGCCTGGGGTCCAGTCCCTTCTGTCGTGTGACCTTGGGCCTCAGTCTGTCCATCTGTGAAGTAAGGGCCGAGCTGGCTCATTTTCAGCCTTGAGTGTGTGCGTGTGCGTGTGCGTGTGTGTTGGGAGTAGACAGAGGTTTTAGGAGAGGCAGAGGCCACAAAAAGGGACTTGCTCTGGGGACCGGCATCACCATGGCAACCTCCCGCAGCCTCAGGCCTCTCAGAACCCCAGAGGGTGCGTGGCAGCCCTTGGGGGCCGGCAGGGCCTCCTGTCTGCTTGCTTCCCATCTCACATCATGGATTCCTCCTCCTCGGCAATCTCTCGGTCCACCTCGATGGCTGTGTTCTCGAAGCTGGTGACGCCCCCGTACTTGCGCGTGTGCACCATCAGTGGCTTGGGGGACTGGCTCCCGGCCAGCGTGGCCACGTACATGCCTGTCCGGTTCTCCTCCAGTGACGGGCCCCAATCTGGGGCTGGCCGGCTGGCCTGCTGGAGCCGCTGCAGCAGAGCAACCACAGGGCTGAGAACCAGGGCTCAGGGACTGCTTCCGGGGTCACCGGCAAAACACTTGCCGCGTCACCTGGATTAGTCTGTGCAACAACCCGGGGAAAGGGCGGGGGCGCTGTCACTTCCCCAAGGGAGTGAGTCGCATGCCTGGGGAGAATTCTGCCCTGCCACTCACAGGTTGGGTGGCCTTTGGGCGTGGAATTTAAGCTCTGCTTCCAGCGTCTGTAACTTGGGAATCATAATGCCTTCAAAGGGTGGTTAGGAAGGCGCTGCTGAGCAGGGTGCTGGGAACAGAGTAAGGCCCAGTAAATGGTGGCTGTTGTTATGGTTACATGGCAGGCGGTCCAGGAGTCCACTCTGGGTCCCTCCCCTAAATGCAGAGTCCTGAAGAGCTGGGAGCTTTGGGGAGAGAGCCATGCACTGGGAAGATGGAGACAGAGTGGCCATGGTCAGTCTGACTCAGACGTCTGACCTTTCCCTCTCCAAGCTCCAGTTTCCATGGAAGGAGGGAGCTAAGGTGATGACTAAGCCTGGACATTCTAGGGTTCTGTCTTCCTCAGACCAAATTCCCAAAGCCCTCTGCCTGCCCTGCCAGGGAGAAGAGCCCCAGACTCTTCAATGAAGGGAGACAACCAACATTAAGTGGAGCCTACTGGGTGTAGATTCCAAGGGAGATAATGTGTGCCATGCCCTTAGCGTGGGGCCTAGCACAGCTCTATACTCAAAGCACAGTGATGCCCATTAAAATGCATTGACAGTAATGTTACCCCACCACTCAGGAACCTGCCAAAGGCTTGTCATCTCACTTGGAATGAAATCCAAAGTGCTCTCATGGCCGCCACGTCCTGACCCCTGTCTACCTTCGTGATCTTGGTTCCCGCCACTCTCTCTCCACCTCCTCTGATCCAGTCTCGCTGACCTCAAATGTGCCGGCCCCTCCTGCCTCAGGGCCTTTGCACTGACTGTCCTTCTGCCTGGAATGCTCTCCCCTTAGACATCTAAACCAATCACCTTGGCGATTTCGTCAGGTCTCTGTCACCTCCTCAGAGAGGTCTCCCCTGGTCACCCTGGCCAGAACACCGTCCTCCCTCACTCTCTATTCCTGTACTCTGGTTTCGTTAGGTTTTGTTTTGTTTTTAAGTATTGCACTTACCACTGCCTTCATGTGTTTGTTTGTTTATTGTCCGTCTCCCGCACTAAAATACAAACTCCCTGAGTTTAAGGACTTAGATTTGTTTCCAGCTGCACACTAGTGCCTAGACCAAGGTTTCTCCACCTGAGAGCACCACTGACATTGTGGCCTAGGAGGTGTTCTGCACATTGAACCCTGTGTAGCAGGATCGCTGACCTCTAGATGCCAGTAGCATTCCCCCTCCAATCCCACCCTCTCAGGACAATCAAAAATGTCTCCAGACATTGCCAAGGGTCCCCTGAGGGCAAAATCACCCCTGATTTTGAGGTGAGAACCTCCCAGCTTAGAACTGAGCACTCACCGGGGTCCCAGCTCTGTGCTGAGTATGGGCTTATTTAATCCTTACACTATCCCTATGAGAGGAGTATTATTATTACCTCCACCCCCCCCCCCCCACACACACCCAGACTGTCTGAAAGTACGGTTCAGAGACATTAGTTAAGTTGGCCAAGGTCACACCGGTGGGAAGCGGTGGTGTGGCATTTGAACCCAGGCAGTCTTGACCCCATCCTGAACTTGAAAAATACCCTGCTTTTCTGCCTGTCACAGTACTGACTTCATTGATGAGCTTTTTTTCTTCTCACAGCAACCGTATGGGCAGTTATCACTATACTCTTTTTTTTTTTTTTTTTTTTTAGGGGAAAGCGCGAACGCAGTCCCCCACTGCTACAAATTCTGCAGTAGAGTTTCCCACGTTTGGGGAAATCGCAGGGATCAGCACATCCGGAGTGCAATGGATGAGCCGTACGCTGCAGAACCACCTTTGTGATCACGGTATCTCCCGACAGGTAAGGATTACTATCCTAATTTTAAGGACTGAGAAAGCAAGGTTCAGAGAGGTGCGTTCACTTGCTTAGGGTCACAAAGCTGGCAAGTGGCAGACCCTGGATTCCGATCCCAGTGGGTCAGTGCTGGGAAGCTTGGTCTCTGAAGGTGGCACCCCTGAGTGGGGCAATGACTCCTCTGCGGGGCTCTCCGATCCCCCAACAACCTGTCCCCTCCGCCTGGCTGTGGGCGGCGGTGGCAGCAGGACAGGAGGGAGGCAAAGCAAGGCTTGGGAACCATGAGCTTCCCGGGAGCTGGAGCCCTCCTCCTTCCCTTCGCAGACACCCTGGCTCTCAACAAGGAGACAATTTTCCTGTAGCAGCACAGGTGGGGCTCCTGAGGTTCAGAAAAGGAAAGGGGTTTGCCTCCAAGTCATACAGCAGTTGGAGGCAGAGCAGTGGCTGGACTCCAGGACTCCCCTGTGATCTGCGCAGTGTGACCACAGCCCACTTCTGCCAGGGAAGGGCTCTGAGCCTCCCTCCAGAAGCTGGAAGATGGGGCAAGGGACAGCCAAGGAGCAGTGGTGGTACATGAGGTAGGGGGGTGGGTGGTAGTGAGCTGGTTAGCAGGCTGGGGAGTGGGGGAGGGGCACAGGAGCCCTGATTTGTAGCCAATCTCACTGTTGTAATTATCCCCACACTTGTCAATTTCAAGCTCTCAATGGTTTAACAACTGGCTCAGCGTATTCCTGAATATTTAACAATTAGCTCTCATGAAGCAGTACTAGTGGCTCCTCTGATGGTGTGTGTGTGTGTGTGTGTGTGTGTGTGTGTCAAGGCTGTCTCTGAGCCCTAGCAGGCTCGCTCAGCTCCACTCACTATGACAGCCTCTTGCCACCAGAGGACTCCACACCCACGGCCTCAGAAGTGGAGGGCTCAGACAGGGACGTAGAGGACAAACGTATGGACACCAAGGAGGGAAAGTGGGGGGCGGGGGGGTGGTGGTAGTGGGATGAATTGGGAGATTGGGATTGACGTATATACACTAATAGGTATGAAATAGATAACTAATAAGAACCTGCTCTATAAAAAATAAATAAAATTAGATTAAAAAATTAAAAAAAAAACGAAGTGGAGGGCTCAGTGTGCAGAGGGCACTTGAGGCCCAGAGAGGGGCGGGATCTCCAGCAGCTGCACAGCATCCCAGCATGTCCACTGGCCCACAAAGGGCCCCTATTCCCCTCTTCCGAGCCTGCAGAATCCCATACCAAACAGCTTGCACTCTGTATGCTTTCTGGGTCTCTCCACAAAGCCTGGCCATGGGCAGGGCTCCCCGTCACCGGAGGAGGGTGACAGCCCACCCCTGGGGTCCTTCAGTGTTGCCTCTGACCCTGAGTTCCACAGCGAAGCTAGCAACCTGAGTTCAAGTCCTGACCCCTGCCCAACTCACCATGGACCTTGGATAAGACCCTTGTCCTTTCAGGTTCCCCCAAGACACGTGGGCAGTGGCCAGTATCCGTGGTCTGTGCCCCTCCCCTGCCAGGGGCCCCAGGTGGTGGGAGGGGCCACAGGATAGGACTCTGGCCCCAGAGCCTGCCACAGACCAAGCAGATCTGAGCTGATTCATAGCCCAGGCTACTGGTTAGAAAAATATGCTCTTCCCAGTTAAAAGAATCCTGCAGGCTCTGGAAAAGGTGTTGGAGCAGACGTTTTCTCTTCTGGAGGTTGGGCCCAGGGCAGGGCCACAGGTCAGGGGGCTGGGAGCAGGCAGGGGCGGGGCAGACTCACCTCCCAGAGCGAGCCCTCCTCTCGAAGCACAGCCACCAGCATGCCGGCTGGGATCATGAGGCAGGACAGCAGGCCCATCAGGATGCCCAGCAGCTCCGCCCAGGCTGGGAAGCGGTAGCTGCCATATTCTGAGGGCTGGTACTTGACGATGCTATACACCAGCAGGGCCTGCAGGTGGGGGGCTCCCAGCATCAAAGTGGGCCTCGGGCATGGCCCAGGGCTTGGGATAGCCCAGGTCTGAGCTACCTTAAAGCCTGAGATAGCTCAGCCCAGAACCACCCAGTTTCTGAGACAGCCCAGTCCTAAGCTGTACCAGAACCTAGATGGTCCATCTTTAGAGCCTTTGCAAGTCCTCAGACAGCCCTGCCCCAAGCTGACCCAACGCCAAGACCTGAGACAGCCCAGCTCTGAGGCGCCCTAATTCCTGAGACGGGCTACCCCTGAGCTGCTCTGACCCCAGCCTTAAGGCTCTGAGGCCTGAGAAAGCCCCGCTCATTTTGCCAACCGAACGCAGGACCGGCCTCAGCACAGCTACAAAAGCTGGGGGCATCAAGGGGGAGGGGAGTAGACCAGGATCCCGGTGCCCGCCCCACCTCTCAGCCCTGACAGAGGTCCACTATGGGCCAGGGCAGTCCTACCAGACTGAACGCCCAGAGGGGCCCTGCTCTGAGCCCTGAGTCCCCAGCCAGCAGCCCTCCCTCCCACCCCCGGTTACCAGGAGCGTGGCCGGGGACAGGAACAGCCAGCAGGCCCTGAAGTAGAGGCCCGGCTTGAAGCCCAGCATCATGTGGATATCCCGGCAGAAGCTCTGGATGCCTGCACAGGGGAGGGAGGAGCACGGTCCCAGCCGCAGCCCCACAGGCGCCAGCAGCCCCTCCTCCACTCCAGCTGCCCCCACTGGAAACCCTGGCCCTCGGGACCAGGAACCCAGTGCAGACTCCCGCTCTCCCACGGTGGGGAGCCTGACTCCACCTCCCATGGCCCCGCTCACCATACACCCGGGTGACAGCGAGGCACGTGGTGATCACCGCCACCATTAGCCCGAAGCTGGCGCTGTAGTCGTCCAGAAGGACCAGCCAGTACATGCCCCCCTGGAACACAAGTCGCAGCTCTGGGGTCCCCTTATCCCAGCCTCTCTCCCTGATGCCACCCCTTCCCCAGGCAGGAAGTGAGCAGGAAGCAGCCAGACCGGCAGGGAGGGCAAGACGATGACAGCCTGACTGCGGTCTGCCTACTGAGCCCTTTATACACATCATCTGATTTGAGTCTCACAACAAGCCTAGATGTAGACCCCATTTTATCAGTGGGAAAACAGCCTCAGGGGGGTGAAACCACTTGTCCTGAGGTCGCTTAGCAAATGCAGGAGCGAGGCTTGAACCCAGGTCTTTCAGACTCCAAAGTCAGGACTCTGGGTCACAGGCCAAGCTGCCCCTGGGAGAGAGGGCCTGGGGCGGACTAGGTTCCTCCCAAGGAGGAAGAAGCAGGTAGTTCGGGGAGTGCTTGGCCTGGCCACAGACAGTGCCGCAGGTGTCTGCCCCAGCCTCGCCCACCAGCTGCCCGCCCACCCCGCAGCGCCACTCACATCCGTGGTGAGGACCAGCCCCATCAGGTACATGGCCACACAGATGAGCCCTGAGAACACAGCCTTCTTGGGCCGCAGGTAATACGGGAACTCATCTGTAACAGCTGTCACGATGGTCTCCAGGAAGGCAAACTGGGGGGGGGGAGAATGGGGGGGGTCAGAAATCTTTCCCCCACACACATACAAACACACACACACAGATACACATCCCACAGGCAAAGATACACACACACCACACATACACACACAGGTACACACATAGATATACACAGACACATCACACAGATCCACATCACACACATGCCATACACACAGACACAATACATGAAGACATACACAGATACACAGTCATACATCTCACACACACACAGACACACATATAGATACACACATCACACACAGATACACACGCAGAGAGACACAGACGTACACTACAAGGTGCACCTGCTGGCGTGGAGCAGCTCACCTGGCTGTCCAAGCCAAGAGTCAGCAGCATAAAGAAGAAGAGGAAGGACCAGAAGGGCGATAGAGGCAGCATGGTCATGGCCTGTGGATAGACGACAAAGGCCAGGCCAGGGCCTGGGCCAAGGGTACACGGCGTCAGCAGTCTGGGGAACGCGGGGGTCCCACATACGTACTCAGATGCACGTGGTCGCTCACACCCACTTGGGCACACTTGGTTCAGCCAGACCCAGAGACGTACACTCACTTCCAACACTTCCTTAATTTTTAGGATACAGGCCAGCACACTGTCGGTGCTCCATAAACACAGGTTGATAAAATAAATGAATTAATAATGAGTACACGAGAAAACACAAGACCCAGTGGAAAGCCTCATTTGAATACACTTATGTACACAATCACTTGCACAAACAGTTCCATGAACACACATACTCAGACACTCCCACTGGCACAAGACACTGATCCACATCATCCAAACCCTCAGCTTGCACAGCCATCTGCACACAGGTTGTGACTCATCTGGACAAGCAAGGCAGGTTCCTAAGATGCAGCAAGACGAGACAACCTCCTACAGAAAGTCACTTATCTCCAGACACAGGTTGACAAACACTCATTTGTACATTCATCCCTTTGCTCTAGGTTACCCAGAGAGCAGCTAAGACACATTCATTCGTGTGCACACACACGCACACGACATACCCATCCACAACCTCACTGGGCCACGTGTATGTTAACTTGCCCAGCCCGGCTGTCCCCGACACACCCTCCACCCACCAGGGCTGGGCAGCCTGCTCACCTGCTTTGGCTACTTGGTCCACAGGCACACCCAGCTCCTGAGACATGTAGCCCAGCACGGAGAAGATGGCAAAGCCAGCCAGGATGCTGGTGATGGCGTTGCCCAGGGTGACGATGAAGGTGTCTCTGCCAGGAGAAGTCCACACACAGGCCAGGGTGAGCGGGCCACGCCTTCACCCACGAGGCCCTCCCCAGCCAGCCACTCTCCTCCCCACTCCAGCCCCTGGGATCTGGGAGGCAGCCCTGACCTATAGATGTTCTGGTGAAACGTGTTGTAGGACGCAAAGGTGAGGAGCCCCCCGAAGCCCACACCCAGGGAGTAGAAGATCTGAAGAGCAGCTTCGATCCACACCTGTGGCAGGCAAGGAAGCAGATGGAGGGCAGAGAGAAGGGGCTGGCACACCATGGTGTCCAGAGGAGGAAGGAGGTGGGGCAAGAGCCAGTCGACAGGTCCAGGGATGCTGTGGTGAAGAGCCTGGCTCACGAGTGACACCGGCAGGAAGCAAGCCCTACTCCAACACTTACACTGCAGGACCTGGGCAAATCCCTTCCCCTCTCTGGGCCTCAGTTTTCCCATCCAGGATCTAGGAGATACTCTCTAAGCTTGGTCCGCTTTTGAAGGAAGTAGCGCCTCGTGTAAATTTTCAGTAGATGCATACTGACAATAAGCCCCTGTAACCCCTTTACTTCCTCCCTAGAGTTGGAGGGACCTGAATTTGAATCCCAGCTCTACCATTTTTTATCTGTGTAACCTGGCCGGGCCACATCACCTCTCCAGGCCTCAGGACCCTCGTCTGTACTGAGGGGATAGGAACAGTACCTCCCTCATAGGGTGGTGGTAAGGATTCTGTAACTACATACATGCAAAGTGCTGGGGCAGGGTCAGGCACAGTCATCCATCAACACATAAGAAACGTTAGGTGTCAGTACCATTGCTGTTTCCATTATTATCACAATGCCCTCCTTGGGGTTTGGAGTCAGACAGATCAGGGTGGAAATCCCAACTCTGCCACTCCCTAGTCATGTGACCTTAAGCTTATCACCAACACTTTTGCGCCTCAGCTTCTTCATCTGTAAAATGAGAGAATAATGCCTACTGCATAGGACTGTGAATAATAATCAAGGAAAGTGCCAAGCACAGCGCCTGGTACACGGGGCTCACCATGTGGAAGATTCTTCCCCCCACCCCCTCTTTTCCCAGGGAGCCCTCTTTCCTCTCCCCAGCCTGACTCTTCCCTCTGCATGCAGGCTTTGAGGGCCTCACCTTGGAAGACAACAGGTGGTGGAACTGAGGGGTGAGATAGAACTGGATGCCCTTCCAGGCCCCTGGGAGGGTGACTCCACGGACCAGCAACATGAGCAGGATGAGGTAGGGGAACGTGGCCGTGAAATACACCACCTGAGAGACAGTAAGGGGGTTGACCTTCTCTTTCCTTTGCTCCTCTCAGAAATCCCCATCTGGGCTTCCCTGGTGGCGCGGTGGTTGAGAGTCCGCCTGCCGATGCAGGGGACGCGGGTTCGTGCCCCAGTCCGGGAAGATCCCACATGCCGCGGAGCAGCTGGGCCCGTGAGCCATGGCCGCTGAGCCTGCGCGTCCGGAGCCTGTGCTCCACAACGGGAGAGGCCACAGCAGTGAGAGGCCCGCGTACCGCAAAAAAAAAAAAAAAAAAAAAAGAAATCCCCATCTTACTAACTCATCTATGCAGCCTAAGCTGGGAGCAGTCACAATGCTCTCTCTCCTTCCCTCACTCCCTCCACACATCACTGCTTTCCAAGGCTGTTCCCAACCATCCACTCTCTCCAGCTCCACTGTACCCTGGTCCAGGCCCCCTGCAAACCCAGCCTGCGTGGTCATCAGACGTTGGACATGCCCAAACTCCCCTCTGCCCCGTCTGTGCCTGTTCCCAAACCTCCAGCCTTGCCCTCAGCAAACACCATCAAGTCTCAAGCCCCTCGCTGCCTTGGCTTGCACCACGATGACCTCTCCTGGCTTTCTAATGGTCTCTACACTGTCTTTCTAATCTTTTTTTTAGTGGTTCTCTTCCTCGTGGACAACGTCTCCCAGCCCTTTGCAGAGGGACAAGTTCTAATTTATAAATGAGTGAGTAAACACTCAGAAGGTTTCCAAGTCCTTCTGAAACAGCTTTATGGCCCTTCCTTCCCTTCATAACCTAAAACGGGCGTCTGCGGCTTTGTCTTCCCAGCATCTAGCTGGCCTTCTTCAGATAACAGTCGCCTGACTTTCCCACCTGGCGCTGACTCCATTCCCAGCCCCAGCCAAGCTGAGCACTCCACCCTCCTGCCCACGGTGACTGGTTCAGGGATGGGTATCAGACCTATGTATCCAGTGAGACTCAATTCTAGGATTTTTGAAACTTGGGACAAGGGAGAATACTTAGCAGGTAAGATGTAAGCGTAGAGCTGCTAGGGGCAACCTCATGAAAAACGTAGCCTGAGAAGGAAGCCAATCTGGAGGAAAGTACTGCTGAGACACCAAGAGAACGACATTCCTGATAACTCCAACTGAACCTCTAGATCCAGCCATGCCTGAAGCAGACCCTCTAGACTTTCCAATTTGGTGTGACAACTGGGTGTTCTAGTGCTTGCATTTCAAAGAGCCGTCACTCATACCCACCCTCCAAGCACTCAATGAACACTTGCTGAGGTTCTTCAAAGGGCCAAGCACTAGGTTAGGAAAGAAGCTTGAATAACAGGTAGGTCCCGCTCTCGGCGTGTTTCTAGTCTAGCGAGCCAGCCTAGCCACCATCCAGGCTCACCCCCACATCTTTCTTCAGGCAGTGCCTCCCTCCCCAAGTCTCAATGCACTCTCCCTCCCCCTATTCCCAGTTGAAGTCCATCCATCCTCTCAGGCTCAGTCCACACCCTGCCTCCTCAGGAAGACCTCACCCTTCCCAGCCTCTGAAGCCTCCGGGGCCTCCCAGCTTCACCTTGCCCGAGGACTTCACACCCTTGAGGATACAGAGGAACACGATGACCCAGGCAAGCAGCAGGCAAAGGCAGAGGTTCCAGCGGATCTGCCCAGGACTTCCGATGCCCCGGCTGCCTTGGATGTGGAGGACGTAGCGGCTGTGGGAGACAAGGTCTGAATGTCCTCTGGTGACCCTGCCACGTTCCACAGACATTGAGTAAAGCTGTGGCCAGCCTGCGAGACTATCCTGGCTTTTTTCTATTTGATTCCTCTCCATCCTTCTCTGACCAGCTCAGCAGCCACGAGGTGGGCCTCTACAGACCCCATCACGCAGGCTGCTTTCCTCTTCAATTTCCATCTGGGTCTGGCTAATGGGAGGCAACAGCAGGAGACTGGATGATGGGTTGGGGTATTTACACACACATATGTACACGCATACATGCACGCACACCATCAGAGGGTCTGGCTGTGACTGCCTTCTGCTATAGCACAGCTTTTGTTGGGCAGCCCTTCCTCCAAGGCTTCAAATTTCCCCCGGTTCCGGGAACACTGCCTCCTTGCCTCGGGGGTGATATGGCTGTCCCTCCTGCTGGTGCCTCACCTTTCCATGTGGATCCCCTCTGTAAAGTCCCTCCACTCACTCAGCTCCCTTCAGCCCTGTGAGCGTGCCAATCGGCTTCCTGCCTGCTCCCCCCAACTGATGCAGTGGGCCATGGCGTTGCCATGGAGACCCCTGGCAGTTGCCAGTGACCATGTCATGTTCTTTGGCTTTTAGCTGCAGACCCAAGCCCTCCCCCACTGGTCAGACATACTCCTCAGCAGGTGCAGACACTTTGGATGGACTTTAAGTGGATAAACGGATGGACCGTGTAATATGTGTGGGTTGGAGATTAAAACATTTCAAGACATGCAGCTCATTTGGGGGAAGATTCCTAAGAGTAGCCTTTTGCTACTAGGTAAAGGGTTGGGGGTATCTGGTCTGTGTCCTCTGGTTAACCAATGGTCCTTACCTAGGAACAAGGCTACTCTGGAATGTTCCAGAACAAGATCACGGATCAGGAGGCCTTGGTTCCAGTACTGCCTCTGCCAGTAGGTACTGAGCAAGCCTCTGGGCCTTGTTTTCTCAGCTATAAAGTGGGACTTTGGGACAGGCTAATGGACAGCGATGCCCTTTCGATACCCACCATTCACAGGGGCTTGCAATGTGCCTGGCACTGTGTTAAGGGTTTTACCTGCATAATTCGCATAGCAACCCCTTACTCTCTCCTACAGTCTTCTTTCTCCTGTTAGGCTAACCTGAGATGGTCCTGTATGATCATGGCCTCTGCTAAGTGCCTTACCCACTAGTACAGTCGGTACTCAATAAATACAGATTGAAAGAACGAATGAGTGAGTGGCTGACTGATACCATCCTATGAAGCAGGGACTCTTATTACCCCCTTGAGCAGAGGAGGAAACTGAGGCTCCAAAAGTTGACGATTACTGTTACCGTCGGCATCATTACCATCAGCTAGCACTTACTGGGCACTCACAATCCACCAGGCTGGGCAGCACTACTTATAAGCTTTCTTTCCTCGAATCCTCACAGTAACCTTCCAATACTATTAGCACACCCACTTCCAAGATAAAGCAAAAGAAATTGTTCACGGTCACACAGCTGGCCAGGTGAAGAGCTGGGATTGGAACCCAGAGTCCACCTAACACGAGCACCTGAGCTTGGCCTTTGAGGTGCATATGCTGAGCCCCCTGGGGACACGGGCACACTGATGCCTTCTGTCCCTCCCTGACCGTTGCTGGGCCGGCGGGGGCCTGACCTCCAGTACTCCTCGCTGGGGCTGACGGTGCTGGTGAGGTTGAGGGGCAGGGCCCCGTTGCCGTCCTTGGAGCCTCTGTGCTCGAGGCAGAGGTCTGTGTTCCACCAGTTGCCACAGTGCTCCCAGGGCAGGTTGCTGGTGAGGGAGGCGAAGAGGTAGAAGAGGACGTAGGCGATGATCATGTTGTAGTAGATGGCCACCAGGCCCACGATGAGCAGCATGGCCGCACCGGCACCTGGGCGGGGGAGCGGGCAGCCTTCAGGCCAAGGAAGCCATCCCCTTTCTGGGTTTCACCTCCCTCTCTGCCTACAGGTTGTGGCGGGAACCTCCCCGCCTCCCTCAGGCTCAGAGCACCCCACTGAAGCCTCACCTTTGAAGAGGGGGCTGATTTTCCAGACAGCCAGGGGTCCCAGGCTGGAGAACTGGCCCAGAGAGAGCTCGAGGAAGAAGAGGGGGATGCCGCAGATGGTCAGCATGAGGAAGTAGGGCACAAGGAAGGCGCCTGCGAGGAGGAGAAGGGAGGGTGGGGAGGGTCTGGGGCTGGGCTCCCCCTAAAGCCCAGCTGTAGCCCCGCCCCACCCCTCCCCTGACTGGCAGACACCACCACTTCTCACGTGGATTAGGGCTGGGCACTGCAAGACTGTCTTCTCTTATGCCAGGAGATCACTGAGGGCCAAGGGGTCGGGGTGGGGGGGAGTTGGGGGGGGCGGGATTTACTCACCTCTGTAGCCCCAGCGCCCAGGCCAGGACTGGGTTCAGAGCAGACATTGAGTGAATGAATGAACAAATGAGTGAATGAATAAGTGCATTCCCCGCCAGAGGAAGTACAAACCCCTCAGTACAGAAATCGACACCCTGCAGAACATGGCTCCAGTCTACTGCCCCTCCCCTCTCCCCAGCACCACCTCAGATGCTTGTGGCTGCCTCCTGTGGTCCCGTGTGCCCAGCATCCCTTCCCCTTTTCTTCTCATATCAGCAGGCAGCTCCTTTACAGGACTGCCCACCACCATATGGCTCTGGAAGTGATGCCAGTTACACCAGCCAACCCCTGCCCACCCCTTCCTGGGCACATATCCCAAGGCAGGACAATTAGATACCTTCCCTGCAATTCTATACAGATTCATTCAGAGAGAGCAGTGCTGGGAAGGAAGTCATTCCAGAGCTGTCTGTGGCCACCCCCGACCCACCTGTAAGGAGGAAGCCTGGTCCAGGGAAAAAGGAGGTCAGCACACAGAGAGGGAAGAAGCATCAGAACCAGGGAGAGGGAGGACAGAGACAGCTATGGACATCCCTGTGTTCCTGGAGCTTTGGAGGTCAGCACTCGTCCCACACTTCCCAGTCATCCCAATTCATCTCGTCCTTGCTTCATCTAGTTCTACTTGGATTTCTGTCTCTCTGCCAATATGCGCTTCTTTAAGGAGTTTGGTAGAGTTGGGAGGAGACACAGTGCTGGTGGGAGCACATTGGCTCTGGAGACGATAGCCCTGGGGTGGACTGTTGGATCCCCATCGTGTGACCTTGGGCAAGGAACTTGGCCTCTCCAAGCACTGCGGCCTCATCAAGACGGTGCCCACCCAGGTGGTTGTCATCAGGGTTAAATGAGACAGGCCTGGAGAGCACTGAGTCTGGGGCCTGGCCGATGGTGAGTGCTAACCCCAGCTATTGTTAATGAGACTTAGAACAGCCACTTGATGGAGAGGCAGGGACGGAGAATTTGTTTAAGATGGAAGAGATGCTGGGTTTGCAGCATGAATGGAAGGAACAAGAGAGGAGGCTAGATTGAAGATTCAGGAGCAGGAATGACTGAGGGAGCGAGGTTCCGGAGGAGGTGAGGTGGGAGAGGAGGGTTGGGGAGAAGACTGAGAGCACAGTGATCACTGACAGGCACACACAGCCCTTTATCACGAAGTAGAGGCAGCCCCCTCTGCCCGTCACTCACGGCCCAGGAAGCGCCAGGGCTTGTCAAGAGAACCGAGTGTGTATCCATGCTGGGGATGAGACAGGAAGGAGGGGACTGGGAGAGGAAAAGGGACACGGCAGGGTGAGCTCCCCCTTCCAGCCCCAGGTCAACGCTTTCAACTAATTCAGCCCAAGGTCACATAGGAGACAGTGGCCAAGGCCACTTAACACCTCACTGCACCCTGAGCCTTGGCCCATTGGACTAGATGCCCCTCATGCAGGCATCAGGCCCATACCTCCTCCGTTGGTGTAGGCTCGATAGGGGAAACGCCAGACGTTCCCCAGGCCTACACAGTAGCCGATGCAGGACAGCAGGAAGTCCAGCTTGCCTGTCCAGTTCCCCCGGTCTGCGGCAAAGTCCACATCCAGGTCTACATTGCCCTGGTCACTGGGGGTCATCAGCAGGTCTGGGGTGATGGGCTGCCAGTAAGAGAGACCAAAGGGGTGAGGGAGAAGGTGAGGCCAGGTTGAACTGGAACCCCCCAAATAAGAATATGGAATCAAACAGGGCTAAGTGCCAAGAACTCTATTGGTTCAGATAATCAACCGCTCTCACCTGGGCTGACAGGTTAATAGGCAGGAGCTCCTTGGGGTTTCAGGGGACTACAAACTTTTGAGACTAGCAGGGTGGCTCAGGCACTAAGAAAGCCACCTTGATCTTAGTTTGGCTAACACAGAGGTCCAATGAAGGGACGGTCCTATTTTGATGACGACGACGATGACGATCTTAAGAACAGTTACCACGTGTGAGCACTTACCACGCACTCGCTGCACTAAACATTTTACTCACATTACCTGATTTCATTCCCAGAACAACTCTGTGAGCTAAGTACTCATCTGAGGGAAACTGAGGCTCAAAGAGGTATGATGACACACCCACAGTTTTTGCAAGGCTGGCTAGTGGGAGAACTAGGCTTCCAGCCCAGAGCTTCCTGATGCCGAAGCCCAGGTCTTCAACCACCCAGTGCTGGAGTTCTGCTACTCCGTTCTGGGCACCATATTTTAAGAAAGACAGTGGCAGTTTGGAGCATGTGCAGCTGACTAGATTGGAGTGTATTCAGGAAAGGCAGTTACAGGAGGACAAGAGGAAGAAGTGGGGCCCCTTAGCATAGAAAGGACGGGGCATGGAGAGAATGTGGGCTCCCCTGGGCTTAGATTTATGCTGTGTGGCTCAAGAAGGCCTTCTGAGGACTGTGAATTTTAGCTCACAAGCAGGAAGAAGCTACTGAAGCCCCAGTCTGCCTCAGAAAGTTGTAATCTTCCTGTCTCTGGAGGAAAGATGCATGCACAGAGGGGAATGGCAACCAGCTGTCCCTAAAATCCCCTCCTGTGGTTTAAGGAGGGCCCGGAAGTCCACTGGGCATTCTCCCTTCAGGCTGGGGCTGGGCGATGGAGGCCTTCCTCCAGGTGCTTGGAACCCTGGCTGGAGAGATGAGTTAGTGTGTCCATGAGCTGTCCAGGCTTAGGGCCGGGAAGGAAGCCCAAAGTTACCAGGATGACTATCTAAAATTCAGACAGCAGTTCCCAGAAGTGACTCCAGGAATGGGGCAGGAGAAAGGGGCAGCTACACCTTTTCTGCTTGCCTCTGAAAGCCATGCCCCGTGGCAGAGGAGGACGGAGCTGCAAAGAGGCCCGTTATCAAATAATGTTCATGGTTTTCAGAGAGGAGAAAGGACCCTCCTGCTTCCTGCTGAGGAACAACTGTGGGGAAACAGTGATTCCACTGGACTGGGCGTCAGGAGACCACGATTCTCATCCCAGGTCTGTGCCAATTCACTGTGCAACTTCAGGAAAGACTCTTTTGAGCCTTGGTTTCCCCATATGGATACTGAGGGGATTGGATAGATCACTAATTCCAAAAACACATCACTTGAAATGTTTGTAGATGTTGGGTGGAACAAAGGATTCTTGAATTTAAAAGTTTGGGGAAAGCTGGGTTATCACAAGGTAAAACAGGTTGCTTTGCTGCAGGACTTGTCAGATCCTTTAATGGACCAATATGCACTGTGACTCTCCAAGTAGGGACTAGAACAGAGAGTATTCTCCAATTCTACTTAAGAAAAGGGTCTCAAGGAGCTAGCATGTCAGGATATACTTGGCAGAAATGCAAGTCTAGATAATCTTTAGCTAATAGTCTTCTGGCTCTGATGATCTGTGAGGCAAGATTCATCAAGGAGACTTCACCACAGTGGTCGAGGACCAGATCAGATCCCAGCACAGGGACTCAGCAAATAGCTACTACCCAATTTGCTTTATCCCCTAAAATTGGCCTTCCTGGCACCAGCCCAAGTAGGTGTCTACACACAAATCAGGTGACAGAGGAAACCTTGCTGGGGACTCATCATATGAGCATTGCTGGGATGAGGATGGTGAAAGGAGAGTCCAAGTGTCACAGGACTGGAGGTGCCTGGCTGCAATGACATGGTTAGGGCAACGGGCTCAGGTGGCAGAAATGTGGTAACAGCATTGGGCGCTCAGTGATAGTGACAACCATGGTGGTGATCCTGCCTGAGGCTGGCTATTGGCCAGAGGGGCAGTGGTGACGGGGGCAGCCTGGCATGATTATGGGTGATGCTGACAATGATGAAGAGCATGAAAAAGCCGCTTTTCAAGTAACTGGGCTCCAAGGGTTGAAATATGTTGCTGGTGGTTCTCTGGCTGCGATCTCAAACATGCTGGGGTGAGGATAGCAGCGGCTCCTAGACCTGTATGAAACCCACCCCTTACCTCTGATGCCCCTTTCCCCAAGTCTTCCTCTCCAGCCGGGTGAGCATCTGCCCTCTCCCAGGTGAATTCCCTCCCAGGTGAACTCCAAGAGGGATGGGGTAGCAGCCACTTGACACTGGCCCCTAGTGTTGGGTGGGGAGGCAGACCTGTCACCCTGTGACCCCTCCCCTCAGGCCAGCTGGCAGGAGGCCCTGATAATGAGGTTCCTCTGATCCCTCCTGAGAAGTTGCTGCCCTTTCTATGTTCACAGAGCAGTCCCGGCTCTCTGTTTCCATGGTGACAAGAGTGCCAAGAGCAGGATGCTGCCAGCTCTTCCGTCCCCTCCTCCCCCAATCAGAGGGAAGACTGCTCCTGTTCCAGGAACAGGGGATGGGGTCCTCCAAAGCTGAGCCAGTCCAAAGCCCACGTGGAGCCTCCAACCCCACCACGCGGTAAATCCCAGGAGGCTGGCACAGAGAGGACAGAACTAACTGAGAGACCGAGAGAAGCAACAAGATCAATGGGGCAGGGTTGGAAGCTGGATGAGTTAGTTGCTTCACACTTCTGCCTGGGTGTGAGGCTCCCACCCCTGATCCCCCCACTCTCCACCCAGAGTCACACAGGAACACACATCTGAGTTTGCCAGACCACACCCCCTCTTTTAGGGGCCAGCAGAGGTAGGTCACCAGCAGTGTCAGGGCTGGGAGAGGTACGACTTCCCAAGCCAAGGCTTTCATACCTCCTTCAGGATGAGAGAGACAGTAGGACTCTGGAGTCTGACTTCATTATTGTACAGATCAGGAAAGTGAGTTTCAGAGGAGAAGGGGCGAGCCCAAGGTCAAACAGCAAGTTAAGGGCAGAGCAAAGCCAGGACTCAGATCCCTGACCCTCAGTCCCGTGCTCATCTCTGAATAATGCTGCCGTAGCTGGCACCTCCTCACTCCCCGACCCCCTTCTCCTGGAGACCAAGGGAGGGGACACTGAGGCCAGGGGTCCCACCCCTGCCCTGCTGGCCCTAGGTGGCTCAGCCCACCTTCAGGAAAGCAGTAACCTGCACCCCTCAGTTTCCTTGTCTACAAATTGGGGATAATAAGACCTAGGGCCCAGGATTGTTGGAGGATTACTTGAGATCAGGCTTCATACAACATGGCTATTTACATAATGAGTGGCCCTGTGCCAGTGAGGGGCGGGGGCTCTTGTGAGAAGAGAGAGGGAGGAGGAGAGAGTAGGATGGAAGAGAACAGGGGCTGGACTCAAGAAGACCCAAAGGACCCACAAATGACCCCAGCAAGTCACTTATGTCAGGAAACAAAAAGGACCCACTTATCACAGTGGTTCCACGCTCAGCTGCCCAAGGGCAGAGGGCTTGAACGAGTGTATGGTGGCGGTGGGTCTTGCGGGAGAGGGGACCGTCCACCACACCAGCAGCTGGGAGTTCACCGTATCCACCCCCCAGGACTGTGGGGCCTGCTTTGGTGCCGCACACTGGGGATGGACCAGTGATGGTCCAGGCTAGAAAACAGACTTGCCCCAAGTCACAGGGTAAGCGGCATCTGTAGAAACAGTACCCAGGCATTCTGACTCCTTGGCTAAGACTGGTACTCTTAAGCTAAAAGCTAGAAAACTTCCCCTGAGACTCTCCCTCCCCACATACATGTGACTTGGCTGGCAGGTCCAATCCCACAGGACAAGGTGGGGCGGGGCTGAGGTCTGGGCCCAGGGCTCCAGGAACACATAGACTTGGCTTTCTCTCTCATGACAGCTTCTACCCCACCTCCACAGCCCTTGGGTCTCCCATTTCCTCCCTGCTTGCCTTTGCCTCCCTCTTGCCCTGCTGAGGGGCAGCCTGGGGTCTTATCAGGGAAGCCAAAGCTGTCAGGAGAATGAAGGGGGTGGGGAGGAAGCAGGAGGTGGGCACTGCAGGGCAGGAGCACTGGTAGGAAACCTGGGCGCAGCTGCTGGCTCACGGAGGCTGCTTCAGCGCGGAGTGCACAGGTGAGGACCTGCTCCAAGCTCCCACCCCCGACCAGTCCTGCCCAAGGCTGTCTCAGCTATTCTAACATCTCCCACCCCCCCAAATCAGCCCCTGGGGGAACTGGACCCGGGTACTGGGGAGGGGCGGGTGCCTGGCCCTGGCACCCCTACCTCGTGCCCCCTGTGGCTTGAGACACCTGTTCGCAGGACCTGGCCCAGTGAACCCCAGGCCCCATCACACTGCATTCGGACCCCCAGAAGGGGAAGGCCACTCTCCACCCCGTGCAGGCTGTGACCCCTCCCCTCCCTGCAATCCAGCCCTGCCTGCCTCCTCCGGAGCCCTGAGCCGGTTGCAGGTGCCCTCTCCCACCCTCCCAGGGGGCTCGAGAGGGGGCGGGCCTCCGCACCCCTCCCTCAGGTGCGCCCCTGCCCTCGTGCCCTACCTTGCTGAGGTGAGCTCCCTGGAGCTTCTTCATCTTGGAGGGCGGGTCTCTGGGGCTTCCCGGCTGGGCTTTTCCTGAGCGCAGAGAGCGAGCGAGGGAGCAAGAGATCTCGCCGCCGGCCGGCTGCCGCGCCCTGGCCTCCGCGACTCCCGCGCACCGGCTGGGGAGCCGCGGGCGCAGGCGCTGCCGTCCGTGGGCTGCCGGGCGCTGCCTCTCCCTGCGCAGCGCCCTAGGCTGGGGAGGGGTGCACCGCTGCGTCCGCGTAGACAGACGGGCTGACTGACTGACAGCAGGGGGATGCGCGCCCCCGCACGCAGAGCTGCCGATTGGAGGGGCCCGAGCGCGTGGGGAGGGGGGTCCGCAACGGAAACCCTCAGAGGTCTCCAGGCCTCTGCCACCGTCCCCTGCGTGACCTTGGGCAAGTAACCTGCCCTCTCTGGGCCTCCGTTTCCCTAGCTGGGCAATGAGGGAGGCAGGCCATGCACATGGACAGTAACAGCCCTGCCTTGGGTTCCAGCATCTCTGTACCTCCTCTTTGTTCTGTGACCCTGCCCACGTTACTTAAACTCCCTGTGCGGCCATTCTCTGTCTAGAAAATGGGGACAAGAATCTTACGTCCCTTATAAGGATGTGAGGAATCCAGGAAGATTGTGCATAGAAAACATTTAGCACAGAGCCTGGCGCATCACAGGAGCTCAGTTCACATTTATGGACCCACTGTGTGTTGTCCACTCTTGCCAACAAATGAACAGCTGATAGTCAGATATTTATTAAATCATCCAATCTACCAATACTTACTGAGCACCTAAAGTGTGCCAGATCCTGGGCTAGGTCTTATTTTTCTCAGCGCAGTGACCTGGAGACGATGTTATTATCCCTGTTTTACAGAAGAGGAAACCAAAGCACAGAGAGGTTGAGTCACTCACTCAAGGTCACAGTGCTAGCGAGTGACACTAGTGACAGAGTCAGGCCTCATGGACCTTCCGGGCCAGTAGTGGTGCTGAACAGGCCTGTTTCCTAGGGATGAAAGTGAAACAGGGAATTTGGGGTGAGAAGGAGGGACAGGGCAAGTGCCACTGTATGGTCGTGATGGTTTGTGACTTCGATCCTGTCCACCCGCAGTATGACCTTGGGAATGTTAACGGTTTCCTGTCTGTAAAGTGGGCCATCCGCCAACTGGGGCCTGGCTAACCTCTCAGAGTGTTGTAAGGGTACAGTGAGCCCGCCCGCAGCTAGGATGGGGAATTATTAGCTAGAGTGATCATATGCGTTGGTTTGTGGAGCTGAACGAGTATTTGCTAGTGGGCCCAGCATATACATTACAAATCATGCTCCTTTCACTCTCAAAAGTGTCCCAGTTCAGACACTCATAGCATTGCCCTACCAGCAGCCAACATGGGGAGGCCTTTGGGGAGAATGAGATCAAGTGTCTGCTGCCCCTCCCATCCCTGGAGCAGGAGGCAGGAAGGCTCTAAATCAGAGCACAGGCTTGGATAAAGGGCCTGGCTGGGTCCCAGGCCCACCTCTCCTCCCCAGGTCCACCTCTCCTCCCCAGGTCCCACCTAGCTGCTCCTTCCTTTAAGCCTGGCCTCACAGGGCAGGCAGGGACTCTCCAGACCCAGGAGGAAGGAGCCCCTTGGCCATGAATGTAAACGGAAGGGACGTTCATTGAGCCCTACTGTGTGCATTAGATGAGCTCATATCCAATATCTAAGTTTTAGCTCTTTCCAGCAGCCTGGAAAGACGAGTTTGTGCGTCCCCATTTTGTACCTAAGGAAACTGTCTTGAAGGAGTGAAGTTGTGTGCCCAAGGTCACAAATCACTGAATCTCTGAGCTTTGGAGATAAAGCGAGGAGGGCCTCGGGCCGTGCCTGGGGAGAGGCAAAAACTAAGAGGCCCAGGCAGGACCCACCTCTCCTCTCCCCGAGGGCGTGTCACCACACCTCTTACAGGCAGCTTTGCTGAACCACTCCCTCTCGTTGGCTTGTGGGTTTCATTAGACGCTAAGGAAGGAAGAGAGAACCATGGGAACAGGGAGTAGAGGTGAGGCATTGGCTCAGAAGCCCTGGAAGACTAGCCTCCTTGTGGCCTCTTCCCAGCAGCACCTGCTCCCCCAGATCCAGCCCTAGGTGAAGGGAAGGGAGCAGGGCTGGGACTTTAGCCTTTCTCAGACACGTCATGGGGTGACCACTGAACATCAGCAGCAGTCACTGGGGCTCTGAATACAAATGGGTCTGGGTCCATGCCTTTCAGAAGGGGAAACTGAGGCCCAGAGGAGGCAGGACTTGGAAAATCACCCTGTGAAGTAGAGGCAGGGTGAGGCCTGGAATCTAGGAGTCTGACCCCACCTAGGCCCTGCCCTCCATATCACACCTTCTACCATCCCCTCCCCCATCACCACAGCGCTTGTTGGAAAACTCTATACTTCATACAACAAGCAACCCCCCAACATTTTTTAGAAGACATTGTCCACATGAGTCAGTCTACCCTCTGAAACCCCAGGTTTATGATCATACAACTGGCCATGAGTTCAGCTGCTGAGCACATGTGACAATTGCTCTCAATACCACCCCGTCTCCCCCATCCCAGAGGAAGTTTGGGTACCACTTGGCAAAATAACTAGTTAGGAATTCAAACCTAGTAAATAATCTATCTCCCTTTCCCTCTCCCCTCCCTATTTCTCTTGGTCTCACAACAAACCAGAAGAATGGGGATGTGGGCTGATTTAAAGAAAATGTGAGATGAAAATGTACTTCCTTTTATTATATAGGGAGATATTTTTAAATGCATATAAATAAACATTTTTAATTTGCTTAAACGTTCCGACTTTATCGCTGAAGAGCATGTGTTTTGTTACACCAGCGTGGCGACTGTGAAAGATGAGGATCCAGACTGCTAATCCATCTGGTGAGAAAATGGTTCTGGAGCAGCCGTGCGGGGACAGGCTTGCCCTCCAAAGCCGCCCTGTCCTACACCTGCTCTGCTCCCAGCTTCTGTGTCCCACTGGCTGGGCATCTCATCCACCCTGGGCCAGGCTGGTTTCCTTGCTAGAGACCTCCTCTGTGAGGCCGCTCTACTCCCAGCCCTGACACCTTCCCTAGTCTTGAGCTGTGGCCCTCTCCACTCAGCCCACGCCAGTCTCTTGGCAGTCAGTGTTGGGAGTCTCATCCACAAAACTCAGATTCTCAATATGGTGTCAGGGGTCTATAGACACGTAGCGCTGACGCACACGTTTCTGATTTGCTAGAGGTCACGACCAGGCCCTGGGCCTTCCACAGCCAGGCCAGGCCAGATATTTTTGCCTGGACGCCCCCCCTCCCACCTTCCATCCCCCATCTCTAGCATCAGCTCAGGGCCTGCCACCCAGCAGGGGGGAAGCATAAAATCACTATATGCAAACAGAAGCAGCATCGGCCATTCCCGATAGGAAAGCTGGAACGCCTCTTAGCACTGGGGTGGCCGCCGGGTCTGACAAGACGTAATGGGTCCTTTTCCCTGAGCCATTACATCACCCTTGCCTCTGGTGGAACTCTCTGGGTGGCAGGGAATGCATTATTTCACACCGCAGCTCAAGACACTGCTTGGAAGTTGTCTTAGATAAAAGTTTCCTTTTCCACGGAGCTCAAACACCAGTTGACAGGTGATGGCCAGTCCAACCTGTGGGGCCCACCCAAGGCCCTGACCGCCCACGTAGACAGCAACTGCAGCTCACCCAGCCTGCTCGGCCTGGCGACTGACCTCCAACCAGGCAGAGGTCTTCCTGTGGCTGGGGGCGGCCTTGTCCTGCCTCAGATCTTCCCAGCCACCAGCTGTCCTCAGCACTGGGGGTGGGGGTCGTTAGAACATCAGTCAGGCCTGCCGTCATCACACTAGGATACAGCAGCCCAGGGAGCAGGTGTGGCTAAAACACGGAACTTACTGTGTGCCGGGCCCTGTGCTAGACGTAATTCTGAGACAGCTTAGATAGCTTAGAGTATTTTATTTCCATTTGACAAATGGGGAGGCTGAGGCTCAGAGAAGCTAAGTAACTTGCCTGAAGTCTCACAGCTTGGAAGTAGTCAAGCTGGAATCCAGGCCATGTGACAACAAAATCTGCTACTAAACACTGCGTCACAGCTGAAGTGTGGCCCTCCAGCCCACAGCGTTCCCACACTCCAGAGCGGTGTTCACTGGGGTGCTGGTAGGTGCTGGTAGCGGGCTCCTGGGTAGTGAAGCATGGGGAATGCTGGATAAAATTCAAGGGTTTTCTTTGCTGTGGGACTTGTCCGAGCCTTTGATGTGTTAAGGCACCAGTGTGACTCTCCCAGAAGAGTTGAGTCTGCAGGACTTCTCAAACTGACTTGACCAGAGTCATTTCTTCTTGGTAAACAAGCTCCCCAGTCTTACAGATGGGGAAATGAGGCTCAGAGGGGGGAAGCAATTACCCCAGGGTCACACAGCAAACGCTTTTGACGATCAGAAACCTATATTCACTCACCGCTAGCCACCCTGCCTCCAACCCTCTTCCTCTGCTCCTGGAACCCTGGTCCTCTCCCCTGGTACCACCTGGTTCCCATGCCTTAGATGTCCACCATCCTCAGTGAAGCCATGATGTCTCCCAGGCCAACAGCAAGAGGAGGAGAGAGAAGTGCCTCTGCTCTTCAGGGGCTCACGTGGGGACTGGATCCACCTCGTGCATTGTTGTCATGTGCCCCAGGAGCAAAGGGCAGGCAGGCAGGCAGGCTGCATACACTTTTTATGGCTAGGCCACCTCCCAGAACAGTAAACAGAGGGGCAGGCAGCTGGCACCAGAGCCCTCTAGGGAGTGAAGGCCCCAGGGCACAGACTCCTGCCCACCTCTCTGGAAGGGAGTTCAAAATAGCAGCTTTTCTCAGGAGTTTTTTTAAAATGTACTTCAAGTTCATATTCCTCTTAATCTTTTTTTACTATTCCTCCTTCTTGGCCTGACAGCACCTACTAGTCCTTTAGGTAGGCCTCAGTTTAAAATCACCTCCTCCAGGAAGCCTTCCAGACCCTCCAGGATAAGCTGGGGGCTCGCTCTGGACTCCCTGGATGCTCTGCTACCCTGATACCTAGAGCATAGATCAGACTGGGAACTTCTGGGTGGCAAGGACTGTACATTCCCTGGGCCCAGCCATGCCTGGCATATGGGGTGCCCAACGAATGTCATCTGTTGAAAGAAAACCCTGAGTTGAAAGTATTTGAAAAATTCAAAAGACTGAAATATTGAATCTGATGATTCTGCTTACAAAATGGACTTAAAATTTAACAGTCTCATAGCCTCACTCTAATGAGGTCCTGTTTTGATCTTTCAGAAGTATTTTAAAGGTGACCTTGTTGTAGGCCTACAGAGACTAGGAGAGACTATGCAGTTGCTGAGAAGGGTGAGGATGATTTACACTTCTTTAACATTTTCCTTTCATGCTATGTATAATGATTTTCATACATTTTTAAAAAGAGAAAAAAAATTTATTCTTGAAGCTGCATTCAAGAGATTCCACTCTCTGGGCAGCCCCTTGCCCAGCCGTGAGTCTGCTTGGTCCAGAGAAAGTTCTCTGGGGGCTCCCTGGGGCCCGGGCCCTGAGGGACAGCCTGGTGGGGTGGTAGAGACTTGGCAGGATGGACTCTGCCCCTCTGTCCCCTTTCAGAGGCCTTCCCCACAACCTGGAATCTCCACTGAGAATTTGAGTGAGGGAATATGGCTCTGTAGCCCAGAGCCTCTTGCTCAGGTCCAATCCTGTGGGCTTTGCGCTTTGCATCCAGCCTGGAGAGGGTTTGGTGCATGTTACGCAGGGGCGGGGGGTGGGGGGGCAGGTAGAGGTGAGGCTGCAGGAAAAGGCAGGTGTGACCTGACACCCCCCCTCCCCCCCTCAGGTCACGGTCTGCAAGCCTTCCGTCTTCTCTCGGTTCCATCTCCTTTCTCCAGGAGTCTGGTCCCTACAGCAGCCTCCCACCTTTGAGCCTCTGGAGGAGGAGCTGGGTGGCCCCCTCACCTAGCCCCCTGGGGATTAAGACCTCCCACCCCAGGCTCCCTTGTCCGCCTGAGGCCTAGATCACCAGAGCTGGAAAAGGTCCTCATCCAGCAGGCTCGCTGCACAGATGGGCCCAGGGGATGCAGGGGCTGCGTGGGTGGTTGGTCCAAGGTTACTCAGCAGGTCAGTGGCAGGGCTTGGGACTCAGACTAGGCCTCCTGGGCCCCCACAGGAGCCACATTCCTAGCCCCTGAGTCCTCAAGGCCCCCAGCCCACAAGGCTGGTCGGGGGGCTACGGTAGGTACTCCTCCTTGACAGGCATTGGGGAGGAGGTGCCCAGGAGGCTGGCAGAGCTGGGGCACAGGCCCGCCAGGGGTGGCCCAGCTGGAGTGGCGGTGACATCGTGGGTGGGCGGGGGTGGCTGTGAAGGCTGCTGCTGTTGCTTCTTCTTGTTCACTTTGCGCTCCTTTGCCCGCCGGTTTTGGAACCAGATCTTTACCTGTGGGGTCAGAGAAGAGAGATGGGGTGGGCGGTGGGGAGACCGAATGACAGAACAAGAGGAAAAGAGGAAGGGCAGTGGGGCTCTTGTTTTTCGATGTGGCGCTTGGGGCTTCCCACTTGCTCCGGCTACCCCAACTGTTCATGGACCCTGAACACGTTCTCCCCCTCTGGAACTTGCTCCCCTACTCTTAAGACAACTTCCTCTGTAACCCTCTTCCTCTCCATCTTCCAAAGCCATGCTCTAACACCCCTCCTCCAGGAAGCCTTCCCTGTTCTCCCTGTGACCACTCCCTCCTCTGGATTTAAACAGCACTGATCAAAGCCCGCTGTAGCCTATAGCTAATCAGGCCCCATGCTCCTCTTGGTGGTCAGGGATATTGGGTTTAATTGGCCGGGGGATGGGCAGCAGCTCAGTTTCTATTGTGTTGTATGACCATGGCTGGGAGACAACCTCTCTGTTCTCCTCCCTCGACTGAGCTCCATAATCTGCCTGGCAGCCTGGAGGCCAGACTCCCGGGACTGCTCCTGTGGCTGAGGTGGGAGCCCCACACACCTGACGTTCAGTGAGTCCCAGATTGGCGGCCAGCTCTGACTTCCGCCGTATGGTGATGTAACGGCTGTAGTGGAATTCCTTCTCCAGCTCCAGGCGCTGGTGGTCGGTGTAGACCACGCGGTATTTGTCCTTGGTCCGGGTCTTACCTAAGAAGCAGAGGTGCCAGGAGGAGAGGTGAGTGGGGAGGGGAGCTTGCAAAAGGCCAAGGCAGGGCTCCCAGGGGGAAGAGCAATCCAGGGCCCCTGAAGAAGGACCTTGAGGGAGTAACAGTCATTCTCCCAGGCTCAGGCTTCGAGACTCTCAACCTAGGAGGCAAGCACTGTTCTCATGCCCATCTGGGGGGCCCTAAGGCTCAGAGAGGGGAAGCAACTTGCCCAGGGTTACCCGGCAAGCAGCGGGTGGAGTTGTGGGTTTCAGGCCAAGTCTCCTGACCCAGAGCCCTACTCTGATTGCCAGGCCCACCCACTTTCGTGCAACAGTTCCCAGGTGTGGCTGCAGAACAGACATGCGGGGAGCTTGTGAAAAACACAGCTTCCAGCGTGTCACCGAGAACGTGAAGTAGAAAGCCTTGGCGTGGAATCTCCATTTTTCACAAGCTCCCAGGTGGTTCCAATTTGGGGATCCTCAGACCGCAGGTCTGAGCACTAGAGACTTGGAGGAAGGAACACCTGGCAGCAAGGGTAGCTTGAGATAGAGACGTCAGCTGCTCCTCTCTCCTGTGTGCAAGGAGAGCAGGAAGGGCCGTCACAGCCGGAGGCTGAAGCAGGAAGCTTGCAGGAACCGCCCTGGGGTATATGCTCCTCAATTCCTGTCAAATGCCTGGTGGTTGGTGGTCGCACAATCAAACAGAAAGGACTGGGGCTGCCGGTGGCTCCCCAGGACCTGTCAGCCTCCTCAGAAGGCCCTGGTTCTAGGCGCCAAGCCCTGAGCTGGGGCTGCACCAGGGGCTGGGGACCGCTCTGCCCCGAGCCATCTACACTCCAGCCTGTGCCCAGGCACAGAGCAGGAGTACTCAGATCAGCCCACAAATATTTACTGACTTCCTGCTGTGGCCAAGTGCTGGGTGCAGCAGTGAGCAAAACAAAAAGTCCCTGCCCTCATGAAGCTTAGGCTCTAGAGGAGGGAGATGGGCAAAAATAAAATAAATATGGAAATTATTTGATATGTTGATTGAAGATAAGTATTTCAGAGACAAAGAAGGACTGGGAATTGAGGGAGGAGTGAGGCTGTGATTTTAAATACAGTGGTCCATGAAGGCCTTACCCTGAAGGGGAACTTAAGCAAAGATCTAAAGGAGGTGAGGGAAAGAGCAATGCAGCTGTCTGGGGAAGAGGTTCCCAGGCGGAGGGAACAGTAGGTGCAAAGGTCCTGATGGGGGGCATGCCTGCCGCATGAAGAGTAAGGAACAGTGAGGAGGCTGGTGCGCCCGGGGTGCAGTGAGCCAAGGGAGCGGAGAGGTCGAGCTGGGCCTACGAGCCCCGGGAGGGACTCTGGATTTTAGTCCGTCTGGGACAGGAGCCATTGCAGGCTTCTGAGCAGAGGAGACAAGAGGTCTGATGGAGGATTTAAGATTACTCTGGCTGCTGCATGGAGAACAGATTGGGGAGAAGGGGGACATGTGGGGAGACCTGCCATAACCCAGGCAGGGCTGGCTTGACTTCCACACGAGGTTCAGCCTGGGGCCCGGAAGTGGATTTGAGGACCGACTGGGTTAATGTCAGGGATCTCTTTTGGGCTGGGATCAGAGGTCTGTCTGGAGAGAATATTAAGAGTCATGCTTGGCCTGGGTTGCTGTGGGGGCCGGACTCAACACCAGTTTCCTTGTAAGAAGGTGAGCCTGCGGCTATAAACAGGAGGCACCCACCCATGTGTCTCACCAGGGCATGGCAGGTCTGCATAACCATCGAACCCATCCCACTTCAGCCAAGGGCCCCCGCAGTAACCTGGACTTCACCTCCCTGGCCCCAGCTCTGGGCCTGCCGGCTCCTCGGCACCCCTGCGCTAACCACCCCCCCCCCCACCAGCGCCGGTCCAGCCCACACAGCTTGGCAGGCTAGCGCTGGGCTCCTCAGAGCCAAAGGGCTTGTGGAGAACAGGAGACAGCACATGTTTCTCGGCTCTTTTCCCTGGGCTTCCTGCCAGAGCAGCAGAACCACACTGGACTCTTCCACAACCACTGACCTCAGCCCACTGCCCGACGCAGCACGGGACAGCCTCGGCCCTTGGCCAGGCCTAGCCCAGGAAAGGGACAAGGGAGTGGCTGCCGAGGCCTTGGCTCTAGATGGGGCCCCTCCTTGACCTAGAAAATTCAACGCCGGCTCAAAAACTGTTCTGCCTAATGCACCACCACTGAAACCCAGCAGAGCTCTGAACCCACAGCCCCACTGGGTTCACTGGGCTGAAGCCAGAAGGGGTCATGGGAATTTAGTCTCCTCCCACTTTATAGATAAAGAGACTGACGTTCAGGATGGTTATACAGCGTCCAGAGGTCCAAATAAGAGAGGGCTTGTGAGTCCTTCTAGTCCAACCTCCCCGTACAGTCAGGGTCATTGAAGCCCCAGGGTGCCGTGGACTTGCCCAAGGTCATTTCACCAGGCCTGCAGGTCTCCCTCCTGCTCTAGTGCACAACTCCTCACCCCACCAGATTCAGGGTCCACAGAGACTGCTATAGGGCCCTCTAAGCATTGACAGCAGAAGCTCAAACAACAGACCACCCATCTACTCGTATTTCTGGGAAGAGAGCGTCCAGACCATGGTGAGGACAGACTCCTGAAAGCCCTGGGCTGGGGCTGGATGGCCCACAGGTTGAAAATGCCTAGAAGATTCCCAGCCTGAGGTAGGGGGAGGAGGCTCCCTGCCCACCCAAACCTCAGCCTAAGAGATTATAAAGATACCCCCCACCCCTCAGGCACCCAACCCTCGGTCCCATCCTTCCTGACGAGCAAATGGGGATCCACTGCACCCATTTCATAGTTGGGAGAAATTGAGGCTCAGAAAAGGGCACTTGTGGAGGGCCATCCTTTTTGGTAGTGGCATAAACCTGGGCTCAGGTTTCCTGACCTCCAGCCAGGCTCTTTTGGTCGGGGGACGGAGGGAATTAGATGAGAGATGGGACTCTAGCTGCATAGTTCCTCCTCTCTGCATAGTTGCAGACTCTAGCAAGGCTGCCAGTGAAGACCCAGCCTACAGGCCCTGTCACCCCCTCCTTGGACCCAAGAGAAGGGCTGGTGGGCTCAGGAACACATCGGCCACTTCTATCTGGTGGAGTTGCTCAAAGCACACAATTTTATTGCTAAGAAAATGGCTCTGCCCAAAACCAAAATGTTTGATATCGCACTGTGTGGTCCAGGAACCAGGGAGTCTCACCTGCCGTCCAGAAGGTGATAATGGGAACATCCTCCTTGGGGCCCAAATTGGTGATCTCAGCCTCATTTAACGTGCACATGCCCTTTGACTCATTAATCCCACTTCTAGGGATCAATCCCACAGAAAAATGCCCAAAGAGGTAGCTGTTTCAAATAGCACAGAACTAAGGACAATGTACATGTCTATGAGTCAGGACTGGTTAATAAGATAAGAGATGGTACATCCATGGAGAGGAGCACTACACAGTCACTAAAAGGAAATTATAAAGCTCCGTAGGTGCCAATATGGAGCAATTTCTAAAAATATATTGTTAAGTTAAAAAAAAGGCAAAATGTTGTAAATAGTATGTTGCTATTTTTGTATAAAAATGGAATACACACACACACTCAAACATGTTTGTGGCCCGAGTTCTTTCTGAAAGAATACACAAGAAACCAGTAATGGGGGTTGGCGTGCCTTGGAGAGGGGACTAGAGGCTGGGGAGCCATAGGTAGGAGGGAGTCTTTGGGATGTTTAAATTTTTACCATGTGAAGATGTGAATTTGTATTTTTAATGACAGTCAGGAGCCCTGGGCTCCAGTCCCAGCTCTGGGACAGAACTCCCCACTGCCATGAGCAAACCTCCTTTCCCCTCCTGTGAACACCTGTGCCACCCTGGGGACCCAGGAGAGGGGGCAGGGAGGTACGTGACAGTGGTGGGGCAGGGAGAGCGCCCAGGATGAATGATTTACAGGCCCTTGGGACACTGGGCCTAAGAGGGAAGTCCGGGCTCCTGTAACAGGTGTCTGATGGGAGCTAGGCCACTCCCAGCCACCTAATGAATAACGCTCTGGGCCAGATGCCAGTGCAAGTAGGTGGGAGGGAGGGTGGGAGCCCCCCTACCAGCTCTTAGGGGTGAAGCATGGGGAGAGAAGAGCCTTGGATAACTGTGCAAATGAGAGGCTTTCTCTCTGCTCTGGCTGTGGGTTGTGAGGAACGGCCCATCCATATGCATCAGGCTGCCATGGAGGTAGCAAACTTCCCATCCCTAAAGCATGCACAGCAGAGGTCCTGGGAAGCTCCAGGCTAATGGTTCTAAATACCTGACCAGCAGCCTCAGAATTGCCTGGGGAGCTTTCTAAAAGCACAGATTCTGGCCCAGAAGTTCATACTCAATGGGACTGAAGTGGGCCTCTGGGATTTGATACTTGAATAGCTCTCCAGGTGACCCTGACATGTGGTTGTTTGGGCAAGTAGACCTCCAGGGCTGCGTCATGCAGCTTCTCAATGGCTGGGTGATCTAGGACACCTCACCTCTCTGAGCCTCAAATTCTGTATCTATAAAATGGGGATAATTATTATTCTAATAATGGTCAATATGTCCATGTGTCAGGCACTTTGCATACATCTCTCAACAACCTATGAAGCTGTGCGACTGTTATCCCTAGTTTACAGATGAGAAAACTGAGTTTCAGCAAGGTCTGCACATCTGGAAGGTGGGATTTAGCCCAGGTCTGTCTAGACTCAGAAACAGCATTAGAACCTATGGCCCAGTGTAAGGTCTCCCATAATGATCTCCAACCCTCGGGTGTACAGGGGATCACTTGAGATGGATGGATGAATGATGCCTGGCACAGTACCTGGCACACAGTAGGTACACAGGGCAAGGTAGATCTTATTCATTTCCGTGGTGGGATAACCACATGACAGGGATCCTGGGAAATGGATCTGAGCAATGGGCTGTGTGTTGGATGAGACTGTTTATTTATAAGGTCCCTTCCAACTTGGAAACATGAAGCTACCAATGTTTGTTGATGCTCTGATTATATTTGTTATTATTGCTGAAAGAAGTCTAAGACTGATTTCCCTGTCTGAGAGTCTAGAAACTGGGCCTGCCTAGCTGGAGGATAGAGAGGGCAGGAGCCTGGCGGTCTGCAGTGGGGCCTCCCCATCTATCCTGGACCAGAGTTCAGCCTCTGTCCCCAGGGCGGGTTAGGTGGCTCCAGGAAAATTGAGTGGCCTCTGGGTCAGCACTTCCTTTGACCTCTTCCTGCTGGGTTTGTGGCCCTGAGGGATGACACTGCCAGCTCTGGCCCTAGGGCTTGGAACACAGATCCATGACCCCTCTCTGTGTGGTCCAGCCCCACTGGCTGTAAATCAAAATCCCCACAACCCCGACCGACACACATACACACACACACACAAAGGAATGCACATATGCATACATGGATGCTTGTTAAAAATACATATTCCCAAGCTCTCAGTTCTATTGCATCCTGGTCTCCCTGCCATCTTTAACAAGCCTACCAGAGGGGATTCTGAACCACCAGCTCCCAGTTCTGTGCCATCTGTGTGGCCTTAAATAAGTCCTTTCTCCTCTCTGGGCCTCAGTTTCTCCTGTACATCAGAAGAAGGTTTGGTGTCAGCTCCAAGGGCCCTGTAGATTCTGAACTTCTGTGTAGCTCTGAGTCCTCCCTTAAGGACCTGGGCCCAGGTCTGCATCCTTAGCTAAAGGACTTGACAAGTGATTGAATTTCTCTGGGCTTTCCTTCCCCCAGGGAACAGAATGGGTGTGAAAGCAGTTTGCAAAGGGCAAAGAGCTATGGACACGACAAGGAAAACTGAGCTATTTGCACAAGTGCATGTGGGAGGGATCCCTTGGGAGAGGTGGGAATGCTGCCTGATGGGGAGCCACAGGGCAAAGAACATAGGCCTAGGGGTGGGGAGGTCTGGCCAGGCCACCAGCCGGACATGTGATGTTCAGCTTGGACCCATTTCCTCATCTGTACTACCAGTGGGTGGGACTTCTGCTGCAGCAGCCCTGACCCACCCAGTTCAATGGTGGACAGATATCCTCCCTGGGCAATGAGGCTCTCTACTGGGCCCATGACTGGTCCTTGTTCTGGCTGGTTTGCCAGTCCCAGGCTGCTCTAGCACAGTTCCTCATTGACCCCTGCTCATTCCTGGAGCAGGGGCGAGGCTGGCATGGGGGCGGGAGTGCGATGAGAGGAGGATAGGCAGGCCAGCCATGCTCAGGGGCCCTGTAGACTTAGGCAAGCTTCTCCACCCCACTGTCACCCTCCTTCCTAGTCACAGCACTCAGTCAGCACCGCCCCCTCCTCCTCCCAGGCCTCTACCCCTCTCCTGTCTTCTCAAGGAGGTCCACAATCTGACTTGGCTACGAGAAGCAGTGAAGAGGACAGAAACTTCAGAGTCAGATAGACACAGTGGTTCTAACCCAGTCAGGCCAGGTGCCAGCAGTGGGAACCCAGGCAAGTCACTGAACCTCTCTGAATCCCAGTTTACTCATCTGTCAAATGAGGACACGAATGCCTCCTTTAGACATGGTAGCTGTGGAGATTAGATGTGATCATTTCTTTAACAAGGTAGTTAGTAATAAAATCTATCTGTGACAATGATGAAGAAAAAGGAAGAGGAGGAGGAAGAAGAAGGAGAAGATGATGACTGCAGAGACAAAAGAGGCAAGAGAGATTCCTCAGTGGAGAATAAGGAGCCCATCTGGAATGGATTACATTCTAGAAACTCTCGAGAGGGATTTTCCTGCACTGTGCTGTATGACAGCTACCAGCCACGTGTGGCTATTTAAATTAAAATTAATTAAATGCAATTAAAAATTCAGCTCTTTAGTCACACTAACCATATAGCAAGGGCTCAACAGACACGTGTAGCTAGTGGCTAGCACACTGAACAGCATAGATATAGAGCTATAGAAAGTTCTATTGGACAACATGGCTAGACCAAACTCCCAGCCAGGGCCAGATGCTCACACCCGCACAGCAATACGTAACCAGACTGCTTGGACTATCTACAGAGCAGCCCGTTCTTGCATCCGTCACCCATCTATATTCTTCCCAGGATTTTCCACAAGGGGCACCAGAAATAAGGGGCACCCTTGGCCTAGAACAGCCCTTCTAAGAGTTGCAAGCAGCAGCTGCATCCCTTCACATCTTCTTCCGGGCTGGACAACTTGAGGCCACCAGCTGTTTCCTGGTGGAGTTTCCAGGCCTCTGCCCTACCCTGGCCATCCTCCTCTGGTCTGGAGGTGAAGTTCCTGACTAATCGCCCACAGGCGTGGGACGTGAAGAGTCACATTTGGGGCGGAGGTGCAGGATGGGGCTCTGGACTCCAGCCCTTTTCTAGCTCATTGAGGAACCTTGGCAAATCCCCTCCCCTTGGTTCCTGGCTCCCTGAATGCTCTGCGAGGCTAGAGACCATGCCACCTTGCTCATTTGGTTCCACAACAGTGTCAGACACACACAGCGAGTACTTGATGAATCTTTGTTAAACCTAACACAGACCTACCGCTTCCTGGTCTTCTCCTCGCAGTAGATGGCCCCCATCCTCAGGCCACTCAGGCCAAAAGCCTAGGTGGCACTTCCCCCGCTTCCCACATCCAATCCATCAGCTGGTGGCTCAACCTCTAAAGGACATCCTTCTGTCCAGCTCCACTGCTCCCACAGCCTTAGTCAACGTCACTAATCGAATGGAGAAATGTGCTGTTCTGGGGTCAAAAATACCTGCACTTGAAAAAATAGCGAGTACTCAATAGATGCTAGTTCGTTTTATTATTACTGTGGGAGGTGCTCGGTACTTATTTGTTAAACAGCTCATTCCTGTTTTTCATGGGTGGGGGGTAGATTAAGAACAAACAAATGAAATAATTATGAACTGAGATTAGCGTGAAGGAAAGCAACGGAGCTGAGAGCTAGATTAAGTGGCGGGAGGCGGTGGGGGAGGGAACCTACTTTATTTAGCTTGGGGCAGCTAAATGTCACCTCCTGGAGGAGGTGACATTTAAGCCAAGATATGATGGTTGAGCAGGAGGTTTCCATGTCACCAATGGGGAAGAATATCCCAGGAAGACAGAACAGCATGTGCAAATGCCCTGAGGCAGAGAGCAGCAACAGAGGACCAGCTCTGTGAGGGACCCTGTCTGCTTGTTCTGGCAGGAATCTCTAGCACCTAGCAGAATGTTTGGCACAGAAGAGAGACTCAGAGACTATTACCGCCTGCCCGCCTACGTGACTGAATGAAAGAGGCACGTGATGAGCCTGGAGAGGCTAGCAGGGCTTTGAGCCCTGGGGTGAGGGGTTTGGATTTGTCTTCAAGAGAAATGGGAAGACATCAGAGGGGGTTGAGCCTGGAGTGTCAGTCTCGGCTTTCACTAATGCCTGCTCCCTCTCTCTGGTGATGCTGAGGGATCTATGTGGCGCATCCCTATAAGGTTGATGGGCAAGTATGGCAGGGGGAGGGCTTAGCATGTTCACAGGGTGATGGACCTGACTCCAGATGTAAATGTTTCCAAATCCCAAGAGCTCCAGGACAGAAACCTGAGGGGTCATCTCATTAAGATAATTCCCATTGACAAGCCAGGCTTGCTGCTAACAAAGCTGTTTTGGACCTTCAGAACAGCTCCCCAGTCTCTCCGCAGCAACACGTGCCTAAGTGTGCGTGTGGGGGAACACCCAACCGATAAAAGCCTTCTGCCACCTTCTAACTGGGTCACTCCCCCCTCCCCAGGTACATCTGAGAGATGAGGTGTCAAATGGAGTTTCTGCCTTGAGAACCAGTTTTAAACAGCCCGGCACCTGCTGTGCCCATCCTCCCCCTCCAGCCTCTTATAGCTCATCTCTGATTGGCTTCCTTTTCCCCATTCCCTAGACGGGAATGCACATGGGGAGGGGTCTTGGGCTCCCATTCTGAGTGTGTTGCTTTATTTGATAGATGCTCATTAGGCTGTAGAGTCTAGGTTTGAACCCTGTGCAGCAGCATCCCAGCTGTGTGAGCTTGGGCAAGCCACCTTACCCTCTCTGAGCCTCATTAACTTTATCTGTAAAATGAAGCTAATAATAGATCCTCACACCTCTTAGAGTTGTTATGAGACTTAAGTGAGATCATCCATGCAAAGTTCTTGGCACAGTGCCTGGCACATGGTAAAGACTCAGCTGATGCCACAGTTATTAGCTTTATCGTGAGCTCCTACAATGTGCAAGGTGTGGTGAGAAGGACAGGACTGATTAGCACTGCTCCTTGAGGGGATAACAGATGGTAGATGGCAGGGATCAACAAGACAGTCAGTGATAAATGTTGTTCAAAACAAGGGCCTGGTACAGTGTTTGTAGGGGAGGGAACCAAGGAGGGCTTCCTGGAGGAGGTGGCCTCGGAGAAGAAGCAGATTTGACCTGGTAAACAGGTAGGAGAGGGAAGGGAGGGCAGTTCAGGTCAAGGGACCCATAATAGAGAGGCAGGGAGTGTGAGGTGTGTGCTCGCATGCACCTGCTAAGGACTGGTAGAGATGGTCCCAGGCACCAGTGCACTGAGCGCCTACTGTATGCCAGGGTCAGGGCTATGCTCTACTGGCACCATTGCTTCAAGGTGTAATCTTATTAATGTTACAGTGGAAGAAGCTGAGACTCAGAGAAATGATCCAAATTAACTCTCCTGTGGCTAATGCAGCTTCCGACAGAAATGCAATCCCAGGCCTGAGGCTCCCGAGCCGGACTCTTAACTGTCCCAGGTAAGCATCTCTGTATCTCGGCAAACTAACGGGAGAGTGGCTTCAAGAGTGGGTTGGGGCCAGTTCTCAAGAGGGCTCTGAAATGGAGCTGGATTTTACAGCATAAAATGAAATGGCAATTCCATGGCAGTGGGGAGCCATGGTTTAGAGGGCGGCTAGGGCATCAGAGAGAGGCTGAAGGTGAGAGGCCAAGTTGGTGACTGTGGCAATGGGCCAAGGGAGAGGGTCTAGGATGTGGTGGGGAGAGGAGGGTTCATCCCCTCCACGGGCCTCAGTTTCTCTATCTGAAAGCTGATGGGGATGGACCAAGATCTAAACCCTGCTGCAAGAGTCCCATCATCTGAGCGGACATCTCCTGACTTGTATGGGACCTCAGCCACCTCAATGGGCCATTAACCTGTGAAAAACTATTCACAAGGAATCGGAGGCTGAGCCTTCAGCAGAAGGATAATTTAGAACCTTCCTAAGGAAAATGCTGATATTTATAGATGCAAACGGGGAAGACAGAAAAAAAAAAAAAAAATAGAGCCCCTTGTAGTCATTTCCTATCCTGGCCTCAGTCAAGTGAAAGTCATCACTCAGAACTGGTTAATGGACAACATAACAGCCTCTCCCACATCCTCCTCCTTCCCTGCCCCCTCCTTAGGGAAAGCTGGCATCTTAGTCCCAGCCTCAGCAATGCCAATTCCCCAGGTGAGGATGGAGTACTGTCCCATCCATGGAGTAGGGAGAAGGGGGCAACCAGGCTTCCACCACTGGCATGAGCTGCTCGGCTGGACAGTCATGGGTCCCATCTCCAGGTTGAGATCTCATCTCTCCCGTCTTCTCCCAGAGCTGTCTTACTGTTCCTCACACTTGCCCTGTTCATTCATTCAACAAAATGTATTGAGCACCTACTAAATGCCACACACTGAGCTGGGTGCCTGGAATGTAGTCATGGGTCAAATAGACATGGTTCTGGACTTCATAGGGGTTTACCTTGTCAGTGGGTGTGGGAATAGACAACACACAAACTCACAAATAAGTAAGTTAGTGCTCTGAAGGAAACATGGCAAAGATGATCAATGGGTATTGGTGGGGGGTGCCTACTTTGGAACATCATGGAGGACCTCTCTGAGGAGGTGGCCATTAAGCTAAGACCTGAATGGTGAGAAAGAGCCTGCAAAGAGTCTGGGGAAAGAGTTTTCCAGGGAGAGGGAACAGTATGTGTACAAGACCTGCCTGCAGGAGCACATACAGCTTTGTAGACCTCAGGAAGGAGTGTAGATTTTGCCCTAAATGTAATGGGAAGCCACTGGAAAATTTTAAACTGACTCATCCAACATATATCCCAGCCCTGCCTCCACTTGTGTGAAACTGGAACATGCCTTAAAATCTCCAGGCTTCAGTTTCCCATCTGTATGTCTGTTCTCTAACTGTCCAGTTCAGATATTCTAGAATGCTAGAGGCACAGAAGAGGGAAGAAGGGGCAAGAAGGGTACAATAAGAACAGGTGACCAGCAACATCTGGGGAGAGGGCACGCACTGACCTTCCCTCTGCTGTCCCAGAAAAACAGCCTTACCCGGGAAACACCCCCAGAGACCCTGTATCTTCATTGCCCAGAAGGAGAAACTGAGGCCAAAGAGGAGAGGGGCTTGGCCTCTCTCTCACGGAGGGTCTGTAACCCCACCCCAATTCTGACCCCACCTCAAGAGTCAGAGTCAGATGCTGCCTGAGTGGACAGGTAGCAGCTTCTACCTTCGAAAAGGCAGAACGGCTCTCACCTGGCTCCTGGGGTGGCCACTTTCCTCCGGAGCTCCCAAACCTCCCTTGGCCCTTCATTTTAGTTTCTGGGAGCGAAGGTGGAAAGGACTTTTGCCTTTGGGCAGAGTTACTCCTAGGCCCCCTGTGTGCCCAGGGACAAGTGTCTCCAAATGACTTCCGAGACCAGAGGTGAACTGAGTTGGGCAGTTCCAGTGCCCAGAGGGACGTGACTTGCCTGACATCACACAGCCTGGAAGCTCCCCAGGGTTCCTGCCAGTCCTCTGACCCCCACCCACTGACCCACTCTCTCCCCCTCACATAGTGCTGGCCTCTCTCCAAGTCCCCGCCCCTGGGGAACCTCCCCATCCATCTCCAAAGTCGCCTGGTCAGCAGGAAGTAACAACCAGAATAAAGGAGCAGGAAAAGTGGGCTTCCTTCTTCAGGGAACAGACACAGAACTGCAGGACCCTGAGGGTCAGTGGCCCCAGACACTTCCTCTCGTATAATCTGATGCAAAATTCTCAACCGAGGTTTATGGGTAAAGCTTCTGGGGGCCTTTAGAACCCCTGAAATTGTTTGCCCGATTAGGAAACACTTTTTTTCTAGGGAGAACATTTATACTTCCCATCAGATTTCACAAAGGGGTCCTTTTGTAACTCAAACAAAGGTACAAGACCCTTCCCTCTCATGGGATGGTAAAACTGAGACTCAGAAAAGATGGCTGATTTAAGAGACGCTGTTCAGAGGATTAGAGCACAGGCTTGGTCATATCCCAGCCCCACCATTTACTGCTTATGTAGGTATAACTAAACTTGCGCAACTCTGTAACCTCTCTATGCCATAGTTTCTTCATCTTGAAGACGGGGGTGATAATAGCACCTATGATAAAGTTATAAGAATTAAAAGATATCAGGTCCGTTAGTAAGTGTTCCATAAATATTAGCTGTTATTATTTAGCCAAGGCCACAGAGACAAGTGGCACAGCTGGGACAGAAACCCCAGTCCTCTGAGGCCTCCGGAGGCAGACAGGAGGTTCTGTGTCCCTGGGACTCCCAAGGAGGTGGTACAAATACAGCCAAACCTGTAGCTGCTGATCAACCCTCCCCAGCATCTGCTGGGAGTGTGTGGGGACATGGAGGTGAAGAGAGAGAGGAGGTGGGGGATGTCCTAGGCTCGCTCCCAGCTGGGGGAAAGGGAGGAGGGGCTGGACATCAAAGGGTGGGCAGGCCAACTTCCCGCCCCTAAGGCCAGGTGGCCTTTGTCAGGACAGGCCAGACACAGTCGGGACAATGGGTATCATGTTCACTTTCTGGCCGACAGGAGTCACTACCGAGCCAAGGCCCAGCCTGTTACATGACAAAGGGGGGACCTAGGAAGGAGGTCAGGCCGCCCCTCATTAAAGCTGAGCCTTTGTCCTGCCCCCTCCCCTGCCTTTGAAGAGGGTGGATCCAAGAGGCCTGCCTGGGGGCAGAAGGTTCACAGGCTCAGGAGCCAAACAGTAGCCACCTTCCCAACTGCTCCTACTTTCCCCTCCCCCAGGGTCAAGAGTTCAGGGCGAGCCCTGGGATGGTAAGGTAGGGACCCTTCACCACCACCAATCTAACCAAAGAGGGCTCTTTTTTAGTCAAAATGATATGACCCACCGATCTCTTCGTTGTATGGATGGGGGACTGAGACCTGGAAAGGAAAGTGACTTATGGGTGTTCACATAATCGGTGCATGTCCTTTGGGGGTTTGCAGCCCCTCTTTGGGGCTGGGATAGGGGTGCATGAAACGGATGACCACCAGGGCCAGTGTTGCTAAAAGTTTACCCTGGGATAAAGGTCTGGGGACCTGTGTCTAGTTCCGGCCTTGCCACGCAACCACAAGGCGTCGTTCTTCACGGCTGGGGTCTCAGTCTCCCCGTCTACAGGGAAAGACAGCGTGTGCTTCCTAAGGCTCCAGGATTCAGAAGGGGGAAGCTGAGAGAACAGCCCGCAGGGACAGAGTCGGGGGTGGGGGGCACACTCTGGAACCCAAGCAGGGCCGGGGCAGAGGTCAGACAGGGGGCGGCTGGGGCCTCGCTCTAGCACCTGCCGGCGCCCAGGGGAACCGTCCAGAGGCGCAGGGTGAGGGAGGGGTGCTTACCGCTGCCACCGCCGCCTCCGGCCGCCACGCTGCGCCGCATCCACTCGTAGGGCGTCCGCCTTTGCGCTCCGGGCGAGGACGGTGCGCCTGGGCCGCTGAGGGGCTGCGCCAGGAGACCCGGCCCAGGCCCCGGGGGCGCGGGCACCGCGCTAAAGTCCGGAGGGGGCCCGAATGCCAGCGGGGCCGGGCTGGCGGTGGAGGCCGCGGGGCCCGGACTGTAGGCGGCGGCCCATTCGTCCTTGGGCGCAGAGAAGGGCGTGCTCCAGGCCGCAGGGGGCACGGGGCCCGGCTCCACGTGAGAGTAGCCGGTGAAGTCGGGGTACTGCGGAGGCGGCGGGGGACCGTAGGCTTGCGGGCCCAGGCCGAGACTGGCGGGCCTGGCGGGGCCGGGGTACACGGGGGATTCCTTGTCCAGCACATAGCCCACGTACATGGTGGCCGCGGGGCCCCCCGCGCATGCTGGGCCCTGGAGCCGCCGCAGCCGGCCGCCCCGACGAGCAACTGCTCACCTGAACTCCCAGCCCTGCCGCCGCCGCCCCACCCAGGCCTTTTATAGCTCCGGGCCGCCACGGCCCCAGCCGAGGCGGGTTTGCATTTCAAAGCGGGGGGAGCCTCCAGGCCGCGAATCAAAGGGGGAAACCCGTCGGGGGCGGGGGGTTCAAAAGGAGACAAATTGCCGCCCCAAGCGGGAGGTGGACGCCGGGGCCAAGGGGGGTGGGGGGCGCGGAGGGCGCATCCTGAGCGAGCATCGAGGCATCGCTAGGTGTGGGACTCTCCTGCGAGGCCCCAGCCTAACCGCCCGAACACCTCGACCGCCCCGCAACCCCCTTTTACAGGTGGAGAGAAGGGATCCGTGGGGTTCAGGGGCGCCAGGCCAGCGTCACGCAGCCACACCGGGCCTGTGGCGCAGTCCGCAGGGACCAGTTGGAGGTGAAGGGGAGGAAACGCTGACTTCAAACCGGGTTCCCGTCTTTAAGGTAGCGGGTCCTTAATCTTTTGCGGGGGCAGGGGGGAGAGGAGGGGTCACGACCCCTCTGAGTGTCTCATGAAAGCTGTGGATGTTTTTTCCCCGGGGGGAAAATGCACATATGCACATACACTAGTCTGCAAACAATTGGGGAGTTCACCTGAGTTGGCTCTCTAGAGAAAGTTCTTAGAGAGGTGGTGTAGCGACATTCTTTCAGAGACATTCTAGTGAACTTCTCACAATTCTCTTGGCAACACCCCTACCCGCGCCCTCACTCCCACCTTTATTTTAATGAGACGTTTCAAACATACACAAAAGTAGAATTGTAGAGTGAATCACTATATACCCATCACCAGTTTCAACCGTTATCAAGATTTTGCCACACTTATTTAACTGACTCGCTTCCCTTTTTTTTGCTAAAGTATTTTAAAAGAAATTTCAAACATCATGTCATTTTACCCCTACTTACTTCAGCATGCGTCTCTAAAACACATGGACATTTTCTTACATAATATGCCATTATCACACCTAACAAAATTAACACAGATTCCTGGATCTAGAGACTGTCATATGGAGTGAAGTTAAGTCAGAAAGAGAAAAGCAAATATCGTATATTAACGCATATATGTGGAACCTAGAAAAATGGTACAGATGAACCGGTTTGCAGGGCAGAAATAGAGACACGGAAGTAGAGAACAGACGTATGGACACCAAGGGGGGAAAGTGGTGCTGGTGTTGGTGTGATGAATGGGAAGATTGGGACTGACATGTATACACTAATAGGTATAAAACAGATAACTAATAAGAAACTGTTCTATAAAAAAATAAATAAAATAAAATTCCAAAAAAAATAACACAAAGTCCTGGGTATTATCTAATACGCAGTTCATATTCAAAGTGTTTCATTTGATTCAAAGATGTCTTTTTAATGGCTGGCTTATCCTAAAGCCCTGATCTATTTATTATTGTTGGGGCTCTCTTGTATTTTAAATGTATCATGCATCTCCCCGCACCTTGCCCAATTAAAGACTGCCAAACATTTCACAGCTAGTGGGGTTGGGGGGTGTTAAATAGTTGAGAGACCATCAGTGAACCGGGAGTGGGGAGCAAAGTAGAGGGATTTGGGGAAGGATTCATGAAGGACAGGGCTTTGGATCAGAAGGCCTGTGGGAGATGCGTTCCCTCCCCACAGGAGGTTCAGGGCCAAGGAGCTGCACAGAAGCCCCCCATGGGATTTGATCCTCCAGCGTTTCCTGGGAGCCCCCTAAATGTTCAGGGACATGTGGCCCCCAGAAGTTGGGCAGAATCAGGGTCTTATCTATTTAAGCTGTCCGTCCCTTGGGTCACCACCTTGGCTAGGGCAGGTCAGCATCATCTCAGGGCTAGACAGATGTGTCAGGATCAGGACACAATTTACAGGGCCCAATGCAAAATGACAACGTGAGATCCCTTCAAAAATTATTATAAATTTCAAGATGGCAATGGTAGAGCATTCAACCAAGCATGGGGCCCTTCTAAACACTGGGCCCTGTGTGACTGCACAGCCGACTCACCCATGAAGCTGGTCTTGGTCAGAATCTTGTTCTCCTGCAGCTCTGATAGCTACTATAGCAGAGTGAGGGACATTATGCCCAGGGCGCCCCTTCCTGCTTGGAGGAACCCTTTTCATTGCACAGATGGAAGCAGTGAGACCCCGAAAGGAAAGGGGTTATGTCCGAGTTTATGCAGCAAAATGAAGGTTGTTCATGGGAGGGGGGAAAGAGGGCTGCCTGGGTTGTGGCTGACATGGATGAGCTCATGACTGCCTTAGCAGGGAAGGTCAGGAAGTGGATGTGTTGGTGAAAGTTTGCTCAGCAAGTCCTCTGGAGTGCTGGGCTCTGCCCAGGACCCAATTTTTCAAGGCGTCAGTGAGAAACTGGGAAGTATACAGAGAAGGGAGGAGAGACCCAAGAGAACTGGGCTCTACTCTCTGAGTTGATGTAACCAGGACGGCTCAGAATGGAGGAAGAAAGGACCTGGAGAGTGACTTGAAGGTCTGAGTTTGGGGCGGGGGACAGGGCAGACCTAAGACCTGAGAGAGAAAGCTGCAGGCACAGAAATGGATTCCAACCCACCCATAGTGAAGTGCTCTCTAGAGGGCGGTCGTGAAAGAGAGAGTGAGCTCACCATCACAGAAGGTATGCAGGTGACTGCTGGAGGTCCCCAGTCAGGGATGCTGCTGAAAGGATGCCTATCCCAGGGAGTGAGAAAGTTGGTGCCCTCTAGGTGTCCCCTAATTCCAAGAATATGCTACATCAGACCTAGATGGAAAGCTTAAAGTTTGGGACTAGGTATAAGAATTCATTTGTTCATGTGTTCATATGTTTGACAAATGTGTATTAACATTCCTCCTTTGTGCTGACCCTGTGTCAGGTACTGAGCGAGGCTCTGCACTTGGGGTGCTTACAGAAGGGGAAGGGGGAGAAGCAGGTACGAATCAAATGATCACAAATAGGGGCAAAATTACATCTCGGTGAGGGCCAAGAATCCGGAGAGTTTTCCCCAAGGGAGGAGACATGGAAGTCTTGCAAGAGGAAGTGACATATGAATCAAGGCCCTGGGGAGCAGGGAGGGACACTGTGGGCAGAGGGACAGTGTGAACAGAGGGGTTGAGGCTGGAGGGGACACGTGGTCCTCCAGAACTGAAAGACCAATTTGGAGTTTAGTGATGGGGGGGCGCACAAGACGGGGGCAGGAGAGGAGTGTGGAGAGAGACAGAGCAAGGCCTGGCAGGACAGACCTGATGAGGGGTATGGGAGGTTGTTATCAAGGGTTTTGCGTGGTGGGAAGGGGGCTGTGGCTGGTGTGTGGAGGATGAGCCAGAGGAGAGGTGGGAAGCCTGAAAGCTGCAAGGAAGCTGGGCAGGGGTCCAGGAGTGATGAAGACGGTGTCCAGAGCTTGGGTGGTGGCTGAGGGATGGGGGACTTTCCAGGCAAAGCAGGGACTATTTCCCTAGCCAGGGAGAGAGCAGAGTTAGGGAGGCCTAAGGCCTGGGGGCCCATCCCAGCTGCTCCGTGGTACCCTCAGTGCTGTCCTCTCCCAGGGTGGAGGCAGGAGGTGCCTGCCTCTCCACAGACACCTCCTGGGGCCGGCCTCCACCCACCACCACCCCACCTCGGGCCTGCTCTTTCCTGAGCCTTGGGTACTGGGAAAGGTGGGACAAACTGGCCCCATTTGCTAGATGAGGAAAGGAAGCAGGAAGCACAGAGAGGTCTAGGTGCCTGGCCAAGGTCACAGAGGCACAGAGCTGGGCACAGAAGCTAGGTGTCCTGACCCCACTGGCCTTTCTTGCTGCCCAGCCAGAGCGCCCAAGGGGGTCCTCAGCCAGCCCTGCTGATCCTCCAAACGGCACCCCTGGTCCATGTAGTGTAGGAATGCAAGGCTATCACACATTTCGTAGCATCCTGATCATACAAGACCCTTAGAGAGTCAACCCACTCATTCTACAGGTAGGGAAACTGAGAGCCAGAAGCCTCAAGAAAGAAAGGATTTTTTTCCAAGTTCCCACAGCTGGTCAGTTCTGTACTGGAATCAGACCCAGGTCTTCTGATGCCCAGCTCGGCACCCTTTCACTGCATCTCTCTGAGATTGCAGGGTTTGCCCTTTTACCTGTGCTGAAATAATAACAAGAGCACCATTATTTATTGAGCATTTACTAAGTGCCAGGCACCATGCCAGGTTGTTTGCATGTGTTAATCTCATTTCATCCTCAGCCAGGTGAGGTCGGGTCATTGTTATCCCTGTTTTGCAGGTGAAGCTGCTAGAGCTCAGAGAAGTGAAGTTACCTGCCTGAGGCCACACAGCAGGTGAGTGGCCTGTATGGAAGTTTTTCTTTCCTCTCCAGCTGAGCCACCTGGAAGGATAGTGAGCCTGTATGTGCCTCTCCCCTCACCCCAGGGTTTTTCTTAAACAAATACCTGATTCCTCTTCCTCCTTTAGCTTCCTCATGCAAAGGAGCCTCAACTCCCCCCTCACCCTCACCCTTAGATGGACCCCTCAGTCAGAGACCTGAACTACCCCTCATGTGACACCTCTGAGGACACTGTAACCTTGTTTAAAAATTTCAAGCTAGGCGTCTGAAATCGCAGGTCTTCCCCCACCTTGGCCTCTGACTCGCCATGTGACCTTGAGTCCTTGCCTCCCTGGGCCTCAGTGTCCCCAGGTGCCCACTGGGGACTTGTTGCTTTGGACAGCCGTCCAGCTGTGGCGCTGTGACCATGTGTGGGTGGAGAAGCCCTTCCTCGACCATGTCGCAGCCTCTTCCTCTCTGACAGCCCCTTATCTCTGGGAGCAGCCGTTTATTGGAGCCCTCCTTCCCTCTGGCTCCCCGGGTGGGCCCCTCTTCCCTCTGGAAGTCCTCCCTCTGGGCTGCTCTCACACACCCAACCAGGGCCTTCTGGGGTGGGGCTCAGAGACGATGGCCTCATAAAGATCTTGGTGATAACTCGGTTTTTAAATCAGGTTTATGGCCCTGAAAGAAAGAGGCTCTGGGCTTAGCTTCCTGTTGGAAATGATTTGCTTAAGAGAAGCTGGTGGGCACCACGGCCAGCATTAGGCTTCCCTAGACTGCCCCCCAATTCCCAGCCAAGCTTCGACCTCACTCTGTGACCTTGGGCAAGGAACTCTCCCTCTCTGAGCTGTTCCTGAGGTGGAAGTGAGGATGGTGATCTCTGCCCACCTTCAGGGGGCAGCTGTGAGACTCATGGGTGAGTGCTGGAGCTGCTGGGAGCCCCTCCCCCCTCCTCTCTCCCCTCCCATTACGGTCCTCTCCTCCTCCTGCCCCCTTCAGAGGCTGGGGCGCCACCTGCTGTCCCTTTGAGGTACTACTGGAAGGCTCACTGGCTGCCTGGTCTCAATCTTGACGCAAAAGATGTGCTGATTCCCCTCCCCCTCCCAGTGGAGAAACAGAGGCGTGGCCTGGGGGGGGCAGTCCCTCAGTACACAGCCACTTAGGGATCGGAAAGGACGCTAGAGCCAGAGACCCAGGGGCAGAATGTGCACATCTGAAGGAGCACTGTGTCTGACCCATTGTCCAGAGGAGATACAGAGGCCAGGACAGGAAGGTCACACTGTGAGTCAGTGGTCAAGCATGGCCCAGAAATCCCAACTCCCAGTTGAACGCATTCCCGCGGCCTCTGGGATGGAGAGAGTCAGGGTGGGAGCGGTCAGCCCACAGTCGACTACCGTAGCCTCCCTACTAGCCCCCTGCCTTGCCTCGCCCCTTGCCCCTGTTAGCCAGTCCTCCACAGCGTACCACCATGATCTCACCGGTGCCCTGTTTAAAATCCTACACTGGCCCCTCCTGACCCTCAGGACAAAAGCCAGACTCCTGTCGGGCCCACAAGTCCCCTTACTGCCTCTCCAGCCTATTCCCCACCACGTCTCCTCTCTGTGCCTCAACCATTCTTTCCTTCCTGTTCAAACACACCAGGCTCTTTCCGGCCTCCAAGCTTTTGTGCATGCTGTTCCTTCTGTCCAGAACACTGTTCCTGCCCCTGCATTGTAGGTGGCCTCTTAACCTCAGATCTCAGTTGAAATATGTCTTCCCCAGAGGATCCTTAATCTACCTAAACAAGAACCCCACCTACCCAGCCTGTTATTCTGACTCTTTTATCACATTTGTCACAATTTTTATATTATTAATTTGTGGTTTCCTTGGTGTTTGCTTATGAGCTCTATGAGGGCAGGGCACATGGCAGGTGTTCAGTTAACTTGAATTGCATGGATAAACGGTGGGAGAAACAGAAGGGCCTGGGAGTCAGAGGCCCCATTCCAGACCCACTGTGTGCCCTCAAGAGGGTTCTGGCCTTCTCTGAGACCCAGTTTATCCAGTGAGGGGGAGATATGTGGCCTCTGAGGGCCCTGCTGTTCTGATGATCCTTGAGCCATCTGTGCACCAGAAGGACACACTGTTGTTCCCTGGGGCACTGAGGCCAAGGCCAGCTGGAGGCTGGGGAGAGGCTGAGGCAGGCAGGGTCTTGAAGCCCTTGTTAGGCCTTGGTGGTGACAGCCTGGGCCAGCATAAGCAGTTCTAGGAATCTAGGTTGGGAATGTGGCCTGAAGCCGCCACCGGTCCCTCTGCCCCACCAGCCAGTCACTGTGCTGAGTGTCCAGGAGGGGAAGGGGCAGTTTCCACTGTGTGCCTCTTTTCACTCCCCCACCAGTAGGAACAGGGACCTACCAGCTCAGGGTGTGCAGGGAGGAAAGACACGGTGCTGGGGGTCAGGAGTCCTGCATTCCAGGCCCCTTCTGTCTCTGCTAACCTCAGGCGAGTCCTCTCTGCTCTCTGGGCCTCAGTTTCCATGCCTGTCGCTCTTAGGACTCCTCAGGCCCTGACATCCAAGATGAGTGTGCCAATGCCTGGAACATGTGTGCTGCATCCTCACCCCAGGCCGGGGGAGCTTGGGTGGGGGGGCGGCGCCGGGAGCGTGGGAGAGCCAGATGTGGTGGCTGCTGGTGCTGCCTGAGTGAGCACTGATCTGGCCTACTGGGAATTCTCCCACTCAGGCGCCCTTTCCGGGCCCCCTCCCCCGCCCCACGGAGAGCTCTGGCTTCCGGCTCTAAGCAGCGTGGGTTGGGGGGCTGAGGAGGGGGTTCAGTTCAGCCCAGTTCCCTCCTTCAGAGAAGAACATGGGCCTGAGAGTCTAGACCGGAACCTGGGTGTCCGTCCTGGTCTCATATCACAGTCACTTTCCATCACTGGGCCTCAGGCGTCCTGACTGTACAAGCAGCGGTTGGACCAGCTTCCCTCCACCTCTGATGGTGGACTTCTGCGACAGCAGCTCCCAGCGACACCTGAGAATCAGGCACCTTCTGTGGAGCTTTCTCACTCTGCCCTAGTCCTGGAACAAAACACCTTCGGTGCAGGTGTTATTCAGGCCTCTCAACAGCCCCATTTTACAGCTCAAAACACTGAGGCTCTTTGAGCTCAGATCATGTAATTCGTCTAGGGTCACACAGCTAGGAAGTGGCAGAGTTGGATTGGAACTACCCATATCAGGGCCCAGGTTCTTAATCCCCGAGCATGACACTGTGCAGTGGGGAGGGGACGTGCTGAACCCCAAGGCCTGCGGTTCCTCTCTCCCTCTGTACCCCATCCCACTTCACCTCAGGCAGTGCTCCCCACGCTCCACGCTCCGCCCACCCACTCTCAGCCTAGCCTCTCCCAAGACAGGATTGTCGGAGGCTGGACCAGGCTCCCAGCATCTGGGCAGGTGGGAGACTGCTCGTGGCTTATCCTGTCCCCAGTGGAGCTGGGGGCCACGCTGACCACCCCGGCGTGACGGCACTGCACTACCCACTGCACACTCCTTCAGAGTACACAGGGGAAACTGAGGCCCAGAAAGCGGAGAGCTCAGCCTAGGGGTACACAGCGGTGGGCTGCAGCTGGAATGAGGGAGACACACTATTTCAAGGACACTTCAGGCACTGTACCTAGCCCTTGAGGTGTGCATTGCAAATCACAGCAGTCTTTCGAGTCATTCCTTGAATTATCTTCATTTTTCAGAGGAGGAAACCGAGGCTGAGAAGTTTAAGTGCCTTGCCTAAGATCATGTAGCTTGGAACTGCAGAAGCCGGGATTTGAAACCAGCTCTGTCTCCAGCTCCAGAGCCTGCCCTGTCCATCATGACCCTTCTTCCTCAACTGTCCAGCCCTCAGTGAGTGCCCTGTGGTGTTCCGTGTGGTTCTGCATCCCCCAACCCCATCTCAGCTATGAGGAGGCATAACAGTCCTGGTGCCTGCCAAGGGTTAATGGTGGTAGGGGCTAAGTGATTCCAGATGGGCCAGCCAGATGCCTGGGCTGGCCGGAAACCGGCAGCCGCCAGCTTCCCAGGGGAGCCACCAGCGGCCGCCCCCTCCCCTCTGTGCTGCATCTCTGGCCCCCAGCTGTCCCCTTGCCCTGGGGTCCACCAGCCTCCTCTCCCTAGCTAGAGTCCAACTCTAAGACACTTGTAGACAAAGCATCCCAAGGGCCCTCCAGCACAGTGAGTCCACCCGAGTTATGAACAGATGGGGAAACTGAGGCTCAGATAGGACATGGTAACTACCCAAGGCCACACAAGAAGTGCACAGCTGGGTCTCCTGACTCCCAGACTATCTATTTTGGGTACTGGGAGTTGAAATGCCTCCTTGTTCTCCCCCACTGACCTGGTCCGAGAAGTTGGGCCAAGGCTTTAGAGGTGAATGGCCAAGGCAAATGCCTGGAGGGAAGTTGTAAAGACTGATGGAATCTTTGGGCAGGAAGGCCTGACCCTGTGGTCTTTGGAGTCCCCCGTATTCCCCTGTGACTCCATTGCCACCAAGCTGGACCAGGCCCCCTCTCTTGGGAGGCTCTCACGGCCCCCACCACATTGCCTGGAGCTCGTCTGAGAACCCTTCTCCCTCTGTGTGGTCCAGCCAGATGCTCCGCTGGGCAGTCCCCACTGGGACAAGACCAAGAAATGAGTGCAAGATAGGTTACCGTGGTTGGCATGAAGTCCCAACCTCCTTCCACCCATGAACAGGAACCTGGGGTGAGGCCCAGGAGGAAAAGGGTGTAGACAGAGGGCAGGATGGAAGGAGCTCTGGGCAGAGTCAGGCTCTACCTGTGTGACCTGGAACACTTTTCTTCCCCTCTCTGGGACTCCGATTCCCCATGTGTACAGTAATGGCGGCAGGGTGACACAACCCAACTCTTATGTCCTTTTAAAATGATGCCCTTGGTCAGGAGTCTGTGACTAGAGACACGTTCTGATCCGAGGAAATGACGGTTGAAGAAGTGAGGGGCTGAGAAGCCCAGGGGCTCGCAGAGGAACCTTGGCAGACCTTAGTGCAGAGGATGGAAACGGAACGCAACAGGCACTAGAAAATGAATGAGAGATGGGGAAGGGATAACCCAAGAAGAAGGCGGGACAGGAGGGCCGGTTGACACTGCAGTGTGGGTCTTCCGCTGGGGTCGGATCACCTGTATCTGTTCCACCATGTGACTCATGAGGCCTGGTTCTGCTTTAGCTCTGCCACAGCTGTGTGAGTTTGCGAAGCTCACCTCACTCCTCTGGGCTTCAGTTCCTTGTCTATACAGTGAGGAAATAATTCTTTCTTGGTAGTCCAGGGAGTTTGAGATGATGGAGGAAGATGTCTGGAAATCTGAAGTTTGCTGGATGACTTTGGGCATGTCTCTTTCTCTCTCTGTGCTGATCCACCCCTGGACCTTGATTTCTTCTTATGAGAAGTGACTGATAACCTCAGAAGGGCTTTCTCTCTCTTCCAAGTCACCTTTTCTCAGAAGCCCTTTCTGATTCCCTTAAGCCTCTGCGAGTGCCCCCTCTGAATGCACTCTCAGCCCCCCTGCCCTCCCTGGGCACTGTCTCTCCCACTAGCCTAGGTACCCTGAGGTCAGGGACTGTAACTTACTACTGCATCCCAGCACCCAGCACAGCGTCTGGCATGTAGTAGGTGCTCAACAAGCTTGTTTAAGGAATGAATGTCGATGGAATCAACCGGATAGGTTATCAGAGCTCCTTTTACAGATGGGAAAGCCAAGGCACAGAGAAGGGACCCAGCCCCAGGTGCCACGGCAAGGGGAGTCTGCCACCCGAGACAGGCATCAGGTGAGTGGGGCCAGGCCACTCTTTAATGAAAGTGACTCAGCGGCTGGCTGGCGTGGGCTGCGGAATTTCTAAACATCTCCTCACATCCTGAGTGAGCAGGCTACGGGAGGGAGCAAGCAGAGGGAAAAGAGGAAGAAAAACAAGAAACTTGGGGGAAAAGAAAGAGGGAGGGGGAACTAAAATTGAAAACAGACGCACGCGTCCACCCTCCCCGCCCCCAGCCCCCTTCTCCCAGCTGAGCCAATCAGAGGCCGCCCTGCAGCCTTTCCCCCAAAGTGGGGGGGCGGGGGCAGGGAAGCCCACGGTGGTGTGAGCTCCTGGGGCTGCCAGCAGCCCGCAGTCCCTGCCCGCCCAGTCTGGAGCCGGAGAGAAGGAGGGACTAGGAGAGCGCCCGGGCCCCTCTGACCAGCGGCACCCGGCAGCAGCCTGTGCCGAACGATACAGACAGATCCAGGGCGGCCCCTCCTGGCAGCCCTGCTCCTCCAGAGGGATGCTTTGGGAGTGAGGCCACTCCTCACCCCCGTAGCCCCTCACTCCCGCCATTCTCCTGAGGCTCTGGGAGCCTGCAAAGGTCCTCACTGCCCTCCTACCCTGCTGCTGCCCAATTTCAGGTCCAGCAAAGTCTTTCTGATAACAGGAGAGGGTAGGCAGTGAGGAGGTCTTCCTGGAGGGGGTGACAGCCCAGAGCCTGGGACCTTGCCCACACTTCAGAAGGCATCAGCAGCAAGGTAAGTGCTGGGAAGAGGAGGGAACCCCAGCCCCTTGTCCTGTCCCCTTGTCCCAGACTGCGCCTTCTTGGGTAGGTCAAAAAATGGAAAATATTTTTTACCAAACCAGATGGGAGGAGGCCAGGAGGCTGTTGGCGACATCAGGGCTGGAGGAGCCAGCTCTCTCCTGCTCAGGCTGCTTCTGGGGTCGGTGCCCCTTGCCCTCATCAAACAAATCTCAGAGGTTTCTGGGTGCCAAGCGGGAGGGCGGGGGTGTCCTCCAAAGCAAAGCACCGCCTGTGGGGGTGTGGCGGGGAGAGCTGGGAGGGGTGTGAGAGGGGAATTGAGAGATGGCCAGCAGGGTACATGGCAAGAGGACCTAGCAGGGAACGGGGACCTCAGATCCGCTGCCTCTGTCCCTAGGCCCAAGCCTTGTCCCTAAGAATCTGTCTGGCTCTAAGCCAGTCGGCCGCCAGGCAACCTCTCAGGATTTAAATGGATTTGCAAATTTTCCAGATTCCTAAGATGTCCTTCCAAACCCCCAGCGGCTGGGAAAGTGCGAAGGCGAGGGGGCCACGGCAGGCCCTTCCGAACAGTCACAGTCGTGCAGCCTGGGCCGGGGGTTTGGGATCTAGCAGTCAGATCTGGGGGCCCCTCTGTGAAGAAGGGGGGTTGGCTGCTGGGCCCGTTCCTCTGGTCCCAGGCAGCTGCTCAGGCCTCCTCACTGTCTCCCTCCTTCTTAAATATGAATCTGATTCCTTCTGTGAGTCTCCCTCGTAGAAGGTGCCTATAGAAAGCCCAAACTCTTAATAGCGGCTGCCACTGATCGACCCTTACTGCATGCCAGGACCATGTGGAGTGTTTTATAAGCATGATCTCATGTAACGCTCACCAGCAAATCCAGGGGCAGGGACTGATTTTATACCCAATTTACGAGTGAGGAAACTGAGGCTCACAGCAGCGACAAAACTGTACCACACTGCTCTGCTAGTAGGTGGCAGAGCTCAGGGAGATAGTAGCCTCCCTGCCCCATCACGCCGGACTTGGGCTTCGCGTTCCTGACGGTCAGATCCCAGAATTCCCGGAAGGAATCTTCATGATCCTGCCAGTGGGCATGCGCTGCCTTACCACTTTCCCTTTTCCTTCAAGGACCCTCCCTATTCTACCTCCTCCAGGCAGCCTTCCCACGTTCTTCTAGTCTTCCAAGAGCTTACTACGCCCATCATCCTGGAGCCTTGTTGCTTGACCCTCTCTTTCTGTTCGTGTTCTGTTTACACATCAGAGATTGTTTGGGCCCCAGGCTTCCCCATCTTGTGTTCTGGCCCCAGTGTTCCCAGGAGGCCAGTGGGGCTGAGAAAATGTGGTTGTGAAGGGGAGGAGGGACTGACTGAAGACCTTGTGTTCCCAAGGGTGAGCCCAGAACCCAGGCCTCTTGTCTTCCTTCAGGTGCCTTTCCAGAACCTTATGTGTGTCCGTCCCCCAGACATTTTCCTATATGTCAAGGGGGGTAGTGCCCCTGCCTCTGTGATCCCAAAGTGCACAGAGGCCTCTAGCGAGATCTTCTGAAATCAGGCAGTCCTCCCCTGCCTCCAAGCATCAGGGCCCTGAATCCACAGCACTTGGGGACATGCAGACCATGTTGGTCACCATCAGGAAGTGCTTACCCTGTGCTGGGCACAGAGCCTGGAACCTCGTATGCCTTATAATCCCCCACAACAGGTTTTTGGAATAGGTATTATTCTTACCCCTGTCTTGTTTTGTTTTGTTTTTTAACATCTTTATTGGAGTGTAATTGCTTTACAATGGTGTGTTAGTTTCTGCTGTATAACAAAGTGAATCAGCTATACGTATACATATATCCCCATATCCCCTCCCTCTTGCGTCTCCTTCCCACCCACCCTATCCCACCCTTCTAGGTGCTCACAAAGCACAGAGCTGATCTCCCTGTGCCATGCAGCTGCTTCCCACTAGCTATCTATTTTACATTTGGTAGTGTATGTATGTCCATGCCACTCTCTCACTTCGTCCCAGATTACCCTTTCCCCTTCTCGTGTCCTCAAGTCCATTCTCTACATCTGCGTCTTTATTCCTGTTCTGCCCTTAGGTTCTTCAGAACCTTTTTTTTTTTAAGATTCCATATACATATGTTAGCATACGGTATTTGTTTTTTCTTTCTGACTTACTTCATTCTGTATGACAGACTCTAGGTCCATCCACCTCACTACAAATAACTCAATTTCGTTTCTTTTTATGGCTGAGTAATATTCCATTGTATATATGTGCCACATCTTCTTTATCCATTCATCTGTTGATGGACACTTAGGTTGATTCCATGTCCTGGCTATTGTCTTACCCCTGTTTTGAAGACAAGAAAAACAAGGCTCAGAGAAGCTAAGTGACTTTCCCAGGGTCACACAGTTAGTTGGTAGAGTTGGTATTTAGGCCGAGGTCTACCTGAAACCAAAGACTTAACCCCCTTGCTCCCAGGGAGCCCCCCTGGTCACAGCGGAGAGTCTCCATCCTCCCACAGAGCCTGCTCCTGGCTCCAGCACTTTCTCCAGCAGAAAGATTAGCTTCAGGCCTGACCTGCTCCCAGGTCCACCCAGGCCCTGGCTTGGTCCTGAGTGAGGAAGGAGACCATCTGGTGAGTCCCCTCCCTTCAGTGGTGATCGGGCAGCCCTCCCTCCTCTGTGGGAAGAAGAGATGAGACTTCTAATTGCCCACAGATGTGGGGCAGCGGAAAGCACCGTGGATTCAGAGTCAGGAGACCCAGCACTGGTCCTGGCTCGACTCAAATCCACTGTGTGGCCAACCTCAGGCCCCCACGTCCTCTTTCTTGCTGCGTCCGCATCTGGAAGGCAGTGGGCACGGTGGGTAAACAACACCAGGTTTGGGCATCTGATGAGCCCCCCTTGGTCTGGCTGACTGTGTGACCCTGGGCTAGCGCTCTGCCTCTCTGGGCATCAGGCCCCTCCTCTGTGAGCAGTAGGGTGGGATGCAGGGTCCACATGGTAATAATACAGATAAGGTGCTTGGCACAGTTCCTGCATCTCCTGGGGCTGGACTTAATGCCAAAGGCTAAGAGAGAGCAGCTGCTCTCCCCGCCTCCTGCACGGGACGACCTGGCTGTGAAATTGGTCTGCACCTCATGAAGTGCTATGCCCACAGAAGGGAAGGGACCTGGGCACCACGGGTGTGCTAAAGGCTCAACTCTATCCTCCAGGCACAGTCTGGCTCTGAGACCAGCTGCCTTCTAGGTTGAAGGAGGGGACTCTGGAGGGGACTCTGGGTGCTTTGCTCAGGACAGGCTACTGAGTGGTGAGGAGGGAGGAAGGAATGAGAGAGGCCCCAGACATTCCTGAAATGTCCCCCCTCACCCCATTTCTTGCACGTGGTTCAGAACCCTGCAGGCAGTGGACCCTTGGAAGGGGGAGATCTTCCTGCCCTGTTTTCCACAGCTCCCACAACCCTCCACCATGTCTTCCCAGCATCAGAGCTTGTGACGCCTCAACTGGGAAGCCACGTGTGCAGGATGACAGAACTGGGACCAGCCCTCTCTGAGCACTTTCATTGTGCTTTACATCCATTACCAGCAAGTCCACTGCTGTATTCCTTAGCGCTTGGAACAGGCCTGGCATTCAGTGAGTGCTTAATAAATATTCGCTGAACTAATTTAATCATCGCAAACCACCTCGAGGAGTGGATATAAACTCTCCATTTTACAGATGAAGAAATGCCCAGAGAGGTTAAGAGGTTAAGTCAGTTGCCCAAAGTCCCACAGCCAGGATGCAATGGAGCCAGGATTTAAACCGGGTGTTTTTGACTCCACAGTCCACGATTGAGAGGCTGGGTGGGTTCTGGATCTCAGCTGTGGCGCCCCTCAGAGCTCCAGAGGTGGTCATCAGACCCAGGAATCCATCCTGTGCGACTGTGGGTGAGTCAGTCCCTCTCTGGGTCTCAGTTTTCCCATCAGTAAAACAAGGAGTTTGAACAAGATGATCTCTGAGCTCCTTCCAGCCCTAAAACAATTCCAGGATTCCAAGCCACACCAGCCCAGATGGGCAGTTGCACAAGCTCTGTTGTGTACTCAGGGATCATGCATATTTAACTTCACAGTGAAAGGGTTTTTTCTTACCCTTTTTCTACACATTACAGAAAGTGGTCAGAATCGATGACCTCTAATGGAAAACGGTACCCTATAACAAGGAGGAGGGACCTTCTGACAGTCAGAGCGGCCTGGTAATGCACTCAGTTTCTTGGGGAGCTCTGAGGTCGTGATTTCCCAGTGCCCACAGCCCTATTTTCCTGGGATACTGAGGAAGGAGGGTCAGGAGGACTGCCTGTGAGAGGGTATGTGTGGATGCTGTGACCCTTTGCTGATTTTCGGACTTCATAGGCTCTGATTTCAAAAGGAAGCAAGGCTTTGGCGCATGGTAGATGAATGAATGATGGGCTCCAGAGGCAAGGGAATGGATGCAGAGACCCACCTCTAATGGGAGGAGTGTGGGATTCACACACTGTTGCTTCCAGTGTAGAAGCCCCTCCCAAGACTTCAGGCCCAGAACCCTCAGGCAAAAGAGCTTCCTGAACCCCCCAGGCCGTGACCCCAGGATCCGCCTTTCCCAGATGCTTTCTGGGACGCCCCAGCCCAGCCTAGTGCAGGAGGTTGAAAATCAAAGTGTATTGCTTTAACTGCATTAGTACCCTCTCTTCTCCTCGCTTCAGATCAGAGCTATTTAATGTCTCAGGTGTCCAGAACCTTTCATCTGCCAGAGGTACCGGCTCCTCTGCCCTGTGATGGAAAGGGTTGTCACTTGGGAGGTAGGGGCAGCAGGGCCAGGCCGGTCAGATGGTTCCTGAAGGTCAGAAGTGAAGAGGATTATGGGGATCACTGGGTTCAACTTCCTTACTATATGCACGGGAAACTGAGGTCCAGAGAAGAGGAGGGACGTGCCTCAGGTCCTACAGGTTGTCAGTGATAGCACTGAGCCCAGGACCCGGGCTGCAGGTCTGGACTTTCCTCTGTGCTAGCGCATGTGCTGAATCTTCACCATCCACCTCTGTGGTCCAGGGCTTAGGCTCCAGCTCTCCCCGGGGTGAGGCCACAGGGCAGAGTTTTGGCTGGAAAGGGACAGCACCATCCTGACGAGGGGTGGGAAACCCTCTGGGTAGTCTTGTGGACCATGGAGCCTTTGGTTACATCACTTCTCCATTCTGGCCATAATTTCCTTTTACATAAAGTGATGGGGTGGGGGGCAAGGGGACAGCTCAGTGACCCCAGAGGCTCCATCCAGCTCCGTTCTTAGCCCCTGAGAGCTCCTGCCAGCCTTTGTGTGGGTATTTCACGTGTTGTTGCTACCCTGGTTACCTTCTGTCCTGGGAAGTGGAATCATAAGAGCTGTGACACGTCCTCTTCTAGCTTCTCCACTCCTGAGGCTGAGCCTAAGTGGTCATGGATGGTGGTGGTGTTGGGGGGGGAAGTTCCAGAGTCAGCCCCAGAGGGCAGGGCTCAGATTTACAAACCTGTCACTGAAGCCCTAAAGGTAAAGGCTCAGGTGTGACTCAGTGGACCGTGGGCTACTCCTGTCTTAACTGTATTTGTGTCCTTATCAGCCCCCAGGCTGGGGCCTTTCTGCTGAATGGATAATGAAAGAGTGATAAGTAAGCGTAGGGGAGAGATGGATAAACAGGTTGGTGGATGCCTGCACGGATGGATGGATGGATGGATGGATGGATGGATGGACAGACAGTTGGCCTCCCCTCTAGTCCAGGGAGCAGGGGTGACGTCATGAGCGTTCAGCACGTGTAGTCACAGTGGGCTCCACGCTTAGAGGGGCCTATCATTGCCTTGAAATGCTGAATAGTTTTTTAACAAGGGTCCCTGCATTTCTATTTTGCACTTGGCCCCGCAAATTATATAGCTGGTCCTGCCAGGGAGTTCAGGCTGGGTTTGAGATGGCTTCATCCCTGAGACTGGTCTCGCTGCCTCCACTGTCCCCATTCTAATCCACGGCCTCCCACAAAATGCCAACCTACTCCCGTCACTCTCCTTTGTGGAGGCCCCCCCATCCCCATAAGTGCTTGGACTTGCACCATTGTCACTGCTCAACCAGCAGCTAGCCCCCTACTCTCACTGTCAATACCCTGACAAGTTGGCTTCCCAGTGCCTCCAGGGCAGAGCCCAAGTCCTTACTCAGCACCCCAAACTTTTCCCAGAGTGGCCTCTGCCCTTCCTCTCTGCCCATCCCCTGCCTCTTTGCTGAAGAGCCCCAGTTTCTAGCCTAACGGATCTGTCTCTGCCACCACCCGGATGCCTCGCGATCTCCCCCTTCCCTAACTGCTCATGCCGAGCTTCTGTGGAATACCCTTCCCTGGCATCGTCCACCACAGAACCCAACTCAAGGCCACCCTCTCCCCCCTTGAAATCGTCCTATAATCATAATAATTACCGTTTACTGAGCGCCTGTTATACGTCAGGAGCCTTTCATCATCATCTCTAACCCTCACAGCCATGGAAAAGGATATCTCTTTTGCTGTTTTCCAGAAAATTGGGACTCAGGGAAGTTAAACTCAGAGAGATCACATGTTTATGAGGTAGTAGAACTGGGACTTTGACCTGGATTAAGTGGCTTCTAGCTGGGACTGCGGCCCCTGGCCTGGCCGAGCCCCTCCATGTGCTTTCACTGCCCCGGGAGGCATCAGGCACAGCCTGCTGGCATCAGGGTCCCATATGTCTGTGCTGCCCCCTCACCAGCCCGTCCCATCACCTTCCTGGAGGGGAAGGGTCACCATCGCCTGCCTATCCCAGTTTCCCAGCCCAGGGAGTGCTGAGTTTTTAGGGGGCAGCTGAGCACCGGAAGAGCTGACTCTACACAGCCATTTGATCTCTCATGCTGGGTAAGCATCTATTGAGCACCTACTGTATGCCTAATCCCATACGAGGAACTTGAAGACATCCCCCAAATTGTTAGATGGGTTTCCTCACTTGTGAAAAATCAAACTAAGAGGCCAAGACAAAGGTAGAAGAAAGAGCCGGTTGGCAGACAGTGGACTGGGAGTCATTAGACTTGGGTTCTGGTCCTGGGTTGGCCTTTAAATCCTTGAGTGCGCCAGGAGGAGACCCGACCCTACCCAAGCTGAGCCTGCTGACAATACCCATAACAACTGCAGCTACCCTTCCTGGCGTCCCCATCACCCCATTTCCCACACGCATCCTTTGCTGACAAGCTTAGCCTAGCAGGGTCTCAAGGCCAGCGAGTGAGTGAATGAGTGAGTGACTTATTCTCCCGTGAGTGAATGAAGAACAGTCACGTGGCCACTGACTTGGCCGAGGGCTGTGTGCCAGGCCCTGCTTTGAGTATTTTCCTTGTATTAACTCATTCAAAGGCCTTGACAACTCGATGACGAGCCCTGACTTACAGATGGGAAACCCGAGGCACAGGGAGGCTGAGTAACAGTTAAGTGGGAGACTCGGGGTGAGCGACTGGAGGAAGGGGTGAAAGAACAGATGCTGGGAAAGCCAGAGGGGAGTGAAACGTGGGCGTTTCACTCCCCTCTGGCTCTGCTGCCCAGGAGGGCTCTGAGGGGAATCTCAATGCTCCGTAATTGGCAGCAATTAGACGCAGGTTCTCCTTAGCTAGCTGCCCTGCCCGATGTGCCGGCTCTGGGTTGCTGGGGGAAGGCCGCGTGCTGGTGGGTCAGTCTGAATGGCCGAGGCCTGCCCCCTGCCCACTTGGCTCTGAGAACCATTTTATGTGTGGCCCCCACCCCGGCCCAGGGCTGATCTCGGGCTGGCAGCGGCCAGGGGAACAGAAGGTTTGCCTGTCTGCGCCTGCTGCGCCCCCCCTCCCCAGCCTCAGCCTGGGACCCCTCTCAGGGGCTCCTCTGGCTGCCAGGGCCTGACGCTCCCCGTTGCCATGGCACCAGCTAGAGATGAGACTGGGGGTTGGCTGCAGGGGGCGGGTTTCAGGGAGGGCAGCCGAGGGATGGTGGAGGCCTGGAACTCTGCAGCTGCAGAAGCCCCCAGGCCCTCTGTGAACAGTGGAAGGGGTGCTGGAGCTTCAACAGGGGCAGGCCTGGACCCTGAGCGCAGCAGGCCTGTGGCAGCGCTGACCACGCACCTAGCCTGACTACTGGGATGCTCTTTATCAGAGGTGTCTGGGACAGGCCTCATGGTAGACCAGAGACCTGCTTGGGCACTGCCTCTGCCAGACCCAGGCTGTCCTCAGCAGAGACTCCTCTCCTCACCTCAGCCTAGATGCTGACCCTCAGACTCTGCAGTGACGTCGCAGAAAGGTCCTGAGTTCTACCCTTACTTGACTTCCAAATTCCTGGGTGAGCTGGGGTAGATCCCTTGCTCACTCTGCCCCTCAGTGAGGGAGGGACAGGACTGTAACCTCTGAGGATCCCTCATCCCTGAGAGCCTGTATTCAGTGTGGACCCCATTAGGGTGAACCCGTGTGGGAGTGTTTCTCTGTGAACAGACCTGTTTCTGGGCAGAAGCTAGGCAGTCTAGCAGAACAGTTAAGAATACAGGTTTGGAGTCAGATGGGCCTGAGTTTGCATCCCAGCTTATCGTTGGCTTATTACTTATCAGCTGTGTGACCTTGGGCAAGTTGCCGTACCTCTCTGAGACTTAGTCTCCCCCTCTGTGAAATGGGAATAATGATTGTATCCTCCTCACAGGATTGTTGTGAGGATAAAACAACATCCCCAGGTCATCTCATTTAGCAGAGTCCCTAGCTCTGAATTAGTAAGGGCTTTTGTTTGTTTCCAGATTGTGGAGCATCAGAAAAATGAATGGGAGGAAAACCGTCCTTGTTGCAGGGTGGGGGGCATTGGCATTGGTGAATGGAAGCAGGACCAATGGGTAGAGGATACGATGAGACAGATTGTGCTCAATGGGATAAAAATTTTCAAATAGTCTGACCTCTGAGGATCCTGGGCCGTCCAAGAATGGAATGGGCTGCGGGTGAGGTAGTGAGATCCCTATCATGGGAGGTGTGCAACTGGAGGCTGGACAACCCCTTTGTTTGCAGAAAGGGTGGGGGAGATGTGAATTGGGAGTACTTACAGCCCCTCCCAGCCCTAAGATTATAGGGCTCTGTGAAAGATGGTGTGACTTCCTCCCCGCTTATCCTGCTGAAGGAGACTGAAGGAGAGGTTGGAAAGCAGAGGGTGAAAGAATAAACCTGGTGAATTGTATATTGAGCTCGTACTGTGTGCCAGACACAAGCTTGACATCTTTGCCTCCTGCCTGAGAGAGGCTGTCGCGTGAGTGTTGACCCTGTGTGCTGTCAGGCCGCCCAGGATCGAGCACCAGCTCCAGTACTGGTGAAATCGCTGGGCAAACGGTTTGACCTCTCTGTGCCTTGCTTTCCTCGTGTGTAAAATGCGGAAGCAGCACTGATGTCACGGATTGTTCTGAGATCATTCATGTTCAGGCCTCAGCCCAGGCTGTGAGTGATGAGAACTAAATCATAGGTAGTTATTCTTCTTCTTGTTGTTATTTTGAAGGCCTTCTAAGTCCTTGTTCCTTCTCGAAGGGGCCACTGGGGCCTAGCTGGGATCCAGAGGACTCTAGTCCAGGGATCACTGGGCCTGGGCAGAGCCAGGCCACATGGGCCGGGGAGTGGCCATGGGGATGAACAGGGAGGCCAGCGAGGCGCCGGGGGAGGCAAGCAGTGCTTGCTCGGCAGGCGGGTGGACAGGCGTGTGCAGTGGGCCTCCCTCCCTCCCTGACCTCCTTCTCAGGGCCGCTTCCCAGCCCGTGTGGGGACCCAGGCCCCCTCCCCTGGGCCCCCAGCGGCCGTGAGGCACACACTGAGCGCTTTCCCATGAACTGTTCCACGGAGCTTGGCCTGCTTGCTCCCCCTACCCCCAAGTGCGGGTGAGGGGGTGTGCAGGAGCAGGGGCTCGGACTGGGGGAATCAGCCCGTTCTTTATCAGCCTGACTCCGATCCAGACAGATGTTTCGTCTTATTTTGAACTTCCAGAAAATAGGTCATTTCTTTCCATTGTGTCCCTGGGGAGGCCTCCTGGGGACAGGAGCACAGAGTGAGTGACAAGAGCATGGAGGCCTCACTTGGGCCCCTGGGGAGCTGGGAGGACAGCATCCTCCCCCCTCTGTCATGATGAGCCATCTGTCAGCAGGGCCAGGGCTTGAAGGGTCTTAAAGGCTGGGCTAAGAAGCAGGCCTTTACTGAGGGCGGATGGAGAGCCATGGAGGTGCCAGGGAAGGACGTGGTCAGATGGGGATTTCAGAAATGTTCCTCTGGTTAAGGTGTGAGAACAGGCAGGAGGGGACAGACTGGAGGTGATAGGGGAGGGGTTGGTACAATGGGGCAGGCAGAGGCCACCAAGTTTCTGCTGGAGGGGGCAGGGGTAGGGGCATCAGATTGACGGTCCGTGGAGCTAGCACTGTTCTTCCACTCACTTGGACTTCCAGAACAGCTGGGTCCCATGCCAGGCCCCAGCTTAGCTGACTTCTGCTGCTTTGTTTGGGAGACCTCATAGGTACCTGGAAAGCAGGAAGGTCCTCTGGGTCTAGAAGCAGCGTGGCAGAGAGTTGGGCCTGGGCGATCAAGCAGCATCGCTGTGTGATTCGAGGCAGGTTGCACACCCTCTCTGACCTCCATGCGATCCTGAGGTCTGTGGGGAGATTCAGTGTGTAGGGTGGAGTGCTGAACCTTTAGCGGCAGAAGGGGCATCGGATCGAGAGGGGCAGGTGAGAGCCGCATAGCCTCAGCCCCTTCCCAGCTTTCTATCCGCAGCCCGTAACTATCTCCCAACCCAAAGGAAACTGCTCTCCTTCCTGGCTCCCAGGATGGGGTTCCCCTACCTGTGTTGCCAGATTCTACCTAAAACTCAGCGCACTTGGGGTAAGCCCACATGGGCCACACTCTCTGCCATCACTCTTGTACTTTCCCAACCGCTGGCGGGAAGACTCAGTCTCCAGCTCCAGATGCCTCTCGCCCCTACGCACGCCCAGGACTGGAGCTGGCTGCCTTCTTCGAGCTGAGTCATGACATCCTGGCTACGGCCCCTCCCCCGCACCCTACCCCCACCCCAGCATTCTAACTCAGCACAGCTTCTTCCAGAGCAGGGTCCTGAGAGTCACACCATGTCAGCCCCAGAAGTGTTCCTAGGACAGCCCTGTCTACCCTGTGTACAGATGGGGAAACTGAGGCTCAGAGAGGGGCAGGACCATATAATCAGGTGACAGGGCTGAGCTAGAACCCACATCCCTTACTCTCAGCCAGGGATCTGTCCCCAAAGTGTGTGTCAGGGGCTGTGAAGTGTCTGTGGTGTGGAGGAGAGAGGACTAGACCAACGGGCAGGAGACCGGAGTCTGTGTCCCCTCTTCTGCCAGCAACTTAGCAAGTCACCTCCTCTGAGTCTGTTTCCAATCCCCGCCAGGCTGGGACAATGCAGGGAAGGTGATATAAGGGTCTGTGTGTAGCAAGGGGGGTCGGTATCCTGTGGGGAGGGAGGTAGCAGCAGCTGTGGTTTGAACCCTAGGCCCTGAGCCACCAGGCTCACATCTGAGCCGGGGCTGGAGGCGGGGGCTGCCCAGTCAGGTGTGCTTCAGTGCCCCATTGGTCAACTGAGCCCAGGATTGCCTAGGTCAAAACACTGAGACCTATCCCTGTCCTTTTCCAAGCCTCAGTTTCCCCATCTGTACAGTGGGGCGCGGTAAGGGGGCTGGATCAGATAGCTGGTTCCTGAGGGCCTCAGAGCTCTGACATTCCAAGACTCTGACCCCACGGCCGGGCCTCCTCCTCCCTCTGGCATCTTGTTTATTCAGAGCATCCCTGGCCCAAGACTGCTGGCCTCAAGCACCCGCTTCTCCCTGAAGCAGGGCTTCCTCCCACCCCCATTTCACTGCTATTTCTGCCCTGCCTGTTCCCCACCTCCAGACTGAGTGTCCCTCTGTCCACTCAGATACGCAGCCCCTCCAAATTCTAAACTAGGTCAGTGCCAGCTCCCAAAGCCTCTCCTCCACCACAGTCTCATCTCAGAAGATGGTATTGTGCCCCCAGCACACACACACTCCTGCCCGCTAGTACTCTAAGCCAGACATAGGGGTGGGGCTCAGGATACCTCTCCCTCCAGCCCCCCTACATCAGATCACCAAGTCCTGTCGTTCTGGGCTGGATAAATCTCAGTCCGGTCTGTTTCCATCAGTTCTCGCTGGCCTCAGCCCAGCCAAATCCAGTAAACAGAGTAATGGTGGCAGAGCAGTCCGCCTTGGCTCAATCTCTGCTCTGTGTTCCTAGGCAACTTCCATAAGCTCTCTCTGCCTCAGCTTCCCCATCTAAAATGGGACGATCCTTGTGTGTACCTCATAGTGTTGTCTGAGGAGCAAGTGAGTAGATCTATGTCAAGTGCTCAGAACGGCACCTGGCACAGTAAGTACACAACACGTGTTGGATCTGTGGCTTGTCTGTGCCCACATGTGCACGTGTGTTCAGGTGAGTTTGGGATACCGTGTGCACATGCTCTGTGCGTGTCGTATGTGCACAGCTCTGCTTGTGCCGGGTATACGTGTGACTTGCCGCGCATGTGCGCACCTCACGTGGGCACGTGGGAGAGCACAGAGGCTGCGGTCTGGGCGCCGTGGAGCTGCGTGTGTGCGTGTGTGGGCGTGCACGTGTCTGGTGCCGACGTGAGGGCGGGGCACACGCAGGGCCCGCTGCACACGGGTGTGTTTCAGAGCAGTGTGTGACCGAGCGCGTAGGCAGGAGCCTGTGCTGTGTGTGCAAGCACTCTCCGTGTGCAAGCCTCCCCCACTGGCAGCCATGCAGCACACCCCCGCCCCCAGCCTGCCTGTGTCGTGGGAGCCTCGGGACCCCGAGGGAGGGAAGCTGCTGCTAGCGGATGTGGCCAAGATGGACTGGATTTATTTAGATTAAGGCGGTGGGAAAGGAGTGGAAGCTTGTATGAGCAGGAAGGAGAGAAGGCTGGGGCTCTCACAGTGACTCCTCAAGCACGCTTGCTCTCCTGGGCTTGGGGTCCTCTGCTCACTTGGGGCTCTCCCCTGGACCAAGGGAGGGGTTCCCTCTGACTCACTGTGAGGAGCTGGGCAATTATCTCATCTTTGGGCCTCCGTACCCCCAACCTGGCCAAAATAGGAGGAATCACGAGAACTCGCCTCATGTGCAAAGGGGGGGATCTCTGAGGGTCCCCTCCCTCTCTCTGCTCCAAGGGCCTCCCCAGGCAGGAGAGTGTGGCAGGAAGGGGGATGCCTCCTCCCTGACTATGACACCCACCTTGTCCCAGGTGGTTCCTCCTTGGAGCGCAGCCCTGCCCCTGAAGAAGGGGAGTGGTCACAGGCAAGTCCTCCACCCCCATATCAGCCACCTGGGCCCCTCTGGGGTCGGCTGGAAATACAGCAGCCCCTGGGAAGCACAGAAGTCTATAAGGCATTGGATGGACAACTGGGGGTGTCAGGGAATCATCCAAGATGGCCCAGGAGGGCACGTCCCAAGCCCCACTCTGGTTCTTCCCAGTCCACCGACCTGTGGCCCACACCACGCTTCCCCCTGCCACCTCCTGAGTGTCCACATCACCCGTTTATTTGTCTGGAAGTCACCTGAAAGACTGAAGTCCAGAGACGGAAGCAACTTGTCAAAGTACACACAGCAAATCTGGGACCAAATGGTCAGGGGATTGAATCCGTGGAATGAGATGAGTTATGGATTCTCAGTCTACGTCAGCATCAGGAATGTTGCCCTTCCTCCCATCAGTCCCTATATCCCCAAACCACCCCGGCAGGAATAATAGTGACCAGAACCTTCTCTCTGGCAGTTTTAGAGCATGATGGCTCTTTGAGATGACCCATCCAAACCTCTCCCTGTGTGGATGGGGAAACTGAGTCCCAGAGAGGGCTGGAGACACACTCAGTCTCAGAGTAGGTCTGAAGCCCCATGTGAAATGCTCATTTCATAAAGAGAGAAGCCAGTCCAAGATCCCTGGCTGTCCGTACTCTCCCGAAGGTGACTGCACTCTCCCTGAGCTCCTGTGCCCAGCCCATCCTCTCCCTGCAGCCTGATTCCGTCTTTTTGCTGTGTGACTGGGCCATGACTCTGTCCGTCTCTGGGCCTCTGCTGCCCGTTCAAGAAGGCCCCTCCAAGCTCAGAGTCTCAGGGACTCTAAGCCCCCTTAGCGCCAGGCCTAGCAGGAGAGAAGCCAGTGTCGGGGGTGGTGGGGGAGGCCGCTTGCCCGCCCAGGGGCCCGGCCCACAGCCTTCCAGAGCCAGGCCAGTCCTAGTTGCCGTGACCTCCCATCTCCAGGCCAGCCGACCAAATTCCTCCTTTAGAATAATAAACAGTGTGGCCAGCCAGGGAGGCCAGGAGGGGAGGGGCAGAGAGGCTGAAATGACCCCCTCCCCCAGCCTCCGCTGCTAACGATTTTCTTTGGCTGAGATCTCTGGTAGGAAGGGGGGATCCAGAGGGGCACCCACCAAGGGACAGATAGGCCTCTGTGGTGGATGCTGGCTCCGCCACGGCGCTGCTCCCTCCTGCTGGAAGAGGCCTGGCATCCAGCTGGAGGGCTGGGGCAGGAGGGATGGGAGAGGAGGGCACCGTGGAGGGGGCCTCAGATTGGCTGGGCTTTGAGTCTAAAGCAACTGGGAGAGGGGACCCTCAGGCAGGCTGGTCTGAAGGGATGGGGAGAATGAGGAGAAGGAGAGCAGATTCATTCAGGGAGCTTCTTAGGGCACTGGGCAGAGCCGAGACCAGCGATCCCCAAGCCAGGGCCCTTGCCTGTGTCCCATGACTAATGCAGCCCTGGAAGTGGTATACTTGCCGTTGTCCCATTTTGAGAGCTGCAGACTGAGGCCACTGAGATAATGACGGTAAAGGAGGTAGCCCTGCTGGGGCTCAAACCCGGATCCCAGCCCTGGCATGGGAACTGAAAGGGGTGAGATGAAAGTCGAGTGGGAGCAATCGGTGTGTGGCCTTAGGAGCTGGGCCAGGCAGGGCAGCTACTCAGGGAAGGCAGGAGCCCCACTCTCCCGGTTGCCTTGTCACCTGGTCTCTGCCACATTTCTTGCTCTATGACCCCCACCCACTTCTGGCCTTCTTCCTGTTGATCCTACAGTCAGACCTTTGCAAGCCTGGCTATCGATGGTTATTTTGGACCCTCAGATGGGGCTGCCAAGGGCAGGGGTAGGGCAAAGATGCACGCAGTGCGATCCATCCCTCTCCATGTCCCTGCTTCTGTCTCCCTCTGCCTCCATCACCCGGCGCTTCCTTTCTCTCTGTCTCTCGGCGTCTTCGTCTTTTTACCTCTATCATTCCAGTCCCTTTGTCTCCCTCCAGGACAAGCCCTGCTGTGTAGCCTCCGGTAAACTTCTTCCCCTCTCAGAGCCTCACTCTCCCCATCTGGACCCTGGAGGTGTGGGTGGGGGCTTTGGATTCAACAGTTTCCAAGGACTGCCGAAGCCGTGCTGTGTGGGGTGGCCTCCCCTGGGCCCAGCCCCCGGCCCCTCCCTCCTGGGCCTCCCTGGGCAGCTTGGGGCTGAGTAAAGGGGGCCAGTGCTGGGGGGGGTGCCCCCCACATTCCACAGCCCCCGCTTCCCTCCCCAGCGCCGCCTCCATTTCCTGTTGTGCTTGTGGAGCTGTGGGAGTTCTCCCGGTTCTGGCTTACCCCCTCCTTCTCCCCTAGGCCTTTCATCACACTTTCCCAAATATTTGTCCTGGCAGATAAGAGCCTGGTATTGGAACTGTCACCCGGAGGACAGGCTGTTAGAGCTGGCGGGCCCCTGGACACCATCCAGCCCAAGACCCGCCCCCCACATACATACAGAGAAACCAAGGCCCAGGGAGAAGCAGGGGGCTCAGCCGAGGCCATCAGGGAGGTAGAGGCAGAGCCACAGCAGGGTCCAGGCACCCTGTGAATGGGCCTGGCACAGGGGAGGGAGCTCCTTGGGCATGAGTGCCCTCTTGGAGGGGGCTCTGAGTAGCCTTTGACTTTAGCCCGAGGGATCCAGAGGCTGGGGGGCTCAGGCTGGGGCTTACTCTGCAGGACCCAGGCAAAGATGGGCCCTGGCGCTGCCTCTGGCAACTCTGGGCCCTGACCCCTGTTTAACTCTGCAGGATACCATGCGGCCTCCGAGTGCCATGCGAGCTCCTGTCCTCGAAGGTAGGTAGACTCGGGGCAGGGGCAGAAGGCCCTGGGGAGCCACTTAAGTAGGATCTGGAGCTGGCGGGGTGGTGCATGCCAGCACCAGGGCCCGGGCACTGCTCTGCTCTTGACCAGTTCCCTGCCTTTCCAGTTGCTCTCAGTGGAGGCCTCTTTCCACTGCCTACCTCTCAGCTCAGAGGCCTCAGTCGACCTCTGCCTGTCCAGAGACATCAGCTCAAATCCTCGGCTTGGCCCTCCACACCCCATGTCCCCTCACCAGCAGTCCCCACCCCATTCCCTAACAGTCACCCTGGTCTCCCATCTCTTGTCAGCACTTGTTGGTACTAGTCCGGCCAGTCTGGTTCCAGTGGGGGACTCCCCTTCCCTGCCTGGACCCCTCATTGACTGTAAGCTCCCAAGTCTGGGTGGGCTTCTCCAGGCAATCAATGCTGACCAGGCAATCAGTGACCAGCCAAAGGCCCACCCAAAGATGACCGACCCACTGGCTGAGCACCCACCCGTCTAAGTGGGTGCTTATTTTCACCTCATGTTCCCTGCCGAAGTGGGCCAGGGTGGGGAGGGCGAGGCTTACAGAATCCTTCCCCGGGGGGTGTCAGCAAGAGGAGGGGAAACCAATCACTTGACATTCCCCGATCCCCAGTCCCCTTCAGCCTCCAGGGGCCTCAATATCTTTCGTGCCCCAGTCTGCCTCACTCTGGACTACCTTGGCCACCACTTCCCCAAGCAGGGCCATCTCTGGGATTTGGGGCAGAACCTGGACATCTGGGGCAGCTGCAGGGAAGAGGCTCAGAAAGTGACCTGGGAAGTAATGCAGGAACTGGAGGCCTGGGAATTGCTTCCCGAGGATTTCCTGATGCCTTTGAGAGAACATGCCTGCAGCCTGAAAGCTGCACTGCAGAAAGACTCCAAGGCTGGGGGTCTCTAGGAACTGAGGTCAAGAGGCCAGGAGGCCAGAAGGAGTCCCTGGAGACCAGGCCCCGGACAAGCAGGTCTCAGAGCCATGGGTTCCGGTCTGCGTTCTCTGTGGATGAGGGAGGTGTGTTCTTCAGGGTCAGCTGTGGGGAGAGATGCTCACGCTCTTGTGCCCTGATGTCTCCTCTCCCAAAGGCCAGGTGCTGTTGCTGCCCTTGCTGTTGTTGCTGGGACCACCGGCCTCGTGGGGCCTGGTCATCACACCCCCGGGGCCAGAGCTTGTCCTCAATCTCTCCAGCACCTTTGTTCTGACCTGCTCGGGTCCAGCTCCAGTGGTGTGGGAACGGATGTCCCAGAAGCCCCCACAGGAAATGACCACGAGCCAGGACGGCACCTTCTCCAGTGTGCTGACACTGACCAATGTCACTGGGCTAGACACAGGAGAGTACTTTTGTACCTACAAAGGCTCCCATGGGCTGGAGGCCAGCGAGCGAAAACGACTCTACATCTTTGTGCCAGGTGAGGGACCCCGGCCTGTGTACTCACTCCCTTATTCCTCTTTCTCAACTGCAGGCATCTGGGGGAAGTTCAGAAAGTGCCTTACTGATATGGTGAAACGCAGCTGTCTCAGAAATGCAGATGAATCAGGGAATCCAGCCTGGTTCAGTCCAGGAGTATGTTCACTCCCACCCCTTGCTCTGAATATTTGTCTGCTCCCTGTCAGCCCACCCCATTCCTGGTTCCCAAGAACTCTGCATTCTCAGCTGGTTCCAGTATGTACCCTCTTGGCCTCCATATCTCATTTTCCCCATTCTCTAAGCTCCAGGTACCAGCTGCCCTTCAACTTGCAACTTATCTTCTTTCTCAGGCCAGTGCCGTCCATATCAAATGCTAAAGCTAGAAGGGACCTCTGAGAGCATGCTTATTCTATAGTGGGTAGACTGAGGCCCAGAGAGAGAAAGAGACCTGTTCAAGGTAACAGAGAAAATCAGGGCATAGCCAGAAACCCAGCTCCTCTGACTCGTATTCTTGGCTTCACCTATGGCAGATCCCACTGTGGGCTTCCTCCCTGTTGACCCCGAGGAACTATTCATCTTTCTCACGGAAATAACTGAGACCACAATTCCATGCCGAGTGACGGATCCAAGACTGGTGGTGACGTTGCATGAGAAGAAGGTGGATGTCCCGCTGCCCATCGCCTATGACCACCAACGTGGCTTCTCTGGTACCTTTGAGGACAAGACCTACGTCTGCAAAACCACCATCGGGGACAGGGAGGTGGATTCGGATGCCTACTATGTCTACAGCCTCCAGGGTGAGCCCCCTTTCTGGCCTGGTGCTCAGCAGAGGCAAGTATGACCCTCCACAGAGGTACAGACCTTTCGGATAATACAGTGTGCACTTCCATTTTTCACTGAATTCTCACTACAGCCTTGGAAGGCAGATGTGTTGCCCCATTTAACAGATGAGAAAACTGAGACTCAGAAAGAGGATGGAGTATGTCCAAGGTCACAGGAAGCATTAGTGGTGGAGCTGGGCTGTATACTGCGGTGGGCAAAGGCACAGGCTTTGAACCAGTGGGGTTTGAATCCCAGCTCTGCCACTTCCCATCTGAGTGACTTTGCGCAAGACACATAATCTCTCTGAGTCTGCTTCTTCCTCTGTAAAATGGGGATGATACTGACTGCTTACCTAGTGGGATTATTGTGAAGATTAAATAAAACAAAAGAGTATGTGGTTGTGCTCAATCAATTCCTTCTGTGCTCAGATGCTCAGGGAGTACTTTGATTTCAAAATTGTTACCCCTTCTAGAATGTCAGCTTCATGAGGACAGGAATTTTGTCTGTTGTGCTTCCTGCTAAAGCCCCAGTGCCTAGAATAGTAGGTATTTAATAAATATTTGTTGAAAGAGTGAATCTTCCACACCAGTTATCCCTTCCCTCTCTGGACCCCCACCCCCTCCCTAAACGGATGTGCTGGTGGCTGGGGGGTGACTTCCTCAGCCCTAAGCCAGTCTCTTTCCACCAGTGTCATCCATCAACGTCTCAGTGAATGCGGTGCAGACTGTGGTCCGCCAAGGGGAGAACATCACCATCATGTGCATTGTGACTGGGAACGAGGTGGTCAACTTTGAGTGGACATACCCACGCATGGAGGTAATGCCGGGCCACGGGTTGGAGGAAGGGTCAGGCAGGGATGGATATTTCAGGCTTGTAGCCTGACTTCATGGACCTTTCCTGATGTGGGGGGCTTGCCCCAACTTTCCCTACAGAGTGGGCGGCTGGTGGAGCCAGTGACCGACTTCCTCTTTGAAATGCCCCACATACGTTCTATCCTGCACATCCCCAGTGCCGAGCTGGGAGACTCAGGGACCTACATCTGCAATGTATCAGAAAGTGTGAGCGACCATCGAGATGAAAAGGCCATCAATGTCACCGTGGTCGGTGTGTGCCTTAGGCTTACCCCCAGTCCTCAGTCTGAACTGGACCCAGACCTTGTCACAGCCCTGGGGTACTGTCAGCCGTGTTCTAATCCATCTCTAGCCTTAGTGCCAAGCAAAGCCCCCTTTTCAGGAAAAACCAAAACCAAAGCACAGTACCAGCCCCAATTCCAATCCTCATCCCAACCTAGACTTCCTGCCTAGCCAGAACCTGAGCCCCAACCCGATTTCTAAATCCCAGCTGCCATCCCCGGCCCAGGTAGCCCCATCCCCAAATTCAGCCAGGCTGTAACTCATCTCCGCCACAATCCTGAGACAGAACACACCAAAGAGCACTACAACCCCAGTCCCAATCTTGAGCCCAGCCCCCAAACCAGTATCAGCCCCAAATTCGGCTCCTGCTCCGGTCCATCACAGTACCCACCTGAACCCCAACTCAGGTAACTCCTTCGCTGGTTCAGTTCCTAAAGCCTGAGGCCCCGCCCCCAGGAGCTGCTGCCCCATTGGAGGCCGGGCATAGCCCCGCCCCTGACGGCCGCCCCTTGCAGAGAGCGGTTACGTGCGGCTGCTGGGAGAGCTGGACCCTGTACAATTCGCGGAGCTTCACCGCAGCCGGACACTGCAGGTGGTGTTCGAGGCCTACCCGCCGCCCACTGTCATGTGGTTCAAGGACAACCGGACCCTGGGTGACTCCGGCGCCGGCGAGGTTGCGCTGTCCACGCGCAATGTGTCTGAGACCCGGTGAGTGGCGGCCTGTCCGCTTCATTCTTGAAGTTATTATTCTCTGCAGCCGGCAGGCAGGCCACAGCCTTAAGCTACTTGACAGACCTATCGAGGCCCATCTTTCCTGAGAGCCTACTACATGCCAGGCGCCATACCAGGGGCCTGTGCCAAGCACTGGGGATGCTGCATAGACCAGAACAGACAGTTCCAGCCTTCCTAGAGTTTCCTGTCTAGAGGGGAAAACGGACTCTGGTCATCCGATCACCCAGATGTTTAGTTGTCCTTGTGATGGGTGGAGTCCGCTGGAAGCAGCCACGGATAAAAAGGCAGGATGACTGGAGAAGAGGGTGCAGGCAGGCCACTGCCACCTATGCAAGAATGGTGGCCCTGAGGCTGGAGATTAGCAGACTGAACTGAGGTGCTGCATGTTAGGATAAAGCAGTGTCAGGCCTTTCTGAAAGCGGTGAGATGTGGATGGATGGAGATGGTGCTTCCCCTCCACCACGCCCCCCACCCCATCCGTCCTAACCCTCCCTCTTGACTCACTGGAGCTGCCTATGGGTGGGGGATTCAAAAGTCCTGGCACTGCTACTGATACCCATGTGACCTTGACACTCCCCTTCCACTCCCTGGACCTTGTTTTTCTGTCTTTACAAGAAAGGTGGGGGCTGTAGGACTTCTCCCAGCTCTGACAGCTGGGTCTCCTGGCCTGTCCTCCTCATCAGGTACGTGTCAGAACTGACACTGGTGCGGGTGAAGGTGGCTGAAGCTGGCCGCTACACCATGCGGGCCTTCCATGAGGATGCTGAAGCCCAGCTCTCCTTCCAGCTGCAGGTCAACGGTGAGGAGCCTTCCTCCCTGCTTTCCTTCCCCTGACCCTCCCACCCCCATTGTCTTGCCATTCCTACACTGACCATCCACCCACAGGAGGAGGAGAAGAGTGAGTCCAGGACTCAGGAGGCTGGGTTCTAGGCCAGGCTCTGACACTGACCACTGCTGTGTGCACATCCCCTCTCTGGGCCTCAGTTTCCACAGCTTTACGAGAAGGTCATTGGGCTAGATTGGTGTTTACAAAACCTCAGGCATTCACATCCCAGTGGCATGATTTTTCCTTCTCACACACCACTTACACTGCAGTACTAATTGGGTATTTATTGAGCAACTACAATATGCCAGTCCATTCAAGGTTCTGGAGGCCCTGCCATTGTGGAGTTTGCATCCCAGTGCGGGGAAGATAAACATCCAAAAAAGGGGCAAAAACAGCAAACCATGTACAAGGTTAGAAGGTAACAAGTGCTGTGAAAGAAAACAAACGAACAGAAAAGCTCTGTAAGGAGGGTAGAGAGTCCTGGGGGCAGGGGAGTGGGGAGAGTTACAATTTCAAATAGCATGATCAAGATTGGCTGCATGGAGATGACATTTGTGTGAAGACTTGAAGAAGGTGAGGGCATTAGCCAAGTGACTATTTGGGGGAAGGGCACACCAGGCAGTGCAAAGGCAGGAGCAATGCAGAAAGGCTTGTGTAGCCGGAACAGAGTGAAGGGGAGAGCGGTGGGAGATGAGGTCAGAGCTGAGACGGGGCAGTTGGGGGGACAGGAGAGGGTAGATCGTGTAGGCCTTCCTGGGCGCTTGTATGGACTTTGGCTTTTACTGTGACTGAAATGAAGAGCCACTGCAGGATTTTGAGCAGAGAAATGACACGATAATGACTTAATGTTTTGTGAATTGACTCTCTAAAAATAAGTTTATTTTGAATGAAAAATGAACTTCTCCACTGTAGATGGAAAATCAGCATCACATGTCATAAGTATAAAGCAACCACTAAAATAAACTCTGAGAAAGCAAAACAGTGCTATTAAATTCTAACTCCACGTTCTTGCCGGTCCAGGGCTCTGATCCTGAGGCCTGCCCTCTCTTTGTTAAAAGGGAAGATTAGCAAATCTCAGAGAGGTGTTAAAGACAGACTAGCACCCTACTGAGATTTTCCCTTTGAAGTACCCAGAAGGGGAATCTGTCAGTTTTCACATGGTGATTCCTGGTATTTAATGTTCACCTGCAGTCTGAAGCTCCCCTCCCCCCAAGGGAGACTCTGGACCAGGTCCTCCCTGAGGGCCTTTCTTACTGACTGTCTATCCTGACCTCTCCACCTCCTGGCCCGTGCCCCTCTCCCTGCAGTGCCTGTCCGTGTGCTGGAGCTGAGCGAGAGCCACCCTGCCAGCGGGGAGCAGACAGTCCGCTGTCGTGGCCGGGGCATGCCCCAGCCACACCTCAGCTGGTCTACCTGCAGCGACCTCAAAAGGTGAGCAGACCCTGGGCCAGTGTCTCCCAGGGTACCCATAGCTGACTGGAAGGACCCAATGAAGGTCATCTAGTCCAACACCTTCCTCTGGGAACACTGTTCCAGGCTAGATCCATATCCTAGAAGCTGTGGCTTCTTGGAGAAACTCTGCACGACCTAAACTGTCGCCTTTCTTTACCTTAACCCTGAAGGTCAAAGGAAGGGAGTGGATTTTGCAATCCAGGTTCTCAATTCTGGGGTAGGTGCGCCCCTGCTGGTCAGTTGAGGGATCACGGGAGGAACCAACTCAGGACCAGGCAGTGGGAAAAAGGAACTGGACGCGCCCAGCTTCCTTCTGTCACCACCCGGTGGCTCTACCTGCTTTTGGCCTCAGTTTTCCCACCCGCATAGGGAAGCAAGAGACTGGAAGCCGACCTGGCTGGTTCTCCGGCAGGTGTCCGCTGGAGCTGCCTCCCACGCCACTGGGGAACAGTTCCGAGGAGGAGAGCCTGCTGGAGACGAACGTGACATACTGGGCAGAGGAGCAGGAGTTCGAGGTGGTGAGCACACTGCGCCTGCGCCGTGTGGATCAGCCGCTGTCCGTGCGCTGCACGCTGCACAACCTCCTGGGCCAAGACGTTCAGGAGGTCACCGTGGTGCCACATTGTGAGTCCTCCATCCTCCGTAGCCCCTGACGACCCCTCACCCCCACCTCAACCCTGCTGTACATGGAGCTGTGCCTGCGTGCCCACAGCAGGCTGAAGTCAGCATTCAGGGCCACGGCATTCAGGAGCATTGTGGGTGTATCTTCCCAGGCATTTGCACAGCAGCACGATGTTGCCACACACGTGTACATCCACGAGTGCGTGTGTATAAACCATGACAATGAACAGTGCTATCTTCTTTTGTATGTACACTGTATGTATGTCCTAAGCTGCGTACGCGAGCATGCCTGATCGTTGGACATGGGTGCAAACCCTGCAAGTGTAGATTTGTAAAGCAAGTAATGAAGAATGCCCAATCCCCACATACACGTATAAAGCTAGAGCGTGTGTCTGTAAGCAGGTACACAAGCATGTTTATGGGTGTAAACCCACTGAGGGTATGTTTGTAAACCATGTACACGAGCACCCCAATCCCCAGGCAGGTATATAAACCCACGTGTGTACGTCTGTAGGCGTGTACATGCAGGTGCACAATCCCCATACAAGTGTGCAAACAATGTACAACTCCCGTGCACGTGTGCACACTGGCGTAGTGCACGTCTGTAAGCGTGGAGATGCAGCACACCTTTTTGTAAAACGGTGCAACCCAATCCCCATACATATATGCTTGCTGTGCCATGCATGTCTGTTAGCAGGTACACGTCCATGCATAAGTCTTATCCGTATGAACAGTCCCTACAGTGCCCAGATGCTTTCGCTACCTGCCACTCCCTGTGCATGCATGGACCTGCGTGCATGTGTTTCATTTTTTCACCTATTTCCTCATTCAGTAAATAGTCACAGGGTCGCAGCTTCTCACTGGAGAAGGCCCAGCCCTGCCTGTCCTCCTAGTGCCCACGGTCCAGAGAGGAGGCAGACAAGGAACTAGGCAACCTCACCGTGGGGGTCAGCGTTTTGGGGGAAAGCCTAAAGGGAGAAGGGGCTCCATACCCAGCTGTGGGATTCAGGAAAGTGTCCTGGTAAAAGGAAGCTTTAGGTCAATACCTGAAAGATAACTAGAGTTAGCCTGGTGAGGAATGGTGCTCTGGTCAGACGGAACAGCCTCTGTAAAAGCCCAGAGGCAAAGTGGGTTCAGAGAAATTAAAGGAATTCAACCTGGCTGGAGAACAGAGTGTATATATTTAGGGGCTGGGGGAGGAGATAAGGGGGAGGGGACTAGTAAGGGAGGGGGCTATAGGAGAAGGCAGAAGCCAGTGCAAGCAGAGCTATGAAGGCTGTCCAAGGTGTTTTGGACACACTTATGCCTATACTTAGGTAGGTCCATGGGCTTATACAGGCAGATACTGCTCTACACAGACCTGCCTCCCCCTGCCCTGTGGTGGGATGGGTGATGGGTTTTAATGCCTTATCTCACTCACACTCCCACACATGCACACATATCCCTGAGCAGGTGGGCACCTGCAGACCAGCTCTGAGCAAAGCAGAAGTAAAACTTTTGTGTGCCACTGAGGGGGAAGCCATGTACCAGCCCACGGGGAATTTCCAAGGCTGGATGAAGTCCCCTCTTTTTTACTTGGAGATGGCTCCCTAGAAGATGCAGGCTTCCTTCCCAGGATGGGGAAAAGGAGGAGAGGAGTGATGTTGGTCTGAGTCCCTGAGGAGGAGGGACAGAGCTCTCTAGCGAGCAGAGAAGGGCAGGTGGGTGACACAGGAGGAGGGAGTGAGTTCCCAGGGGACTTCGTGGGTGGCCAGAGGGGCAGGACAGGGGAGGTGAGGGGCTGGCTAGGGTGGATGTGGAGGGAGTGGGAAGGAGTGGGTATCTGTGCGGCAAAGAGGTTGAGGCTTTGGGGGTAGAGGAGACTCAGGTCTTGGGGGGGCACCCAGAGTTGGCCCTACTTGGTTACCCCAGTTCCCTGGCCCACACCCCGATGTACTTTACAACTGCCATCACTATGGGGGAGGAAACCGGCTCCTTTCTGCAGTCTGGATGCCTCAGGCTATGGGAGCTCAGTTATTGGGTCCATTGGCCTCTCAGTCAGGCTCTGTCCTAGCAGTGGCTGCCCCAATGAGTACGTGGATTCAGAGGAGAGGTGAACCACAGCCCGGCTGTCAGGAGCGTGCATCCAATCTGGAGCTATGGCAGACAGGCCGGACTGACCCTGGCAAGGGCTGAAGGGATTTGGAGGCCAGTAGTGATCCAGGGGTAGTTACTGAAGGGCATGGGGTATTTATGCAAGGGGCTGGAGGTGTGGCCCAGAGGGGAGAGGCTAAGGGTCTGACATCATAGGCCAAAGGGGGATGGGGCTGGTTCCATTCTGGGCAGGTTGGGCAGAGAGGGATTTGTGGTGCCAGAGATGGATTGAAGGGAGGGGAGCTGCCAAATGCCCTGCTTGCTCATAAGCAGCTCTTGTCTCTGCTTCCAGCCTTACCCTTCAAGGTGGTGGTGATCTCGGCAATCCTGGCCTTGGTGGTGCTCACGATCATCTCCCTCGTCATCCTCATCATGCTCTGGCAGAAGGTAAGCCCCACCCTTGCCTGATGGGTGCAGACTGGCACACCATTCTTTGCACGGACCCCCCCTGCCATCCCCTATTGCTGGAGGATTGGGCCATGGCCGGGGCCCAGCGTGGAGCTCAGGTGTGAAGTGATGCTGGGTGTTTGAGCTGCTTTCAACCCCAGCAGCCTGGGCAACGTGGGCCTGCTGTGCACCCCGCTTTCCATCCAGAGTCCTGCTCAGGCATCATCCCTGCCCATCGCAACCACGGGGCATGGGACCTTCAGGGTGCACTGCACGGGCTCCAGCGTTCTTCCAACTCTGACCCACAGAGACTCCCAGGCTTCTACTGAAAGGCATTCTAATCCTTTAAATCTGTCATTTCAATGGACTGTTCTGAGATTTCACCGTTCCACGATTCCACCGTAGGACTGCAGCACCCCATGCTTCTTTCATTCTCAGATTCCAATCCTGTGACTCCAACATCCTATGATTTCAACACTCTAAGGTTATATCTTTCTGAGATTCCCGCTGTGACTGATCCAGCGTGGGGAGGGGCCATCCACATCCAGCAGAATGTCCCTGCCTTGTGTTACCTTCCAGGGATGCCTGCTCCCGTCTTCCCATCTGAGGAGCGGCCCAGGCTCTGGGAGAAGCTGGTGCGGAGGTTCTGATGAGCCTGCCCCTCAGCTGTCAGCTGCTCCTCAGCATCTCCCCCTGACATCTGTTCCGTGGAGCCCATGAAGGCCTCGGCTCTATTGATAACTTGCTGTATGGCTTCAGATATGCCCCTCATCCTTCCTGGGCTTCAGGTTTTCCTGCCCCATCTGTTTCATAAGGAGCTGGACCTAGTGGTCCCCCTCTGATGATCCGTCCCTCGTCTTGGTCCTGCAGAAGCCACGCTATGAGATCCGATGGAAAGTGATTGAATCTGTGAGCTCTGATGGCCATGAATACATCTACGTGGACCCTATGCAGCTGCCTTACGACTCCACCTGGGAGCTGCCGCGGGACCAGCTTGTGCTTGGTCAGCCCAGGGAGGCCTCAAGTGCCAGTCTGGGGACTCGAGGCGGGTGGGAACACTGATGTCGGAGCACAGCCTTGCCATGATTAGCTTTGAGACCTAGGGCTGACGTCTTGCCTTCTCTGGCCCTGGGGCCCCGCCCTCTGTACAGTGGCGGCAAGATGATCCCCCAGGGACCGTCCAGCGTTGAGGTCCTATGATCCAATGATGGTGGGAGATGGGACCCCTTCGTGGCGAGAGAGGAAGTATTAGTCGAGGGCACGCTGAGTGCCAGGCCTGCGCTTAGTCTAGCTGGAGAGGCTGAGAGAGCGTGGAGGAGCTGTGCTCCCCTCTGTGGGGAGAAGAAGGCCTCCAGGGACTAAAGAGGGGCCAGAAAGCAGGCAGGACTTAAGCGAGACCAGGAAGGTCTGCGAAGCACTGTGATTTTAGGAGTGTCCGTCGGAGAAACACCTTAAGTCCAGCGTGGCTTGAGGGATGTCTAGCTTGACCTCAGAGAGTGTAGGGGGGGTACAGCTTCCTAGTGCACCAGGAGCTGAGAGATCATCTCTTTTCCAGGACGCACCCTGGGCTCCGGGGCCTTTGGGCAGGTGGTGGAGGCCACGGCTCATGGCCTGAGCCATTCGCAGGCTACCATGAAAGTGGCCGTCAAGATGCTGAAATGTGAGTCCTGGGAGCCCGCCCCTCCCTTACCTCTCCCCTGCCCCCTCCCCGCACATTCAGGCACTCCCAGAGCAGGCTTCTTGCTGATTCTCTGGGCACAGGAAGTACATTCACACCAGAGCCAGCAGCGCTCCTGATTCTGCTTTGGGAAAGAGGCTTTCTCACCCTGCCCCCTCCTCCGGGAGCCTCCTCTCCTCCTCCATCTTCCTCCCATCCTCTTTCCTCTTCTCCTGTGCACGGGTCCTCATCTCCCTCGGCCACCTGGGTCTTACAGCACAGCCTGGGACAGAAGAGCCGGAATAGGCTCCAGTGGGTTGTCTGCGGGGCCTCAGTGACTGGACCAAGCCTGAGGGCCCCCTCTCTCCCTCAGCCACAGCCCGCAGCAGCGAGAAGCAAGCCCTCATGTCGGAGCTGAAGATCATGAGTCACCTCGGGCCCCACCTGAACGTGGTCAACCTGCTGGGGGCCTGCACTAAAGGAGGTACAACCCACCCCTAGAGGATTCTGGGGAAGTGCCAGTGGCCAAGGCCTGGCCCCTCCCTGCCCCCTCCTCAGTTTACGGACAGGACACTCCAGCTGGAGGGTCCGTGCCCACCCTGTCTAGTGCCCTCACTTCACAGAGGCAGATGGGTGTGGGATTTAGCCAGTCACCAAATCACATCGCCTTCAAGACCAAAGGACTCTTTAGTTCACCAGTCCTAGCGGCTTCCAAATCAAGGGGTTCTCTGACACTGAAAAAATGTTCACGATACATTTTATTTTATTTTTACTTATTTGTTTACAATACCTTTTAAAAACTATCAAAAGTGACAGCTCCTGTGACCCTGAAATGAGTTATAGCCCTGCCTCTGGAGCCCACCAACTAGCTTGCTCACTGTGAGCTGCTGTCACTCGGATCATAGAATAAGGTCTCTCCAGCCAAATGTGTTTATTTGAAGCTCTGATGACAAGTTAGGCCGCCAAAAAAAAATGTTATCGCTATTTACAGCTGCTTATTGTGAGATCTGGGATTTTCCTTGGTATTGTGCAACAAAAACAGAAGTACGCTGTGTACGTAGGCCAACTTATGTCTGCAATGATCACACATTTCAAAATTTTTGATTCCACCAGTATGTGTAAGCTGCCACTGATTGACTTTAAGTCAATGTATCGTGTTTGAATTTAAACAGTAACCTGGTAATAAAGAGTTACCTTTGTTTATGTTGTATCCTGGGCTCGAGAATCAGCTTTATCAATAACAGCTAACCCTGTGCTTGCTACTTGCCAGGCATTGAGCTGAGCTGACAAAGACATTGTCTCATGAATACTCAGTGCAGCCCTTTGGGGTGGGTATTACTAGCCCCATTTAATAGATGGGGAAAGTAAAGCTCAGGGAAACTAAGTGCCTTGCTCACGGTCAGGAAAGTCCAGGTTTGCCTGGCACCTAAGCCTCTTTGCTGACCCACGTGCAACCCGTCATTAGCCTCATGGCCCTGATGGGAAGGCCCCCCCCCGCCCCGCCCCGGGGACTGTCCCTGAGCCTGTCCCTCCGCAGGGCCCATCTTCATCATCACCGAGTACTGCCGCTACGGCGACCTGGTGGACTACCTGCACCGCAACAAGCACACCTTTCTGCTGCGCTGCTCCAACAAGCGCCGCCCGCCCAGCGCTGAGCTCTACAGCAACGCCCTGCCCGTTGGGCTCCCGCTGCCCAGGTACTGGAGGGAGGGCGGGACCTGAATCTGTGGGGAGCCCTGAGGAGCGCCTGCTCACTCCTTCCTTGTCCAGGACAGAAAGCTGAGGTGAGGGCGGGCAGAGCCACTCCTGGAACCAGGTTTCACTTGTTTCACCAGCCAGCTCAAGACCTGGCCCCTGGCCACCCCAGAGGTGGGCAAAACAATGACGGTGGTGATGATGGTGGCATCGGCTACCACCTGCTGACTGTCCGTGGTGTGCCAGGTCCTGCGCTGAGCGCTCTGGAGGCTCAGAGGGGGTGACCCCCTTGACCCCTCACCCCACCCCATCTCATCTCCTGTCGTGGACAGGGGGCACCTGGGGCCCTCCTGTCCCAGGATGACCCCCTCTGTGGTGCTCCACACTCTACTCCTGCCTTGCCACAGCCTCCCCCCTCCTCCCCACACCAGTCTCTCCAGTGCCTCCAGGGCAGCTCATCCCCTTTCTTCTTTTTCTTTTCCAAAATGGCATTTCTTTGTTCTTTTGCTAATTACAAAAGCTACACATGTTTATTGCAGAGGCAAGAGTAAGTTCAGAATAGCATTAAAAGACATTAAAACTCACCCGTGTCCTCCCCAACATTTTGATTGATTTCCTTCCAGTCTTTTCTCTAACCCTAGAGACACATGTGTACATAGTCCCGCAGCTCTTGGGGGAGCTGCAGCTGCAGGCAGAGGCATTAAGGCGATTCATTGCCCACTTGCAGGGCATCGTGGCTGGACGGTGCTGTAGTGGCCACAGGAAGGCACTTGGGTACAGGCCCTTCCTGTGACCCTGGTCCTGGGGTGCTGGAATCACCCCTGGACGTAAATTCTCTGAGGACACACCCTGGGTCCTAGGTCATCTTGGCAGACCCAGCGTCCAGCTCAGCGTGGGTCTGAGGTTGGCTGGAAGGGCTCACTACATGGTCATTCATATTGTGACAGACTGTGTGGGCATGCGAGAGTGAGGGAGAGAAGAAATGCATGAGTGATGGGGCCTTGCAGGAAGGGGAAGAGAGGGAAGAGCCTGTGCTTCTCCTTTTGTAACGCTCCTCTGCTCCCAGCCATGTGTCCCTGCCTGGGGAGAGTGATGGTGGCTACATGGACATGAGCAAAGATGAGTCAGTGGACTACGTGCCCATGCTGGACATGAAAGGGGACGTCAAATACGCAGACATCGAGTCCTCCAACTACATGGCTCCTTATGATAACTACGTCCCCTCCGGTGGGTGCGCACAGGGTCCTCACACCTAGGTAGTCATACATTCTTTTTTTTTTTAATTTTAATTTTTTAAAATTTTTTGGCTGCATTGGGTCTTCGTTGCTGCGCACGGGCTTTCTCTAGTCGCATCGAGCGGGGGCTACTCTTCGTTGCGGTACGCGGGTTGCTTCTCATTGCGGTGGCTTTTCTTGTTGTGGAGCACAGGCTCTAGATGCGTGGGCTTCAGTAGCTGTGGCTCATGGGCTCTAGAGCGCAGGCTCACTAGTTGTGACTCACGAGCTTAGTTGCTCTGCGGCATGTGGGATCTTCCCGGACCAGGGATTGAACCCGTGTCCCCTGCGTTGGCAGGCAGATTCTTAACCAGTGCGCCACCAGGGAAGTCCCATGTAGTCATACATTCTTTTCGAAACCTTTCCTCTGCCCAGCCTGGCAACAACCCTGTTAGGAAGGTGACCTTGTGCCCATTTCATAGATGCAGAAACTGAGGCTAGCCACCTGCCCAAAGCTGCTGTGTGGTGGAACCCCAATATGAACCCCCTGTTTCTGGGTCCAGAGATGTGTACACAGTCCACAGGGAGGGGAGGAGCTAGGGTGGGCACAGGGGTGCCTGACCTGCTGGGGCCTCGGGGAAGAGTGGTCTGCAGGTGCCAGGCTGATCTAGAGTCCCTAAAGAGCAGGCAGGCCAGGCTGAGCAAAGGTGGCCCAGGGCTAAAGCCAAAAGTTTTTCTGGCCAATGAGGGCTCTGATAAAGGAGAATTTAAGTCAGACATTTGGAAATTGTTTTCCTTTTGTGGGAGGCTTAGAGGATCAGGAGTCTTCTCTCTGGGACATTCAGCCTCCACGAGCCAAAGGCCAGGAGTTCTCTAGCCCCAGGGAGACACAAGACAGTGGGTGTCCTTCTGCTCTTCCCTAGCTCCTGAGAGGACCTGCCGGGTGACTTTAATCAACGAGTCCCCAGTACTTAGCTACACGGATCTTGTGGGCTTCAGCTACCAGGTGGCCAATGGCATGGAGTTCCTGGCCTCCAAGAATGTATGTGTGGTCACAGTGAGCACAGTGGGGTCCTGGGGAGGTGGGTCACCCAGCCAGCCAGGGTGCTCCCAGTACATGGCCCCGTACTGCAGCCCTCTGGCGGGTGAGGACGGCAAATGCCCTCACACCTGGTGGCCCCTCACACCTGAGCACCGATGCATATTTCCCAAAGCCCCTGACACGGAGAGTCTTTCCCCAGAATTGCCCGCCACGGTCTCAGCTCCCATCTCCTCCCTCCCCAGTGCGTCCACCGAGATCTGGCAGCCAGGAATGTGCTCATCTGTGAGGGCAAACTGGTCAAGATCTGCGACTTTGGCCTGGCCCGTGACATCATGCGGGATTCGAACTACATCTCCAAAGGCAGTGTGAGTGCCTTTCCCCGTCCTCATGGTTCGCGTGGCTGTGGCTCATGGGAGATCAGGACAGGGTTCTCGTGGCCTGACCTGCCCAGCGGCAATGGGCTCTGCCTGCCTAGCCCTGTGTGCAGGGATGGGAAGGGGAGCCACTAGCTGTGCATGGGGCGGGGGTGAGACGCCGAGGCCCGTGGGGTAGGCCGGGGGCTCAGATTTGCTGGTCGTGGCAGGGGTCAAGGGACCAGCTGTAAGGGTCCTGGGGAGGTTGAAGGGGCAACAGGCCAAATGTGCTGTCCCAGTAGCAATGGTGAACAGAGGAAGAAGCCCAGGTGACAGGCTAAGACAGCTGCGTAGATGGCAGGCAGTATTTGGTTCAAAGGTGACCATCCTGCCTCTCACTCATGTCCGCACTTCCCGCATAGGAATCGGCCCAGAGATCTAAGGCAGCTAGGATGAGAGCTGGGTGACACCTTGGCACGTCTCTTCCTCCCCCCAGCAGTGGACTTTCCTAGGGTCAAGAAGGGGAGCCTGTTCCATGAGGAGCCCTGGGGCTCTCCCTCATGGACAGGGGTTACCATGTCCCCAGCTTGTGCGAAAAGAAACTCAGCTTCCTGATCCTCTGACCAGCAGTGGGATGGGCGTGGGAACCATGCATCAGCAGAGATGGGCCCTCAGGGACCGAGAAGTGAGAAAGAGCTGGGGGTAGGAACTGCCAGGCTTCCTCCCGGCTCCCAGGTGCAGAGTGGGGCCCGGCCCCCCCTTGCACTCAGCAGCCTCCGCCCTCCTGCAGACCTTCCTGCCTCTGAAGTGGATGGCCCCCGAGAGCATCTTCAACAGCCTCTACACCACCCTGAGCGACGTGTGGTCCTTCGGGATCCTGCTCTGGGAGATCTTCACCCTGGGTACACTTCCTCTTCCTCCAGTCCTCAGCCTCACGGCACAGCGTCTGCCCTGACCGCTCACATCTTCATCCTGGTGGGGCTGTGGGACGGGCTCTGGGACAGGGCTCAGAAGCTCTGCTTCTTTCTTGTTACTGTGTGACCTTGGCAAGTCTCTTGCCCTCTCTGGATCTCTTTACCTCCCCATCTCAGTAGAGATGAATTTGGACAGTGACATCAAAAAGCCTGCTTGGCTCCAGCATTCTCTGGTTCTCTGATTCTGGGGAGGCATGTAGTCTCTGTCCAGAGCCTATGAGGGAGCCCACATTTCCCAATGCCAAGGCCACTGCACCCTCACCGACGCTGGGGTTGGTGTACCTCTCCCTGTCCCATGGAAGAAGATTCTTGCCACTGTTCCGACACACCTGAGCCTGTGTTTCTTGTCTCTGCTCCCTAACAGGTGGCACCCCGTACCCAGAGCTGCCCATGAACGAGCAGTTCTACAATGCCATCAAGCGGGGCTACCGCATGGCTCAGCCTGCCCATGCCTCTGACGAGATGTGAGTGGAGCGCTTGGGAAGACACTTTGGGTGCAAACAGTAGATATCCAACTTTACCAGCTTAAGCTGAAAATAGATTTATTAGTTCAGAGATGTAGACAAATGTAGGTATAGCTGGATCCTGTTGTTCATAAGACATCATCCACACTCTGTCATCCTACCGCGGGGCTCTGCTCTCCTCCGCGTCAGCCTCACTCTCAGGTTGGCACCGTCCAAATGGCTACGTCCTAGCTGCTTTCACCATAGTTCCAGTGAACTATGTCACCAGTCCAGAGGTGACTGTCAAGGGCTCAGCTGGGGTCACCTGCCCATCTAGAAAACCAGCCACTGAGCTAAGGTGATAAAAATGCCTACTGGCCATGCCCGTGTCATGTGCTCACCAAGGTGTGATCAATCCCATGGGACCACTGAACTGAGGATGGTGGGAGGGCTTCCCAAGGGAACATGCAGGTGCAGTAATGGAAAAACCCCTCCCCTCCAAACTCTTCATTACTCCCCTTGTTCTGGGAGGTGGCAGACCCTGAGCCAGAGACCCTGACCCCTCTGCCCCTTTCCCCAGCTATGAGATCATGCAGAAGTGCTGGGAAGAGAAGTTTGAGATTCGGCCCCCCTTCTCCCAGCTGGTGCTGCTTCTCGAGAGACTGCTGGGCGAGGGTTACAAAAAGGTACGTTGAAGGCTTCCCTGGTGGCGCAGTGGTTGAGAGTCCGCCTGCCGATGCAGTGGACACGGGTTTGTGCCCCGCTCTGGGAAGATCCCACATGCCGCGGAGCGGCTGGGCCCGTGAGCCATGGCCGCTGAGCCTGCGCGTCTGGAGCCTGTGCTCCGCAACGGGAGAGGCCACAACAGTGAGAGGCCCGCGTACTGGAAAAAAAAAAAAAAGTTACGTTGAGGCAGGGTTGGGGTGGGGAACGGAGAGTTCTGGTCCAGAAGTAGACACAGGGTACAAGGCTCTGTGTGACATGCTGGTATTTGGGGGACCATCCTTTCCCCTCTCTGGGCCTCAGTTTCCCTGTTGGTACTAATAAGGGATGGGCTGGAGCTGTGAGTGTAGTTTCTTTTAGCAGCATAGAGTTTTTAAAAGTGAAATCCTATGTGGAAGCTGATTAATTTAAAGTGGGGGCAAGAAGCCTACAGCCCCCTTCATCCTGCATCCTTCCTCATGCCTTTGCACCCAGACCAAGTCCTGGGCCTCCGTCACAAGTTTGAACAACCCCAGGCGAGATGACTGCTGAGGGCCTGACCACTTGGACCCTGTGGCGGGCTCATACAAGGCTTATGGAGCCAGCAGGGCCTTAAAACCCTCGCTTTCCAACTACGAAGCTACAGTGAGGGGGATGCACGTGTCCTTTGGCCCAGACACAGCTCTTTCCCTCAGTCCATTCCTAAGCCCACTCCCAAACACATCTGTTTACAGCTCCAGGACCAGTGAGTTGAAAGGAAGTTGTCTCCCTTCAGTAGCAAGGGAGACTGTGGCCCCAGCGAGGGAGGCCATGGCAGGCAGAGAGCCCGTGCCTGTCTACCCTGAAGTGGGGGAAGAGTTAGGGTTGCGGGTGCTAGTCCGATCACCGGCCCCTCCCTGGGTGACCCTGAGCCCATCTTGTGTGGTGAGAGGCCAGGTAGGCGAGCAGCTCAGCTGTGGGGCTTTGGGCAATTCTTCCTCTCTGAGCACCAGGTGCTTTATTTACATGAGGTGGGAGGGGCTGGGTCAGAATCTGCCCGGTAGATGATCCCTAAAGGCATTTCTGGTCTGACCCTCCCTGTGTCTCGGCTTCTTCCTGCCCTGCTGAGCAGAAGTACCAGCAGGTGGATGAGGAGTTTCTGAGGAGCGACCACCCAGCCGTCCTTCGGTCCCAAGCCCGCTTGCCCGGCTTCAATGGCCTCCGATCCCCCCTGGACACCAGCTCCGTCCTCTACACTGCTGTGCAGCCCAACGAGGGTGACAACGACTATATCATCCCCCTGCCTGACCCCAAACCCGAGGTTGCTGATGAGGGACCACTGGAGGGTTCCCCCAGCCTTGCCAGGTAGCCATTCTGACCTGCAGCCCAAAGCAGTAGGGTGCATTGTGTGTGTGTGTGTGTGTGTGTGTGTGTGTGTGTGTCTGTCTGTCTGTCTGTCTGTCTGGGTGTGTGTGTGTGTGTCTGTCTGTGTCTTCATGCCATCAGGCTTGCCTTAGAAGTAAGTTACCTAGGGTGAGTACTTATTCCTGCCAGTGAATAGAAGAGAGAATTGAACTCATTTGACCTTTGATGACCTCGATTGGAAATGGCAGGCTGGTAAGAGAAAGTGGCCTGGGATATATTGTAAGGTAGTTGTTTCTTTAAAGGAGCCTCCACAGGTCATCTACTCTGTCCCCTCTCTAGGCCCTGTCCTAGCCCTAAGGAGGAAAAGAGGAAAATCTAATTCGCATCCCCAGCACCCCATGTATTACTCTATGGTCATCGCCAGCCCTGTGGTCTGTCCTTTAGCACCATGCCCTGAGGACCCCAGGGAGCCTGGCACAGGGAGGCAGAGGTACCTACAGAAGTTCAGGCCAGAATTCAGACTGGGGAGGAGATTCGTGCTTTTCTTTTGCCTCAGGATGTGATGTTACGGTATGGGGAGGGCTTTGGAGGAAGGCCAGCTGTTGCCTGGACTAGATGTTCCCCATGTGGCCAAACCCACGCCCAAAATATTCCAAGGCTCCAAGTAGCCAATGTATAGAGGAGTTGAGCTCAAAGTTTCAAACAGCTTGGGGTGTGAATGTTGGTGCCCTCAGACAAGCTGCTTCCCCTCTCTGAACCTCAGTTTCCTTAACTGTAAAATGAAAACAGTAAGAATACTTCTATTTGGAGGTTGTTGTGGGGATTAAATGAGATCATTATACATTCAGGCATGCAGGAGAGAGACACTGACGGGTGAGCAATCAACTCGATCTGCTTTGAAGTCCCAACTCCTATACTTACCCGCTGTGTGACGCAAGGCAATGATGTAACCTCTCTGAGCTGCACTTTCCTCACAGCGCCTGCCTTGCATAGTCTTTACAAGGATTCAGTGAGTTAAAATGTGTAAGGTGCATGCTGCAAGGGTGGATAGATAGAAAGCTCTACGTTAATGCTGGTATTATTTCACTGTGGTTCCCTCCCAGCCTCTCACTCACTTGCCTTCCGCCTCTAGCTCCGCCCTGAATGAAGTCAACACCTCCTCTACCATCTCCTGTGACAGCCCCCTGGAACCCCAAGAGGAACCAGAGCCAGAGCCCCAGCCTGAGTCCCAGGTGGAGCCAGAGCCCAAGCGGCCGCCGGATTCCAGCTGCCCTGGGCCTCGGGCCGAGGCGGAGGACAGCTTCCTGTAGGGGCTGGCCCCCACCCTGCCCTACCCGAAGCTCCCCCTCTACCTCCCAGCACCCTGCGCCTCCTGGCCTGGCCCAGCCTCCCAACAGCCAGGCTGTTCCCTTCAGCTGTCCCCTCTGGAAAGCTTTTGCCCCTGGCACATCACACCCCGACCCCTGGGGCTGGCTTAGGAGGTAAGAGAACTGTAGGGACCATGACCGGTCCTCTGCCTCTGGAGAGCGCATGTGACTCCGAGCCAGGCTTCTCCCAGGGGACTCAGTTTCCCCATCTGTAAGATGGGAAAGGTGGGCTTGGCAACCCACAATCTGGGATTCTCACCCTGGCTGACAGATATGGAGGCTGGAATCGCTGAGGAGATGCTCAAGGTTCATGAGGTGGTAGGTTAACTTTTTTTCCTCTTCAGCCAGCTGCCCCTCAAGGAGCTGCAGCTCTCTCCTTGCACTTTTTCCTGCCCAAGAGCTGGGGAAGGGACCCTAGCATCTCTGGCTCCTGGCTGAGCTAGGGCCTGGCCTTGGACAGTGTTGTCTCATCCAGAAGCCACCTCCCCTCAATGCCAGTCTTTGCTTTCCCAGGCCCAGGCTGGTCTGGGGCCTTCCAAGCTTAATTAATGCTGGGGGCTGAGCCAAGGACAGGACACCCTGGCCTGTAGCCCCTGCCCCAGGCACTCGGGGTACACCTCCCCATAACATGCCTGTGTCCGTGTCTTCCTGGCCCCATGGATCCAGGGGTCTTTTTCCTCATCACTGCCAGTCTTACTCCACTCACCAGAGTCTCCAGGGCCAGATGGGCCCCACGTCTGTGATGAGTGTGTTGACGTGCCTGCAAGAGGTGTCCACATGTATGGACCAATGTGGCACTGGACCCGCTAAGAGACCTTGGAGGAATCCCTCGCCCTCTGTTTTCCCTGTTGAAAAATGAGCAGGTTGGACTCATTGACTTCTGGTGCCCTGCCAGCACTAACATTCTAGAATATTCCAGGGGTTGCACACTTGCCCAGATGAAGCAAAGATAAACCCTCCAAACCTCTATCCTGGGTTAGTTGGGGTCTGGGGAGGTTCCAGACTACACAGCACACTCCAGGCATTCAGGAACTGTGCCCCTCCCCCAGGCCCCTGGCAAGTCCCCAAAGGCCAGCTGCCCAGGCCTTGACTCTGAGCGACAGCCAGTGTCCTGGAAAGCCCCCAGAAGCTGCCCCAGGGACATGGGGAGACCGTGGGACCCCTCTCAGCACCCACATGACCTCTGGAACTATTCTGGGCAAAGGAGGCCGAGACGGCAAGTCAGACCACCTGACACAGCCCACCACTCGTACCTGCTGTCCAGGTCTGTGCCGCAGACCTAGAGGACAGTGAAAGGACAAGAAACCTTGGATGGGGGACCTGAGGAAGGGGCGCAAGAGGTGGGTACTTTGGAGGGTGTCTTCCCACCTGCCAGCTGCCCCACCCTGAGGCAGGAACCGTAGAACATGGCTTTGTCTGCCCGGGGATGCTCACCTCACTGTGTCTGCCAGCCCAGTTGGCACTGGAGGGAACTGGGGCGTGAGGGCTGTGGCCAAGACTGCTGGCAGGGGAAGGGCTGGAGGGGGGGTGAGGGAAGGTCAGCGCCTCTGGGCACCAGCCCCTTGTGTTGGTTGGCACCTCCCCGCCCCAGGACCCCCGAAGCCTGGTCAAGGAGAGGGCGTGGGTTCTCACTACGGTACCAAAGATGTAATCACCTAGGTTTACAAGTATTTTTAGGACTCACGTTAACTCACGTTTATACAACAGAAGCGCTATTTTGTATGCCATCAACTTTTCTTCTCTGTGTACTTTTTTTTTAAAAGAAAGATTTTAATATTAAACCTGGTGCTTCTCACCCACAGACCTCGTGGTGTCTCGCAGGTTTGGATCCCCGGGCCCGGGAGGTGGCAAGAGTGGGGTAGGGCAGCCGGGCTCGCCCAGCTGTAGGATCCCTGCACAGGGCCCCTCAGCTCAAGTTTTGCTTCCATCTGTGAGACGGGGGTCTTCACACTCCCCCCAGCTCCTCGCTGGTAGCCGGGTGACCTGGACCTCAGGCTTTGGTTTTCCAGTTTGCAAAAGGAGAAGGCTCTTCCGGCTCTGCAGTGCCCGGCTCTGGGTTGGGAGCCTGTGTTCCCCTGCCAGCCCCACTCCACCCCACCATGTGCTTTGGCTTTGGCCGTTAAGCCAGGCCACCGCCCTCCCTCCCTCCACTCTGCCCATGGGCCCAGATTGAGGCTGGTGTGGCTCATGAGAGGCATCCGCTAAAGCCCAGATCCCAGGCCCCGGTGAGTAGTGGTCGTGTCTCAGGTAGGAGCAGGGCAGATGGACAGAGCACCCAAGGGGTCCAGAGAGCAGGAAGAATGAGGAGAGAGGGTAAAGGAGAGAGGGGAAGAGGAAGGGAGGAAGACATGGGGTGAGAGCCACCAGGACAAGGCCCGTGGCGGGGGTGGGAAAGGCGGCCCGGCTGGGTCTCTGAGAGCAAAGTCTAGCCAGGCTGGGAGAGGAGTGCGGACCGGCCTCCCATGGTTGCAGCAGCTCGGTGGCATGGGGCTGGCACGAACCAGGCATCTCGGTGTCTGCTGGCCGGCTCAGTACTGGACGTCGGCTCCACTGCCCAGCCCAGGCCTGGGAGACCTGGCGGCGGTAGGAAGCCAGGGCAATAGAGCTGCCAGGGGCCGAGGGCAGGGTGCACAGGTCCTGGACCCAGCCTGGGGCTTCCTGGCCCTCCCGCCTGAGCCCTTTGGGAGGGGTCACCTGAGGTGGAACCAGGTTTCAGCTTGAGATCTGTCACACCTCACTACGTGACCTTGGCCATTCCCTGCTCACTCTGAACTGGGGAAGGGGCCTCTCAGTTTGTTTCTAGGGACAGGCACCTGGTTTTGGAACCACAGGGCTCCCTGGACTGCCTCCAGGAGTCTGGGGCCGTGGCTGCCATTGGGGAGAGGAACAGAGACGTGGGGCAGCTCTGACTCATGGGCCCAGCCGCCAACTCGGGCGGTTGAGCCACCCCCAGGGAAACCCCGCCTGCTGCAGGGCCCACCCTCCTGGGGGTCCTGGCCTTAGAACCCGTGACCCCGTCTCTCCTGGCTGTGGTAGAAGATGAATAAGCCATACCCAGATCTGCCCTGTAAGGAGAGTAAATCACCACATTCCAGGTGCGGATTACCCTCGCCCGTGGGAAAAGCCTCCATCTGGAGGTCAGGGGACCTCGGCTCCCTCCATCTCAGGCCTGCTCCTTATGGGGCCTTGGGTGGATTATTCAGCCTCAGGCCTCCATTTCCCCAGAGGTAAATGGAGCTAATGATGCCACAGAGGGATAAAGGAGGATAGAGCGCTGGTGCCCACTTACTGAACAGTTATTCTGTACCAGGCCTGTCCTGTTGCTGCACACATTTCTCATTCGCCCTTACATCCACCCTGTGAACCAGGGGCTACTATTGTCCCCATGTTACAAAGGGGACACCAGTTCACGGGGGGTTGAATTGGCTTGCCCAATGTCATCTGGTCGGTGTGGCAGGGAGGGGATAGGAGCCTGGGCTTGGCCGACCCCCAGGTCAGCCCTAGGGGAGGCGAAGCCCAGGCCGGCTTGCATGGCAGGTGAGTGGGGAAGCCTGGGTCCCAGCCCCGGTCTCCTGACTCCAGACCTCTGGGTCTGTGGGTCTCCAGGAGAAAGCACTGGGGGAGAGGAGAGAGCTAAGGGAGTCTGAGGGCTAAGTGGACATAATAAGCAAGAGTCTGGTGGGGGACTTGGAACCCACAGTCCCCTGTGCAGAGGGGTGCAGGAGCTGGAGGACGGGGGAACCGTAGGTCAACCTCTGCAGGCTCCCGCCACTCAGGCGGGCCCACGGGAACGGGTGAGCTGGAATTTTCCTGCCAGACGATGAGCCACTTGACTACACAATTCTTCCGCCACCCTATTCACAGCCAGTGTCCTTGTTCCTGGAAAAAGAGGGAAGGACTGAAAGCTTTTGCTGAGGGGCCCTGACCCTCAGCTGATGCGGGGCCCCACGACCCCCATTAATGCCCTTTCTTTGAATTAGAGCCCTGTCTCCACAAGGCCTCTTCTATTTCAGTTTCGCATTCAGCTTCATAGTCATTTAAAATTATTTTCACAAAAGCATTTATATAATATATGCTTACACTAAAAAGTATCTATTACCAAATATGTAATATAGAAAGGGACCCTTGAGACCCTGACTCTGTCCCGGTCCCTCACCATTAAGAGTGGGTTCCTATCGGTGGACCCATGTGATGTTCACAGTACAGCCAGGAGACATGCCAAGGGAAGATCCAGGTGAGGAAGCTGAGGCTCAGAGCCGGGAAGTGCTGGCTCAACGTCACACACAGGGAGGCTCATGCCTGCCAGTCTGGTGTCCTTGCTACTGCCTTTCTCAGGGAGTCTCTGAGTCCAGTTCCTGGACACAGAGAGGGCAGCAGGCTGAACCTTGGAGTCAGGGTGCTGACCGTCCACTCGGGGTGAGGCTCCTGGAATTCCCTGGGTAGGCTCCTCCTTGGTGGGGGCTTCTGGGGCTTCTCTGGGCTGTGATGGGTTCCCACAGCTCAGAATACCATCTGCCATAACCTGCCATGACTTTTGGGGCCTGATGAAGGGGGCCCAGCCTGGGGCAGAGGGTGGCCCTTCTCAGGATCCAGCAGGGACTCAGGGACATCACAGAAGCCAGACTATCTCTCTGTGGTCCCCCTCCCACTGGCTCAGCTCCTGCCCTTCTCTCTGGTCCCCCTTTGGCATGCTTGTCTGCCCTCTCCAACAGCTCCCTACGCCTCCACCCCCCGCTTAGGGCTCCTTTCCTCCTAGCACGGTTGGGACAGTTCCAGTCTCTTTCTGGTTTGGGGTTTTGTGGGTAATCACTGCAAGGAACTAGAAAGTCACAAACACAGGGAAGTAACAAAGCTTCTGGAAAATCACAGAATTCTCAGAGTGGTTGTTCCCCTGCTGAAGGGAAAAGATGGCAGCTTCCGCACCTGAAAGTTTTTCTTCTCCGTTACTGATCTTCTTGAAGCCTACTATGATCTTGGCTCTCCTTTGCTCAAACACCTTTGATGGGTCCCCACAGCCCAACAAACAAAGTCCAGACATCCTCATGTGGTCTTTAAGGCCCTTCCTGACCTGCCTCCAACCTCTCCTGTTCCCTCCCCACATCTGCCCTCAAGGCCTGTCTACCCCTGTGTGGCTACAAGCTGTCCAACGTTCCAACAGTGCACAAGGCTTCCCTTTTCTCCACATCCTTACCAACACCTATCACTTGTCTTTTTGATAACAGCCATTCGAACAGGTGTGAGGTGATACCTCATTGTGGTTTTGATTTGATTTCTTGATTAGTGATGTACATCTTCTCATGTGCCTGCTGGCCATATGTAGATCTTCTTTGCAAAAATGTCTATTCAGTTCCTCTGTCCATGTTGTAATTGGATTTCTTTTTTTTTTTTTTGCTATTGAGTTTTATGTGTTACTTATATTTTGGATATTAACCCCTTATCAGATATATAATTTGCCAATATTTTCTCCCACTTCATAGGTTACCTTTTCATTTTGTTAGTTTTTGCTGTGTAGAAGCCCCACCTCTGCATTTCTGTTGGTGCTGTGCTTACCACCTAGGACTCCCAGCCCTCTATGACTGGAAGGCAAAGTCTTGCTCTAACTTCCAGCCCAGCCCAAAGCCACCTCCTCCAAGAAGCCTTCCTAATACTCAGCTGGAAGTGGATTCTTTTCCCAGTCCTTTGCTTGTGCCTCTGATGGGCCCTTATGTTTTTCTGACAGCCTCAGTCCCCTGATGTCCTATGTGCTCTCTCACTTCCAAGCCTTTACCATGCTGTCTCTCCTTCCTAGAATATTCCCTACTCCTCCCTGCACCTCTCCCCAACTCCTTCTCAGTTTAGGCAGACTCTTCGTTGTCTTCAGTGTTCCCAGGATGTCCTGCAACTCCACTGATGTCCTAGTTCATCTTCACCCCAGGCTGTGAGCTCCAAAGGGGAGGGACCATGCCTGCCATGTTCAGCACTGTCCCTAAGGCCAAGCAGAGAGTCAACACTTGATAAACATTTGTTGACTGCACTTCACCTGCATTATTGTCTCACTGGATCTGAGTTAGTAACCCTTCCCCTGTTTTACAGATGAAAAAAACAGAGAGGCCATGGACCTGGCTGTGGTCACACAGCTATGAGTAGGGAATGTCATTCCCAGTCTGTCTGGCTCCAAAAACCAAGCCGCTCCCCTCTACCCTTGACCTTTCTGAGAGCCCCAGCCACTGCTGAAGGCAGGTGGTTAAAAACATGGTCTCTGGGGCTGAGTTCCTGAGTTCAAATCCAGCTCTGCAACTTATCAGCTGTGTGACCCTGGGCAGAACACATCTCTGAGCCTGTCTTTCCTCATCTATAACATGGAATAATTATAGCTATCCCCTTAGGCGATTGTGAGGATCATATGAGATGACCTGTACAAAGAGATTAGTCTAGAGATTGGCACAAAGAAAGTGCCCAGTGGACAGGGGGGACTCAAGACAGCCCCTCCTTATGCAACCACTTTACTGCAATTACTAATGACACCCCTTTTGGTCTCAAAGGTCCTCGTTTGGATGATAAATCATAGCAATATAGACTGATATCAGTATTATCACCTGCATTATAGTATCACCACTTAGGACAGGGAGGGCCTTGGAGGCAGAAAACTGCCCTAAACTGCCCTGACTCCACTTCACTGAGTCTAAAATCAGTGGATCAGAATGGTCAGGTATACCACAGGCTCAAGAGGCAGGAAACCCCCCACCAGCTGTATGACCTTGAGAAAGTGACTTAACTCCTCTGAGCCTTGGAATAATAACCACACCTACCTCTAGGGTTGAGGATTCAGTGAGAAAATTCCAAAGAGAGCTTGGCATGCTGCCTGACATGTGGTGAGAACCTGATAAACCTTGCAGGCCTGCAAGTGAAAAGAGAACTGAGATGGGTGTGAACCCAGAAGGCTTGGGATGCATAGGCAGAACCCCTGCCAGCCTGTCAGGGACAGGTAGGGAGTCCAAACTGTTGGAGTTATAGCTGGGTGAACAGAAGTGACAGCTTCCTCTGATCTCTGGGACAGAGACAGGTTCTACTGAGGTGGCCTATGTCAGCCCTCGGGGTCACTGTGACCTCCATCCCCCTGGGTAGCCACATCCTTTCTCCACCTCAACGCCCTCCACCAGGGAGGGGTCCCCGCCAGCCCAGATCAGGGACTTTGTGAGAATCGAATGGAAGCTGAGCGCCCAGTCCTGAGACCAGACACAAACTTCACCTACATCTTAGAGATTCTCTGCTTTCCTCAAGGCCATCCGTGGGCTTTGGAGGACAATGGCCTCAGACACAAGGAAGCATCAGAATCCCCTAGAGAGCTTGTTTCCTGTGCAGGTTCCCATATCCCACCTCTAATTCCACAGGCCTGGGATGGCCCTGGAATCTGCATTTTAACAGGTACCCCTGTGATTCTGAGGCTGGGGTCCCTGGACTGTACTTGGACCCAGACTGTACTTGGAGGTACCCCACCTCCCTTCCAGTTCCCATGAAGAACCCTGGCCTGTAGGATAAAGCCTAAAACCCCAGCTGCATGGTCAGCAACACTTTGCACTTGGACCTCACCCCTTCCTACTTCTGCCTCTGCTCCCTTCCTCTGGCCAGCCACAGGGAGCTCTGACTTTTCGCCCTCTCTGCCCTCATGCCGGTCACACTCCTGGGTTTCCTTTCTGCCTGGAGGACTCCTCCAAGGACCAGCTCCAAAGCCACTGCTCTGGAAACCCTCGAAGCGTCTCCATCCTATCCCCCCATGCCACCTGATTGTGCCCCTGTCACCACACGAAGGGGCTCCTTCCAAATATATTGGACTTGAAAAAGTTAACGTCACATTGCTGACCTTGCATATTGTTGAAGATCTGATGAGGGTGAGGATGACCAGATGTGTTGGGAGACCAGGTCCCAGGAGGACCGCTAAGGGATGAAGTGCTTGCCCTAGAGACGTGGTGCCTCCAGGGGCCACAGGGGCTGCCCCCACACAGCTGGCCTGTTGGGGGACAGGGAACAGAGTTGCCGGGGGATCCTGAAAGCAGCACCAGTAGTGACAGGTGAGTACCCCAGGGAGACAGATCTGTTCCCTGGTAGGGAAGCATGGGCTACAGCTTTCTAACTACAAGAGGTACACAGGTGACCTGCCAGGAATGCTGTGAGTGTGTGGGGAATGGTATTGGCCAATTGACCTGGCAGCTGGGAGGGGTATCCTGGACCTGAGTCCCTGAGAATCCCAGTACTGCCTCTAAGTCTTCCCCAAAGTGACTGTGTGACCTGAGTTAAGTCACTTACCCTCTCTGACCTTTCTTTTTCTTATCTCTAGTGGAGATACTATGCACTTCACTGAGTCCCTGTGGCCCAGGCGTCTATGAGAAAATGGAAATGAAAGTGCCTTGTAAACAATGGCTCAGCCTTCCTAAGCAAGACGCAAAACCCAGGAACCAGAAATGAAAAGACCAGCAAATTTGACAACAACAAAGTAAAACTGCTCTGTAAATAGAGATACCAGAAAAGAAAGTTGAAAGAGAAGTGGTGGACTGGGGGAGAATATTTTCAACATACCTGATAATAGGGTTAATAGACATAATACAGAATATAAATAGTGCCAACAAATCAATAAAAGACAAGAAACAAACGGGAAAATGAGGCAAGGATATCTGTAGAAGAAATCCAAATAGCCAATATACATGTTAAAAAGACAATCACTTTACCATCAACCTCACAAATGCATATTAAATCTCAATGAAATAACATTTCTTTTCTATCAGATTGGGAACATCTTTAAAGGTCAGTAAAAGCCAATGTCAGCAAGAACGTAGTGTAGCTGGTTTCCTACACACTGTTGATAGGAATGCACATTTACACAGTCTTTTTTTTTTAATTTATTTTAATTTATTTATTTTTGGCTGCGTTGGGCCTTCCTTACTGAGCGCGGGCTGTCTCTAGTTGTGGCAAGAGGGGGCTACTCTTCGTTGCAGTGTGTGGGTTTCTCATTGCGGTGGTTTGTCTTGTTGCGGAGCACGGGCTCAAGGCATGCAGGCTCAGTAGTTGTGGCTCACGGGCTCTAGAGCGCAGCCTCAGCAGTTGTGGTGCACGGACTTAGTTGCTCCATGGCATGTGGGATCTCTCCGGAACAGGGCTCAAACCCGTGTCCCCTGCACTGGCAGATGGATTCTTAACCACGGCGCCACCAGGGAAGCCCTACACAGCCCTTTTTGGAGAGCAGTTTAACAGAGCCTCCACATTTTACTGGACCCACCCTTGGACCAAGCAATCCAGAATGGATCCCGCTCACATGATGGCACACACGCACAATCATTTAGGTGCTCGGATGTGCACCGCAGCATTGTTTACAGTGGAGAAAAATCAAGTAACTAAAGTGTCCATTCAGTAGAGGAATGGTGAAAAAAATTATGGTACATTCATCTCATGAATACAATGTAGCAATTTCAAAACTGAGGTAGATCTCAGCGTATTGACATGGAAAGACTTCTAAGATGTGTGATTAAGTGATAAACCCGAAGCCCCACAGTGCAATAAACAGCATTTATTACTGCTTTTTAAAACCACACAGTATGGCTGAGGGGACGGATGAATGGACCCATGGATGAGCATATAGCTGTGTGGACAAAAGTCAGGAAGGGTAGAGCATATACATGATTCGTACCAGTGGCTGCTGCTGGGAAAGGGGCTGTGGTTGGGAGCAGGGTTTGTGGGGGGGACTTCCATCCGGGGGGAGAACAGATCCCTCTGTATGTATGACTATCTTGCAGTACACACTGTGGGGCAACAGGACCATAGCGTGCTGCTGGGAAGGGATTCCTGGCACCGCTGCTCTCTGCCTGGGTTCTGTACCTGCCAGTGGCCAGCTAGCTGCTCTGCTAATGGCCTTTGTTGTTCATTTCTTTCTAAATACCCTTCGTCTTGTCTTCCCTTCCTCTGACTGGCAAAACCCAACCCTCCCCAGGCTTGGCATTTATCCCAGATCAATACATTACCAGTTAGCTTTCCTACTATAGCATTCAAACCAATAAAACATCACAAATCTACAATAATAATAAACAACATTTATTTCTCTCTCATCTACACCTTGTGCGGCTGACCTTGTTGGACTCAGGGTTCACTCATGCATCTACATGGCGACTGGGGATTCTGCTCCAGGCTGGGCTCCGCAGAGGTACCTTAGCTGGTGCAGCTCTGCCTCACGTTTCTCATCCTCGCCTTAGGACCAACAGGCCAGCTCCGTGATGCTAGAAGCATCTTCTTGTGTCTCTGCAGAGATTTGTCCGTTTTATCTAACTTGTTGAAGTGATGTACGTAGAGCGTTTTACAGGATTCCCTTTTTATCCTTTTAGTGTCTGTACACTAAAACGGTGATGTTGGTGATGATGTCCACTCTGATTCCTGACATTTGTAACTTGTGTCTTTCTTGTTTTGTTTTTCTTGAATATTTTATTCTTTTTTTTTTTTTTTCAATGAAACGGCTTTTGGCTTTACGGATTATTCTCTGACATTTTCTGGATTTCATTCATTTCTGCTGTTATCCTCTTTCCTCCCTTATAGTTGCTATGGGTTTAATTTGTTCTTTTCTGGTTTCTTCAGGTAGAACTCAGATCATTGATTATTTTTTCATTCAATTAAAAACATTGTCTAATTTCCCCTGGGATTTCTTCTTTGACTCGTGGGTTGTTTATAAGTGTTCAATTTCCGTTTGTTCGTATCTCCCAGTTGTTGTTCTGTTAATGATTTCAAGTTTAATTCTGTTATGGTACATGAAATACTTTGTATGATTTAGATATTTAAAGTCTTTATGCTTTTAAAATTTTTAATGGCTTTTCTTATACATGAGTATATGGTACATCTTGGTGACTGCTCCATGTGTCCTTGGGAAGAGTGTGTATTCTCTTGTTGTTAAGAAGAGTATTCTCTAAATATCAATTAGGTCAAGTCGGTTTGTACTTTTGTTCAGGTGTTTTATATTCTTAATTTCTCTGTACTTGTACCATCTGTTCCAGAGAGAGATGTGTCACCAGAGATTTGTCTATCTGTTCTTTCAGTTCTCAGTTTTGTTTCATGTATTTAGAAGCTCTCTTCTAAGGTGCACATACATTGGGGATAGTTGTATTTTGGATAATTGACTTCTTTGTCATTATGTAATATTCTTCACTACCCCTAGAAATATTCCTTGTTCTGATGTCTGCTCTGTCTGAGATTAATACAGCACTCTAGCTGTTTTTTTGTTTTTTGATTACAGTTTCCATGGAATACCTTTTTCCATCCTTTTACTTTTATCCTACCTATGTCTTTATATTTAAAGTGGTTTCTTTTTTTTTCATCATTATTGAGGTATAGTTGATTTATAATGTTGTGTTAGTTTCAGGTGTAAAGCAAAGTGATTCATATATATATATATATAATTTAGATTCCTTTCCATTATAAGTTATTACTAGATATCGAATGCAGTTCCCTGTGCTATAAAGTAGGTCCTTGTTGTTTATATATTTTATATATAGTAGTGTGTAGCTGTTAATCCCAAACTCCTAATTTATCCCACCTTCCCCTTTGGTACCATAAGTTTGTTATGTCTGAGAATCTGTTCCTCTTTTGTAAATAAGTTCATTTGTATAATTTTTAGATTTCACATACAAGTGATATATGATATTGTCTTTCTCTGTGTGACTTACGTCACTTAGTATGATAATCAGTAGGTCATGTTGCTGCAAATGGCATTACTTCATTCTTTTATATGGCTGAGTGATATTACATCATATATATATATATATATATATATATATATATATGCCACATATTCTTTATGCATTCCTCTGTCAATGGACACTTAGATAGCTTCCATGACTTGGCTATTGTGAACAGTCCTGCTATGAACATAGGGGTAAATGTATCTTTTTGAATTAGAGTTGTCGCCTTTTCCAGTTTTATGCCCTGGAGTGGGATTGCTGTATCATAAGGTAGCTCTATTTTTAGTTTTTTAGGGAACCTCCATACTGTTCTCCTCAGTGGCTGCACCAGTTTACATTGTAAAGGGGGTTTCTTGTAGAAAGCAAATATTCGGTTTTGCTTTTTATCCAGCATGACAATGTCCTTTAACTGGTGTAGAGCTGACCCGTGAACACTGGGTGTTCATCCACATATCGCTCATCGTCATCCCTCTGTATCCAAGGTTCCCCCTCATCCGGGGGGTCAACCAAGGCAAGGCCCTCAAATCTGTCTCCTTGGCAGCCAACCTCATAATAAAGCTCTTCCTTCTCTCAAAGGCCAGTCTCATAATCTTGGCTTTTATGCACGTTGGGTAGCGAGCCCTTGCTCAGTAACAGTTTTGGACTCCATGAAGGGACTCAGTCTTGTGACAGCCTGCCCGAGGCACTGTAGCCCCTGGCGGAGTGTGGGCTCTCACCGCAGACCCTGAGTGGCCACCTAGACCAAATTCCTGTAGAGGGTCAGCTGTCGAGTTCCTGCTTCCCCGCTGTGGCCCTCCAGGCCCCTCAGTGCTCCTTTCACTTTTGAGAGAAGAAACAGCTCCTAAATCAGATGTCTTTGGGGGTGAGTAACCTTGTTAAAATGCACCAGTGCCTATATTGTTGAATAATCTCATCAGGACTGTGGGTTAGAGTCCCACCTTAAGAGAGACACTCTAAAAGGTTGTAGCCACTGAGGTACCAAAGGATCAATTAGGTTAGAATCAGAATCCCTGAGTTAGAGCCCCATGCCTTTTTGTTTGCCTATGTATGACTGTTTCCTTTGTTAGGATTGGCTGATAGGGGTTGGTTACTGGATGACTATAGTAAAACTTTCTGGACCAAGATTAATGGTGTGGGGGGGAGTCCTCTGACCCAGGAGGTAAAAGCCATTGCTCCCTGACTAGAGAGCTTGCCTTACAGAGCTGTTGGGAGTTTTCACCTGTGCCTAATATAATTACCTGGCGGTATTGATAAAGGTGTGTATTCTTAAACCAGCCCAGATTACCTTGTTGGGGCGAGAGGGTAAAGGGGAAATGAGGGAGCATGAAGCAGGGAAGTCTCCACCCCAGAAGAACGTCACCCGTGTCTGGGTTAAAGGAATTTCATACAATTGGACGTTTTCGGTTTTCCTCACTGAGTTTTAACCCTCTTTTGCATGAGCCAAACTAGCAGGGAGTTAGCATTGAAGTGCCTTTCAATTTGTGTGTGTGTGTGAGCGTGTGTATGAAAGTTTGCCGGAGGAACAAGCATTGGTGGTGATGCTAAAGGCCACATGCTATATGGAGGTCTTGGGCGGAATGTATTCTACCTGGAAATTTCCCAGGTGCTGAGCTAAGCTTCTCTTTGATTTCTGCTCGGGAGGTAAAATGTTTCGATCATCTACCTAGAAATTAAATCCCAACATGCCCACAAAGGAAGTCAGGGCTTGGGTATTTCAACCTGTATACTCCCGAATTCGTCTCTCAAATTCAGCTCTGAGTCTCAGACAGCCTCCTCACTTTGGTTTCTTTAAGGTGATCCTGTCATTTCTTCCACCTGCCTCCCCATGAGATAAATTTATCCAGGCGGTGCGTGAGACAGAGCCTGGGCTCTCCCAGGCCCCTCTGCAATAGGCACGCCTGCCCTCAGCACTCGGGGGGAAACTCTTAGGAGCCTCTGAGCACCGTGGCTGCAGTCTCGGAACTGCCAGGACAGATTTCTTGGCAGACAGGCAGCACACGTGACGTTTAGGCTAGAGTGCTTGGCAACCATCTTTAATGGAAACCTTTTCAGTGTTCCCTAAGGGAAGCTTCAAATCCAAGCTGTTCATCTTTGAGACTCTCCATTCTCCTTTGTGGCTTCTCCAGGGAATCCTGTTTTTTTCTTTTTAAGTGAATGGTATTATTATTATTATTTTTTTGGCTGCGTTGGGTCTTAGTTGCTGCACGCAGTCTCTTCCCTAGTTGCGGCGAGCAGGGCTACTCTTGTGGTGCGCGGGCTTTTAAGGGCGCCTGAGGGAAGGCCATTTTCTAGAGATTTGCAGTCCATAGACTGTTGTCAGATCTTGGGTTTGAAACTTGTGATATTGACTAAGCCTTTGACTTAGGGGTTGCCCTGTTTTCATGCTCTCTCTCCCCAAACATCCATTCTCAGGGGGGCAAGCTAACCCCTCAGAACAGGCACTAAGATGGAGAGTGGTTGGAGGGGCAAGCGGCCCGTGTGCCCAGGTGCTGCCTATATAGGAACAAAGGGTGCTGGTAGCCACAAATTGGCAAGTCCTGGTGCTTTCCTTCATCTCCCGTGAACGCCCAGGTTTTCCAGGTGCAGCCAGCATTGCAGCATCACGATGACCTGAGTCTCTGATAAGACTGCTGCTTGGTGTGCGGCCCCAACCACAAAGGCTGGGAAGAAGCGGCAGGCGTTTGGTGAAGGTGGTTGTCCCAGCCTCTTGTGGGGTTTTGCTGGCCAAGAAGTAAACTATCTTGAGTGCTGCAGCGGAGGAAACCCAGTCAGCCAGCTGCAGAGCCCAGCTTCACTAAGTGCTTGTTTTTCTTCGAGGAACGGCTCCTGGCTGTGCTACCGTCAGCTCTGTGCCGTGCACTGCGGTTATCAACTTTCCTCAGATCAAGAGTAGCAGGTACGTCTGACCTCCGCTGGTTTTTCTAAGTTATTTTGCCAAGTAAGAATTTGTAGAAGAGATGTAAAATTATGGTTCAAGGAAGGACCCTCACTAAAACCTGTTCTCCACGGTGGATTTTAAGGTGTATTCTTTTTGTTTTGTATTTTGTTTTTATTTTCCTGCGGTACGCGGGCCTCTCACTCTTGTGGCCGCTCCCGTTGCGGGGCACAGGCTCCGGACGCGCAGGCTCAGCGGCCATGGCTCACGGGCCCAGCCGCTCGGCGGGAATGTGGGATCTTCCCCAACCGGGGTACGAACCCGTGTCCCCTGCATCGGCAGGCGGACTCTCAACCACTGCGCCACCCGGGAAGCCCTAAGATGGATTCTTAACCACGACGCCACCAGGCGAGCCCTACACAGCCTTTCTTAGAAGGCAGTTTAACAGTGCCTCACATTTTACTGGACCCACCCTTGGACCCAAAAATCCGGAATGGATCCCGCTCAGATGATGGCACACACGCACAATCATTTAGGTGTTTGGAAGTGCACCGCAGCATTGTTTACAGTGGGGAAAAATCAAGTAACTAAAGTGTTCATACAGTAGGGGAATTGTGAAAAAGTTATGGTACATTTCTCTTATGAATACAATTTAAAAACTGAGGTAAATCTCTATGTATCGACGTGGAAAGACTTCTAAGATGTGTGATTAAGTGATAAACCCGAAGCCCCACAGTGCAATAAATAGCACCTACTACTGCTTTTTAAAACCACACAAGGGCTTCCCTGGTGGCACAGTGGTTGAGAGTCCGCCTTCCGATGCAGGGGATGCGGGTCCGTGCCTCAGTCTGGGAAGATCCCACATGCCGCGGAGCAGCTGGGCCCGTGAGCCATGGCCGCTGAGCCTGCGCATCCGGAGCCTGTGCTCCGCAACCGGAGAGGCCACAACAGTGAGAGGCCCGCGTACCGGAAAAAAAAAAAACAAAAACCACACAATATGGCTGAGTGGATGGATGAATGGATCCATGGATGAGCATATAGCTGTGTGGACAAAGGTCAGGAAGGGTAGAGCATATACAGGATTCGTACCAGTGGCTGTTGCTGGGAAAGGGGCTGTGGTTGGGAGCAGGGTTTGTGGGGGGGACTTCCATTCGGGGGGAGAACAGATCCCTCTGTATGTATGACTATCTTGCAGTACGCACTGTGGGGCAACAGGACCATAGCGTGCTGCTGGGAAGGGATTCCTGGCACCGCTGCTCTCTGCCTGGGTTCTGTACCTGCCAGTGGCCAGCTAGCTGCTCTGCTAGTGGCCTTTGCTGTTCATTTCTTTCTAAATGCCCTTTCTTTTTTCTTCCCTGCCTCTGCCTGGCAAAACCCAACCCTCCCCAGGCTTGGCACTTATCCCAGATCAATACATTACTAGTTAGCTTCCGTTCTATAGCATTCAAACAAAACCCCACAAATCTACAATAATAATAAACAACATTTATTTCTCTCTCATCTACACCTTGTGCGGCTGATCTTGTTGGACTCAGTAGTGTTCACTCATGCATCTACATGGCGACTGGGGATTCTGCCCCAGGCTGGGCTTAGCAGAGGTACCTTAGCTGGTGCAGCTCCGCCTCACATGTTTCTCATCCTCGCCTTAGGACCAACAGGCCAGCTCCGTGATGCTAGAAGCATCTTCTTGTGTCTCTGCAGAGATTTGTCCATTTTATCTAACTTGTTGAAGTGATGTACCTAGAGCGTTTTATAGTATTCCCTTTTTATCCTTTTAGTGTCTGTACACTAAAACGGTGATGTTGGTGATGATGTCCACTCTGATTCCTGACATTTGTAACTTGTGTCTTTCTTGTTTTGTTTTTCTTGAATATTTTATTCTTTTTTTTTTTTTCAATGAAACAGCTTTTGACTTTACGGATTATTCTCTGACATTTTCTGGATTTCATTCATTTCTGCTGTTATCCTCTTTCCTCCCTTATAGTTGCTATGGGTTTAATTTGTTCTTTTCTGGTTTCTTAAGGTAGAACTCACACCATTAGACAATGTTTTTAATTGAATGAAAAAATAATCAATTTCCCTTGGGATTTCTTCTTTGACTCCTGGGTTGTTTATTAGACTGTTGTTCAATTTCCATATGTTCGGATTTCCCAGTTGTCCTGTTAATGATTGCAAGTTTAATTCTGTTATGGTACATGAAATACTTTGTATGATTTAGATATTTAAAGTCTTTATGCTTTTAAAAATTTTAATGTTTTTTCATATACATGAGTATATGGTACATCTTGGTGACTGCTCCATGTGTCCTTGGGAAGAATGTGTATTCTCTTGTTGTTAAGAAGAGTATTCTCTAAATATCAATTAGGTCAAGTCGGTTTGTACTTTTGTTCAGGTGTTTTATATTCTTAATTTCTCTGTACTTGTACCATATGTTCCAGAGAGATGTGTCACCAGAGATTTGTCTATCTGTTCTTTCAGTTCTCAGTTTTGTTTCATGTATTTAGAAGCTCTTTTCTAAGGTGCACATACATTGGGGATGGTTGTATTCTTGGATAATTGACTTCTTTGTCATTATGTAATATTCTTCACTATCCATAGAGATATTCCTTGTTCTGATGTCTGCTCTGAGATTAATACAACACTCTAGCTGTTTTTTGATTACAGTTTCCATGGAATATCTTTTTCCATCCTTATACTTTTATCCTACCTATGTCTTTATATTTAAAGTGGTTTCTTTTTTTTGTTATTGAGGTATGGTTGATTTACAATGTTGTGTTAGTTTCAGGTGTAAAGCAAAGTGATTCATATATATATATAATTTAGATTCCTTTCCATTATAAGTTATTACAAGATATTGAATGCAATTCCCTGTGCTATAATGTAGGTCCTTGTTGTTTATATATTTTATATATAGTAGTGTGTAGCTGTTAATCCCAAACTCCTAATTTATCCCACCTTCCCCTTTGGTACCATAAGTTTGTTATGTCTGAGAATCTGTTCCTCTTTTGTAAATAAGTTCATTTGTATAATTTTTAGATTTCACATACAAGTGATATATGATATTGTCTTTCTCTGTGTGACTTACGTCACTTAGTATGATAATCAGTAGGTCATGTTGCTGCAAATGGCATTCATTCTTTTTTATGGCTGAGTGATATTACATCATATATATATATATATGCCACATATTCTTTATCCATTCCTCTGTCGATGGACACTTAGATAGCTTCCATGACTTGGCTGTTGTGAACAGTCCTGCTATGAACATTGGGGTAAATGGATCTTTTTGAATTAGAGTTGTCGTCTTTTCCAGTTTTATGCCCTGGAGTGGGATTGCTGTATCATATGGTAGCTCTATTTTTCGTTTTTTAGGGAACTTCCATACTGTTCTCCATAGTGGCTGCACCAGTTTACATTGTAAAGGGGGTTTCTTGTAGAAAGCAAATATTCGGTTTTGCTTTTTTATCCAGCATGACAATGTCCTTTAACTGGTGTAGAGCTGACCCGTGAACACTGGGTGTTCATCCACATATTGCTTATCGTCATCCCTCTGTATCCAACGTTCCCCCTCATCCGGGGGGTCAACCAAGGCAAGGCCCTCAAATCTGTCTCCTTGGCAGCCAACCTCATAATAAAGCTCTTCCTTCTCTCAAAGGCCAGTCTCATAATCCTGGCTTTTATGCGCGTTGGGTAGCGAGCCCTTGCTCAGTAACAGTTTTGGACTCCATGAAGGGACTCAGTCTTGTGACAGCCTGCCCGAAGCACTGTGGCCCCTGGCGGAGTGTGGGCCCTCACCGCAGACCCTGAGTGGCCACCTAGACCAAATTCCTGTAGAGGGTCAGCTGTCGAGTTCCTGCTTCCCCGCTGTGGCCCTCCAGGCCCCTCAGTGCTCCTTTCACTTTTGAGAGAAGAAACAGCTCCTAAATCAGATGTCTTTGGGGGTGACTAAGCTTGTTAAAATGCACCAGTGCTTATATTGTTGAATAATCTCATCAGGATTGTGGGTGAGAGTCCCACCTTAAGAGAGACACTCTAAAAGGTTGTAGCCACTGAGGTACCAAAGGATCAATCAGGTTAGAATCCCAATCCCTGAGTTAGAGCCCCATGCCTTTTTGTTTGCCTATATATGACTGTTTCCTTTGTTAGGATTGGCTGATAGGGGTTGGTTCCTGGATGACTATAGCAAAACTTTCTGGAACCAGGATTAAAGGGGTTGGGCGGGGGCGGTCCTCAGACCCAGGAGGTAAAAGCCATCGCTCCCTGACTAGAGAGCTTGCCTTACAGAGCTGTTGGGAGTTTTCACCTGTGCCTAATATAATTACCTGGCGGTATTGATAAAGGTGTGTATTCTTAAACCAGCCCAGATTACCTTGTTGGGGCGAGAGGGTAAAGGGGAAATGAGGGAGCGTGAAGCAGGAAAATCTCGACCCCAGAAGAACGTCACCCGTGTCTGGATTAAAAGAATTTCATATAGTTGGACGTTTTCGGTTTTCCTCACTGAGAGTTTTAACCCTCTTTTGCATGAGCCAAACTAGCAGGGAATTAGCATTGAAATGCCTTTCAGTGTGTGTGTGTGTGTGTGTGTCTGAAAGTTTGCCGGAGGAACAAGCATTGGTGGTGATGCTAAAGGCCACCTGCTATATGGAGGTCTTGGGTGGAATGTATTCTACCTGGAAATTTCCCAGGCGCTGAGCTTCTCTTTGATTTCTGCTGAGAAGGTAAAATGTTTCGATCATCTACCTGGAAGATTAAACCCCAACATGCCCACAAAGGAAGTCAGGGCTTGGGTATTTCAACCTGTATACTCTTGAATTCGTCTCTCAAATTCAGCTCTGAGTCTCAGTCAGCCTCCTCACTTTGGTTTCTTCAAGGTGATACTGTCATTTCCTTCACCTGCCTCGCCATGAGCTAACTTTATCCAGGTGGTGCATGAGACAGAGCCTGGGCTCTCCCAGGCCCCTCTGCAATAGGCATCCCTGTCCTTAGCACTCGGGTAGAAACTCTTAGGAGCCTCTGAGCACCGTGGCTGCAGTCTCGGAACTGCCAGGACAGATTTCTTGGCAGACAGGCAGCACGCGTGACTTTTAGGCTAGAGTGCTTGGCAACCATCTTTAATGGAAACCTTTTCAGTGTTCCCTAAGGGAAGCTTCAAATCCAAGCTGTTCATCTTTGAGACTCTCCATTCTCCTTTGTGGCTTCTCCAGGGAATCCTGTTTTTTTCTTTTTAAGTGAATGGTATTATTATTATTATTTTTTTGGCTGCGTTGGGTCTTAGTTGCTGCACGCAGTCTCTTCCCTAGTTGCGGCGAGCAGGGCTACTCTTGTGGTGCGCGGGCTTTTAAGGGCGCCTGAGGGAAGGCCATTTTCTAGAGATTTGCAGTCCATAGACTGTTGTCAGATCTTGGGTTTGAAACTTGTGATATTGACTAAGCCTTTGACTTAGGGGTTGCCCTGTTTTCATGCTCTCTCTCCCCAAACATCCATTCTCAGGGGGGCAAGCTAACCCCTCAGAACAGGCACTAAGATGGAGAGTGGTTGGAGGGGCAAGCGGCCCGTGTGCCCAGGTGCTGCCTATATAGGAACAAAGGGTGCTGGTAGCCACAAATTGGCAAGTCCTGGTGCTTTCCTTCATCTCCCGTGAACGCCCAGGTTTTCCAGGTGCAGCCAGCATTGCAGCATCACGAGGACCTGAGTCTCTGATAAGACTGCTGCTTGGTGTGCGGCCCCAACCACAAAGGCTGGGAAGAAGCGGCAGGCGTTTGGTGAAGGTGGTTGTCCCAGCCTCTTGTGGGGTTTTGCTGGCCAAGAAGTAAACTATCTTGAGTGCTGCAGCGGAGGAAACCCAGTCAGCCAGCTGCAGAGCCCAGCTTCACTAAGTGCTTGTTTTTCTTCGAGGAACGGCTCCTGGCTGTGCTACCGTCAGCTCTGTGCCGTGCACTGCGGTTATCAACTTTCCTCAGATCAAGAGTAGCAGGTACGTCTGACCTCCGCTGGTTTTTCTAAGTTATTTTGCCAAGTAAGAATTTGTAGAAGAGATGTAAAATTATGGTTCAAGGAAGGACCCTCACTAAAACCTGTTCTCCACGGTGGATTTTAAGGTGTATTCTTTTTGTTTTGTATTTTGTTTTTATTTTCCTGCGGTACGCGGGCCTCTCACTCTTGTGGCCGCTCCCGTTGCGGGGCACAGGCTCCGGACGCGCAGGCTCAGCGGCCATGGCTCACGGGCCCAGCCGCTCGGCGGGAATGTGGGATCTTCCCCAACCGGGGTACGAACCCGTGTCCCCTGCATCGGCAGGCGGACTCTCAACCACTGCGCCACCCGGGAAGCCCTAAGATGGATTCTTAACCACGACGCCACCAGGCGAGCCCTACACAGCCTTTCTTGGAAGGCAGTTTAACAGTGCCTCACATTTTACTGGACCCACCCTTGGACCCAAAAATCCGGAATGGATCCCGCTCAGATGATGGCACACACGCACAATCATTTAGGTGTTTGGAAGTGCACCGCAGCATTGTTTACAGTGGGGAAAAATCAAGTAACTAAAGTGTTCATACAGTAGGGGAATTGTGAAAAAGTTATGGTACATTTCTCTTATGAATACAATTTAAAAACTGAGGTAAATCTCTATGTATCGATGTGGAAACACTTCTAAGATGTGTGATTAAGTGATAAACCCGAAGCCCCACAGTGCAATAAATAGCATGTACTACTGCTTTTTAAAACCACACAAGGGCTTCCCTGGTGACGCAGTGGTTGAGAGTCCGCCTTCCAATGCAGGGGATGCGGGTCCGTGCCTCAGTCTGGGAAGATCCCACATGCCGCGGAGCAGCTGGGCCCGTGAGCCATGGCCGCTGAGCCTGCGCGTCTGGAGTCTGTGCTCCGCAACCGGAGAGGCCACAACAGTGAGAGGGCCGCGTACCGCAAAAAAAAAAAACCACACAATATGGCTGAGTGGATGGATGAATGGATCCATGGATGAGCATATAGCTGTGTGGACAAAGGTCAGGAAGGGTAGAGCATATACAGGATTCGTACCAGTGGCTGTTGCTGGGAAAGGGGCTGTGGTTGGGAGCAGGGTTTGTGGGGGGGACTTCCATCCGGGGGGAGAACAGATCCCTCTGTATGTATGACTATCTTGCAGTACACACTGTGGGGCAACAGGACCATAGCGTGCTGCTGGGAAGGGATTCCTGGCACCGCTGCTCTCTGCCTGGGTTCTGTACCTGCCAGTGGCCAGCTAGCTGCTCTGCTAGTGGCCTTTGCTGTTCATTTCTTTCTAAATGCCCTTTCTTTTTTCTTCCCTGCCTCTGCCTGGCAAAACCCAACCCTCCCCAAGCTTGGCACTTATCCCAGATCAATACATTACTAGTTAGCTTCCGTTCTATAGCATTCAAACAAAACCCCACAAATCTACAATAATAATAAATAACATTTATTTCTCTCTCATCTACACCTTGTGCGGCTGATCTTGTTGGACTCAGTAGGGTTGACTCATGCATCTACATGGCGACTGGGGATTCTGCTCCAGGCTGTGCTCAGCAGAGGTACCTTAGCTGGTGCAGCTCCGCCTCACATGTTTCTCATCCTCGCCTTAGGACCAACAGGCCAGCTCCGTGATGCTAGAAGCATCTTCTTGTGTCTCTGCAGAGATTTGTCCATTTTATCTAACTTGTTGAAGTGATGTACCTAGAGCGTTTTATAGTATTCCCTTTTTATCCTTTTAGTGTCTGTACACTAAAACGGTGATGTTGGTGATGATGTCCACTCTGATTCCTGACATTTGTAACTTGTGTCTTTCTTGTTTTGTTTTTCTTGAATATTCTTTTTTTTTTTTTCAATGAAACGACTTTTGGCTTTACGGATTATTCTCTGACATTTTCTGAATTTCATTCATTTCTGCTGTTATCCTCTTTCCTCCCTTATAGTTGCTATGGGTTTAATTTGTTCTTTTCTGGTTTCTTAAGGTAGAACTCACACCATTAGACAATGTTTTTAATTGAATGAAAAAATAATCAATTTCCCTTGGGATTTCTTCTTTGACTCCTGGGTTGTTTATTAGACTGTTGTTCAATTTCCATATGTTCGGATTTCCCAGTTGTTGTCCTGTTAATGATTGCAAGTTTAATTCTGTTATGGTACATGAAATACTTTGTATGATTTAGATATTTAAAGTCTTTATGCTTTTAAAAATTTTAATGTTTTTTCATATACATGAGTATATGGTACATCTTGGTGACTGCTCCATGTGTCCTTGGGAAGAATGTGTATTCTCTTGTTGTTAAGAATATTCTCTAAATATCAATTAGGTCAAGTCCGTTTGTACTTTAGTTCAGGTGTTTTATATTCTTAATTTCTCTGTACTTGTACCATCTGTTCCAGAGAGAGATGTGTCACCAGAGATTTGTCTATCTGTTCTTTCAGTTCTCAGTTTTGTTTCATGTATTTAGAAGCTCTCTTCTAAGGTGCACATACATTGGGGATAGTTGTATTTTGGATAATTGACTTCTTTGTCATTATGTAATATTCTTGATGATTTCCTAGAAATATTCCTTGTTCTGATGTCTGCTCTGTCTGAGATTAATACAGCACTCTAGCTGTTTTTTTGTTTTTTGATTACAGTTTCCATGGAATATCTTTTTCCATCCTTTTAATTTTATCCTACCTATGTCTTTATATTTAAAGTGGGTTTTTTCATTGTTATTGAGGTTTAGTTGATTTACAATGTTGTAGTTTCAGGTGTAAAGCAAAGTGATTCAGATATATAATTTAGATTCATTATAAGTTATTACAAGATATTGAATGTAGTTCCCTGTGCTATAAAGTAGGTCCTTGTTGTTTATATATTTTATATATAGTAGTGTGTAGCTGTTAACCCCAATCTCCTAATTTATACCCCCATTCCTCTTTGGTAACCGTAAGTTTGTTATGTCTGAGAATCTGTTCCTCTTTTGTAAATAAGTTCATTTGTATAATTTTTAGATTTCACATACAAGTGATATATTGTCTTTCTCTGTGTGACTTACATCACTGAATATGATAATCTGTAGGTCATGTTGCTGCAGGTGGCATTAGTTCATTCTTTTTTATGGCTGAGTGATATTCCACTATATGTGTTTATATATATATATTTATTTATGCCACATCTTTTTTTTTAACATGATATCACTTGTGGAATCCGAAAAATAGCACAAATGGATTAATTTACAAAACAGAAAGAGTCTCACAGACATAGAGACCAAATTTATGGTCACAGAAGCGGGGGAAGAGATAAATTAGGAGTATGAGATTAACAGAGGCACACTGCCATATATAAAATAAACAACAAGGATTTACTGTTACAGCACCGGGAACTATATTCAATATCTTACAATAAACTATAAGAAAAGAATTGAAAAAAAGAATATATGTGTTTAAACAAATTACTTTGCTGAGTACCTGAAACTAACACAATACTGTAAATCAATTATACTTTAATGAAAAAATGAAAATTTTCACTAGAGTACGGACGATGGGGTGACAGGGAGAGGTGGGGCTGAAGAGAGCAAAGGGTCTGGGTCACAGAGGGTCTATATGGTGAGACTTGTATATTCTGATCATCTCCTGCTAACAGTGGGATCTGCAGAAGTGGGACACAGGGGGCCTGGGGTTCAATCAGCTCTAATACCAACCAGCAGCAGGTTCATCACTTCTGTTCTCATCTTCTCAGTTACCATATTGGTATGATCAAGCTGACCCATCTCCTAGCAGCAAAGGCAGGAACTAGAGCAACCCAGGGCCCCACAGGGCTAAGATGCTGAGGACAAAGCTTGCTGTTCTGCTCTCTCAAGAATTGTCACCTAAACGTCCCTCCCCGAAAGAAGACGCTGAGCTCTCCCTTCCAGGCTAATGTGTTTTTAGAAAGTTAAGTTCTCCAGGTGTTGCCCATTTCAGATGGGTCCAGGACATGTTGGAAATTGAGAGGCCCTTAGCCTCTTGCAAACAGGCTGGGAGAGTCTTAGGTCAAAGCCCAAAGGAGAAGGCTGTGAGATTGTTCATTGGCATCCAGGAGAGATGAAGCTTGTTCCAATAATTCTCTCTGCTCTTCACTCCAGGCTCTGCCAGAATGCAGGACTGTTGGAAAGTGGGAATCCTGACAGGTTCTGGGAAACAAGAGGAGGCTATGCCACATCTTCTTTATCCATTCCTCTGTCGATGGACACTTAGATCGCTTCCATGACTTGCTTGTTGTGAATAGTGCTGCTATGAACATTGGGGCACATGTATCTTTTTGATTATTAGAAATAAAGATGAAATTAGAGTTTTCGTCTTTTCCAGTTATATCCCCCTGGAGTGGGATTGCTGGATCATATGGTAGCTCTATTTTTAGTTTTTTAGGGAACCTCCATACTGTTCTCCATACTGGCTGCACCAAATTACACTCTAAAGTGGGTTTCTTGTAGAAAGGAAATATTGGTTTTGCTTTTTTATCCAGCATGACAATGTCCTTTAACTGGTGTAGAGCTGACCCGTGAACACTGGGTGTTCATCCACCTATTGTTTATCGTCATCCCTCTGTATCCAAGGTTCCTCCTCATCCTGGGGGTCAACCAAGGCAAGGCCCTCAAATCTGGCCAGTCTCATAATCTTGGCTTTTCTGCACATTGGGTAGCGAGCCCTTGCTCAGTAACAGTTTTGGACTCCATGAAGGGACTCAGTCTTGTGACAGCCTGCCCGAGGCACTGTAGCCCCTGGCGGAGTGTGGGCTCTCACCGCAGACCCTGAGTGGCCACCTAGACCAAATTCCTGTAGAGGGTCAGCTGTCGAGTTCCTGCTTCCCCGCTGTGGCCCTCCAGGCCCCTCAGTGCTCCTTTCACTTTTGAGAGAAGAAACAGCTCCTAAATCAGATGTCTTTGAGGGTGAGTAACCTTGTTAAAATGCACCAGTGCCTATATTGTTGAATAATCTCATCAGGATTGTGGGTGAGAGTCCCACCTTAAGAGAGACACTCTAAAAGGTTGTAGCCACTGAGGTACCAAAGGATCAATCAGGTTAGAATCCCAATCCCTGAGTTAGAGCCCCATGCCTTTTGTTTGCCTATGTCTGAGTGTTTCCTTTGTTAGGATTCGCTAATAGGCGTTGGACCTTGGATGAGTATAGCAAAACTTTCTGGAACTAGCATTAATGGGGGGATGTGGGGTCCTCTGACCCAAGAGGTAAACGCCATCGCTCCCTGACTAGAGAGCTTGCCTTACAGAGTTGTCGGGAGCTTTCACCTCTGCCTAATGTAATTACCTGGTGGTATTGATAAAGGTGGGTATTCTTAATGAAACCAGCCCAGATTACCTTGTTGGGGTGAGACGGTAAAGGGGAAATGAGGGAGCGTGAAGCAGGTAAGTCTCCACCCCCATAAGAATGTCACCCGTGTCTGGGTTAAAGGAACTTCATACAATTGGACATTTTGGGTTTCCCTCACTGAGAGTTTTAACCCTCTTTTGCATGAGCCAAACTAGCAGGGAGTTAGCATTGAAATGCTTTTCAGTGTGTGTGTGTGTGTGTGTGTGTGTGTGTATGAAAGTTTGCTGGAGGAACAAGCATTGGTGGTGACGCTAAAGGCCACATGCTATATGGAGGTCTTGGGCGGAATGTATTCTACCTGGAAATTTCCCAGGTGCTGAGCTGTGCTTCTCTTTGATTTCTGCTGGGGAGGTAAAATGTTTCGATCATCTACGTGGAAGGTTATACCCCAACATGCCCACAAAGGAAGTCAGGGCTTGGGTGTTTCAACCTGTATACTCCTGAATTCGTCTCTCAAATTCAGCTCTGAGTCTCAGTCAGCCTCCTCACTTTGGTTTCTTCAAGGTGATCCTGTCATTTCTTTCACCTGCCTCCCCATAAGGTAAGTTTATCCAGGTGGTGCGTGAGACAGAGCCTGGGCTCTCCCAGGCCCCTCTGCAATAGACACGCCTGTCCTCAGCAGTCGGCTGGGGGGGGGGGGAACTCTTAGGAGCCTCTGACCACCGTGGCTGCAGTCTCAGAACTGCCAGGACAGATTTCTTGGCAGACAGGCAGCACGCGTGATGTTTAGGCTACAGTGCTTGGCAACCACCTTTAATGGAAACCTTTTCAGTATTCCCTGAGGGAAGCTTCAAATCCAAGCTGGTCATCTTTGATACTTTCCATTCTCCTTTGTCGATTCTCCAGGGAATTCTTTTTTTAATTTTTAAGTCAATGGTATTTTTTTTTTTTTTTCTGTGGCTGCTTTGGGTCTTGGTTGCTGCGCGTGGGCTTTTCTCTAGTTGTGGCGAGCGGGGCTACTCTTCCTTGTAGTGCGTGGGCATTTATGAGTGCCTGAGGGAAGGCATTTTCTAGAGATTTGCAGTCCATAGACTGTTCTCAGCTCTTGGGTTTGAAACCTGGGATATTGACTAAGACTTTGACTTAGGGGTTCCTTGTTTTCGTCCTCTCTCTCCCCAGACATCCATTCTCGGGTGGGGGCAGCTAACCCCTCAGAACAGGCACTAAGATGGAGAGTGGTTGGAGGGGCAAGCGGCCCGTGTGCCCAGGTGCTGCCTATATAGGAACAAAGGGTGCTGGTAGCCACAAATTGGCAAGTCCTGGTGCTTTCCTTCATCTCCCGTGAACGCCCAGGTTTTCCAGGTGCAGCCAGCATTGCAGCATCACGAGGACCTGAGTCTCTGATAAGACTGCTGCTTGGTGTGCGGCCCCAACCACAAAGGCTGGGAAGAAGCGGCAGGCGTTTGGTGAAGGTGGTTGTCCCAGCCTCTTGTGGGGTTTTGCTGGCCAAGAAGTAAACTATCTTGAGTGCTGCAGCGGAGGAAACCCAGTCAGCCAGCTGCAGAGCCCAGCTTCACTAAGTGCTTGTTTTTCTTCGAGGAACGGCTCCTGGCTGTGCTACCGTCAGCTCTGTGCCGTGCACTGCGGTTATCAACTTTCCTCAGATCAAGAGTAGCAGGTACGTCTGACCTCCACTGGTTTTTCTGTTATTTTGTAAGGTACGAATTTGTGGAAGAGATGTAAATTTATAGTTCAATTGAGGACCCTCAGTAAAACCTCTTTTGCCTCTCTCAGAGCCAAATGATTTTTATTTATTACATCTGTCTCCTCCTTGGGTACTCTCGCTCTTCCCTGTACTCAGTTCAGCCCAGGGGCCGCTCTGCCTCAGGCCAGGCAATATCTGTTGAGTTAAGTTCCCACAGGTCTAAAGGACTAGGATCAACCAAGGGGATTTTTATGTGTGTCCTCCTCCGTTTCTACCTCTGGTTTATATAATTGGGGGAAAAAAACATATTGCGCAGCTCACACCAGAGGGCAGACAGCAGAAGCAAGAACTACAGTTCTGCAGCCTGTGGAATGAAAACCACATTCACAGAAAGACAAAACGAAAAGGCAGATGACTGTGTACCACATGAAGGAACAAGAGAAAACCCCAGAAAAACAACTAAATGAAGTGGAGATAGGCAACCTTCCAGAAAAAGAATTCAGAATAATGATAGTGAAGATGATCCAAGATCCCAGAAAAAGAATGGAGGCAATGATAGGGAAGATGCAAGCAATGTTTAACAAAGACCTAGAAGAATTAAAGAACAAACAGAGATGAACAATACAATAACTGAAATGAAAAGTACACTGGAAGGAATCAATAGCAGAATAACTGAGGCAGAAGAACAGATAAGTGACCTAGAAGACAGAATGCTGGAATTCACAGCTATGGAACTGATTAAAGAGAAAAGAATGAAAAGAATTGAAGACAGTCTGAGAGACCTCTGGGAAAACATTAAACACAACAACATTCACATTATAGGGGTCCCAGAAGGAGAAGAGAGAGAGAAAGGATCCGAGAAAATATTTGAAGAGATTATAGTCCAAAACTTCCCTAACATGGGAAAGAAAATGGCCACCCAAGTCTAGGAAGAACAGAGAGTCCCAGGCAGAATAAACCCAAGGAGGAACATGCTGAGACACATAGTAATCAGTGAAAAAAATTAAAGACAAAGAAAAATTATTGTAAGCAATAAGGGAAAAATGACAAATAACATACAAGGGAACTCCCATAAGGTTAACAGCTGATTTCTCTGCAGAAACTCTACAAGCCAGAAGGGAGTGGCGTGATAATATTTCAAGTGATGAAAGGGAAAAACCTACAACCAAGATTGCTCTACAACCAAGATTGCTCTACCCGGTAAGGATCTCATTCAGATTTGATGGAGAAATCAAAAGCTTTACAGACAAGGAAAAGCTAAGAGAATTCAGCACCACCAAACCAGCTCTACAACAAATGCTAAAGGAACTTCTCTAAGTGGGAAACATGAGAAGAAAAGGATCTACAAAAACAAACTCATAACAATTAAGAAAATGGTAATAGGAACATACATGTTAATAATTACCTTAAATGTGAATGGATTAAATGCTCCAACCAAAAGACAGGCTCACCGAATGGATACAAAACAAGACCGATACATATGCTGTCTATAAAAGACTCACTTCAGACCTAGGGACATAGTCAGACTGAAAGTGAGGGGATGGAAAAAGATATTCCATGCAAATGGAAATCAAAAGAAAGCTGGAGGACTTCCCTGGTGGCACAGTGGTTGGGAGTTCTCCTGCCGATGCAGGGGACATGGGTTCGTGCCCCGGTTCAGGAGGATCCGCATGCCATGCAGCGGCTGGGCCCATGAGCCATGGCTGCTGGGCATGCGTGTCCGGAGCCTGTGCTCCGCAACGGGAGAGGCCACAGCAGTGAGAGGCCCGCGTACCACAAAAAAAAAAAAAAAAAAAAAGCTGGAGTAGCAATACTCATATCAGATAAAATAGACTTTAAAATAAAGAATATTACAAGAGACAGGAAGGACACTACATAATCAAGTGATCAATCCAAGAAGAAGGTATAACAATTATAGATATATATGCACCCAACATAGGAGCACCTAACTACATAAGGCAACTGCTAATAGCTGCTAATAAAGAGGAAATCGACAGTAACACAATAATAGTGGGGGACTTTAACACCTCACTTACACCAATGGACAGATCATCCAGATAGAAAATAAGGAAACACAAGCTTTAAATGACACAATAGACCAGATAGATTTAATTAATATTTATAGGTCATTCCATCTAATAACAGCAGATTACACTTTCTTCTCAAGTGCACATGGAACATTCTCCAGGATAGATGGCATCTTGGGTCACAAATCAAGCCTCAGTAAATTTAAGAAAATTGAAATCATATCAAGCATCTTTTCTGACCACAATGCTATGAGATTAGAAATCAGTTACAGGGAAAAAAACACAGACACACGAAGGCTAAACAATACGTTACTAAATAACCAAGAGATCACTGGAGAAATCAAAGAGGAAATTAAAAAATAGCTAGAGACAAATTACAATGAAAACACGATCCAAAACCTATGGGAGTTGTGGCTGGTTAGGTCAGTTGGTTAGAGCATGGTGCTAATAATGCCAAGGTCGCGGGTTCGATCCCCGTACGGGCTATGGGTGCTTTTACTTCTTACCACCCAAGGTGGTTACACGTCTCTAGCTGAGACTTGGAAGGCACAGGTTACTTAAAGAAAAAAAAAAAAATCAACATGTCAAAACCTATGGGATGCATCAAAAGCTGTTCTAAGAGGGAAGTTTGTAGCAATACAGTCCTAACTCAAGAAACAAAAATCTCAAATCAACAATCTAACCTTACACTTAAAGCAACTACAGAAAGAAGAACAAAACCCAAAGTTAGTAGAAGGAAAGAAATCATAAAGATCAGAGCAGAAATAAATGAAATAGAAACAAAAGAATAACAAAGATCAATAAAACTAAAAGCTAGTTCTTTGAGAAGATAAACACAATTGATAAACCTTTAGCCAGACTCATGAAGAAAAACAGGGAGAAGACTCAAATCAATAAAGTCAGAAGTGAAAAAGGAGAAGTTACAACAGACACCGCAGAAATACCAAGCATCCTAAGAGACTACTACAAGCAACCCTATGCTGATAAAATGGACAACCTGGAAGATATGGACAAATTCTTAGAAAGGTATAACCTTCCACGACTGAACCTGGAAGAAACAGAAAATATGAGCAGACCAATCACAAGTAATGAAATTGAAACTGTGATTAAAAATCTTCCAACAAACAAAAGTCCAGGACCAGATGGCTTCACAGGTGAATTCTATCAAACATTTAGAGAAGAGCTAACACCCATCCTTCTCAAACTCTTCCAAAAAATTGCAGAGGGAGGAACACTCCCAAACTCGTTCTACGAGGCCACCATCACCCTGATACCAAAACCAGACAAAGATACTACAAAAAAAGAAAATTACAGACCAATATTACTGATGAATATAGATGCAAAAATCCTCAACAAAATACTAGCAAACAGAATCCAACAACACATTAAAAGGATCATACACCATGATCAAGTGGGGTTTATCCCAGAGATGCAAGGATTCTTCAATATACACAAATCAATCAATGTGATACACAATATTAACAAATTGAATAAAAACTGTATGATTGGGCTTCCCTGGTGGCGCAGTGGTTGAGAGTCCACCTGCTGATGCAGGGGACATGGGATCGTGCCCCAGCCCGGGAAGATCCCACATGCTGCGGAGCGGCTGGGCCCGCCTGTGAGCCATGGCCGCTGAGCCTGCGCGTCCGGAGCCTGTGCTCCGCAATGGGAGAGGCCACAGCAGTGAGAGGCCCATGTACCACCAAAAAAAAACCAATCAAAAAATGGACAGAAGACCTAAAGAGACATTTCTCCGAAGAAGACATGCAGATGGCCAAGAAACACATGATAAGCTGCTCAATATCACTAATTACTAGAGAAATGCAAATCAAAAGCACAATGAAGCATCACCTCACACCAGGTACAATGGGCATCAGCAGAAAATCTACAAACAACAAATGCTGGAGGTGTGGAGAAAAGGGAACCCTCCTGCACTGTTGGTAGGAATGTAAATTGATACAGCCATTATGGAGAACAGTATGGAGGTTCCTCAAAAATCTAAAAATAGAATTATCATATGACCCAGCAATCCCACTACTGGGCATATACCCAGAGAAAACCATAATTCAAAAAGACACATGCACCCCAATGTTTGTTGCAGCACTATTTACTATAGCCAGGTCATGGAAGCAACCTAAATGCCCATCAACAGACGAATGGATAAAGAAGATGTGGTACATATATACGATGGAATATCACTCAGCCACAAAAAGGAACGAAACTGGGTCATTTGCAGAGACGTGGATGGATCTAGAGACTGTCATAGTGAAGTAAGTCAGAAAGAGAAAAACAAATATCACATATTAACGCATATATGTGGAACCTAGGAAAATGGTACAGATGAACTGGTTTGCAGGGCAGAAATAGAGACACAGATGTGGAGAACAAATGTATGGACACCAAGGGGTGAAAGTGTGTGTGTGGGGATGAATTGGGAGATTGGAATTGACATGTATACACTAATATGTGTAAAATAGATAACTAATAAGAACCTGCTGTATAAAATTTAAAATTTAAAAATTTAGAAAACAAAACAAAACACAGCTCTCTGTATATGCCTGAATGCCTTATTCCCTTGTTGGGAGGAGATCTACAAACAGAATTAAATGACTTTCTCACCAGAAAAAGTAGGCCTTAGAGAACTCCCAGATCAGGCGTACGCCCTGCAAACTGTGCAGGAGACAAGCCTCAACCAGAAGGTCCTGAACAAATTCTACAAAAGGTTAAGAGTGGATGTTTGGGCTGATGGGAGGCAGGAAGTGCCAAGAGGGCTGACCCGATAGTGGTAAAATTCTGTCTAGATGCCAAGGCTCCAAATGTAAAGCAATACCCTTTAAAGAGGCATGTGAGGGAAGATACAAAGTCTCTGATAACCACCTTTCTTAAGTGCCAATTAAAGTGACCTTGTCAGATACAAAACAACTGGTACTGGAAAGTATTGTTTTGTACGGGATTTGCGAGTCACTAACCAAGTTGTAGATATGTACATCTGGTAGTACCAAATCCTTACAGTTTGCGTACAACTTTATTTGGAGACTTGCTGGTTTACAGTTCTGGACTTAAAAGATGCCTGTTACTGCATATCCCTAAGTCCTGAGTCCCAGGAACTGTTTGCCTTTGAATGGGACAATCCAGAGATAATATATAACAACTGTATTGTTGGATGGTACTCCGACGGGATTTAAGAATGCCTTCACCATCTTCAGGGAAGTCTTATCCAAGGACTTAAGTGATCTCCCATTAAATGAGGGAGTCTTACTGTGATATACTGATTACTAATAAAAATAAGGGAGCCTCAGACCAAAATACAATCCTCACTTTAAAGCTGCTGGCAGACCGGGGATATAAAGCCTCTAAGGGAAAAATGCAAATCTCTCAACCAACTGTAAAATACCTAGGATTTGAGTTATCAGAAAGACGGGAGATTTTCGGCTTGGAGGGGACCAAGGTGCAACTTATTCAGTCTTCCCGAATCCAGGTTCATCTGACCCCAGCTGCCTCCACCCTGCCGCCTAAGTTGGACCCCAACGATACCAAAGTTGTATACCCGAGATGTGTCAGTGGGGAAGTTTGTGACACATCTGCCCTGGCCCCCAAGATCTGCCCTGGATCTATCTGCAAAAAAAGGTTGGTGAGGACATCGCCAAGGCAACTGGTGATTGGAAGGGTCTGAGGAGCACAGTGAAACACCATTCAGAACAGACAGACCCAGATGGACGTGGTACCTTCTGCCTCTGCCCTGATCATCAAAGCCCTAAGGGAACCACCAAGAGACAGAAAAAAGCAGAAAACCATTAAGCACAGTGAAAACATCACTTTTGATTGTCAACATTGCCTGATAGATGCATCATCGATCTTTAGCTAGAGAACTCTCTGGAACCATTAAAGATATCCTGGGCCAGTCTGTGGGCTGCCATGTTGATGGCTGCCACCTTCACGACATCATAGATGACATCAACAGTGATGTGGTGGAATGCCCAGCTAGTTAAGAACTGCAAGGAAAAATAATTTAATAATGGGATATTTGATAACCATTTAAAAAAAATTTACTACTGGACCATTAGCTAGGGTGACAGTACCCACCATCAGAAGGCAATGGCGAGGATTCTCAGGAATGGCTAGGTTTTGTCCTATTTGGATCCCTAACTTTGGTCTCATGGCCAATTCCTATGTTAGGTTCTCAAAGGAAATGACAGCCATTAAGCTGGACTGTGGAATGCCAAATGGAGTTCTATCCCATACAAATAATCAACAAAGTCTATTCTAGCAGATTTGACTGATCAGCCTTTAGAAAATTGGGATATGGAGACGTTCATGGACAGGAGCAGCTTCATGGACCAGGGACTCCGAAAGGCTGGGCATGCAATAGTAACTCATCAGGAAGTCCTAGAAGCAGAAGCCCTCCTCCAGGAATGCCTGCCCACAAGGCAGAGCTCAAAGCCCTCACGAGAGCCCCGCACCTTGGAGCAAAGAAAAAGGTAACCATTTATACCAGTTCTATGCTTTCTCTGTTATACATGAACATGCGGCCATATGGAAAGAGAGAAGTGTACTATTTCAGGAAGGAAAGAAATTAAACATGCAGAGGAGATAATGGCCTTATGAGATTCTGTTATAATGCCAGAAGAAGTAGCCAAAGTATATTGCCCAGGCCACTGAAAGACATAGTTACATAACTAAAGAAAGTAATTTGGGGCTTTCCTGGTGGCACAATGGTTAAGAGTCCGCCTGCTAAGGCAGGGGACACAGGTTCGAGCCCTGGTCTGGGAAGATCCCGCATGCTGCGCAGCAACTAAGCCCATGCGCCACGGCTTATATCTGCACTCTAGAGCCCGCCAGCCACAACTGCTGAAGCCCAGGCACCTAGAGCCCATGCTCTGCAATAAGAGAAGCCACTGCAATGAGAAGCCCGCGCACCACAACAAAGTAACCCCCGCCTGCCGCATCTAGAGAAAGCCCGCACGCACCAATGAAAACCCAATGCAGCCAAAAATAAATACTTATTAAAAAAAAAAAAGTAATTTGGCTGATCAGGCCACAAAACAGGTGGCCCGAACCAAAAGCCCAGATCCCAAGGCCCTAGCACTCATTCTGAGTGTGGACCTATCCCTTTTAAGCCTTGGTATTTGGAAATGGATCTAGAGAGTGCAGACGAATGGGGATTTCATGCCGACCCTTAAGACTTAGATGGTGATCAGTACCAAACAACCAAAGAAGGCTGGATTGACAGTGAACAGGGACTAGTGCTTATTCCTGAGCATTTAATGGAAAGGAACCCATTATGGGAGGGACTCAGCCTATGACTAGTTACAAAAGCCTGTTGATCCACAAATGCAAAGGACTATCTAAAAGGTAATATAAAATTGCCTGATCTGTGCCAGAAACAATCCGTAAGCTGGGCCACACCCAGCAATAAATGGGGTGCAAACCCAAGGGCCAAAACCAGGAGATGACTGGTAAATACTGTTATGCCAAGAGCCATGGGACATAATATACACTTGCTGGTGTTTGTGGACACCTTCACAGGATGGGTCAAAGCTTTTCCAGGCTGGATAGAGAAGGCTTCCAAGAAAACAGTGGCCTTACTAAAAGCATTTTTCCCTCATTTTGGTTGTCTCTTTCAATTCAAAGTGACAACAGAGGAGCTTTCATAGCCACGGTAACTCAAGAGTGTCTGGGCCCCTCAGAACACAATGGAAGTTACATGCTTCATGGAGACCTCAGTCTGTGGGAAATACTGAAAAGATGAATCGTACCTACAAAAAGACAATCGCCAAAATGTCAAGAAACCAACTTAACTTGGGAAAAGGTCTCACCAGTTGCCCTGCTGAGGCTAAGAGTAGCCCTAGAAGCCCGGTCCAGCTGAGCCCTATGAAATGTTATATGGGAGACCCTTCCTTAAGACTAAGTGTTATTAGTCTTGAAAATGATCATATTGTAAAATAATTAGATACTATAAAACGTGTACAGTCTCTACGTGTTACTGTATCTGCTATACATAAAACGCTTCTAGGTGATGAATGTTTCCCACAGACATTGCCCTGCTCTGCATAAGCCGGGGGATTGGGTCCTCCTCAAGACTTGGAAAAATCAACACCCTGAGGACAACTGCAACCTAAGTGCAGTGGAGCCTGCGAAGTTCTGGTTACACATTCTTATCTTGTATTTTTAAAAAGGCCTCCCACACTCGCATGATGATTGCCCAAGACTTGAGAGTTCAAGGTGGGACTTGCAAATATTTCAATTTCATTCCTCTCATAAAAATCCACGCTCCTAATCAGCAGAGAACAGCTAGAGCAGCCCTCCCCCTATTTCCCTCAAGGCCGAGGAATGTACCAGAAAAAAGGGGGGGAATTGAAACAGCACCAAATTAAACTGGTTTGTGTCCTTAAATAGGTTGTTGATCAAACCTATTTAAGGAGCTGTTTTGCAGGCAGAGATGGGAACCCACGCCTACAGGGTAACGCTGAAACCAATAATAATTAGTCTGTGGAACTCAAAGAATAGAAAGGTTGCCACCAGAGTCCTTTACAAAGTACTAAGTCCTTCGGAAAATCTGGCTTCCAGCAGCACATGTAGCTTGTATGGACTGATTCAAGACTAGCCAATCACCTTCCAAGCTTGAAATTTCCCCAACCCCTTAAATTTTCCCCAGTCCTGGAAAGGAGAGAGAGGTTTGAGAGCCTTGCCTCCTGTCTCCTTACCAGTTGACTGTGCGATAAAACTCTTTGTTTCTCAGAAGCCAGTGCCATAGTATTGGTTTCTATTCATGTCTGGCACTGAGCCCTTGCTCGGTTACACCTAGGAGTGGAATTGCTGGGTCACATGGTAATTCTGTGTAACTTTTTGAGGAACTTATCAAATTGATTACAACAGCAGCAGCTCCACTTTAAACTCTCACGTGTTGTACAAGGGTTGCAGTTTTTCCACATCCTTTCCAACACTTGTTATTTTCTGACTTTTTAAAAAAAATTATGGCCAACCTTGTAGGTGTGAGGTAGTCCACACTGTAGTTTTGATTTGCATTGGCCTAATGACTAATGAAATTGAGCATCTTTTCATGTTCTTGTTGGTCATTTGTATATCTTCTTTAGAGAAATATCTATTCAACTTTTTTGCTCACTTTTAAATTGAGTTGTTGCCTTTGTTGAATTATAGGAGATAACTCTAGAATATATGGGTATATTCTAGATACTGAACACTTGTCTATATGGTTTGCAAATACTTTTTGCCATGTTGTCTTTTTATTCTCTTGTTGGTATTCTTTGCACCAAAATGTTTAATTTTGATGAAGTACAATTTATTTTTTTCTTTGGTTGCTTGTGCTTTTGGTGACATAGCTATGAAACCATTTTCAAGTCCAGGTCATGAATATCTACCCCCACGCATTCTTCTAAGAGTTTTATACTTTTAGCGTCTGTATTTAGGTCTTTGATCCATTTTGAGTTAATTTTTGTATATGGTATGAAGTAAGGGTTCGACTTCATTCTTTTGTATGTGGATATCCAGTTCTCTTCACACCATTTGCTGAAAAGACTGTTTTCTTCCTGTTGAAAGGTCTTGGCACCCTTGTTGAAAATCAATTGACCCTTGATGTGAAGGTTTATTTCTGAACTATCGAGTTTATTCTAAGAATAAATCTCTGTATCTGTTCTTAGTCCAATAACACACTGTTTTCATTTCTTTAGCCTTGTAGTAAGTTGTGAAATTCAGAAGTGGGACTCCAACTTGGTTTTTTTCCAAGATTGATTTGGCTATTTGGAATCTTTTGAAATTCCATGTGAATGTGGGAATCAGCTTTTCCATTTCTGCAATTAAGTCCATTGGGATTTTGAAAGGGATTTTGATCATTTTGGGGAGTACTGTCATCTTAACAACATTAAATCTTCCAATCTATGAATAAAAATCTTTCCATTTATTTAGTCTTCTTAATGTCTTTCAGCGTGTGTTGTGGTTTTCAGTATTTACGTCTTGCATCTCTTTGGTTACACTAGTTCCCAAGTATTTTACTCATTTTGATGGTATTTATTTCAAATAAAATCAGTTTTTAAATTTCTTTTTTGGGTTGTTCACTGCTGGCATAGAGAAATACACGTGAGTTCTGTGTGTTGATCTTGTATCCCGTAACTTTGCTGAATACATTTCTTAGCTCTAATAGATTTTTGAGGGGTTTTGTAGATTCTTTAGGATTTTTCTCAGTATAGGGTTCTGTCATCTGTGAATAGAGATAGTTTTACTTCTTGCTTTTAATTTGGATGCCTTTTATTTCTTTTTCTTCATGATTGCTCTGACTAGAACCTCCAGTACAATGTTGAATAGAAGTGGTGAGAGCCGCTGTCCTTGCCTTGTTCCTGATCTAAGGTGGTGAGGGTGGGGAGTGGGGGAGAGGAGCTTTCAGTCTTTTATCATTGAGTTAGCTGTGAATTTTTTATATATGCCCTTAATGCTGTTGAGGATGTTTGTTTTAATTCCTACTCTTTGGGACGTTTTATCATGAAAGCATGTTAGATTTTGTCAAAGACTGTTTCTGCATCAATGAGTTAATCACGTGAGATTCTGTTCTTGTTCTGTTGATGTGGTGTATTAGATTGATTTTCATGTGTTGAACATCTTTGCATTTCTGGGATAAATACCACTTGGTCATGGTGTATGGTCATGTTAATATGCTGTAAGATTTGGTTTGCTAGTATTTTGCTGAGTACGTTTGCATCTATGTTCTTAAGGGATACTGGTCTCTAGTTTTCTTGTGATGTCCTTATCTGTTGTTGGCATCAAGGTAATGCTGACCTCATAGAATGAATTGAGAGGTGTTCCCTCATCTTCTATTTTCTGAATGAGTTTGAGCAGGATTGGGGTCAATTCCTTAAATGTTTGGTACAATTCACCAGTGAAACTATCTGGTCCTGGGCTTTTCTTTCTTGGGAGGTTTCTGATGATTGATTCCATCTCTTTGCAAGTTAGAGGCCTGGTCAGAGTTTCAATTTCATCCTGACTCAGTTTGGGTTGGTATTCATGATTACTAAAGGTTCAAAACACTTTACTAAAGCACAAATGTATTTATAAAATGTATATATCTAAGTAGATAGAAATAATGTCCAGAAATAACAGGGCAAACATCTTCCTCTGATCTCAGGGATGGAGACAGGTTTTGCTGCGGTGGCCTAGGCCACCCCTCGGGGTCACCGTGACCTCCACCCCCCTGGGTAGCCACATCCCTTCTCCACCTAACACCCTCCACCAGGGAGGGGTCCTGCCAGCCCGGATCAGGGACTTTGTGAGAATTGCATGGAAGCTGAGCACCCTATCCTGAAGCCAGACACAAACTTCACCTACATCTTAGAGATTCTCAGCTTTCCTCAAGGCCATGCATGTGCTTTCGAGGGCAGTGGTCTCAGCCATAAGTAAGCAACAGAATCCCCTAGAGAGCCTGTTTCCTGTGCAGGCCTGTTTCCAGGCCTGGGGTGGCCCTGGAATCTGCATTTCAACAGGTATCCCTGTGATTCTGAGGTTGGGGCTCCTGGACTGTACTTGCAGGTACCCACCTCTGCAGGCTCCCATGAAGAACCCTGGGCCTATAGGATAAAGCCTAAGCTCCCAGCCACCAAAATGTTTAATTCTGATGAAGTTCCATTTATCTTTTTTTTTTTCCTTTGGTTGTTTGTGGGTTTTGGTGACAAAGGTATGAAACCATTTTCAAGCCCAGGTTATGAATATTTACCCCCGTGCTTTCTTGTAAGAGTTTTATACTTTTAGCCTTTGTATTTAGGTCTTTGATCCATTTTGAGTTCATTTTTGTATATGGTATGAAGTAAGGGTCCAACTTCATTCTTTTATGTGTGGATACGCAGTTCTCTTAACACCATCTGTTGAAAAGAATGTTTTCCCCATTGAATGGTCTTGGCATTCTTGTTGAAAAACAATTGCCCATAGATGTGAAGGTTTGTTTCTGAACACTCAAGTTTATTCTATTGATCTCTATGTATTCTTAGTCCAATACCACACTGCTTTCGTTTCTTTAGCTTTGTAGTAAATTGTGAATTGGGAGGTGGGGACTCCAGCTTCTTCTTTTTTTTTTTTTTCCTAATATTGATTTGGCTGTTTGGCATCTCTTAAAATTCCATATGAATTTGAGAATCAGCTTTTCCATTTCTGTAATAAAGGCCATTGGGATTTTGATAGGGACTGAATCTGTAGCTCACTTTGGGGAGTATTGTCATCCTAACAACATTAAATCTTCCAATCTATGAATAAAAATCTTTCCATTTATTTAGTCTTCTTAATTTCTTTCAGCAGTGTGTTGTGGTTTTCAGTGTTTATGTCTTGCATCTCTTTGATTAAATTGGTTCTCAGGTATTTTATCCATTTTGACGCTATTGCAAAGAAAATTATTTTTTAAATTTCCTTTTTGGGTTATTCACTGCTGGCATATAGAAATACACGTGAGTTTTGTGTTGTTGATCTTGTATCCTGTAACTTTACTGAATACATTTCTTAGCTCTAATAGATTTTGGGGTGTTTGTAGATCTTTAGGATTTTTCTGTGTATAGGATTATGTCATCTGTGAACACAGATAGTTTTACTTCTTCCTTTTAATTTGGATGCCTTTTATTTCATGATTGCTCTGACTAGAACCTCCAGTACAGAGTTGAGTAGAAGTGGTGAGAGCCGCTGTCCTTGCCTTGTTCCTGATCTAAGGTGGTGAGGGTGGGGAGTGGGGGAGAGGAGCTTTCAGTCTTTTATCGTTGAGTTAGCTGTGAATTTTTTATATACGCCCTTAATCATGTTGAGAATGTTTGTTTTAATTCTTTTGGGTGTTTTATCATGAAAGCATGTTAGGTTTTGTCAAAGGCTTTTTTCTGCATCAGTTGATGTGGTATATTAGATTGATTTTCATGTGTTAAACCATCTTTGCATTTCTGGGATAAATCCCACTTGGTTATGGTGTCTAATCATGTTAATATGATCATGTTAATAATCTATGCATGATCTAACATAATATGATCATGTTAATAATCATCTATGCTGTGAGATGTGGTTTGCTAGTATTTTGCTGAGTACGTTTGCATCTATGTTCTTAAGGAATACTGGTCTCTAGTTTTCTTGTGATGTCCTTGTCTGTTGTTGGCATCAAGGTAATGCTGGCCTCATAGAATGAATTGAGAGGTGTTCCCTCATCTTCTATTTTTTGAATGAGTTTGAGCAGGATTGGGGTTAATTCCTTAAATGTTTGGTACAGCTCACCAGCGAAACTATCTGGTCCTGGGCTTTCCTTTCTTGGGAGGTTTCTGATGATTGATTCCATCTCTCTGCAAGTTAGAGGTCTGATCAGAGTTTCAATTTCATCCTGACTCAGTTTGGGTTGGTATTCATGATTGCTAAAGGTTCAAAACACTTTGCTAAAACACAAATGTATTTACAATATTTATATATCTAAGTAGATGGAAAGAATGATCATCTTCCTGGATCAGTGTTATATGGGTTTTTTCTCTTTGTTTTGTTTTTTAGTTTCAAGAAGTAACTTTATAACCATGTGAATCGAAATAAGAAGGAAAATACTAAGAGAATCAACTAAAAGGGGTAAACACAATTGCCTTCAGGAAAGGAGGGGGCAGAGAATCTAATCTTCTTAAGAAATACAGGGCTTCCCTGGTGGCGCACTGGTTGAGAGTCCGCCTGCCGATGCAGGGGACACGAGTTCGTGCCCCGGTCCGGGAAGATCCCACATGCTGTGGAGCGGCTGAGCCTGCGCGTCCGGAGCCTGTGCTCCACGACCGGAGAGGCCACAGCAGTGAGAGGCCCGCGTACTGCAAAAAAAAAAAAAAGAAAAGAAAAGAAATACAGCAGCACAATTAGGCTCTTTGTAAAAAATAAACTTAATTAATCCACAAAAAGAAAGTTCTTCAGCCAGGCTGCATGGATTCAAATTCCACCTCTACCATTTGGTATGTGACCTGGGGCAAGTTTACAGTGTTTGATCTCCATGAACCTCAGTTTCCCATCTATGAAATGGGAATGATAACAGTACCTACTCTATAAAATTTTTGTGGGAACCAAAGGAGACAGTGGAATGTAAAGGGCTTGGCTAGTGAGTGTCCTGTAAATGGAAGCTTCTTGATGCTATTTATTATCAGGCTTGTCCAGACCAACCTAACTTCTCTTTCAGCTTAGCAAGAGCCACCTGGTCACTCTGAAGACCCCCATTTGTGCAGTTGACTGCCTGTCTGACACTGGGCATGTTTCTTCTCCCAGAGCCCCTCGGAGGTGGCTTCAGAAGGGCCTCAAACTTAGCCAGTCCTGCCCCAGACACTAACCCCTCCCCCTGGGGGTCATGGCTCTGTTTTTTAGTTTTTTCTTTTAAACAAAGATTTCCAAACTCTGTGGTTGCCTTGCCTCCTAAAAGGGGAAGAAGGGGGATCAGCCCAAGAAGGAGGAAGAGGAAAATAAGACAGACAGCCAGTGCAGCGGAGAGGAGCTCATGTCCAGTTGTCCTGGTCCCTGAAGAGCCAGTGTCCAGGAATCTAGCTCCCTGCCCACCCCCAAGCCCTGCATCGGCCTGCCGCCTTCCCCCTGAGGCCATGGGCCCAGGGACTCTGCTGATCCTTTTGGTGGCCACAGCTTGGCACGGTAAGAGCACACCTGGAGCCTTGGGGGATGGTGGGGGGTGAAGGGGATGTGACAGAGAGGGCTCCTGTGGAAGGACTCTCTGAACCCCTGCCCCTCACTGGGTGTCCCCACTTCGTGCTTCTATCTCCCCAGCCCTGGGCTGTAGGTATGTGGGTGTCTGCTTTGGAGAGGCAGTGGGGGGAAAAGAGGGTATGAATGGGGTGGAATGAGCCTGGCCAAGGCTGTGGATCCGTCCCAGCTCAGATGTTGACTGTCCGTGTGTCCTGAACACGTCCCTGATGCTCTCAGGGCTCTTCAGTGTCCACTAAATAGTCAATAGCAGGTTGTTGGGGGCGGTGATGGACTAGAGTAAATGGTTTTCAAACTTCACTGTGCGTCCATATTCCCCGGGGATCTTGTTACGTTGCAGACTCTGACTCAGCAGGTGACTTGAGATTCTGCATCACTAACAAGTTCTTAGGAGATGCCAATGCCCCTGGTCCAAACCTACACTGAGTAGGGAGGCCCCAGAGAACCCCTGATGGCTCTGCTGGTTCTGCCAGCCTGTGAATCACTAGGCAGACTAGGCAGGATCTGGCTGGGAGAGGCAATGATCCTTCCTTGGGCGGCTTGGGCAAGGGGTTAGAAGGAGACATAAGAGGCCAGCCTCCGGGCTTCCCTGGTGGCGCAGTGGTTGAGAGTCCACCTGCTGATGCAGGGGGCACGGGTTCGTGCCCCGGTCCGGGACGATCCCACATGCCGTGGAGTGGCTAGGCCCGTGAGCCATGGCCACTGAGCCTGCGTGTCCGGAGCCTGTGCTCCACAACGGGAGAGGCTACAACACTGAGAGGCCCGCGTACCGCGAAAAAAAAAAAAAAAGAGGCTAGCCTTTCTGGCCCAGGGCTCAGAAGAGGTAAATTTGGGAAGAGAGAGTACAGGGCAAGAGGCTTTTCCGGGGGAAGGACAGCAAGGGTCTCCTGGGCTAGAGCTCTCCCAAACACAGGCTGCTGGGGCTCAGGATGGAGAGCTGTGGGGCAGACCCCAACCTAACTCCATCCCTCTGGCAGCAGCAGTGATGCAGGATCTCCATCTAGGAGGGTGCCTCACTGGAGGTGAGGGGCTGGGTGCTTGGCTTGTATCTACAGCTGGCCCAACAAACACATTAAATTTTATTGCTTATTTGGAGGGAGCTCAGGGAAGGATGGGGACTGTGGGTGGGGTGGGAAGGCAGCCCTCAGCTCTGGCCTCCCCACCATCCTGGGGCTGCAGGACCCTGGGGAATAGGTGCGTCTGGTCCCTGATGAGGAGATGGCCCACTGAAGGTCTTTATCTGGCCCAGTCCGTCCCATTGGGCTTGCATGTCCGTTCTCTTTTGTTGAGATGTAATTTACACATAGTAGAAAGCACAGATTCTTAAGTGTACATTCGATGAGATGTGACAAGTGTACACACTTGTGGCCCCACCAACTCAGTTAAGATCGAGACTATTCCCCTCACCCTAAAAAGGTCCATGGGTTTTATTTCACTGCTTTGTCCTGTCCTCCTGCCCAGAACCTGCCTGTGGGGGACTGTTGGAAGGTAGAGGGGCTATCCAGCATCTAGCCTCAAAGGAAAGAAGAGATGGGGACAGCGGGGTGGAAACCTAAGCTTTCAGCCCAGTAGACCGGTGGTGAGTGGCGGGGGGCAGGGGGCTGCTGTGAGAAAGTTGGGGGACAGGATCAGAGCACGCTACCGACCGGGAGAGGCTCGCCAAGAGCCTGGGCTGAGGAGGGAGCTCTGCCCCAGGCCTTGGTGTGTGCTGTGTGTGTGCGTTTTGGGGGAGAGGAGCGGAAGTTGGGGCACACCCTGGGAGCAGATGATGGAGAGGGGTCTCCCAGACAAGTGGGAGGGGGTGGGGAGGTTTGGGGAGATGAGACGGTGGGGTGAAGGGGCAGGAGGGGTCCAGCCCCAGCCCAGGGAGGACGGCCCTGAGCAGGATTTTTCTTCCTGTCAGCCCAGCCAGCAGTGGGGAGCTGGGGCGGAAGTTGAGGGTGTCAGCCCTGTCCTGCGTGAATATTTGAGATGACAGGAGGAAACAAGAGAGATGCCTCTCTGACTACATTTCCAGGAGGCCGAGGCCAGAGCTAGAGGACAGAGCAGGGGAGGGGAAGGGAGAAGGCACCTGTGAGACCAGGCAGGGGCAGAAGCAGAATACAGAATCACAGAATCTGAGACCAGGGGATGTTACAGGCATAGGCTGTGACCTTTAAAAGTTAAACAATTCAGCTATCAGAGTGTCAGGACCAGAGGGAAGGTTAGAAGTATAGCAGTTGAAGCCAGTAACCCAGGGCAGGAGAGTTGAGTGAGCCAGAGGCTGCACGTCACCTCACTGAATCCTCCTAAGACCTCTCAGCGGTGGGAATTGGGATTCTTCTCATTGGATGGAAGAGTAGCCTGAGGGTCAGAGGTTAAGCAACCTACGCAGTTAGCAGGGGAAAACCAAGTTTTAGACCCAGGTTGGTGTGACCCCACGATCCAAGCTCTTTCCTACGATACAACCCTGCCTGGGGCGCTGCACGGCTGCAGCAGTAATAGGCCAGCACCCACTCCGTTGGGACTTGCCAACAGCCTGCCAGAAATGATGTTTGTCCCCATCCCTGGTGGTCAGCAGCACAGGAGTGCTGGCTACGACCCTCAGGTGTTGGCTTTGGTAGTATTCACTCAATCCTTTATGCCAATCAGAAGCTCGGGCAGAGAGGCTGCGTACCTCTGATGAGTACAAAATGAAAACATAAGCCATCCTGATATCATTTGACAGAGAAGATCTTTCCAATTCTGGGGTCTATGGTGAGGGTGGGGTGGTGGGGCAGTGGGATGGAAAGACCTATTTAAGAAACTTTTGTGCAGGACGACGTAGAGTCCCTGAATTTACCTGGTGCCCTCAGGGCTAGCGTGTCCGTGGCCCCATTGCTGGGACAGAAGGTTTAGACTCACTAGGGGTACCTAGTGGGTCAGTGGCAGAGCCAGGACCCACAGCCTGAGACATGCCAATGCCCAGCAGGTGGTACCCCCTGTCCTGGGGGCGAGGGGTTCTCTCCCCGTGGCCGGGAAGCAGAAGTGAGAGCATCTCTGGGAGAAGGGCTGCAGGCTGAGCGGAAACCGGGTCTGGGCCGGGTGCCAGCAATGTGCTTCCGCCTGCCCAGGCTGGAGGGCGCCTGGCAGCCCCTCCAAGGCCTTGAATCAGCTCTCACTTCCCTCCACTGCCCCTATTTTAGGCCCTGGAAAAATGCTGACACTGCAGAGGTGATGGGCCTTCTTCCCGGAGGGCCTGAGATGAGTTTCAAGTTCTCTTTTCTTCAAGAAAATTTTCCTTAAAAGAGATTGTCTCCCTAGTAAACGTAGCAGTGCTGGGATGTCAGGGTGGGTTGCTGGGGGTGGACTAGGTAATAAACATAAGGGCTAACCTCACTGAGTATTTATATTTGGTGACCGGTGATGTTCTAAAGGCTTTCCATGCGTTTAAATCTCCTGATATCTATCCCAATAAATGGGTACAATTATGGTCCCCATTTTATAAGTGAGGAAACTGAGACACAGAGCCTCTGAACCATCTTACTGTGTTATAGACCAGACGTCCAATGATGGGAGTGGGCACAACAGAAGACTTCTGAACCTGTCTAACTCTGCTGGGCTAAGATCCTACACCGCTTTTCTTCTTCCCCGTGTAAATTAACTCAGAGGACTCTGCCATGAACATGCCACTCATTTGTTTCTTCCTTTGCTTGTGTGAAGCCCCTTCTTTGAGCTGGGTGCTGGGCTTAGCAGCAGGGATGCAGCCCACTTTGTACATGGGGCTGAAGGAGTCCACTCCTGGGGAGAATGATGCAGTCATTGCCAGTGAGACTGAGGCCAGAAGCTGGGGGAGCCCCCATGGGACAGCGGCTGGGTTGGAGGCCGAGAAATCTCCCACTACCCTTCCATCAGAGACATCAGTCCATCACAGCAGCTTTGGGCTGGGGGCCTGAGCAAGTGACCAGAGAGGGGCAGGAACTTGTTCAAGGTGATCCTGCAAGTCACAGCTGAACCCCAGAACAACCATCACCCCTGCCAGGGCAGCACCCATCTCAGAGGCAGGGTATGGCCAAGGCGGTGTCACCTCAGGCCTCAATTCTGTTTGCCACCCCCCCCCCCCCCCGTCACCAGGTCAGGGGCTCCCGGTGATAGAGCCCAGTGGCCCTGAGCTGGTCGTGGAGCCAGGCACAGCCGTGACCTTGAGATGTGTGAGCAACGGCAGCGTGGAATGGGACGGCCCCATTTCCACCTACTGGACTCTGGACGCTGACGCCCCCAGCGGCATCCTCACCACGAACAATGCCACCTTCCTAAACACGGGAACCTACCGCTGCACTGAGCGTGGAGACCCCCTGGGGGGCAGCGCCACCATCCATCTCTATGTCAAAGGTGAGGACTGTGAGCCCACTCCCAAGAGGACTAGCCAAGCAGGTCCCACCACGAATGCGCAGGAGGGCTGGGCCCTAATGTTAACAATCACAATAAGGCAGCTCCACATTTGCTGAGTACCTGCCACAAACAAGGACCTGTGGCAGTGCTTCTAATTGAACGTTGTCCTCACAACAACCCTGTGAGGTGGTTCTGTGATTCTGCCCATTTTCCAAAGGCTCAGAGAGGTTGAGTCATTTGCCCAAGGTCACACAGCATTAAATAGTGGGGCTGGACCTGGCTTCAGAGCCCCAAGCATCAGCTGAGCTTCCCTGGTATAGTGTGACCTCAGGCAAATGATCAGCATCTCTGAGCTTCCCTGTCACCAATGTCCAGGGACCTCTTGGCCTGGTGGAGGGAAGGCAGTTGTAACCCTGTATCCCGACGTTCCCCAGACCCTGTTCGGCCCTGGAGGGTCCTGGTCGAGGAAGTGACGGTGATGGAGGGTCAGGACGCGCTGCTGCCCTGCCTGCTCACGGACCCAGCGCTGGGGGCAGGCGTCTCGCTGGTGCGGGTGCGTGGCCGACCTGTCTTGCGCCAAACCAACTACTCCTTCTTGCCCTCGCACGGCTTCATCATCCACAAGGCCAAGTTCATCGAGAGCCAGGACTACGAGTGCAGTGCTCGGGTGGACGGCAGGATGGTGAAGTCCCTCAGCATCCGGCTTAAAGTTCAGAAAGGTGTGTGGGCCGGGAGGAACAGAGAGCTGGCACTTGGCCTGAGGGGAGGTAATGGGGGAGGGGGGGCAGAGGGGGCTTTGTTTCATCTCTTCCTCCCAATCGCGACAGAGTGATCTATGGGGCATCTACTGGGGCAAGACGGTAAGGTGTCAGGCACAGAAAGGCAGAGCACACATAAGCCAAGTAACTCGACGGGCAAGGTGGTCTCAGATTCTGAGACAGGCTGTGAAAATCATTGAGCAGGGAGATGGAATAGAGTGTGTGGGAGTGGGGGGGGTGGCTCATGGAGAGAGTGACATTTTATTTGAGCTGAAATGTGAATTATGAGAAGGTGGAAACAGCAGGTACATAGTCATGAGCTGGGAACAGGCTTCGAATGTTCCAGGAACGGAAGGAGGGCCCGAAGCTCTCCCACACTCTCAGACGTGGATTTCCCACTCAGTGCCGGTCTGGTGCTGGGTGCTGGGCACAGGAAGGGGGGTAGTGAGCCACGCGATGGGGCATCGTGGTGGTGGGTGCGTGGGACACCTCTCTCTGGGGGGCAAAAATGCTGGTGAAGTCTCACTCCTATTCCCCCTTGTCTCTGCTGGGATGGTGGACAGGATTCTGGTTTCTGGAAGGATTGGTATGTGTCAGCAGGACGCCAGGCTCAGAACCTGGGCTTGAGACAGGAATCAGGTACCTGTAATGAGGCCAGGGTCAGAGCGGCATGGCTGACCCAAGTCCCTGTGCTCTGAGGCCACGAAACTGTCCAGGAAGTCAAAGGACCCCACCCTGTGGGCAGAGGGAGCCATGAAGGCCCTTTCCCTGCACTTTGCAGAGAGAGCCCTGGGCTCTAGTTCGGCCATGACCCTCTCAGTGACCACGGGTGAGTCCCTTAGTGTCTGGACCTTGAGGAACTGAATTAGGTTATCTTTCAACAACAGCAACAGCTAGAAATATTCATTCAATTCCTGCTATGTTTTAGGCACTGGACTAGCTGTGAGGGATAGCGCCTTCATGGATCTGACATTTACCGGGGAGACAGACGGGAGAGAAAGTCAGTAAATACCAATTGTGAAGAAATATGGGGCGGGGGGGGGGGTGGGGGATGAGGCTAATTCAGCGAAACTGTGACAGGAGGCCTCTCCGAGGAATGTCTGAGCTAAAGATCTGAAGGATGAGAAGAGGCAGGCAGTCAAAGCGTGGGAGAAGGCATTCCTGGAAGGAAGGGCAAGTGCAGAGTCGCTGGGTGGGAAAGGCTGTGCGGTGGGAAGGGCAGCTGGGGGAGTGGAGGGTGGCAGGTGTCCATGGGTCGGGAGCGGGGCCTGGGGAGGTGGGAGGGACTTCGGCTTTTATTCTGAGAGTGATGATGAGAAGCCACTGAATATTGTCACGAGAGAGAGGCATGATCCAATTTTCATTGCAAAGAGCTCCCTTTGGCCGCGGCGAGGAAGGAGGGAGGCCTCCCAGGTGCCTGAAGGGGTCCAGAGCAGAGAATGAGGGTGAGACTGGGGAGAGGCGCTGGTGATGGAGCAAAGGGGACTTTTCAAGGTCTATTTAGGAGACAGGACTTGTCGTGGGGAAAACTGAGGCGTCGGGGCTGCCTCCCAGGATTTGGGATGGGAGCCTGGCCCATGGCAGGAAGCAGAGTGACAGCTCTGGCCTGGATGTTCATGGGTCCCTTGCCCTGACCTCAGTCATCCCAGGACCCCCGACCTTGACACTGAAGCCTACAGAGCTGGTGCGGATTCAAGGAGAGGCTGCCCAGATCATATGCTCAGCCAGCGACGTTGATGTCAACTTTGATGTCTTCCTCCAACACGGAGACACCAAGGTCAGTCCCTGGGGAGTCTGTCCATCCTTCTGACATGCCAGGCCCTGCAGGATGCAGTCCCCAGCCCCACCTCAAGCTGGCTCTCTGGGCTGAGGGCATGGTCCAGGCCCAGAGAGGGGAGTGGACTCACCCAAGATCTCACTGCCAGTCAGTAGCTGATCCAGAAGCAGGACTCGGGCTCGTGCCACTAAATCTTGTGGGGGTTGATGGGAGGAGGCAGTACTCCACCCTCTTGACCCATGACCTTTGCCCCAGCCTGTAGACAAGAGCCACATGTCAGCTCACTTCTGACTTAGCAAGGGGTTCCTAGGCCACCTCTGAAGCCCAGGAATGTAAGAATCCTTTCAGAAAAACTCTGGAGAGAGGACGGAGAGGGGCTTTTCTCAGGAGGAAATGGCATTCGGCTGCTTCTAAGAACATCCTTCCTCCTTGTGCCTACCGTGTGCCAGGCTAGCCCTGTGCCATTTGCCTGCTCCATCTCACTTACTCTACAACCCTAAGAGCGTGGGGCCAATGTCAGTCCCATTTTGCAGATGAAGAAACTGAGGCTCAGAGTTCAGTCCCTGCCCAAGGAGAAGCAGATAGTAATTCTTAAAGGCTGAGAATTAGAAACCAGATCTTTCTAATTCCTAAACAACCTCAGTATACCATTTCCATTCCTTCTGGGTGCAGCTCACAATCTCTCAACAATCCGACTTCCATGACAACCGTTATCAAAAAGTCCTGACCCTCAACCTCGATCACGTAGACTTCCAAGATGCTGGCAACTACACTTGCATGGCCACCAATGCCCGGGGCATCCACTCCACCTCCATGGTCTTCTGGGTGGTAGGTAAGCATCAGGGTGGTGGGGAAGGGTCATCAGGGATCCTGGGGTGAGGGGGTGCATAAGGGGATTGAGAGAGAGGGAGCTGATGGCAGGGAAGGAGGAGACATTGTTAGAACAGCTCGCTAGAATCCCCTTTTTCTGGGCCTGGTTAAGGAGCCACGACACTGACAGCCCTCCCAGGTCCCCCGCCCCCCGCCCCAGAATCCCTCCCTCCCGCCTTGGAGGTCCCACAGTGCATGGCTGCATCTCATTCCAGCATCATTAGTTCTGTTTGGGGATTGGTGTCCAGTAGCTCCCTCCTGGGCTTCACTGTTCACTCATTCATTCCTTCCTGCATGCCTGGGAAACCCACATCACAGGGACACGTGAACAGACAATGACCACCCAGTGCGGTCATGGGGGAAGTGTGGGGTGTCCTGGGAACACCAAGCGAGACCCCCAACCAAGGCTTGGACAAAGTGGCCTCTAAGCTGGGACCAGAAGAATGGAGGTGGGTTAGCCAGGCAGAGGGGTGGAAAAGGAAGGGGAACAGCACTGCTGGCAGAGGGAACAGCATATGCAAAGGCTCAAAGGCGAAGAGAGCAAGAGCATGTGAGACATCCAGAGAAGCTGACAACAGCAGGGACATGAAGGGGAGGCGGGGGTGGTCACAGGAAAGCAGTGCTGAAGGTAGTATCCGAGGGCAAATTGGGTGGGGAGTTTGCATCGTATCCGGTGGAGGTCATTAAATGTGTTAAGAGGAGAGCGATGAGATCAGATTGCACAGAGGGTCCACTGTGTGGTGGTCAGGAACCCACACTCCTGGGGCACATTCCAACCCGGCTCCACCAATGACTTAGGCAGGTTCCTTACTCTGTTTCCCCATCTGCAAAATGGGGATGCTAACAGTAACTGTCTCATAGGATTGCTGTGAGAATTAAATGAATATGTGAATATATATACATATTTGAAGTACCCAGAATAGGACCTGGCATACAGTAAATGCTAAGTGTGCATGAGGAGATGTTACTTGAGAAGGCTCAACCCTACGCCGTGCGGATTGGACGGGAGACTAGAGCCTGGAGACCCATGAGGGCGGTTAATGCAGTGGTCCAGGCTAGAGATTGCAAAGGGTGCTGGACCACGGCAGCGGCCCAGGAGAGTCTGTCATCCAGAACGATTTCGGAGGGATGATGGACCAGACTTGGTGACTGCTGGGATGAAGGGGTGAAGGATAAAGGAGCCAAGATGGCTCCCGGGTCTTTGAACAGAGTGATTGGGTGAGAGGCGGCAACAGCCACTGGGCTGAGAATCCAGAGCTAAGGGGAGTTTCTTCAAGGTGCGGACAGGCTCTGAGTCATTTCAGTCTGGCCACACCTCGTGTGTTAAAAGTTATGGGAGCCCGAGGGGAGGCGGGGAGGGGGGATCAAGGAAGATCTTACTGGGAAGCTGACATTTGAGCAAAGACTTGAGGTGGGTGAAGGACCAAGCCATGTAGAATCTTGGAGAAGAGAGCTTCAGGCAGAGGGCAAGCAATGTTGTTAAGGCAGGTCCATGCTCACCACATGCAAGGAGTAGGTCAGCCAGTGTGACTGGGCTGGAACTCAAGAGGAAGAGCGGTAGAAGTTGAGGTCAGAGGTGAAGGGGAAGGTCCCCGTAGGCCAAGGTGAGGACTTGGGCTTTTCCTCTTGAGAGAGATGGGGTGCCATTGGAGGGTCTGAACAAAGGGGTGACATCATCTGACTTGGAGGTAACAAAATATAACATGGCTTTCTGGTGCTCTGTTGAGGACTGTCTATAGGGAGATGAGGGTAGAAGCAGGGAGACAGGAGGCTACTGCTGGTCTGAGCTAGAGGTGATGGTGGCTTGATTAGGGTGGTAATGGTGGAGGTGGTGGGAAGTGGCTGGAGTTTGGCTGGCTGGCTGGCTGGCTAAGGGGAGAAGAGAGAAGAAAACAGCCTTGCCCTAAAAGCTCACAAACTCAGAGAGAGAAGACAGCTACCTAAAGGAGGAACCAGATACATGAAGTAGTGTAGATGTGGTGCCTAATGAATGTGTCATCTCAAAGGGCAGCAGAGGGCACCATGCTAAGTGAAATAAGCCAGAGAAAGACAAACATTGTATGATATCGCTTATATGTGGAATCTAAAAAAGTACCACAAACGAATGAATATAACAAAAAAGAAGCAGTCTCACAGATATAGAGCACAAACTAGTGGTTACCAGTGGGGACAGAGAAGATGGGAGAGGATTAAGAGGCACAAACTACTGTGTATAAAATAGATAAGCTACAAGCATATGTTGTACAACACAAGGAATATGGCTACTAATTTATAATAACTATAAATGGAGTAAAACTTTTAAAAATTGTGAAGCGCTCTGTTGTAGACCTGAAACTTATCAAATATTGTACATCAACTATACCTCAATTAGAAAAAAAAAAGCAACAGGAATCCAGAGGAAGGAGAGCTCCCTTTGGCCTGGAGTGGATGGGTGGAGTCTCCCTAATGGGTACAAGTCTTGGAGAATGAGAAGGATCTAAATAGAAGAGAGGAAGAATATGGGGTTCCTGGTGCAGGAAATGACTTGAGCACAACATCCAAGGTTGGAATGACTGTGGTGTGTTCAGGGGACATGAGAACATCGAGATGGGTGGAGAATTGTGTGTGTGTGTGTGTGTGTGTGTGTGTGTGTGTGTGTGTGTGAAGTGGGGACGTGGCTAGGTGCGCATAGGAAGACTTGAATGAGAAGAGCCTTGAATGCCAAGCTGAATAGTGGAGGTGATGGGGAATCACAGGGAGCTTTTTGAGCAGGAACAACACAGGGTAGAAGAGTGAATTTTAGATTTCATAGAATTGAGTGAGAAGAGGAGCCCTGAGAGATCATCTGGTCTTTTTGCAAAGCCTTGGGATTTTAAGAGGGTATTAGAGTAGCTTCCATGAGAGGCAAAGAGAGGCTGAATGGATGGGGGTTTTTGCACCTCTCCTTTGCCTACAATTCAATCAGAGCAGCTTGATTTTAATTCATGCATTTACTTAGAAGAAACCAGCCAAGACTCTTTCAGTTATAGGTACTAGAAATCAACTCAAACTGGCCTAATCAAAAGAGGAATTATAGCCAAAACCCCCATGTATATGAGCTTCTGGTTTCGTTAGATTTAGGTGTTCAGGTGTGGACAAGAATCTGTTGCTTCCCAACTCTTAGCTCTTTCTTTTTCTTGCGGGGCAGCACCAAGTTTGGAAACCCCAGTGGAATGAAAGCTTCTCTTTCCCTCGAGTTCCAACAAAAATCATGGAAATTAGAGTCATGGACTCACATGCCTAGCCCCAAAATCAATCACTGGTCCCAAGGGGACAGATTACCCTGATTGGCTGGCCTGGATCACGTGCCCACTTTAGAGCTGGATATGGAAGCTGCATTGACTATACTACTACAGAAAAAGGGGGAAATGGGTGAGAGCGTATGGGAAAAAAAAAACAGACTTTTTTTTTAACTGCTAGAAAAATTTCCATGAAGTTATAACAACATAGATATATTCAATCTCTTCGTTATATAAATAAAGATGTAGAGGTGCCAAGGAGAATAGGAATTTGCCCAAGTTGTCCCAGGAACTCAGTGAAGAAGAGAAGAGTTTGGAGCCCTGGGGGTGGTGGGAAAAGAGACGAGAGAGGGCAAGTCTGGGTTATGGGCGGAGTCTGTGTGCCTGGCACATGGTAGGTGCTCAGGGAGGGCCCAGCTGAAAGACTGGCTCGATGGGTGGATTGCTAAATGAACACACACACTGGGGTATCTTCCCACTAATGCCAGATCTCTGTGCATTCTGCTTTCCAGACAGTGCCTACTTGAACTTGACCTCTGAGCAGAACCTCCTCCAGGAGGTGACCGTGGGTGAGAAGATAGAACTCAAAGTCAAGGTGGAGGCCTACCCAAGCCTGCAAAGTTTTAACTGGACCTACCAGGGACCCTTCCTTGGCCACCAGCCCAAGCTCAATTTTGTAACCAACAAGGGCACATACAGGTATCACCTATTAGCTCATATCCGCATAGCGCACAGCCAGATGGAGCAGTTCAGCCAGGAGTCAGGACACTTGGGTCCTATCTCAACCTTGCTGCGTGACCTGGAGCGAGTCCTTTCCCGTTTCTAGGTCTCATTTTTCTTGACTATGTCGAACCTCGATATCAGTCATCAGCGTCTGAGATGTAGATCAAATTAGTGTATCCCTCTGTCCTATATCCTTGGAAAATCCAATGTCCTCTTCAAGAACTACCATTTCTTGGGGGCATGCATTCTGATGGTCACCCAAGGTCTCGATCTTATGCCTCCTCTTTTGTGACTAATCCAAATGCAGAAGACAACCCCCCCCATGATTTCCACTCATAGTCACACACCTAATAGCAATCGCACGACGTATCTGCCACATACACAGGTTTGGGGAATAGAGGGAGTTAACATCTCTCAGTCACAGATATATCAGAAGTTCTTTAAAAGCCTGTGGTCATCCACCCCTGAGAATTTCTCACCAGCTGTGCTCTTCTCCACAGGCTCAGAGCTCTTCTTATAGAGTGCCGTGTGACTCTGCATCCTCCCATCTCTCCACTCCCAGAATCCTGCTCATCCCACATGTACAACATTTTAGAAATCTCTTTTTCTTGTCTCCTGTGGACTCTGTCCTCGGGGTCTTACTTCCTCATCCAAAGTGACCTAACCCCAGGTAGTTTTCTAAACAAGAGAGTTTCTTCCCCAAGGAGGAACACTGATACCAAGTGTGAAAATAATAATTTCTTTACCCTGTTCTATTTGAATGAGAGGGTACAGCTCCATCGAGGGCAGCAAATATGTGGTGTGCGTGTGATAACTTCCCCTCCCTCACTCGTGACAGAGACCCTTAATTGATTTTTTTTTTTTTTTTTTTTTTTTTGCGGTACGCGGGCCTCTCACTGCTGTGGCCTCTCCCGTTGCGGAGCACAGGCTCCGGACGCGCAGGCTCAGCAGTCGTGGCTCACGGGCCCAGCCGCTCCGCGGCATGTGGGATCTTCCCGGACCAGGGCACGAACCCGTGTCCCCTGCATCGGGAGGCGGACTCTCAACCACTGCGCCACCAGGGAAGCCCCCTAATTCATTTTTGAACCCTTTCCTAATTCATTTTTGAACCCATCCTGCCAGATGCAGCCTCAGAGTCCTTCTCAACACAGTCTCTAGGCTATATTTCCATCATAACTGGCTCATGAGAGGAGACCTGTTTGCCATCCCTGGGCTAGATAATCCCTAGACATCTTCCGACTCCCAAATTCTCTGGAGTTCTCTTCCTAGCTCCAGAAGCCCAAACCTCTTTGATTCCTGGATTCTTGTGTTGTCGATCATCAGAATCAACAAGGATGTTCCCTTGTCCTTATCTTCCTCTTCCCAGTTCCCTTCTTGTCCTTTCCGGCCAGGATTTCTAGCTTCCCCTCGTCTAAAGCAGAAGTTCTGAATCTGGAGTCTGCAGACCCCTGGAAGGAGGCTGGTCCAGGGATAGGTTTCAGGGGTCTGTAAGCGACAGGGACACTGTGGAAAGGAACCAGGGAGATGCCCTCAAACATAGTAATCTGGGGCCATTCAGCACAGGGCAGATAAGCGTGGGCACCAAACAGCCCACGTGATAGGTGTGTTCATAATGGTGATTTTGACTCATGCAGAAAGTTAAATTCTTTCAGTTTAAGAAGGAGATGTTAGTTATCTCAAGGATTGCTCTCTGAATACCATGGGGTTTAGTCTAGTAATGGCTGCAGATATTTTCCAGTAAAGAGACAAGTGCCTACAATGAGTCAGGCACTCTATCAGGCACTCTGAGTATATATCCCTTTAGTCCTTAGGTTGAGTGTGTGGATTAATTACTGTAAGTGTCACCCTTACAGAAAAGGAAGCAAAGGATCAGAGAGGTTAAGTACTTGTCTAAGGTCACACAGCTAGGAAATGGCAACATTAGGACTTGAGCCCTGTTCTCTGGAGCCCATGGCTACATCCTGCCTCTCTCCCCTCTCAAGGTCCCTCTTGGCAGGGTTGGCGCTTTAGGGATGGAAGCTGACCTGGGTGCTAGCGTCTTCAGCAAGGATTGTTTAGCCCAGTGATGGTGGTGAAAGTAGGTACATTCATTGGGACCTGTGATGTGCCTCCCAGTGTTGGCATTTTACAGACATCACGTCTACTAAACCTCAGAACAAAAGCACTTTACGGATGAAAGAAGCAATTAAGGGAATCGGGTTGGGGGTTTTTGCGTGTCTCAGGGGCACTCAGACTGGGTACTTGGTTCAGCCAAGACCTTTGTGCCCCGGACACTTTACCAAAAATAAATCCCTTATAAGGTGGTTGTCTGAGCCCACTGTCCTCACCCCAGATGGCCTGCTCCTCTCATGCAGGTACACCTCCACCCTCACCCTGCTTCGCCTGAAGCCCTTCGAGGCCGGCCACTACTCCTTCCAGGCCAGAAATGCCAGAGGAGAGGAGACCCTGACCTTTGAACTCACCCTTCTATGTGAGTGATGGAGTGGGGCTGGGGACATGGGGTTCCTGAGGCTGCTGGGATGGCTGGGCTGGTGGAGAGAAGACTCAGTGTCGGGTGGTCAAGCCAGGAGGCGGGCCTCTGGGGCTGACTCCTCCCTCCTTTGCCCCTCCCTCTGCCTCAGACCCCCCAGAGGTAGAGGTCACGTGGACCCTCATCAACGGCTCTAAAACCCTGCTCTGTGAAGCCTCAGGGTACCCCCAGCCCAATGTGACGTGGGTGCAGTGCAGGGGCCACACGAACAGGTACGCGGGCTCTGGTTGCCTTCCTCACCTGGGCGCAGGGGCCGGGCACCCTGAAACTCTGAGCTACATTCTGTTCTTCCCAGATGTGGTAAGACCCAAGTGCTGGTCCTGGACGACCCAAACCCTGAGGTCCTGAGCCAAAAGCCCTTCCACAAGGTGACCGTCCAGAGCCTGCTGGCCACTGGGACCTTGGAACACAACAGGACGTACGAGTGCAGGGCCTACAACAGCCTGGGGAACAGCTCCCAGGCCTTCGGGCCTGTCTCTGTAGGTGAGCATTTGACCCGCCTGCTCCAGGCCAAGATGGGAAGGAGGCCCAGGAAACTGCCCCACAGCCCCACCCCTGGGAACCAAGGGCCAGAGTTCCAGTGCCAAGCAGATCCCAGCCATACCGAGTTCTAGCTCTCTGCGTGTGACTCCAGGGCCCCTCCTGACCAAAGCTCTCCTGAAGCGGCGAGATGGGGGAGTCTAGGACCCGTGGGGCTGGAAGTAGTGGGGAGAAGGGCAGAGGGGATGCAGACGTGAGATGCAGAGAGAAAGCAGCTTGAAGCAGCTACAGCCGCATCTGGCCCCTCTCCTCACATTCCTGCACTTGAACTGACTCATTAGTTCATGAGTGTGTATTTGGGACTCACTTCGTGCAGGGAGCAGTGCCTCCCCGGAGCGTAGTCCGGTGATGTGAGCAGGCGACAAATGAACAGTCCCCTCACCCCCTCCCCCAATCCCAGGGCCGGCCTTGACAGCCTTCTCCATCCCTCCCAGATTCCCTTCCTGCCAGAGACACAGTCCTATCCATTCAGGGCCACTGTCCGGGGCGGGGGTCACTAACACAGCTGCATCATCCGTCTAGAGGAAGAGGCATCTTTCTCTGCGTTGCACAAAGGCTGCATGTGGGTTAGTTCTCTGATTCTGAGAGGCCCAGGGCTGCACAGGCCCACAGAACCCTCAGGCCTCTAAAAAGCAGATTCAGCACCCACCGTGTGCCAGGCCCTGGTGAGGTTCTCTGGGCCCAGAGAGGACAGAGTGGGAGCCTCTGCCTGGCTCACAGGGGGCCCGCAGGTGCCCCAGCTGCTGGCCTTGGAGCAAGTGGGGCTGAGGCCCGATTCCACATGCCGCTGCCTCGGCTGCTCTGTCTTGCAGCTGGTGGTCGTATATCACAAATAATAAAGCCAACATTTTCTTGAAGGCTCACACTGCGCCAGGCATCACGCTAAGCCCTTTGCAGGCATTATTTCAGTGAACTCGCACACCCCTAGGAGGTTAGTCCAGTCTTCCTTCCCCCCCTGGGGCGTGCTGAACCTGAGGCTTAGAGACAAGTCACAGGTTCAACTGTCACACCTCCTAAGTGGCAGAGCTGAGGCTGGGCCTCAGACTCATGCTGCTGATCTGGGCCAGGACGTGGAAATTATGTCCTTCCAAACACATCAAGGGAACTAGGGCTGTTGATCTGGGAAGAGGAGACCCCGGGTCCGTGAACCTGGCTTTCAGACTCCCAGAAGGGCTGTGTGGTCCCAAAGGGCACTTGGGGAAGCTGCAGGGAAATGCTGGGGAGGCAGATTTCAGTCTAACCTCTAGAAGGTCTTTCCATCCGAGCTGGCCAGAGGTGTAGGTGGTAAGTCTCCACACTGGGGGAGGGTGCAAGTCATGGCTGAGCCCCAGGCCAGGCTGCTGCAGAGGCTCCTTGCACGGGCAGTGGGTGGGCTGCGTGAACTGAGGGGCTCCGCTGGCCACAGAGGCGGCGAGTCTGGGCAGGGTTTGGAGCTGGTCACGAGCAGTGCTAGAGAGGTGGTCCTCCCTGCCCCCGGCTGGGGGAGGGTCTACGGGCTTCCCGCTGAGAGGACTCCTCGTTCAGTCAGTAAGCATTTATTGGGCACCTACTGAGTTCCAGGCAACTGGCCTGTTCCAGTGGGGAGCAGGTGGTCTCAAAGGCCCTTTCTGCTGCTCATTCCTCTGCCCCACCCTTTCCAGGAGCCTACACGCAGCCCCTTGATGAGCCCCTCTTCACGCCGGTGCTGGTGGCCTGCATGTCCGTCACGGCCTTGCTGCTGCTGCTACTCCTGTTGCTTTTGTACAAGTACAAGCAGGTGAGCCTGGGCAGGGCTGGGGGGCGGCCAGGCACCCGAGTGAGCCAGACCCTGGGGCAGTGCCCCCAGGCTGTGTGGATCCACCCTTCAGCCCCGTGAATACGAATTCGTCTGTCAGCCAGTCATTGAACCAACAGCCCTTTAATGGGCGCCTGCTGTATGCCAGTGTCAGTGGCTGGGTGAGCCAAGACTCGGAGCCTCTGAGGTTTTGCCCTCGTAGAAGTCTCTGTCTAGTGAGCTGGACGGTTGCTAATCGAATAGCCACGGAAGTGAGGGCGTGGATCACAGAGAGAGAGATGCTACGGGGAGAGCCGTGGCCGTTGGGGAGAGCATGAACATGGGAACTTGTCCCAGCTGGGGGCTTCCAGGGACACAGAGAGGGTATCATGGGGCCAGGCCTGTGTCTCTGTCAGGTGGCAGGTAAGTTAGTGGAGGGGAAGGCCTGACCATCCTCGTCCTCATTTAATATGATTATTAATCAAGTCTGCCGTTAATTGCACGTTGACGTTTAGTGCACTGCCTGTCACCCTGAGTGCTCAGCGAGTGATGGCGATTTTAGGGGCATTGTTACGAAGCATGTTACCTACATCCCCTCATTTACTGACCTCAACAGCCACGGCATGTGGGTAGTATCACTACCCCATTTTACAGAGTTGGAAGCTGAGGTTCTGAGAGGTTGAGACAGTTGCCCTAGTCTACAGCCGGTCAATGGCAGAGGCTGGTTTTTTAAAAGCCATTTTGTAAACCCATGGAATCATCTTATCTTACCCTCAAAACAATCTAGAGGCAGGGACTAGAGCAGTCAGCATTTTACAGTAAGGAAGCAGGCTCAGCAAGGTTGAAGGACCCGCCCAAGAGTCCTAGTTGCCTTGCACCCCAGAGCCTGTGGCCTCCACCACTTAGCCTCCCTGCCTCCCTACATAAAAGACTACTTCTGGTGCAGTCAGGCACTGGGAGGGCCAGGCCAGAAGGCTGTGGGAGGCCAGAAGTGGAGGGATCTTTTCTGGCTGGCGGGGAAGGGAGTCTGCTTGGAGGAGGTGGCTTGGCGTGGGTGGGACAGGCCTTGGAGAACGGGGCAGGCAGCCAGGGGGAGATGAGATTCAGGGAAAGGATGTCTCTGGGGGAGAGGGCGCTGTGTACAAAGAGGCAGGTGGGGAGAAGACCAAGGTGAGTTCCGGAAATACTGATGCCTGGAAGAGGACCCAGGTGGGGACAGGTTGGGGGTCTGAGGGGTTGGACCCCATCCTGTAGGTTCAGCAGGTGTGAACAAGGGAGTGAGGTGAGTTAGGGGTGAATAACCCACCTTGTGGGCTCCTCTGCTGCCTTCTCTTCCCCACACCTGCCTTGTGGGTTTTAGTGTGAGTAGAGGACTTGGAGTAGATAGGTAGGTGGTATGTGGGGGGTGCCTCAGGGGCCCACGGGATGCCCGGTGCTTATGTCAGCACACAGCATGAGGAGGCAGCTCTGAGTGCAGAATCCAGGGCCCCAGGTCAAGTCTTCAGGGATCTGGGTCCTGCTCGGACACTGGTTTGCCATGAGACCTTGGCTGGGTGACTGCCCTCTTTGGGCTTCATGCAACCTTGGCGGGTGGACTGCCCGCTCTGGGCCTCATTTTCCCCACCTGTTCGTGGTGGGGTGGGTGACCTTTACAGCCTCCTCCTGTGACATGCCAAGAGGCTGATGGTCTCGTTTAAGAGCCAAGGGTTGGGAGTTGCATGGATCTGGGTCTGAATCTTGGATGGGCCCAACCTCAGACAGCTCTCCAATCCCAAGATGCACGAGCTATCTTGAGTTTCCCAGCCAACTTCCTCCTGGGTCCAGGGTGTGCAGCATCCATTTGGAGCACTGTCCGTGCCCACCACCCTGCTGAGTCCTCTACACGCCGTCACCTCGGTGAACCTTCAGCACAGCCTGGTGCGGGGCTGCCATTATCAACACCATTTCACAGATGGAGAGACAGAGGCTTGGAGACACCAATGTTCCTAGAGTCCTAGAGCCTGGCAAGGCGGGATTCAGACCCAGATCCATCCAACTCCGCCCACCTCCGGGGACAGGACTTCACTCACTGTTGTGGCCTCCCGTTCCTTCTCTGCGCAGCTCTGTTGCAAAGTTCTTCCTTATATGGAGCGGAAAACAGCCTCTCCGTCCCCACAGAGCCGCCTCCTCAGCCCTGCAGAGATTCTAGAGAAGGGCCCAGTTCCCCTCCAGCCCTTTCTGCCTTGGGCCGCCCAGCCCCCTTGGCCAGCCATGGTTTGGGGACACCTTACGCTCTCTTCACGGGACCACTTTTGGAACACGTACTCTGGTCACCTCTTATCCCATTTACGAAACTGAACTGGCCCCTGAGCTGACCCAAGGCCAAGAGAAGGAGGACATCCCAGGGGTCAAGATGGCCACGCCCCGCCTCAGGGCTTGTTGTCCAAGTGTCCTCTGCTTTGCTCCACGGGGTTCTGAGTCTTGCCCCTTCACTGGGGACTCAGCCTGGCTTGTCCTCACTACTCAGGCCTGAGGGGAGGGGTGGCCCCGCTTGGGGGAAGGGGTGCTTCTGTCTCAGGGCTGACTCATCGCCTTTCTGGCCCCCAGAGAGACCACAAGGGGGGCCAAGGGGGAAGAGAAAAGGGCAGGAGTCAGCAGGCTGGAAGGAGGAAGGACATGGGGAAGAAAGGATGATGGTGATGGGGAGGACCGAAGGAGACAGGGAAGCCACTGGAGAGGCTGGAATTCTGGGCGTTGGAACTGAGCTCTGGGGATTGGGAGGTATATGGGGGAAGCACAGGAGGGTCCCCAAGATTTCCAGTGGAAACTTCAGATCTCCCCCTTCCTGAGACAGGAAACATCTGCCCACCCAAAACAGCAGGCCTGGATGGGGAGTTGTGGGGACTTTGATGATTCCATGCCTACCTCGGTCACCAAGGGGAAGTGGCCTGGCCTGCTGTGAGGATTAAGTGAGATGACGAACGTTGAGTGTGGAGCCCAGCACCCACTCACAGGAAGTGCTCGGGAGACGCTCACTGATAGCATTATATTCCGAGGCTGCCCATCCTGGCCTCCCCACTAGGGTTCTCCTTCAGAGGAGAGGCCCCTCTGGGTAGAAGCCCCCGGGAGTTACACAGGAGCCCTGTCTAGGGATAGCAGAGGCTGAGCAGAGCTAGTGTCTGCTTTCCAGGAAGAGGGGTGGGGATGCCTGAGGCAGGCGTGGGAGAGCTGCGTCGTCCTCCAGGTATCAGGTCTGGGATTCAGAGAGAGAGCTGAAGTTCCAGCCAGATAGCCAGCTCGCGGTGGGCTGGCGAGGGGCCAGAGGAAGGAGAAGTGGCAGGGGGGGAGAAAACAGCTGTCACCACAGTGGCTCCTGGAGATGGAAGTGGCCAGGCGAGGTCAAGGAATCCCTCCCGGTTCTGTGTCCATCCTTTGCGTTGGGAAGGCACCCACACACAGGGTTTGAATCCTCAGACACTCAGGAAGTCCTCTTCCTGTCCCGTTTCAGACTATCTGCTGAAACTGTAACATGGATGTCCTTAGGTTCACCGCTAGTCTCTCGTCCTGAATCAGGACCTGGAAATTCTTCCTCATGTCTAACTGCAGTCTTTCCCTCCGAACTACCATCTGGAAGTCCTTCCCTATGGCTATCTGGAGTCTTTTCCCTTAACCTGGTGAGACTTGTCACCCTCCTCCCCAGCACCCACTTTAGCTCCCCCTGCCCGAGTTGGGTGCCCCACGTAGGAGCCCAGCTGCTAATCACAGCCCAGCTGGTCCCTGTCCCCCGCAACTGACCGGAAAGAGAGCTGGACTGCTGACCCGAGGCCTCAGTGTCCTCCACCGCCCCAGCCCAGCTTCCACTTTCCACCTAAACTCTGTCTGCCATCAGCACTTCTCATGGGTACCCCTGGCATGATGCCCCCATGCAGCTGCCACCAGGGGCAGGAAAGAGAGAGGCAGCCACTCCTCCTCAGCTTAGGCTCTGCCGCCAGCTGGCTGGTTGGAACAGCACGGAGAGCCTGAGGGGAATGCGGGTCCTCCAGACACCCGCTTTCTTGTACGTGGGGTCTCTCTCTGTTGGTCCTTGAGCAATGTAGAGTCGGATGCATCACTCGCCTGCATCGAGCCTCAAAGGGTTCACCTTGCGCTTCGAGAACTCATTGCAGCCCTCAAGACTTTCCCGCCTCCAGAACCGCCCCCCCCCGCGCTCCCCTCCAGCCACACGGCACCTTCCAGTCCCTTAGACTCGCCAAGACCTTTCCCACCCCCAGGCCTCCACTCCCTGCACCCGCGAAGTGCTTCCCCTGCTGCTCACGTGGCCAGCTCCCTCTCGCCTCCTCAGGGGCCCTCCCTGACTTGTGTGCAGTTGTCCCCGGCGCTCTCTGTCCTATTACTTTGCTTTCTTATCTCCATAGCACTATTCGAAAATTTCCTACTTATGTATCTGAGTCGATTGTCCGTCTTAGCAACTAGAATGCAAACTCCAGGGGACAGGGACTCTTGTCAAACTCTGAATCAACGATGCCTGAAACAAATAGGTACTCGGTGAAATATTTGGATGGGAATAATATTCAGCCTTAAAAAGGAAGGAAATGCTGACATAGGCAACAACGTGGACGAACCTTGAAGACATCATGCTAAGTGAGATAAGCCGGTTACAAAGGGACAGAACCTGCATGATTCCAGTTCAATAAGGTACCCGGAACAGTCAGATGCATGAGATAAGTGGCTGGGGGCTCGGGGGAGGGGGGAACAGGGAGTTGTTGTTTAGTGAGCACAGACTTGCAGCTTTTCAAGATGAAGAGAGTTCTGGAGGTTGGTTGCACAACAGTGGGACTGTATATAACACTACTGAACGGTATGCTCAAAACTGGTTGGGATGGTAAATTTTGTTCTTACCACAAGTGAAAATAAAACAGACAAGTAATAATTGGATGGGAGGATGGATGGATGGATGGATGGATCTACAGTTCCACCCTCCCTCCTGGCTCGGGAATTACCACATTATCAGAGCTGTCAAAACCCTCAGAGGTGGTCCTGTCCAAATCTTTCAATACACAGGTAGGGAAACTGAGGCTTGGAGAAGGGACGGTCCCATGGTAAGGCCAAGCCAGGCAGGGACGGGGCTCTCGGTGCCGTGGGCATGAGATGACACAGCCCCTCTCACCACGTCGCAGGCCACACCGACCTCCTCCCGCTGTGCGGTGGGACTGCCCAGCCCCTGTCCTCCCGGGTCGGGATGATGTCCAAGATCCACCTGCCAGGCCCAGCTGACCCATGCCTCCTCCCTCTCCCTCTGCAGAAGCCCAAGTACCAGGTGCGCTGGAAGATCATTGAGAGCTACGGGGGCAACAGCTACACCTTCATCGACCCAACCCAGCTGCCCTACAACGAGAAGTGGGAGTTCCCCCGGAACAACCTGCAGTTTGGTGAGCCAGGGTCTCAGCACCCAACACTCCCTCCTGTCACAGGGCCAGCGTGGGTGGCAGGGAGCCTGTGGGCCCTTAGGTGCCCTGGGGCCTAAGCAGGCTTTGTGTGTGGCAGGTAAAACCCTTGGAGCAGGCGCCTTTGGGAAGGTGGTAGAGGCCACGGCCTTCGGTCTGGGCGAGGAAGATGCTGTTCTGAAGGTGGCTGTGAAGATGCTGAAGTGTGAGTGCAGGAAGCAGGTTTGGGGTAGCGGGTAGGAGGTGGTATATGCCAAGGGAGGGTCTGTTCTGTTGTCACAAGGGCATCACCCACATTTTTGGCCTGTCAGGGCCTGCGGAACAGAGCCTGGGATCGGGGGTGAGGACTCTTGGCTTCCTTTGTGAGCTCCCGGCTCCCTCTAACTCCTGGGTGTGGAAGGGCTTCTACCTGAGCCTCGAAGGGGCTCAGGGGCACAGAGGCCATCCTGGCCTATGGCCTGGCCACAGGTTGGTATCCTGCCACCCAAAATCAGCTCAGTAACAGGCCATCTCTCCTCTCTCTCTCTCTCCCCGTAACTCCCATCGTGTGTCCTCATTTCTCCTGCCTCTTTCGGCTTCTGATTGCTTTGGGGCTCTGGGTCCCCTCTGCTTCGCTCCCCTGGGCATCTGTGTGCGCGGCTCTCCATGTCCTGCCCTTTCTCTGTCTGTGGGATCTGTGGCCCCATCTCCCAGCCACGGCTCACGCTGACGAGAAGGAGGCCCTCATGTCGGAACTGAAGATCATGAGCCACCTGGGCCAGCACGAGAACATAGTCAACCTCCTGGGAGCCTGTACCCACGGAGGTAAGGGGCCCTGGCAGGCATGGGGGCCTGTCGTGGTGGGGCCTCTTGGGTGTCTGAGGGTCCCAGGGCTACCTCACTCCATCTTCCCCTTCCCGTCTCCACAAAGTGAAGGTGGGATCCCTGTCACAGCAGCCCTTGAATTCCTAGGCCAGATGCCTGGACTGGTCAGAAGCTGCTTATGGATGACAGGTGGTTCTGTGAGATCTGCTCAGTGGCTCTCAGAGATGGGTGGGCATCAGAGTCACCTGGAAAAGGAGAAAAGAGCGCAGATGCCTGGGCCCTGCTCCAGGGAGTCTGACGCTATGGGTCTGGAGTGAAGCCCTTCAAATCTACCTTTTAGGAAGCCCCCACTCAAAGAGGCTTGGACACTCACCACAGGGCCCACAGAAGTGCCCCAGGGCCTGCTGGGACTCTCAGTCCGCTCCCATCTCTTCTCCTGTAGCAGCTTTGACGGGTGTGGAACTGTCATAGATTTCCTTCGAAGAAAGAATTATTCAGCTACAGTTTTTTGGAGGTTCCTCTGCTTTAGACAGTTGGGTCACTGAGGTCACCCAGAAAGCAGAGAGGGCTGCTTATAGGCAGGCAGGATTAGAACCCAGGGCTCCTGAGTTCCAGTCCAGGTTCTTATTGCCCCCGCCCCATGTTCCTGTCCACATGGGGTGGTGTGTTAGGGGTGCACTGACCCCACTCTTGGCTGCTCTAGGCCCTGTCCTGGTCATCACTGAGTACTGCTGCTATGGCGACCTACTCAACTTTCTGCGAAGGAAGGCGGAGGCCATGCTGGGACCCAGCCTGAATCCAGGCCAGGACCCCAAGGCAGGCACCGGCTACAAGAACATCCACTTGGAAAAGAAATACATCCGCAGGTTGGTGAAAGACAGGAAGGAGGCCAGGACTGGGAGGTGGGGCCCCCATGTCTGTCCCCGAAGTCAGCTCAGGGCTGCGTGGCTTGCGTGGCCCTCACCTTCCCGTTTGTGCTGTGTGGAGTAGCCACCCATATTATGTGGGCAACTCAGTTCTCCTCCTATTTATTCCCATCATCCAACAAATATTTGAGCCCCTGCTATGTTCTGGGAGTATTGAGGGCAAAGATGGGCCGCTCATAGTCTGGTGGAGATGGGCATTAAAGAAATCATTATCTTATCATACGTAAAAGATCAACCAAGATCCATCCGGGGCCCTCGCTAGCGATGGGCAAATCTTGGGGATAATGGCCCTGTTTCTCCCATAGCATGTGCTGTCGGGGGCTGGAGGGCACCCATTCCACTTTTGAGTAGCCATGCAGAAGTGGGATGGGGGCTGGAGGGCACCCATTCCACTTTTGAGTAGCCATGCAGAAGTGGGATAGAGTCTTTCGGGCGTTGAAAGAGCAGGGGCAAAACAGCATAGCTGTGGCCAGGTCCCTGGTCCACTTGGGCCTCAGCTTCCCCAGCAAGCCACCAGGGGTTGAACCCCTCAGGGTCTCTCTGCTCTCTCGTTCTGTAATGCTGTGATTCCTGGAAGCCACCCAGAGGCAGATGGACAAAGCCACATTGGGGAACCAGAGAAAGGAAGTGGCCTTTGTGTCACACATGAGTCAAGGGCAGAGGTGGAGCCTGGCTGGATTCTGCTCTGTTGACTCCTTGTCCAGTGCTCACCTGAGCTACACTGATCTCCTGGGAGTCTTGGACTCGGGGCTTGTGAGGCTTCAGGGCCAGGCTGCTGGGTCAGAACAAGGGTATATATACACTGGGCTCCTATCCTACCAATGTCAGCTACCAAACCAGGGGAGGCAAAAGGGGAAGGAGGCCATTTCACTCCACCCAGTGACCTCGAGTATGGGGGCTGGCGGGATTTTCTCTGATTTTCTGACACCCTTTTGAGTGGGTGGCTCACGCCGGGCCTCAGCAGGCTGGAAACTCAGGCCAGAGCAACTCAAAATGAGAACTGAAGTCAAGTATTAGCTTCCATCTTCAAATCTACAGATGGGGAAAGGATTCCGAGTCGGGTGATTGCAAGGGCAAACGGCCTGTGAACCAGTCCTTAATGAGATCCCAGGCTACATTAATAGAAGTACACTTTCTAGACCAAGGGAGTGGATAGTTTAATGGTCAAACCATAAATAAAGCACTAGCTTGTTTTTCTGGGAACACGAGAGTAAGGACATCGTCAAGGTGCACAGCTGTATCACAGAGGGAGCAGGAGGTGAGAGGTCCAGACTCCTATCTGGTTGGAATATTAGAAGCAGTGGTGGCTATTCAATGCGGAGCAGTGCTTCTCAACCTGAACAGCCACCCGAAGCACAGGCTCACAGGCTTCTGAGAGCTGTTAGGAATGTACAATCTCAGGCCTACCCAAACCTGCGGAGTCAGAATCTGCATTTAAATAAGATTCCCCAGGTGATTCGTACGCACATGGATACGCACATGGATACGTTTAAGCAGCACTGCTCTAGACCAGTCCTCAACTCTGGCTACACACGGGAGTTGCCTGGATTAACGTGTAAGTGCGAATGACTGGGTCTTACCCCTAGAGTTTCTGAAGTCTTTGGTTTGATGGTCTGAGTATCTGGAACTCCCTGGGTGATTTTAATGTGCAGCCAGAAGGGAGAGCCGTGATGTAGACAAGAGGGCTCAAAGAAGGGGCCCTGGAATATGCTCGAAGCCCTGCTGGGCTGTTCCAGAGAAGACGGAGATGCTTCTGGAGGGCAGAGTGAGGACCAGGAGGAGGAATAGCCCGGGGGCACATCAGCATTAGGAACAGTGGAGAACTTTCTAACAGGTAGAGCTGCCCAAAGAGAGAACAGGTGGTAAGCTCCCTCACTGGATGGCCAAGCAGAGGTCACTGATCAAAGGAGGTGTCAGAAAGGGAAGTTCAAGTTGACCCTGAGGTCCCTTCCTTTCTCTGCTGAGTGGCTGGGAGAGGCCTGAGCTGGGCAGTGCAGTGACAGGCACTGACCAGCCCGCGGTCCCCTCTCCTATGCAGGGACAGCGGCTTCTCCAGCCAGGGTGTGGACACCTATGTGGAGATGAGGCCCGTCTCCACTTCTTCATCAAATGATTCATTCTCTGAGCAAGGTGCGGAGGAGGTATCAGGGCTGAGGGAGACGAGAGGGGCTACTTGGGTTGAGGTGGGGAGGCCGCCCTGACACCTCTCCCCACACCAGACCTGGACAAGGAGAACGGGCGGCTGCTGGAGCTGCGTGACCTGCTCCACTTTTCCAGCCAGGTGGCCCAGGGCATGGCATTCCTCGCTTCCAAGAACGTGAGTCAGAAAACAGGTCCCTATGATGTGTGGTCACCCAGGGTGTGGGGGGCAGGGGGGGGCAGGGGCAGCCAACACCCCGTGAGGCTGGATGGGTGAGGACAAGGGGGAGAAAAGGGAGTGTGTGAAGGGGGCCGTCCTCCTTTCAACACAGGCCTGGGAGTCTAGAGCCTGAATGCTGGCTCTGCCGCTTGCTGTGCGGCTTTGAGCAACTGCTGAACCTCTCTGAGCCTAGGTTTCTACACCTATAGAAACGGGCACAATCGTAGAATGGCATGAAGGTGGAACTGGGTTACAACGTGTGCAGATGCTTAGGGAAGGGCCTGGAACGGCAGGGCCCTGAGGGTGGCAGCTCCTGCTCCCGTTAGGAGCCCCAGGGCTCACTGCTCCTGGGCCTGTGCAGACCACCTAGCTCTGAGGCAGCTCCTGCCACGCAGGGCCAGAGGGCCAGAGTCATGGTGGTTTCTCAACACTGACTGTATGCCCACATTAAGTTTTCCTAGACCTGGGTCTTGGTAGAAGGTAGGGACAGGATCCAGGGTACAGGACCAAAACTGATGCCCACTTCCTCGAGGAGGACCCCAAGCCTTCTGGGTGGGGTCCTGGCTGTTCCTCCTGCACCTCGGGCTCAGGTAGCTGGGGGGTCAAGACTAACCCTTCAGTGCTTTCCCTCAGTGCATCCACCGGGACGTGGCAGCCAGAAACGTGCTGCTGACCAGTGGCCATGTGGCCAAGATTGGGGACTTTGGTCTGGCTAGGGACATCATGAATGACTCCAACTACATCGTCAAGGGCAACGTGAGTGCTGGGAGGGCTGGGCCAGGCTGGAGAGGGGTGGTGACCCAGGGTGCAAGGTGACTGGGGTCTGCTGTGCCAGGCCCGCCTGCCCGTGAAGTGGATGGCCCCAGAGAGCATCTTCGACTGCGTCTACACAGTTCAGAGCGACGTCTGGTCCTACGGTATCCTCCTCTGGGAGATCTTCTCACTTGGTAAGCCGCTGGCGCAGTGCAGGCTCAGCGTGGGGCTGACTGGTGCTTGGTTACCCACGGTGTCCTACACCTCGTGGAGGATGCTAGTCCAGGACACTTGGTGGTCAGGGCAGAGCAAGGGCTGCTAAGAGTGCAGGGATGGGCGAAGTATCTTAAAACCAAGCGTTGCAGGTCCAGAGTGGGCGGGGCACACCCCCTACCTCGACAGGCACTCCCTCCAGGAGGTTTCCTCACCTGTCTGCTTGTGCAGTTGCCAGTTTCCTAGAACGCTGTTTGCCCTCACTCTCTGAAACATGCGTGTCTTTGAAGATACAGCTCCCATTTCTGGAGCACTAGGCACAGGAAGTTGGGCTAAGCCCTTCAATGTACTCCTCTACCAAGCTCTTATTCCAAAGCCTGTGCTGGAATTTTGTGGGTGTGATGAGGCCTGGCTGAAGACTTTCAACGTCCTAGAAGCCTAAGCCGTTAGCAGTGCCCGGCATATAGTAAACACCTGTTAAGCGGAGCTGCTGTTCTATTATCGCAGTCCAGCTGGGACCCCGCACACCCAGCCCTGCCAAGATGTGTGGGGGAAGGTGACGGTGAGCACTGGATATGGTCTTTTCCATGATCCTGTCCTTTGCAGGCCTGAACCCCTACCCTGGCATCCTGGTGAACAGCAAGTTCTATAAACTGGTGAAGGACGGATACCAAATGGCCCAGCCCGCGTTTGCCCCAAAGAACATGTAAGTGAAGGACCCCAGGGAGGAAGAATACCCCAGGATTTGTTGGAAGTGGATGGGAAGGTGTGTGGCCTGTCTTTCCTGTCCACAACGTTCCAGGGTCAGGCTTCCACTTGCTCACAGTGGACTAAGACCTCTTTTTATCAACTTCAGGGTTTCCACTGGTTTCCCAGGTAGCATGGGGCGGGGACATTCTCAAAGAGGGCTCTCAGCTGGGGCCGGCCCTAAGACGGATGATGGATGTTTAACTCAGACTCTGTTGCTATGACCTCAAGAGGGCTCTCTCTTTCCTTCCCTGTCCTGGAGCTCTGTGGTGGCGGCCAGCCTCTCACTCAGCATAGCCAGCCAGCCAGCCGCTGCAGCCTCTTAACTGCCTCACACCAGCCAGCCCACCCCAGGCTCCTCACTGGCTCCCTGCCCTCACCACAGCCTTCCCCCACACTCGCTGGCCCATCTCACCCACTGCATCTTTCTCCAGCCACTGTCTCTCCACGGCTGCTCCCTAGATGCCACCCAGGCGCTGACTGCCAAGGTGGGTGCACTCAGCCAGCTAGCTCCTCAGCCACTTTAGTCCTACCATCAACTGGCCTCTTAAACCTACCTGCAGGCAGCAGGAGTGCCCCTTCTTCATCAGAGCTTGGGCAAAAGAGCATCTCTGAGCTTTTTTCCTCCTCAGTTACCACGCCCATTTTGACAAAAAGCCCCTTTTCCCAGGGTTACTGGAAAGATTAGATAATGCACACCAAGGACTTCGCACTGGCCTTGTGCAAAGCTCACTTCTGACTTGGTTTTGGGACCTCTGCGGGGCAGGACCCTGGAGTGTGCGTGCGTGCGTGCGTGCACAGACATGATGAGTTCCAGGCCCACAAGTAGCTTCTGTCCTGCCTCAGATACAGCATCATGCAGGCCTGCTGGGCCCTGGAGCCGACCCGCAGACCCACCTTCCAGCAAATCTGCTCCCTCCTTCAGGAGCAGGTGCTAGTGGATAGAAGAGAGCAGGTGAGTGGTGCCTGGCTCAGGGTGGGTGGCTGGTTAAAGCTGGGCCTGACTGATCAGTTCTGACGATCCCCTGACATCCCCCCACCCAGGACTACAGCAACCTGCCAAGCAGCAGCAGTGAGCCGGAGGAGGAGAGCTCCAGCGAGCACCTGGGCTGCTGTGAGCAGGGGGGCATTGCCCAGCCCCTGCTGCAACCCAACAACTACGAGTTCTGCTGAGGAGGTGACCCCAGGGATGCACTCTCATCCCCTCCTCCGTGGACGGGGCACCACGGGGAGAACACAGACTGTGCCCTCGGTCATTTCCCTCAACAGCCCTGCTCTGAAACTCGGGAATGTGGGAGCTACAGGAGGTTGGAGAGAACCCCACTCCCAGGGCCGGAGCCATCACTGCCAGTCAGGGGCTGGGGCTCAGCCCCGCCCCACCCCCGCCAGTTCTCAATGCTGTGGCCTCATGTGTGCTATGCCAACTGGGAGAATACCCAGCTCACTCTTAGCCTGTTCCCGCTTCCTCCCCTCCTTCCCTCCTGTTTCAAGGGAAAGGGACTGGTTTTGTGACTGAAGTCCCCAGGAGCTGCCCAAACCTTGGGGAAAAAACAAGGCTCCCTGGCCCTTAGAACACCTGCCGAGTGGATCAAGGAGAGCAGGCCGGTGCTCAGGGCTGCACTTGGTTCAGGCCCTTGGAGCAGGGTGACTCCTCTGTAAGAATCTAATTGTCCCTCTCTGCCCTCTAAGCCTTCTCTCCACGGCCCCACCCACCCTAGGTCTGGTATTGCTGCAATGAGCCAGGTGGCAGCTAAAGGTTGGGGTGCTCTGTCCGGCCCCGCCCTCCTGAGCTGGAAGGCAGGGGCCCCGTGTGGCTGGCCACACCAAGCAAGCAGCACACACTCCAGGTTGACTCATAACTAACAGTCACGCTGTGGGATGTCTCTGTCAGCATTAAACTAACAGCATTAACACAGCTGGCCTCTGGTCTTGGTGCCATGCGGATTCCCGGGGACCTCCGTCCATCCTTCCGCGGTGAGTGCCCAACCCCACTGAGCTGCATACAACGAGGCTGGAATGGACTCTTGTTGCACCCAAACCATATAATTTAATAAACTTTATTCTGGTCGGGGAAGAGGGAGGGAAAAAAAGCCACCTATTCCACTCCTCTCAATAAATTAAATAACACGGCCAATTCCCGTGCCCTAAGCAAACTTTGGGCACTTGAGCCAGTCCTGCTGTTTCCTTACGGCCCAGTCTGCTTAACCTTCACAGAAGGGAGTTTTTCCTACTGCCCCCAGGTTACATCATGCTCACGGGCCACATCCCCTCTGTGATGAGGGTCCAGAGAGGATGCAGGCTGCAGCAGCAGTGACCAGGAAAGGAGGAAGGGGATCCTCTTCCTCAAAGCTTGGGGCAGGGAGGCTAGGCCTGGAAGAGAGCTGTGGCTCACCCTTTCTCAGCTGCCCCCAGATGTGGGTGCAGAGGGAATGCATTCCTCCTCTGGGAGAAGGACCCCTGGAGCTAATGAAGCCCCCAAGGCCCCGAGTCAAAGGCAACAGGCCGCGGGGCTGGAAACGGTGTCACTGGGTGGGAAGGGAAACCTCCTCAGCAGCCTTAGCCCACCCAGGACCTCCACCCCGACCCACAGGTGCCCCTGGGAAGCCAGCAGCTACCTGCCTTCTCTCAGCCTCCCTGTCCCTTTACTGAACATATGGTGCCACCCAAAGAGTGTCCTGGTGCCTGTCCCGACCCCCAGAAGGCTGAGAACCAAGGACCCTGGGCTCCACCGTGCTCAGGAAATGGAAGCTCTTTGGTCAGTCCCAGCATCAGAGGCTGGTCCCCTGGATGGATCTGCCTCGGGCAAGGGCCTTACTATGGCTTGAGAGAGATGGTGCGGTCCCTGCACCAGAGCCCGGCTTACTCTGCAGCTGTGGCCACCTCCTCTTCCTCAGCGTCCTCCTCCGTCTCCGTCTTGATCTGAGCAACCCCGAGGCGGTACAGGGTGTCTCGGATGACCACCTCGCCAGGCTGGCAGCTCTGCACAACGTCGTGGATCTGCCGGTTGACAATCTCGCGACTGGTAAGGAAGTCCACGAGGCGGTTGTAGAGGTAATAGTGGGTGGCATTGTCAAAGGCAATGGGCCGCTGGCGGACGCTGTTTGGTTTGCTGTCTGCAAAGGAGGACAGGATGGCTGCGTAGGGCGCCAACTCAGGACACAGGGCCAAGGAGTGATGCCCAGCACTGGGGTCGCCAGGACTGGGCTGTGTGCCTGCATGGACGATGCGCCGTGTGGCAGTCTTGGTGACCGGGTGCTGGACAGAGTGCTCAGCCTCCGACATATCCACCGTATAATGCTGGTCCAAGAGTTCCGGGCAGGACACGCTCTACAAGGGAGATGATAAGCCACTGTGAAGTGAGGGAAGATTAAGGTCCAAGCTGTGTGACGGGTGAGAGCGAAAGCTGTGGGTGAGCCAGCTCTGCTTAAATCCTACCGTCACCACAGAACACGATTCCCGGGGCAAGTCCAAGTCCCCCTTTCCTCCTCCCCTGTGCCTCCGTTTCCTCGTGTGAGAATGGGGACAGTAACAGTGGCCACCTCCCAGAGCAGATGCTGGATTACCTGAGCTAATATTTATATCTGCCTAAACAATCAGACTGGGGCTGCAGGGGAACAGGAAGGAAGTGGTTCCCACGGAGGCTCAGATGCCTCACACCAACCTTACAAACCCAGTGAGCCCCATGGACTAAGGCAAGTGAGGACAGTGAGGGCCCCTTCCTATTACCAGTCCTAACGTCTCTTCTAGCCAAGGGCCTGTGCCCGTGCTGAGAACCACAGCCTGATACAGCGCACCAAGACAAGGAGACCAGGGCTCTGCCATTCATCTGCTGTGTGACACTCGACAGGTCCATTTTCACCTCGGGCCCTTACTTTCCCCTTTTAATTAGAGGAAAGGGGTTGATACGGTCAGCGTTTTCTAAGCCACTGTGCCTCTAGATCACAACACAAGGAGTGCCACGCAGCATATTCGGTCAAAGCCAAAATAGGGCTGGTCTGGGCCTTTAGTATGTCAGCGTGCACAGTGTCCTCAAAGGTGGCAATTTTCTAGGCTTAACTGCAAGGTGACCCCCTTGACCCCAAGATACCTGGGGTCACCCTGGGCACCCTAAATGACATGCTGTGGCCTCACACACACGCATGGGGTGGGTCAGTAAAAATTTGTGGAGTAAATGCTGGTTCCAGAGCACTGAGACAAAACACTGGTGGAGAAAAAAGGTGGTGGATGGTTCGCAGAAGGTCCTCCCAACGAACCAGGGGCATGCGTCCCAGTTCCTCAGAAGGGGACTCACCACAGGCGGCTCCGTGGGGCTAGAGAAACAGCCCTGATTCCTCCCCCACATCTGGTTGGTCAGCTCTGGGTAGCAGAGGTCAGCACACAGGGCCACTGGTGTGGCCATGTCAACCACATACACAGGAGGCCAATGGCGGGAGGAGACGAGCAGATCCACGTGGTCGAGGGCACTCTCGCCCCGCACAAGATACTTAGAGCCACACACCACCTGGTGGGGAGGTGGAGTACAGCACAGGGTGAAGAAGCCAATCTGCTGACAGACCGAGTCAGGTCCACTCGCTTCCTCCCAGGAAGATGGACAATCAGGTTTTATGACTGAGGTCACGCCCTCCTGCCAGAGCCCATGACATTCTGCTTCCCTCCTACTTCTGGCCCTAAACGAAGTCGCCAGCTCACTGCAGCCTGGGAGAAGAGCTGGGAGCATCCGAGCCTCAAATGAGGCTGAGAGATCCCCCCGATCCCCACCCTCCACATCACCCCACCAAACACCGTCTAGTCCAGTGGTTCCCAAGCTGCATGGCACCAGCAGCGAGGAGGAAGTTCCTGGGTCCCACTCAAATCTACAGGATTAGCCACTGAAGGGGGAGTCTGAGCAGCTGTACTTTGAGCAGACCCTGATGGTGCTGTCCAGACGAGAACCCCTGATGAAGGCACAGCCTTCCTCAAATCCCCCATATACCACTCCACTGCTGGGCAGCTGTGTGTCCACTGGAGAATTCTGCCTCTACCTCCCTACCTTCACACCTACCAGTCCTGGCTATCGCCTCCAAGTAATACCACCAGCCCACCACAGCCCCGAGACCTATAGCTCTCACATCCCTGTGTTGTCCAGTGCTTCTCCTGAGATGAACCCCAGTCACATGAACACAAGGCTCTGAGCAGGCTCTGGCCTGCCAGGGGTTGTTAAAGGAGTTGACGACCTGACTCTCTTTCGACAGCTAGTCGCCCTGCCCCACTCAGTGAAGTGGAGGCTCTGCGAAGCCGTCTTCCCCATTTAGCCCTGTTCAGGGGGTTTTCTACCCTGGCATCTTCTTGGATTGGGACGACTGGGTCCCACAGGGCACAGCCTTCCCAGTGCTATCCTGGCGCCTACCCTGTGCATGCTCTCTACGGGCCTAAGGAGTGATCTTCTTAGAACCCAAATCAGACCATTTCCCATTCAAACCATCCAATGGGCCCCTCTCATCACTCTCAGAAGAAAACCCAAACTGTTACTCTTGCCTCCAAAGCTCTACATGAACTGGCCTCCGGGGACCCCTCCCCGCTCAGGACATAGAGGTCACATCCCTTCCCAAGCTTACATGGGGCTCTCAGCCTCCTCTGGCTGCCCCACAGACAGCAGGTCCCTCTCCGCTACTTTCTATCTCTGGTCCTTGTCTAGTTCCTGCAGAGCTGGTGCCACAAGCCACAGTGACTTTCTCTCTCAATAGAATGACATCTTCGCTGCTCACCTCTGTACCCTCAACAGCTGATGCAGGGGCCAGCGCACAGTAGGGTGCCTAATACTCACTGGTGATGACCCAGAGGAGCGATTCCACAGCTGCCCAGTGACCTACGTGCCAGCTCCAGGACGAGCTGGATCAACCAGATCCTCTGTGTGGGCAACTGACACGAACAATTTCACCCTGAGTTCTTCCTCGTTATCCTCCTACCTGATGGGGGCACATCTTGTAGATTTTACCCCCTGTGAGATGAGGTGGGGGCTGTCGAGCTCTGGCTCCATTCTGAACAGATTCGTAGAGGGCCAACAAGGAGAAGCAGAGCTGCTCCTAGAGCACAAGGACAAGATTAAACACAGCAGTGAATGCTAAGCGACCAGGCTTGGTACACAGCACCAAATGCTCACTCAAAGCAAATGAATAAACTGTTAAGGCCAGATTGGGCCTTGGAGCCTCACCAGCCCAATGTCCTTTAGGTACATATGGGGACGCTGAGGCCCTGTTAAGGGCCAGGTCACAGACAGAGCCAGCCAGACTGATAAAGCTGCCAGACTCTGAGGCCTGGGTTCTATTTTTTTACAGGGCAGGGAAAGTGTCAAGGAGGAGCCAACATTTGAGTCTGAACTTGAAGCGTAAGATTTTCAAGAGCACATCAGTATGAAGGGAAGTACATAATGTATGGATAAAATACACACACCCCTCCACATCCTGCTCTATGGATGCCATGGCGCTTGTTTTCTAAGAGCCTAGATAGGTGATAACTAGACACTGCAAACTTCATGAGGTTGGTATTTTCCACTTTGCAAATAAGGAAAATGAGGCTCAGATGTGTAAGGCAGCTTACCCAAGGCCACACACAGTTAGCAGGAGAGCCTGGATTCCTGAACCTGAGTCTGGATCCACTACCTCAACAGAGAAACTGCCTGGATGGGAAGGCCTTGCGTGCGTGTCACAATCTGGCTGCTGGCTATCTCCCAGGCCTCCCTGCCCACCAGCACTCTGTGTCCAACACAAGTGCCCAGTCACGGGTATTCATATCCCTGCCCAGAAAGATGGCCCACCAGTCTGCTCCCAAAGTCCCTACCCCCAGCGCTGCCCCGAGACTCACCCTGGAGTCTTCTGCCCCGAAGGGGATGCCACACTGCCTCAGCAGGCAATGCAGCTCCTCCTCGCTGTAGGAGCCGATCTCCTCAAGCTTGCAGGTGCCCTCCTGGAGCAGCCGTACCAAGGCAGCACCATTGCCTGCAAGAGACGTCGTGCTAATGGGAGGGCGCTACTGCCAGCCACCTGAGGTCCTGCGGAGTCCCTCATGCACGAGGATGGGAACAAGGGGGCCTGGTCCACAGTCGAGCAGGCTTTGCCCTGAGCACTGCCCTGGGGGCTGGGAGAGGTGGACTCAAGGCAGGTCTTAAGCTTCTACAGATATCCGAAGTCTCTGAGAGCCAGCTTTCTGCCTTTGAACATCTAGGGGAGATACCCTGCACAGCACCCATGCAAAGAACCCTGAAATGGTTCAGCTTTTAACCTTTTAAGTTTTTCCAGAACCATGATCTCAGATTCTTAACACAACCGTAGCAACGTGAGGAACAGTAATAGCTCTCATTTTAAAAATGCTCTTTATACACTATGTTCCTGAACCTGCTCAACAGAACTACGCAGGGGCCTTACTTATAAAATCAGTTTAGCAGGTCATATCCAGGATTTTAAAAATGAAATAGAATAGAAAATCAAGTATGTTGCATTTGGTAAGGGAAAGTACTGTTTTATGAAAGTTGTTTTAGTTACAGATATACACAGACGTGTTACTTATATGACCATCACGCTGGGTCATGATGTAGAACCTATTGCTTACTCTGAGTTGCAGTTAAAAAAAAAAGTAGGCCATCACTCTAACTGTATTAGCTCACTTAATCTTCACAACAACCTAGGCGGTGGGTAGCAATGTCACGCCCTCTTTGTAAATGAAGCAACAGAGGCTCGGGGCAATGAAGGGATTTGGGTGGAGGTCACATGGTCACTGAGGAGCATAGCTGGGAATCAAACCCAAGTTGTCAGAAACCGACGCCCTCAAAAGAGCTAGCCCAGGGCTTCTCAACGTGTAAGCACAGAGCATCTAAAAAACCATGTGAAAGACCTGTTTAGAAGGCAGACTCCCTGCCTCCCCCTACATCTCTCAGTGAGACTCTTTGGGGCCGGAGCCCTATCATCAGCATTTTTCAGAGGGTTCCCACTGTTCGGTGTAGGGCATCCCAGAAGGCTGACAGTGGGCTATGTGGGTCAGTCCTATACAATGTGGCTGGCAGCTCTTCAACACTCTGCACGTGACTTTCATCTCCAGGGGATTCTGTCACAGGTTGTCATTATCTTTCCAGAAAGAGCCCTCCAGGTGGGCCTGGCCCCCTCTCAACCATACATGCTGTCTTGCCATGGACAATGTTCCAGACGCGATGGGACCCTTCCCTGACCCCAGCTACCAGGTGGCCTTACCAGGTACTGGCTGCACATCCAGGTTTTTGTCTTTCTCAGTGTTGACGACCACAGCTCCTCTCATGAGTGGTGGGAAGAAGGGGGCAATAACAGAGGCATCAAACTTGGTGATAGGGATGCTGGCGGGGAAGGCCACCTGCTCAATCACTTCTGTCTCCATCGTGGCCCAAAAGTCCTCCACATTTACCTCACTAGAGGCCAAGAAGTCAGGCCAGGTGAACTAAAAGGTCAGGACAAAAAGGTCAAACTGTAGGAGCCACAGAACGTCAGCAACACAACAGCCTAACTTCTCCATACAGGCTGAGCAGGGGGAAGGAGTAGTCAGACAGCCACACACTGCCGGGACACCCCCGAATCTAACATCTTAGTGCCAAACTGCTCCTTGGCCTCATTCCTTTCTCCCACACCACAGCACTCCCCAAGACCTAAGTCCCTTCTGCGTCTATGCCTTTATTCATGTCCTCTTCCCTGCCTCGCCAGGAGAGGGCAGCTACCACTGCCTGTCACGTGCCAGACACTGACTAATTAACTACTACTATACAAGCCTGAGGGTGCCTGAGGTGAGAGCACTGGAGCGAGGGGCAGTCTGAACGAGAACGTGAACAAAGATCTAGTTCCAAAGCCCAAGCCCTTAATCCTTATGCCTGGCTGGCAGAAATCATCAGAATAAAACTTAGTGGCACTCCACCCACTTGCAAGGCCCTGTTGATCCCTCACCTCCTCCCGAAGGTCCTCCCAGACCATGCCAGCACATGGCTATCTCCTCTACGTGCAGCCTGTACTTACGTACTGTAGACATTCAGCACTGCACTACTCAATTTTTCTTCTTGTAAGCACTCTTATGCAGCCCTCAGAGTGAGACCCTGATCCTATTGCCTCATCAGAATCATTTGCGATACTCAGCAATGCTGATATCCAGGCTGCACCTCCATCTGTATGAACTAAATCCCTAAGGCTGCATTTTTAAAAGATTCCCTAGGTGAGCGGTTCTCAAAGCGTGGACCAGTGGCATGAGCAGCACCTGGGAACTTGTTAGACACGCAGATGCTCAGCCCACTCCAGACCCACTGAATCAGAAACCCTGGGGCTGGGCCCCAGCAAGCCTCTCACACTAAAGTTTGCAAATCATTGCCCAATGTAATTCTTACGCCACAAAGTCTGAGAACCATTGCTCCACATAGAGACGTCTCTTATCAGTCCAGAGGGTCCTCCTCTACCAGTCCCCAAGAGGCGTGCCCAACCCTACAATCTCCTCGTGGACGTTTGTTTTGTTCAATACCTTTCTGTTTTATTTCATTGACTTTAGAACACCCCCAGCCTGCTCTCCTCGTACGCACTACCCAACTCTGCACTCCACACACAAAAGGGAGAAAAAGTCCTGGTCTCTAGAAAGAAACACCCAGAAACAAAGAAGAGAAGAGACACGCATACGGAAAGTGAAGGGAATGCTACTCCATTCTGTGAGGAGTGAGCCTTGATCGGAACAAGGCGGGTACCAGGCAGGACTAGGATATGTGAGTTTTTGCAGGGAGGCGGGCTTCTGTCTATTCTAGAGGGCAAAGAGCCAAAAACCTGTGACCAGATGTGTTTAAAAAAACAGAGCTCAGGGGCTTCCCTGGGGGCACAGTGGTTGAGAGTCCACCTGCCGATGCAGGGGACACGGGTTCGTGCCCCAGTCCGGGAAGATCCCACATGCTGCGGAGCGGCTGGGCCTGTGAGCCATGGCCGCTGAGCCTGCACGTCCGGAGCCTGTGCTCCGAAACGGAAGAGGCCACAACAGTGAGAGGCCAGCGTACCGCAAAAAAAAAAAAAAAAAAAAAAAAACCAGAGCTCAGGGTCCCAGGAGGTACTGCTGAGCATGGTGGTGCTTATGAGCTCAGATTCTGGAGTGAGGGAGCCAGACCAAGGTCAAATCCCAGCTCCACCCCCCTTCCTGACTGGATGAGCTTGGGCAAGCACCCTTCATCTACAAAAATATCACAGGGTTGAGAAGTCAGCCAGAAAGTAATGCACTGAGTACAGAGTAAGAACTTGGTATATGTAATAAAATGCTCAATAAATCATAGCTGCACGATTAATATTTCCATTAGACAAGCAGATTTGAATGAGTCTAGAAACAGCCTCTTTGTGAGATAACACACAAAAGGAAATTTTTTTTACAGTTCATTTCACCTACAGGGAACACTGAGAAGGCTCCAGTAGCATTATGCTTGTTTTCATATATCTCATTATACACCACCACCCTCAAAACAGAACTATTTGATCAGCGTACGTACTTATTTTTTTAATTGGGAAGAGAAAGAGGAATATGCATTAAATCCCTAATATGCTCAGCTGGCCGTGTCAAAATACACCAGAGCTTTTCTCCAGAGGTCCTGTACCACTCCCGGTGGCAAGCAAGTGAGCTGCAGGTCCAGTGCTTAAAGAGTCACTGTGGTAGAGTTCAGACATGGAAAGCTACTACTAGCATGCTCACGGGGCACTCCACACCTATGCAGGCAGACCAGACCTCTCAGCATGATGGGAAGGAGTCCACCTATGGAATTTTTGAAAAATTCCCTGTACCAGGTTAAATAATTTTCCCTATTAGTTTTAGTTTGTGAAGAGTTTTATCATAATGGGCGCTGAATAAAAAAGAAAGCCTTTTTTAGACGTCCAGTGAAATAATCATATGGGTTTTCTCCTCTAAACTGCTAAGTGCTGAATTACATTAGAATATTTTCTCATGTTGAAACAATCTTGCCTTCCTGGGATAAGCTCAGTCATGATTTTATTTTACTCAATGTTAGATCTGTTCTGCAATTATCTTATTCAGAACTCTGACATCTATATTCATGAGTACGATCGGCCCAAATTTTCAGCTTACATTAAATGTATGGTTTTGTTTTCAGTTATATGGTCTTACACAATGACTGATATCCACTTTTGCTCTTCTTCTACGACTGGAATCTTATTTCTTGGATAGTTGTTAGAATTAACGTATAAAGCCATCTGAGTTTGGTGTTATCCTTGTGTGAACACTTTTTAGTTAAGAACCTAAGTCAGATCAGTCCACTCTTCCTCAAAACCCTTCACGGGCTCTCCATCTCACTCAGTGGAAGTCCTTACAATGGCCCGGGCCACCCACAGCCTCTTGAACCTCACATATCCAACCACTCTACACCCTGCTCACAGAGCCAGCCACATCGGCCACCTTTCTGTTCCTCAACCATGCCCAGCAAACCCTCTTCAGATCCCATTCTTGCTGCTCCCTCTGCCTGGAATGTTCCTCCCACTAAAAACTACATGGGCTTCAGACGGCTCTACTCAAATGCCCTTGTGTCAGACAGGACTTCCCCGACCACCCTCTATAAAGCAGGAGCCCCTTCTTCCCACAATACTGCTCTCTTCCTTACCCTGCCTTACCGTTATTGTTACTTTAAATTAATGTATTACATATAATATATATTAACGGTATTTTAATACAATATACACAATTATTAATGTTTGTCTCCTGTCTCCCCAAATCAGAAAGTGAGCTCCATGAGCTCAAAAACTCCGTGGGTTTAACTGTCATTTCCCAAATGCCTAAAAAGTGCACCTATAGTTCATGCTTAATAAATGTGTTGTTGAATAAGTAACAAGTGCCTCCATTTCCATCTGGCCTGCCTTAGATGAAAACCTGGGAACTGGCAAGAAAAAGCTACTCACCTCACCCAGGAAAGAACTAGAGCCATCTGCTCCTGGAAACACCATGTAGGAAGGTGGCTGCCAAAGTGTGCAGACATTTCTAAAGGTCACCTGTGGTGACCAAGAGGCACTTACCTCCACACTCTTTAGTGCCAGCACATTTTCTTCACTCCTCTGGGCAACTTCCACTTTGGGGGCCACACCACAGATGCCACAGATCATGTCATTGTAGTCTCGGACAGTGAGGCACTCAAAAGCCCAATAGCCATTGCACAGCAGCTCCTGCAGCTGGCTCAGCTCCTCTGAGGTAAGGGTCTTCTCTAGAAGGAGAGCAAGAGCTCTGAGAAGTTCACAGAAGAAGACCTGGAGGCCACAGGGGATGAGCAATGGCCAGCAAGAATAGCAATTCTGCAAGGCTGCTTCTCTCCTAAGAACACCCAAAAGTACTAACCACCAAAGGGTCAAGCGCCCTAGCCATTAGGTGTTCAGGTAGCAACTCAAAGGGCAATTCCAATGAGAGTTATAGCTGCCCTGTACTCAGCACCCACTAGGACCTAGATGCTATGCTGAGAGCTTTGAATACATTCTCTCATTTAACTCTCACATCTTTATGAGCCAAGAGTATTATTATCCTCACTGAATAACTGGAAAAACTGAGGCACAGAGAGTAACTTACTCAAAACCACACTGCCACTAAGTGGTATAGTGCAGACTCAAACACAAACCTGTCTGACCCTAGAACCTTTCCTCTACTCCATCCGACCTCATAGCAGGGAAGGGGCAGGGGGCCTGGATTCTGTAGGAAGGGATGGGAAAAGCATAAACAGAAAGAAATGAGGAAGGCAAAGGGAAAAACAATTTCTAATAATAAGGAGGGTAGTGCCCACCTTCATGTCTCAGCACGAGCCTTGGAAATGGGAGCAGACCTCCAGAAGCTGTGTATTCAGAATGAGTCTGCTTACCATTGTAGTAACGCCAAGTCTACCTATGACCAAAGGATGAGCTTCTACGAAGTCTGTTTAACCTTGTGCTGAAGGTCTCTGGATACGTGGAAAGACTCATGCTTTCCAAAGTTTGGCATTCGTAAAATTCAAGAGGAGGAGTGTGTTAGGAAGTCAAGAATGTCTTCTTTTCAAAACATCAGACTCTCCTCCAAGGTAATTATGTTAACGAAAGCCCATCACTGAAAATTCCCAGGGAGCTTAGAACTAACCTTGGGGAAACGGAGGAAGCCAACCTTTACCTGTCTGATCCTGCACTGACTTCAGAAGAGTGCTGATGGATACTCTGGGGTCCTCTCCCAGCTTGATCTGGTTTCGGATTGCAAAAAGCAAGTCCAGGCTCACGAGCAGCTTGTTTCCCACATTAAAGAGACCTGCAGGTTAAAAAATGGCAACGGAGACATTTACTGTTAACAACATCCACAGTTGCAAAAAACAGGAGACTAACGAAATGCCCACCGGTGGGGGAACATTAAAAAATAAACTGTGGTACATTCATAAACTAGAGGTCACCTGCTAGTTGGTAACCTACAAGCAGCTGTGAAGGAAACTGTTTAATTGGATCCCACTGTACCCAGAGCACAGAGCAGCCTTTTCAGCATGCAGGGGCTGCTCAGAAACCTTGCCTAGAAGATGGCAGAAGACAAGGACATGAGCTCATCTCTTCTTACGAAAACACCAAAATCACAACTAACTGCTGGAACAACCATCAACAAAAAAATCCACTGGAACCTACCCAAAAAAGCTATCCTACATCCAAAGAAAGTGTAGAACCCACAACAAGATGGTAGGAGGGGAGCAATCACAATAAAATCAAATCCCACACCTGCCAAATGGGCGACCCACAAATTGGAAAATAATTATATCGTAGAGGTTCTCCCACAGGAGTGAAAGTTCTGAGCCTCACGTTAGGCTCCCCAGCCTGGGGGTCTGGGAATGAGAGGACAAGCTCCCAGAGCATCTGGCTTTGAAGGCCAGAGGGGACTGACTGCAGGAATTCAACAGGACAGAGGGAAACAAACTCTAATCTCAGAGGGTGCACACAAGGTCTTGTGCGCACCAGGACCCAGGAGAAAAAGCGGTGACCTCCTAAGACCCTGAGCCAGACCTACCTGCTGGTATTAGAGGGTCTCCTGTGGAGGCAAGGTCGGCTGTGGCTCACTGCGGGGACAGACACTGGTGGCAGTAATTCTGGGGAGTACTAATTGGCATGAACCCTCCTGGAGGCTGCCATTTTCTCACCAAAACCCGGCCCCACCCAACAACCTGCAGGATCCAGTGCTGGGATGCCTCAGGAAAAACCACCAACAGATCAGGAACACAGCCCCACCCATCGGCAGACTGACTGCCTAAAATCTTCCTGAGCACACAGCTGCCTGCTAAACACACCCCTTGACACAGCCCTGCCCACCAGAGGGACAAGACCCAGCCAGACCAACCAATGTGCAGGGACCAGTCCCTCCCACCAGGAAGCCTGCACAAGCCTTGCAAACTGGCCTCATCCACCAGGAGGCAACAGCAAAAGCAAGAAGAACTACAACCCTGCAGCCTGTGGAATGGAAACCACACTCACAGAAAGTTAGACAAAAACGAGACAGCAGAGGAATATGTCCCAGAAGAAGGAACAAGATATAACCCCAGAACAACTAAGTGAAGTGGAGATAGGAAATCTACCCAAAAAAGAACTCAGAGTAATGATCCAAGATCTCGGAAAAAGAATGGAGGCACAGGTGAAGATAAAAGAAATGTTTAACAAAGACCTAGAAGAACTAAAGAACAAACAAACAGAGATGAACAATATGATAATTGAAATAAAAAATACACTAGAAGGAATCTATAGGAGAATAAGCGAGGCAGAAGAATGGATAAGTGAGCTGGAAGACAGAATGGTGGAAATCACTGCTGCGGAACAGAATAAAGAATAAAAAGAAATGAGGACAGTCTAAGAAACCTCTGGGACAACAAATGCACCAACATTTGCATTATAGTGGTCCCAGAAGGAGAAGAGAGAGAGAGAGAACCTGAGAAAATATCTGAAGAGATATAGTTGAAAACTTCCCTAACATGAGAAAGGAAACAGTCACCCAAGTCCAGGAAGCGGAGAGTCCATACAGGATAAACCCAAGGAGGAACATGCCGAGACACATAGTAACCGAACTGACAAAAATTAAAGGCAAAGAGAAAATATTTAAAGCAACAAATAAAATACAAGGGAATTTTCGTAAGATTATTACCTGATTTTTCAGCAGAAACTCTGCAGGCCATGAGGGAATGGCACGATATATTTAAAGCGATGGAAGGGAAGAAACTACAACCAAGAATACTCTACCCAGCAAGGCTCTCGTTCAGATTTGACGGAGAAATCAAAAGCTTTACAGACAAGCAAAAGCTAAGAAAATTCAGCACTAACAGACCAGCTTTGCAACGAATGTTAAAGTACCTTCTCTAGGTGGAAAAGAAAAGACCACAACTAGAAACAAGAAAATTACAAATGGGAAAGCTCACTGGTAAGGGTAAACATACAGTAAGGGTGGGAAATAATCCACACACAAATATGGTATCAAAACCAGCAATCATGAGGAGTGTACAAATGCAGGATATTGGAAATGCACTTGAAATTAAAAGACCAGGAAGTTAAAACAATCTTGTTTATATACAGACTGCTATATCAAAACCACATGGTAACAGCAAACCAAAAGTATACAGCAGATACACACACAAAAAAGAAAAAGGAATCCAAACACAACGCTAAAGTTAGTCATCAAATCACAAGAAGAGAACAAAAGAGGAAGGGAAGAAAAAAGACCTACAAAAACAAATCCAAGACAATTAACAACATGGCAATAAGAACACAGATACTGACAATTACCTTAAAAGTAAATGGATTAAATGTTCCAACCAAAAGACACAGACTGGCTGAATGGATACAAAAACAAGACCCATATATATGCTGTCTACAATAGACACACTTCAGTTCTAGGGACACATAACAGACTGAAAGTGAGGGGATGGAAAAAGGTATTCAATGCAAATGGAAATCAAAAGAAAGCTGGAGCACCAATACTCATATCAGACAAAATAGACTTTAAAATAAAGACTATTACAAGAGACAAAGATGATCGAGTGATCAATCCAAAAAGAAGATATAAGAATTGTAAATATATATGCACCCAACACAGAAGCACCTCAATATATAAGGCGAATGCTAACAGCCGTAAAAGGAGAAATCGATGTAACACAATTTAATAGTGGGGACTTTAACTCCCCACTTACATCAATGGACAGATCATCCAGACGGAAAATCAATAAGGAAACACAGGCCTTAAATGACACATTAGACCAGATGGACTTAATTGATATTCAGAGAGCATTCCATCCAAAAGTAACAAAATACACATTCTTTTCAAGTACACATGGAACATTCTCCAGGATTCATCACATGTTGGGTGACAAAGCAAGCCTCAGTAGATTTAAGAAAACTGAAATCATATCAAGCATCTTTTCCAACCACAATGCTATGAGATTAGAAATCGATCGCAAGAAAAAAAAACTAAAAAAACACAAACATATGAGGCTAAACAATATGCTACTAAACAACCAATGGATCACTGAAGTAATCAAAGAGGAAATCAAAAAATACCTAGAAACAAACGCAAATGAACACACGATGATCCAAAACCTATGGGACGCAGAAAAAAGAGTTCTATGAGGGAAGTTTATAGCAATACAATCTTACCTCAGGAAACAAGAAAAATCTCAAATAAACAAGCTAACCTTACATACCTAAAGCAACTACACAAAGAATAATAATCAAAACCCAAAGTTAGTAGAAGGAAGGAAATCATAAAGATTAGAGCAGAAATGAATGAAATAGAGACAAAGAAAACAACAGAAAAGAACAATGAAACTAAAAGCTTGTTCTTTGAGAAGGTAAACAAAACTGATAAACCTTTACCAGATGCATCAAGAAAAAAAGGGAGAGGGCTCCAGACAATAAAATTAGAAATGAAAAAGGAGAAGTTACAACTCACACCAGAGAAACACAAAGGATCATAAGAGACTACTACAAGCAATTATATGCCAATAAAATGGATAGCTTAGAAGAAATGGACAAATACTTAGAAAGGTACAATCTCCCAAGACTGAACCAGGAAGAAATAGAAAATATGAACAGACCACTCACAAATACTGACATTGAAACTATGATTTAAAAACTCCCAACAAACAAAAGTCCAGGACCAAATGGCTCCACAGGCAAATTCTATCAAACATTTAGAGGCGAGTTAACACCTATCCTTCTGAAACTATTCCAAAACATTGCAGAGGAAGGAACACTCCCAAACTCATTCTGAGGTCACCATCACCCTGATACCAAAACCAAAGATACCACAAAACAAAACAAAAAGCAAACAAAAAAAAACCACAGGCCAGTATCACTGATGAAGATGCAAAAATCCTCAACAAAATACTGGGTTGGCCTAGAAGTTCCTTCAGTTTTTAAGAAAAAAATAAAAGACGCATTTTTCGTTTTCACCAAGAACTTCCTTGAACAATATAGTCAGCCTTTCGTTCCACTACCTTCTGCCATTTTTCAGGCAACTTCATAATTCCATCTTTCCAAAACTTTTTACCTTTTTGAGCAAAGAATTGTTCCAGGTACCTTTTACAGTCTTCCAGGAAATTGAAATTTTTTCCATTAAGAGAATTTTATAAAGACCTAAATCAATGGAAATCCGAAGGTGCAATGTCTGGTGAGTACAGTGGATGAATGAGAACTTCCCAGCCAAGCTGTAACATTTTTTGCCTAGTCATCAAACATGTGGTCTTGCATTATCCTGATGGAAGATTATGCGTTTTCTGTTGACTAATTCCGGATGCTTTTTGTCGATGCTGCTTTCAGTTGGTCTAACTGGAGTAGTACTTGTTTGAATTAATCGTTTGGTTTTCAGGAAGGAGCTCATAATAGAGGACTCCCTTTCAATCCCACCATACACACGTCACCTTCTTTGGATGAAGATCAGCTTTTGGTGGTGGTGGTGGTGGTTGCCCCACGATCTCTTCCGTTCCACATTATCGTACAGTATCCTCTTTTCATTGCCCGTCACAATTTCTTTTAAAAACTGGAACGTTTTTACTGTTTAAATAGAGAACTGCATGTGGAAGGTTTTTTTTGCTTGGCTTATGTGGAACCCAAACATCAAAGTGATTAACATAACCAAGCTGGTACAAATGATTTTCAATGCTTGATTTGGATATTTTGAGTATGCCGGCTATCTCCCGCACGGTGTAACGTTGACTGTTTGCAATTAATGTCTCGATTTGATCTCTATCAACTTCAACTGGTCTACCCAACCATGGAGCATCGTCCAGCGAGAAATCTCTAGCACAAAACTTCGCAAACCACTTCTGACACATTTGATCAGTCACAGCACCTTCTCATACACTGCACAAATTTTCTGCGTTTCAGTTGTGTTTTTACCTTTCTTGAAATAATAAAGCGTAACACGCCAAAAATGTTGCTTTTTTCTTCCATCTTCAATATTAAAATGGCTACGCAAAAATTCAACAATCCTGATAAGTTTTTGTTTAAATGAACGCTGATACGACAGGTGTCACGATACAACCTAACGAAATTGTTTTGAATGAAGTTAATGACAACTAAGGGCTACTAGAGAGAGCCATCTTATGGAAAAACACAAACGAGCATTTCGGCCAAGCCAATACTAGCAAACTGACTTCAACAATACATTAAAAGGATCACACACCACGATCAAGGGGATTTATTTATCCCTGGGATGCAAGGATTTTTCAATATCTGCAAATCAATCAGTGTGATACACAACATTAACAAACTGAAGAATAAAAACCATATGATCATCTCAATAGGTGCCAGAAAAAAAAGCTTTTGACAAAATTCAACAACTATTTATGATAAAAACTCTCCAGAGTGTGGGCGTAGAGGGAACATACCTCAACATAATAAAGGCCATATATGACAAACCTACAGATAACATACTCAGCAGTGAAAAACTCTAAACATTTCCTCTAAGATCAGGAACAAAACAAGGAGGTCCACTCTTGTCACTTTTAGTCAACAAAGTTTTGGAAGTTCTAGCCATGGCAATCAGAGAAGAGAAAGAAATAAAAGCAATCCAAATTGGAAATGAAGTAAAACTGTCACCGTTTGGAGATGACATGATATTATATATAGAAAATCCTAAAGATGCTACCAGGAAACCACTAGAGCTCATCGATGAATTCAGTCAAGTTTCAGGATACAAAATTAATACACAGAAATCTCTTGCATTTCTATACACTAACAACAAAAGATCAGAAAGAGAAATTAAAGAAATAATCCCATTTACCATCACATCAAAAAGAACAAAATATCTAGGAATAAACCTACTTAAGGAGGCAAAGACCTTTACTCTGAAAACTATAAGACACTGTCAAAAGAAATCAAAGGTGACACAAAAGATAGAAAGATATACCATGTTCTTGGATGGAAGAATCAATATTGTCAAAATAACTATATTATCCAAGGCAATCTACAGATTCAATATGCAATCCCTATCAAATTACCAGCAGCATTTTTTACAGAACCAGAACAAAAGATTTGTATGGAGACACAAAATACTCCGAACAGAGAGTTAATCACAAGGGAACCCCCATAAGGCTATCAGCTGATTTCTCTACAGAAACATTGCAGGCCAGAATGGAGTGGCAAAATATATTCAGCCTAGAAAGGGAAAAATTTGCAACTTACAATACTCTACCCAGCAAGATTATCATATTTAGAATAGGAGGAGAAATAAAGAATTTCTCAGACAAGCAAAAACTAAAAGAATACACTGATACTAAATCTACCCTAAAAGAAATATTGAAAGGTCTTCTCTAAATAAAAAAGCAAGAAGATATAGGAAAAAGGAAATCACAGTTGGAAAGTAAATCACTTAGGTAAGCCAGTATACAGATCAAATATAATATCTATTTGTGAAAGTGACGATAAACACAAGGAACAGCAAAAGGATAAGCATGAAGATGTAAAAGGGACATCAAAATCATAAAATCTGGGGGACAAGAGTAAAAAAATTTACATTCTTTTTTTTTAAGAATGTGTTTGACCCTATATGTCTAAAGCAAGCAGATATAGAAAGGGGTTATAACGTACTTGAAAAAGAGGGTAACCACAAATCAAAAACATACAACAGATTCACAAAAAACAAAAAGAACACAAGCATAAAATAAAAGGAAATCATCAAATGACAAAAAGTAAAACAAAAAGGAACAAAAAAGAAAAATAGAGCCAGCACGAAAACAAGGTTTAAAATGGCAATAAATACATATTTATCAATAATTACCTTAAATGTCAATGAATTAACTGTTCCAATCAAAAGACAGAGTGGCTGACTGGACTAAAAAACAAGAGCCTACAATATGCTGCCTATGAGACCCACTTTAGGGCAAAGGACACACATAGATTGAAAGTGAGGAGATGGAAAAAGATATTTCATGCAAATGGAAATGACAAGAAAGCAGGGGTTGCAATACTCATATCACACAAAACAAACTTTAAAACAAAGGCCGTAAAGAAGATAAAGAAGGACATTATATAACGATAAAGGGATCAACACAAGAGGATATTACACTCATTAACATATATGCACCGTATATAGGAGCACCTAAATACATAGAATATTAATAGACATAAAGAGAGAAATTGATAGGACTACGATAATAGTAGGAGACTTTAACACCCCACTCATATTAATGGACAGATCTTCTAGACAGAAAATCAATAAGGCAACAGATTCAAAATGATACAACAGAACAGTTAGACTTGATTATTTCAGGACATTACATCCAAAAAACTCAGAATACACATTCTTTTCAAGTGCACACGGAACATTCTCTAGGATTGACCACATACTAGGGCATAAAACTAACCAACAAATTTAAAAGTATAGAAATTACTGCAACCTCTTCTCTGACCACAATGGCATGAAAGTAGAAATTAGCCACAGGAAAAGAAATGCGGGAAAAAAAAGATTACATGAAGACTAAAGGACGTGTTACTAAAAAACCAATGGGTCAATGAGGAAATCAAAAAGGAAATTTAAAAATGCCTTGAGGCAAATGACAATGAAAACATAACCATACAAAATCTCTGGGATGCAGCAAAAACAGTTCTTAGAGGGAAGCTCACAGCTATACAAGCCTTCCTCAAAAAACAAGAAAAATCTCAAACAACCTAATCTACCACCTAAAAGACTTAGAAAAATAAGAACAAACAAAACCTAGTCAGCAGAAGGAAGGAAATAATAGAGATGAGAGAAGAAATAAAATAGAGATTAAAAATAACTAGAAAAAAAACGAATAAAACCAACAGCTGGTTCTTTGAAAGGGTAAACAAAATTGACAAACCTCTGGCCATTCTCACCAAGACGAAAAGAGAACCCAAATAAACAAAATAAGAAACAGAAAAGGAGAAATCTCAACTGATACCACAGAAATACAAAAAACCACAAGAGAATACTATGAACAATCATACGCCAACAAATTCAACAACCAAGAAGAAATGGACAACTTTCTAGAAACATACAGCCCACCAAAACTGAATCAAGAAGAAACAGATAATTTGAACAGATCAATCACTAGAACTGAAATAGAATATGTAATTAAAAAAACTATCTACAAACAGAAGTCCAGGGCCAGATGGCTTCACAGGCAAATTCTACCATACATAGAGAAACTTTTACTGATCCTTCTCAAACTCTTTCAAAAGACTGAAGAGGAGGGAACACTCCCAAAGATATTCTGTGAAGCCACCATCACCCTGATACCAAAACCAGACAAAGATACCACCAAAAAAGAAAACTACAGGCCAATATCTTTGATGAACATAGATGCAAAAATTCTCAACAAAACACTAGCAAACCGAATACAATGCATAAAAAAGATCATACACCACAACCAAGTGGAATTCATCCCAAGTTCACAAGGATGGACCAACATACACAAAATCAATGTGCTATACCACGTTAACAAAAGAAAAGACAAAAACCACACGATCATCTCAATAGATGCAGAAAAAGCATTTGACTAAATTCAACGTCCATTCATGATAAAAACTCTTACCAAAATGGCACAGAGGGAACATATCTCAACATAATAAAAGCTATTTATGGGCTTCCCTGGTGGCGCAGTGGTTGAGAGTCCGCCTGCCGATGCAGGGGACATGGGTTCGTGCCCCGGTCTGGGAAGATCCCACATGCCGCAGAGCGGCTGGGCCCGTGAGCCATGGCCGCTGAGTCTGTGCTCCGCAATGGGAGAGGCCACAACAGTGAGAGGCCCGCATACCGCAAAAAAAAAAAAAAAAAAAAAAAAAAGCTATTTATGACAAGCCTTCCCGCTAAAATCTGGAATAAGACAAGGATGTCCACTCTCACCACTTCTATTCAACATAGTATTGGAAGTCCTAGCTACAGCAATCAGACAAGAAAAAGAAATAAAAGGTAAACAAATTGGAAGGGAAGAGGTAAAACTGTCACTATATGCACATGACATGATGCTATACATAGAAAACGCTGAAGACTCCACACAGAAACTAACAGAACTGATAAATGAATTTAGCAAGGCAGCAGGATACAAGATTAACATACAGAAAGAGATTGCATTTCTTTACAACAACAATGAAATAGCAGAAAGGGAATGTGAAAAAAACAATTCCTTTTAAAATCACACCCCCAAAAAACCCAAAAAACAAAACTTAGGAATAAACCTGACCAAGGAAGTGAAAGACTTATACGCTGAGAATTAAAAAACATTAATAAAGGAAACTGAAGATGATTCAAAGAAATGGAAAGATATCCCATGCTCTTGGACTGGAAGAATTAATATTGTTAAAATGGCAACTACCCAAAGCAATCTACAGATTTAATGCGATCCCTATCAAATTACCCAGGACATTTTTCACAGAACTATAACAAATAATCCTAAAATTTATATGGAATCACAAAAGACCCAGAATTGCTAAAGCAATCCTGAGGAAAAGGAACAAATCAAGAGGCATAACCCTTCCAGACTTCAGACAATATTTCAAAGCTACAGTAATCAAAACAGTGTGGTACTGGCACAAAAACAAACAGATCAACGGAACAGAATAGAGAGCCCAGAAATAAACCCACACCCCTATGGCCAATTAATCTTCAACACAGGAGGCAAGAATATACAATGGGAAAAAGGAAGTCTCTTCATCAAGTGGTGCTGGGAAAGTTGGACAGCTGCCTGTAAATCAATGAAGTTAGAACACACCCTCACACCATGCACAAAAATAAACTCAAAATGGCTTAAAGACTTAAATATAAGACAAGACCCCATAAAATTCCTAGAAGAGACTGTAGGCAAAACATTCTCTGATAGAAACTGTACCAATGTTTTCTTAGGTCTCCCAAGGCAACAGAAAATAAACAAAATAAAAACAAAAATAAACAAATGGGAGTCCGCCTGCCGATGCAGGGGACACGGGTTCGTGCCCCGGTCTGGGAGGATCCCACATGCCACGGAGCGGCTGGGCCCGTGAGCCATGGCCGCTGAGCCTGCACGTCCGGAGCCTGTGCTCCGCAACGGGAGAGGCCACAACAGTGAGAGGCCCGCATACCGCAAAAAATAAAATAAACAAATAGGACCTAATCAAACTTACAAGCTTTTGCACAGCAAAGGAAACCATAAACAAAACGAAAAGACAACTTATGGAATGGGAAAAAATATTTGCGAACAATGTGACCAACAAGGGCTTAATTTCCAAAATATACAAACAGTTCATACAACTCAACAACAACCAAAAAAAAAAAAACCAAACAGCCAAATCAAAAAATGGCTAGAAGACCTCAATAGACATTTATCCAAAGAAGATAGATAGATGGTCAATAGGCACATGAAACGATGTTCAACATCACTAATTATTAGAGAAATGCAAATCAAAACTACAGTGAGGTACCACCAACTCACACCAGTCAGAATGGCCATCATTAAAAAGTCTATACACAATAAATGCTAGAGAGGGTGTGGAGAAAAGGGAACCCTCCTTCACTGTTGGTGGGAATGCAAGTTAGTACAGCCACTATGGAAAACAGTATGGAAAACTAAAAAGGTATTACCATGTGATCCCACGCCTGGGCATATATCCGGAAAAAGACGCAGTTCAAAAGGATACACATGGGCTTCCCTGGTGGCGCAGTGGTTGAGAGTCCACCTGCCGATGCAGGGGACACGGGTTCATGCCCTGGTCTGGGAAGATCCCACATACCGCGGAGCGGCTAGGCCCGTGAGCCATGGCCACTGAGCCTACACGTCCAGAGCCTGTGCTCCGCAACGGGAGAGGCCACAACAGTGCGAGGCCCGCGTACCGCAAAAAAAAAAAAAAAAAAAAAAGTATACATGTGCCCCCATGTTCACTGCAGCACTATTCACAATAGCCAAGACATGGGAACAACCTAAATATCCATCGACAGATGAATGGATAAAGAAGATGTGGTGCATGTATACAATGGAATATTACTCAGCCATAAAAAAATAACGGCACATGCAGCAACATGAATACAACTAGAGATTACCATACCAAGTGAAGTAAGTCCGAAAGAGAAAGACTAATACCGTACGATATCACTTATATGTGGAATCTAAAATAGGGCACAAGTGAACCTATCTATGAAACAGAAACAGACTCAGACATAGAGAACAGATTTGTGGTTGCCAAGGGGGAAGAGAGGTAGGGGAGGGATGCACTGGGAGTTGGGGTTAGTACATATTACATATAGACTGGATAAGCAGCAAGGTCCTACTGTATAGCACAGGGAACTATATTCAATATCCTGGGATAAACCATAATGGAAAAGAATATTTAAAAAGGATGTATATATGTGTATAACTGAGTCACTCTGCTGTACAGCAGAAATTAACACAACATTGTAAATCAACTACTTCAATAAAAAATAAATTAAAAAATGATATTTCAGTTTTTAACCTATCAAATTGACAAAATGTAAAAAATTATAATACTAATCTACAAAAAGTTCCTAAAAGTGAGTTTTGCAAGGTCACTGAATAAAATCAATAGACAAAACCCAATTGTATTTCTATACTAGCACGGAACAGTTAGAAACTGAACCATGTCATTTAGTATAATCTAACAAAATATGTACAGGAACTATATGCTGAAAACAACAAAACACTGATGAGAAAAACAAAAGAAAATGTAATAAAATGGAGAGATAGACCATGTTCGTGGATTGGAAGACTCAGTATCTTTAAGCATGTCAAACTTCCCCAAACCGATCTACAGATTTAACACAATCCCAGTTAAAATTCTAGCACGGGGGCTTCCCTGGTGGCGCAGTGGTTGAGAGTCCGCCTGCCGATGCGGGGGACGCGGGTTCGTGCCCCGGTCTGGGAGGATCCCACGTGCCGCGGAGCAGCTGGGCCCGTGAGCCATGGCCGCTAAGCCTGCGCGTCCGGAGCCTGTGCTCCGCAACGGGAGAGGCCACAACAGTGAGAGGCCCGCGTACCGCAAAAAAAAAAAAAAAAAAAAAAAAAAAAAAATTCTAGCAGGATTCTGTAGACACTAACAAGCTGATTCTAAAATTTATATGGGAATGCAAGAAACTAAACAGTTAAAACAATTCAGGAAAAACAAGATTGGAGGATTCACACTACCTGGCTATAAGACTTACTAAAAAGCTGCAGTAGTCAAGACAACGTGCGGTATTTGCTAAAGGATAGACAGCATAAACCAAAAGAACAGGGTGCAGAAATAGGCCCACAATTACAAGATCAATCGATTTCCAATAAAGAAGCAAAGGCAATTCAAAGGAGAAAGAACTACTTTTCAACAAATGGTGGAAGGAATGGATGTCCAAATGGAAAAAAAAACCTTCAATCTAGGCCTCATACTTTATATAAAAATCAATTAAAAATGGATCATAGACTTAAATGTAAACGATAAATTATAAAACTTTTAGCAGAAAACATAGGAAAAATACTTATGATCTCCACCTAGGTAAAGACATCTTAGCAATAACATCAGAAACAATCTCTAAAAGAAAAAACTGATGAATTGGTCTTTAATTAAGAACTTTTGCTCTGTGGGAGATTGTGTTAAGAGAATGAGAAGACAAGCCACAGACCATAATAAAGTATAAAGTATCTGAAAATCACTTATCTGACAAAGGACATGTATCCAGACTAGATAAAGAACATTTAAAACTCAACAGCAAGAAAACAACCCAGTTCAATGGGCCAAAGATGGAACAGGTACTTCACCAAAGAAACACAGATGGCAAATAAACCCATGAAAAGATGCTCAACATCATCAGTCATTGAGGAAATAGAAATTGAAACCACAATGAGTTACTACTACACACACCTATTAGAATGGCTAAACACACACAAAAAACTAGACGTTAGACATTACCAAGTGCTGACAAGTGAGGCAAACTGGAACTCTCACCCATTGTTAGAGGGAATGCAAAATGGCAGCAACATTTAGGTAAACGGTTTGGCGAGTTCTTATAAAATTAAATATACACTTACCACATGGCACAGCAATCTGACTCCTAGTGTATTTACCCAAAAGAAATGAAAAGTTTTGTTTACACAAAAGCCTATACATGAACAGATGTAGAGAACAAACATATGGATACCAAGCAGGAAAGGGGGAGCAGGGTGTGGAATGAATTCGGAGATTGGGATTGCCATATATACACTATTGATACTATGTATAAAAGAGATAACTAACGAGAACCTACTGTATAGCACAAGGAACTCTACTCAGTGCTCTGTGGTGACCTAAATGGGAAGGAAATCCAAAAAGGAGGGGATATATGTATACGTATAGCTGATTCACTTTGCTGTATAGTAGAAACTAACACAACATTGTAAAGCAACTGTCCTCCAATAACAAAAAAAAAGCCTATACATGAATGTTTACAGCAACTCTATTCATAACTGCCAAAAACTGGTAAAATCCCAAACATCCTTCAAGGAGTGAACAGATAAATCAAGTGTGGTGCTCCACACAATGGAAAGCTACTCAACAATAAAAAGGAACAATCTACTGATACAAAGAACAATATGGATGAATTTCAAAGGCATTACACTTAGTGAAAGAAGCCAAACTCAAAATGGTACTATAGATTTGTATGATGCTCTGGAAAGACAGAACTATACGGAATGAAGAAAACATCAAATGGTTGCTAGAGGTTAGGGGCGAGGGGTGGTTTTGATTACAAAGGGACAGAAAAAGAATGTTGTGAGGTGATGGAACTGACTGTGGTGGCAGTTACACAACTCAGTGCATTTGTCAGAACTCACAGAACTGCACAACAGCAAAGCAAATTTTACTGCATGTAAATTTAAAGTTAAAATTAAAAAAATATATATAAACCCTAGGTATTACAGGCTGAGACAGACTGCAGGGAAATGGCATTCTCCTTAACTGCTGACAAGAGCATAAAGTAGTACAAACTCAATCTGGCACAAAAAGACAATAAAAGCATGAATTCAAAATCAGGCACCATAAGGTTCTGAAGACAAAGAGAATAATAAATACTCTTGGGAGGGAGACGCAAGAGGGAAGACACATGGGAGCATATGTATATGTAAAGCTGATTCACTTTGTTATAAAGCAGAAACTAACACACCACTGTAAAGCAATTATACCCCAATAAAGATGTTAAAAAATAATAATAATAAATAAATAAATAAATACTCTTTAATCTTGAGCACTCCATTCTACATAGAAAACCCAAGATTCAAATTTTCAGAGTGGTTGGTACATGGTCAGTGTTCAATGAATGATGCTGATGAATGAATGGAAGGAAAGGGTGAATATGCAGCAATTCCACTTTTGGGCATCTGCCCAAAGGAAATAATTAAGGCTGTACAAAAGACTTAATTATTAAGAGGACTATAAAATGCAACATCACACACTCCTTAAAAATGGTCATGTTATTTCTCCACTTGCTGGCATAGGAAGATGTCATGATACATCACTGTGTTCAAAAAGAACACTCCAAATCAACATCCAGCACAGCCCCACTTTTGTTCAAAGAAAAACTATAGATCTATAAATCCTATATCTTCTTTTATTCTGCAGGGATGAATAACACACCTGAAAGACTACAGAGCACAATATTAAATGTTCATCTCACGGCAGTAGGATGACTAGTGATTTTTAGTTTCTTTTTACTCGGTCAGCATTTTGTTTTTCCCACAACGAAGATCTGTTATTTTACAATTAACTTTGTTTAAAGAGCACTGATAAGAGAGTCCTAACACTTCTGAGATAAACGGAATCTTCTGGGGCTGAGATATCCAGGAGGAAAAACACCCTCTTCCTCAGAAGCCCTATCTGAGAGAAGATCCAGTCTCAAAGGACTAGAGGTCTGACCCACAGAGGCTATTCTCAAACATACCCTCTGAGGGAAAAAAGGCTGGCACCCACCTGTATAGATGTCCATGAAGCTGTGCAGGGCCAAACAATGGGGATTCAGACACATCTTCACCTGGGCAGTCACCACCTGCAGCCAGCTGGCTGTCAGCAACCAGCACTCCTGAGGCCCGGCCAGAGAGCTAGTACCAAGAACATCAACAAAAAAAACAGAAGGGAAATCAACTTACTGCAGTTCCTGGGCTCAACGATCAATGGCAAAAATCCTCAAGACTTTAAATATAGTAGGCAAATGAAGGTGTTGGACCTTGCGTTCCAAGGATTTTCTAGGTGGGTGTTCCCACTTCCCTGGACTGGCCTATAGAATCACCCCTCAAGTTAATATAATTCTGAACTTATAACCCAATTTAACCAACCCCAATGAATTCCCAAATCCAAGCATTATGCCAGGCAGTCCAGAAGTAAACTAAATCCTAAGTTGGTGATAGTAACATTTCAATAGAAATGATGGATAATCACTATTATCATTATTATTTTATTTCTGACAATTGGAAAAGTAAAGGAAACCTTAAGAAAAGCTGAGAAGAACATCTTCAAAGGTTATAGCCTTAAAGGTATTTGAAGAAAGGGGCAGTACAGGCCATGTAAGATAGGGCAGCTAGGGAAGGGTAAATCTGAAAGGGGTGCTTACTTTTGTCCCCCTTTGAACAATGGGCTGCTACAGAGAAGGCACTGCGTGGATGGAGACTCATAATAATTCGACCAAGAAGTCTGCTCGATGGTGACCGTCTCCTCACTCACGTTGGACAGGACAAGTCGAGAGCTATTGAGATCATGAATCAAGGCGAAGACCTCGGCCAGCTCTGACTCATTCTCAGGAATCTGCAGGACTTTGCGCAGCAGCTGCAGCGTTGACTGGCGCTGGATCTCCCTCTGGGCTGCGCTCAGGGGCCCTGTGGCGCTCAGCACATCCGGGAGTGGTGAGCTCGCCTCCTGAAGAGAGTGGATTGATCACTAAGCACGCAGGGCACAAAGAGCCAGCGTGAGGCCAAAACCATGAGTGGCAGAGGGATGGGCCCATGACTGAGAGGTGGGAAACCTAGGTTCCTAACCAACTCAGCTAACAACTCACTGTGTGACTCACGGCAAGTGTTTTCTCTCTCTAGCGCTGTTTCTCTACCAGCAGAATGAGAGGATTATACACACCTCTTGGTAATGGTTTCAAGAGTCAGCTCCCATTCACCGGGTATTGGGTTTGGAGGATAACAGTCCAGGGGTTCAATTCTGGTTAGGCCACTGAACAGCTATATATATGGGTGACCCACAGCAATTTACTTAATCTTTCTAAGCCTCAATTTCCTCACCTACGAAATGAAGGATCAAAATACTAATAATCTCCTACAGTTGTTGTACAGTAAATGAGATAGTATTGCAACAAAAAGTCTATGAATGGTAATTATGATTTATAAACAAGTACCTATACAGCTTAAAGCATTTATCTTTAATAGTGTGTGGCTTCTTGGTACAAGGGAACTTTATACACCAGTCAGAGGCTTCCAGGAAACAAGGTTCTGAAACACTCACTGAAACAGGTCCTTCTGAGGCAGGTCCCTTTTCAATGGAAGTCCCTCCCTGATCCCTTGGGCAAATGCAGTGTGAAATCAAGCCCTCCTTCTTGCTCCCAGAGTCCACTCCTTTACTGCAGATTTCATTTTCTCACAGTTGGTAAACCAGTCCCCTGCCCTGCTTATTTACTGATTCCCAATACCACCATGAGGGCATACAAAAGATGCTGATTCATATTTGCTAGACACATTATTTTGTTTTATAGAAGTAAACTGCTTAGTAACAACTTATTACTCAGTATAACTACGACAACTCGTCTCACTATCTGTAAGTTTGGTTACCTATCTTCCCCCCCTCAACTAGACTGTAAGCTCCTAGAGGGAAGTGGCCATGTCTTATTCATCTTTGTAGCCCCAAAAGCCTGACCAATAATAGGCATTCAATACATGCTTGCTGTAAGAAAGAATGAATGAATGGCTGTAGAAGAGCTGAGTGACAATAGAATGAGTTGCCCCAGGAGGCTGTGTGTTCCCAGTCAGGACTATGTTGAATCATGGGCTGGAAGATCGGTTGGAAAGCGTACTATCCTTTGGCTCTGAGCCACAGATGAAAGATGGAAAGGAATGAAGATCATTCCAGCCCAGAGATGTTGTGGTGGTCTTAATTACAGCCACTGGCAACAAACTGCACAGGAAATGTATGGTCACCAGAGGACTCCAAAGAGAAGGTACACAAAGGACCTTGGGTTTCTGACCAGTGTTTTATTTTCTGGAAAACAATAATTATATTTTGCTTCTCCAAAATTTAGAGAATTAGAAGGTGAGGGAATGTCTGAAGATAAGGGTCATGGTGATAAGCGGCTACCAGTTAGCCCAAGATAGAAGAATATAATAAGAGTGGGATTTGAAACCAATTGGCAAAAGGTGCCTAGATAACTCCTGTCTAACCTGGAAAGTTAAATGACCTCATCATTCCAGATCTAGAGACCAACATCCATTTTCACACTGTAAGTCACATCAACAGCTACAACGAAACAGGAAAAAGGAATGTTCAGAGCCATCTACCTACACAGAACTCAATTCCATTCCATAATCATGGACTGACACATTATATATGTAAGCTCCAGCATTAGAAGTATGGGAGCTGGGAATTCCCTGGGTGGTCCAGTGGTTAGGGCTCCTCGCTCTCACAGCTGAGGGCCCAGGTTCAATCCCTGGTTTGGAAACGAAGATCCCACAAACCACACAGCCAGTGGGGGAAATAAAAGGTAGTAGTATCGGGGCTTCCCTGGTGGCGCAATGGTTGAGAGTCCGCCTGCAGATGCAGGGGACACGGGTTCATGCCCCGGTCCGGGAAGATCCCACATACCGCGGAGCGGCTGGGCCCGTGAGCCACGGCCACTGAGCCTGTGCGTCCGGAGCCTGTGCTCCGCAACCGGAGAGGCCACACAGTGAGAGGCCCACGTATCACAAAAAAAAAAAAAAAAAAAAAGTAGTATGGGGCAACAGACACACCTGTCCTACAAATAATCTCGGTCTCACAGGGAGCTAACAGAGAGTCAAGACAGGGTGTGGTCAATATTTTCTATTTCCCTATGCTTCCTTAGAACCTTTATATCCACATTTCTACAGAGTTCTAATTAGAGTACCCATACCATCTAAATTTTTTCACTTATTAGATCATAAACCATTTCCATTTTGCAGACTAATCTTTATATTTATCTTTTTATGCAACATCTTAATATTTAGTTATAAAGATATGTTATAATTTATTTTATTTCAATGGTGGACACAGGTTATTTCTAATTTTATCTGTTGTAATTACTGAATGTATGATGTTCTAGATGGGCTTTAGTTCAGATATTTTGTTTAATTCTGTCTAGAAATATGTATTCTCATATTTGTCAAAAACATGTGCTCTGGGGCTTCCCTGGTGGCGCGGTGGTTGAGAGTCCGCCTGCCGAGGCAGGGGATGTGGGTTCGTACCCCGTTCCAGGAGGATCCCACACGCCGCGGAGCGGCCGGGCCCGTGAGCCATGGCCGCTGGGCCTGCGCGTCCGGAGCCTGTGCTCCACAATGGGAGAGGCCACAGCAGTGAGAGGCCCGCGTACCGCAAAAAAAAAAAAAAAACAAAAAACATGTGCACTGAATTTGATTCTCAACACCTATCAAGAACCATGAAAATGTGTGTTGCGTGTGTGTGCACCAACAGTTTTACTCTGGGAAACTGACTTAAGGAAATAGTTCAAACAAACAAAAGATGTCTGAGTGATACAATATTATACTGTTTCTTCATACTTTATTTAAATTCTGGGAATGGTAGCATAACTTTATTTTTGTAACTAATGCTTTACTTTTTTTTTTCTTTTTGCATTTCTATAACCAAATAATTGACATGGAGTTCATTTGGGGTATAAGTTGTAGATCTAAATCAGTTTTCTTTATATTGCACTACAATCATCCCTATTTATTAAATAACATTCACTTTCTTGAAAGAAAAAAAAAGACAGGGTGTGGTCGATGCTTTTAACGTGAAGCGGAGCACATTAAACACATGGAGAAGCCAAAAGGAAAGCTCACTGCCAGCAGAGGGCACCGTGTGGGACAAGAGAATATGATGGAAGGTATGGAACCATTTTACATGCAATTTCAAGGGTTTACAGACTCCTTTAAGCTCAATTCTGAGTCTTCTCTAGGGCTCATGGCCCTGAGAATAAAATGCCCAGATCTAATCCACCTTGCCTGCCTTGTTTTACTGATGGGGAAACAAAAATTCAGGAGAGGGAAAGCGAGCAGCTTAGGGTCACTCCCAGGCAGGTCTCTCAATTCCTAGTCTCAGTGTTTTTTTCCTTTACTTTAGTTCCACTTCCCTTTCTCACAAAGATGATAACCTCAGAACACGACCTCAAGCACAGACCTGAAGATCAAGGGGGTGAGATTCATCTGCCAGAAAGCCCCTCCCCTCCATATGCACAGAAAACTTAGCTTGAGGCAGTCCCCGCCCCCCTCAGTCCTGTCCACTCCCAAACCCCCTGACCTCCTGACATAACCTTCTGGGTCTCTCCCTGACTCAAGGACATTCAGTGTGACCCCACTGCCTAAAAAACAAACTGCCAGGTCTCAGCATTAAAGATCGTCCATGATATGGCCCCAATATGCCTTTCAAGACTTGTTTTCCATAATCCTCCCCACACAGTCTCTCCTCTAACCCAATGGAACGAACACCAGACTCCCTACCTCTTCACTTCTGCTCATTCTAGTCCGTTGAGTATATGGCATGCCTTCCCCTTCCACCCACATCCTGCACATCTTGTGAGGTGCAGCTGAGATCTGGAGTAACCAGGCTCCATCTTGGATCCTGACCTGTTGTTCCGCATGCCATCCTCTTTCCCTGCAAAGCGGATGAATGAGATCTCTCTTCTTACCCTCATCCTAGTCATTCTATTCCCTGCCTTAGGTACTACATCTTTCTGTTCACTTAAAAAAATTCACATGTGGAAATTCAGAGGCCCTCTGAAACTGCCTATTTTCCCTGGTTCTAATAAACCAACAAACAACAACAAAAAAAACAGGCCCTAAGAAGCCAAGTGGAATGTGTTTTACTATCCAAACAGTTTGGTCCAACTTCAGGGAGGAGGCCTGCCAACACTGCTAGAAGTAAAGCTTTGTGGTTGGCCAAATGCTCTGCAAGAAACCTGAGAAGCAGTAATCTCATCTACAATGTCCTGGGGTTGGCACTCTGTATTTACCAAAATTCTATTTACAGGCCCTTCACCAGCCTCAGAGCTAAAAGGATGTAACCCTTCCACGTCTCTCTTCTTCAGAATCCTCTTTAAGGCCTGTGTTGGCTTCCCCCCGGCACCCCCGTGAATGAACTTTTGGTCCACTGAGCTAGAAGGTTCACAGAGATCAAGGTATCTGGTCAGCCCCCACAGCTTGGCAAAGAGGACAAGGAAGCCCAGAAAGAAGGCACTTGCCCAGGTTCAGAACCTGTAACTTGGTTCCAGTTCGGGTACTAACTACTACTGTGTACTAAGAAATCCTTTTATTTCTCCTAAAGCTGGTCTGCTAACAGAGCCCAATCCAAGGCTGCGGGGTGTGTTTGGGGAAGGAACTCACGAGAACCTTGGTGGTTTTCTCAGTCCGGTCTTTAGCAAGGTTAAAACCACAGCTGGGACAAATCCGCGGTTTATGCCGATTGGTGTAGACATAGCTACAAGAGGGATTCTTGCACTTTCCCCGACCTCTTGATGTAGCCAGGCCCAAATCCTAAAAAAGTAAGACTGCAGTTCAATTCTACAAGTCAACTTACACCTGGGCAGAGCCGAGAATCAGGATGACCTGCTGTGGGTAAAACAGAGAGGGCAATCACAAAACCAGATTTAGACGAACTCTCCAAGAGCCTTGAAGCAACAAGACACTTTTTCTGCAGCTATCCCCTTTCAGTCTTAATACAGCCTAAATAATTGTGGCAAGTCCTTCCCTATCTGTGAAACAAGTGAGTTGAATCTCAAAGGTCAGAAATTCAACTGCCTTCAGGGTCCAGGCAATCAGCAGAGTGAAACAGGCCTGTTCTAACAGAGTGCCAGAGACTGTGGTGAACCGAAGATTTCAAGCTCCAATAAAGATAAATTGTGACTTCTGGACTATTTAAGCTCAAACCTCTGGCACCTAGACTCCTACGACAAGCTACAGTCTAATTAGCCGAAGAGAAGGTCCTGGGCAGTTCCTACCAGATGGTATCCCTAGTGGCCTCTCATAGCCAAACGGAAGAGGTAGTGAAGGGATGGATGGCATGGAGAAGGTAGTAATTAGGTCTTTAGAAGAAGAAGCCTGAGCAGCTCTCTAGGATAAGAGAGACACTCTCCCCAAGGATCAGGCCAGATGAGGCACTGACCCACCATACTATGTGCTGTCTTGTTGCTACTGAATCCTAGCACAGGGCATGGCACAGAGCAGGTGCTCAATAAAGTTTCTGAATTTTAATAAATCTAGCTGCTTTCTCAAGATCTGTGTATCTTACTCATCCAGGGAAACTGCCAAATGATACCTGGCTGATTGGTACCTTAAGGATCAACAAAATTAGAGAACGCTGAGCAAGAGAAGCCCTAACGTGCTTTCTAGATCAACAGAGTATTTTACAGACAGTGAAAACTGAGGACCAGAGAAGGAAAGAGCCTTGCTCAAGGTTAGATGCCATGCTAGCAGCAGAGCCAGAACCACTTTTGGACTAGGTCTTTCGACACCCAGTGTTTATTCCACTGCTCTAGGCTGCTTACCCTGCAAAAGGACGACCCCAGAGTCACACATTCATTTATTGGGATGTTAACGTGTTATGTTAAAAATAAAAGTCGGGGAGAGAAAAACTTGGTGAGAAACACCAGGCTAAACAAAAGTTGCTTCACTAAAGCACTTCTCAAACCCTTTCAGATACTAGTACTGAATGTGACTCTGTTTTAGGGAGGAAAAAAATACATTTCTCAAACTTATATGTAGACCACACTTTTGAGGCTAAAAGGTCCAAAGACTGCTGAATGTTGAAGCTAGACTGGATTCTCATCTCCAGCTACTCTCAAAAGAAATATCCTGGTCTCAGCTGGCCTACACTTCATGGATCTCATCTGGGAAAAAGAGCAAACCTAGATGATTCACCCAGTAGCTATCATCTGTACCACTGACAGGTTCTTCAGAATCTATGATCTAGCCCTCACCCTACTCTCACTCCCAAGTACCACTACCCACCCACCTCAGACTCCTACTCACCCTCAACCACACAATCAAACTACCTCTATGTCAACCCATCACCTGTCTGCACTTACCAGTGTGACGGTGCAGCTATACTTATATGGAGGAAACATATCAGGCTTGACCTCTACAACTTTCACCTGAGATGTCCTGTTGGCTGGGCCATTTGGTAGCTGTAGATCAAAACAAATTATTTTAGTGCTTCTGAACCTCAGTCAAACTCCTGAGGTCCTGTGTCCTGAAAACAGCTTGAGGAAACAGTTGCCCAGGCATTTGTAGAGCTATGTTCCAAATGAGCCCTCTGGAATGCTAGTCAGCAGTCACCAGCCCACCAAAGGTTGAGTGTCACTTTCAACTCCAGGGGTTCCCACACTCTTTTGCACAGCTTCTAACACTGCATACCAGAAACACTATGAGTCTGATTTACAACTACTATCAAGTGAGAAAAGCATGTAATAGCTCTGTACACAACTATGTGGTTGAATTATGCTGACATAAAGAAGTCTGGGGAATTCCCTGGTGGTCCAGTGGTTAGGATGCCACGCTTCCACTGCTGGGGGTCTGGGTTCAATCCCTGGCCAGGGAACTAAGATCCTGCAACCTGCATGGCACAGTCAAAAAAAAACACAAGAAGTTTGAAAGATTATTCACTAAAATGTCACAGGTTGAGGGAAAGATCATGGTTGTTTTCCATTTTACCACTATCTATAAAAATTTTCAAATGTTCTATATGGAATGTAAAAAAGAAAAGATGAAGAAAGCATTCTAAATTAAAAATAATTATTCTGTAATAATGAATTTAAGTTAATTTTCAGAACATAAGATTTCATGTAACTTAACTGGTTTAAGACTAGTAAAGGGGTTTATGGCTTTTTAACAAATATCCAATTTGCCAATTAAAAGGAAACTACACAGAAGACTGGGAATTTATACACACATGAAGGGAATCTAAGGGCTGGAAATCTAGGAAGCAGCTGAAGCAGACTCGATTACCGTCCTTCTATTCCCCAAGATCACACATGCACCCAGTGGTGACACCACATTTGGGTGAAAACAGATCAACCTTCAAAACAGAAGCTGGCTGATAGCCTTGTTGGGGCAAATTTGGAACTATCAAACAAAAGCAGTTACCTGACAGAGAGCACACGGCAAGGGAGATGGCAGACTTGATATTCCTATTCCAATTTGGTCCATGTCAGGGTTTTCAATTTCAAACTGAGGGATTGTGAAATTAACTTAATGGGCCGAAACCAGCATTTTGGAAAAAGAAATGGAAAAATGACTGCATAAAATAAGGGCATAGCTTCATTAAACTTTTAATGTGTATATATATGTATATATTTACAGGGCTGTGATGTAGAAATGTGTTTGTTACTGACGGTCATGCTCTCAAAAGTGCTGATTTAGGGATCTTTGATCATATTCAACTCACAAATGGCAAAAGAACTAAAAAAAAAAATCTAATAATAAATATACTTGAACACATGCAATTTTGACACCTGAGAAATCTTTAATAGCTCTATCATTAAATGGAATGAACTGTACTGGTTACAAACCAGTACATGGAAAAAGAGCCATGCTTTTAGGTTTAAAAAATTACATTTAAAAGATAAACACAGGCTAATGCAGGAAAGAACTTGGCTGAATGAGCGCACACCAGACCATCAATAACAGTTATTTCTGGGTGGCAGGATCAGAAGAGACTTATTTTCTTTCTGCCTTACCTGAATTTTCTTTATTATCTATAACAACCATGCATTCATTTTTTCTAAAAAGACATGATAACTAAATGCAGCATATAATCCTAGATCGGATCCTGTTCTAACGTAGAAAATGCTATAAAGGACACAACTGGATAAAACCGACGAAACTGGAATACAAATGATAAAGTATCAATGTTTCAGTAACAGAATATCTCTAGTCTTAGGAAATACACACTGAAGCATTAAAGAGTAAAAGGCCATGTTACCTTTAAATTATGTGTATTTTAAACATACATACACACACACACACACACAATGGGGAAGACAAATGAGCACAAATCATAATGCAAAATGGGCTAATGTGTTAACAATAGGTAACTAGGTAAAGAGTACATGTGTGCTCTTTGTACTACTTTTACTCTTGCAACTTTTCTTGTTTTAATTATTTCTAAATAAAAATTTTAAAACATGCATTCATTTTTATAACCAGAAAAAGAAACTAATTAAAAAACAGATAACTCATTCATGCTAACCCTCCTCCCACAGTTCTACCAGTGTTAAGAATAGGCTTTTTGCCTATGGCTTTGAGACACTCAATGGAAGCCCTGTTCTCGGAGCTGCCAGCCGCCCCCCCAACAGATGGCTCCCGCTCTGGGGAAAGGGTCTTACCTTCACCTCACCAGTGCTAGATGGCTGTTGGATGGGCTGGCCCAGCTGCTTCAGCGTGCTTGGCTTCAGGCCACAAGTCCTCACAGAGGGTGTCTTATCTGAAACAACCAGGAGCCAGACTGGTGACTTAAGTGCATTCAGAGTCTCCCTAAGTCTCTCACCTCCATGCTCAACCCCCACTCCTGTCCCCTTCCCTTTAGAGAGTCCCTCCTCCCGAATCTGTCCCAGACCTTACCACTCAGGGGAAAGGCCTGCCTGGCCCTGGGCAGTCCCATGCTGCTGCCTCGACCCACGTTAGCTGGGGCTGGAAGAATTGCTCTCATGGGTCTTGCTGCAGCCAGTAACGAGGGCTTGCCCCGTGCTCTGCCTTTAAGCTCTGGGGCTCTGGGCACAGGAATAAGCAGGTCAACTCTGAAAAAAAACAAGAAGGGAGCTCTCCTAGAAATTCCAGACCAGGGGGAAGAAAACCGAAGTGCAATCTTCAGATAGCACTTTATTAGAATAATGTCCTGGTTAAACTGTCAGGCTTTAGACATTAATTAAACCATTAAATAGCTGTGTAACCCTGGGCAAGAAATCTTACTCTTCTGTTTACCTCGTTTGTAATATGCAATCACATGTACTTCATGGGGTCATTATGAAGATAAAAAAGTGCAAAACAGTGCCTACAGTGAGGGATATCAATAGCTACTGTAGTTGTAACATCTAATTTGCCTCTAATCAGCCCAAGTATTTAAAGTGTATCAGTCTCCCACATGAGGGCAGCTGAGAGACCCTGGGGAACAAGGTTCATGTTTTCTTCATCTTTGTAGCTCCAGTGTTGAGCATAAAGCCTGCCCATAGAAGGCCTCAATACACATTTGCTAAAGTGCTTCACCTGCCCCAAAGCTCTCTAAGGACACGGAACCATCTCGAAGTATACTGTTAAATTTTAAAAGACAAGATGTCCAAGTATGTATGTTATGCTACCATTTGTGTAAAGAAAGGTGGGGGGAAAATATATATATAACACACACACGCACACACACAGCTGACCTTGAATAGCACGTATTAGGGGCACTGACCCCCACGGAGTCAAAAGTCCACTGATAACTTCACAGCCCTCCATATCCAGGGTTCCACATCTGGCAGATTCAACCAACTGCACACCATGTAGTACTGTAGTACATACATACTGAAAAAAATCCACGTGTAAGTGGACCCACGCAGTTCAAGTCCATGTCTATTCAAGAGTCAACTATGTACGTGTATATATATATATATATATATATATATATATGTGTGTGTGTACACACATGTATTTTTTCCCTACCTTTCTTTACACAAATGGTAGCGTGACATACATACTTCGACATCTTGACTTCTAAAATTTAACGATATTAATTATAAACACACATACCTCCTATTTGTTTGCATATACTTATAATTATCTCCAAAAACACAGAAAGTTGGGAATATTGTCTCTGGGAAATGGGAATGGAGCACCCAAGGATGGGACAGAAAGATTTGTTTCAGTATATATTCCTTACACTTTTTCAGTCTGAACTATGTGAATATATTTTCTATTCAACAATAAAAGTTTTTTACTCGTAATAGTATAAACCAGAACTTCTAAACCTTGGCACTACTAACATTTTGGGCCAAATAATTCTCTGTTGCAAGAGGCTGTCCTGTGCATTGTAGGATGTCTAGCAGCATCCTTGGCCTCTACCCACTTGATGACAGTAGCACTCCCTCCCCAGTGGTATCAACCAAACATGTCTCCAAACATTGCCACAATGTCCCCTGGGGCACTGCTCCCCTTTGAGAACCAATGATATAAACAAAAAAGAGCCTTCCATTTTAAGACCATAGCTGCCTCTGTAAAGGAGCTACATACATGGAGAATTCAGTCAAGCCTCTAAGGTAAGAAAGCCTTCAAGAAAGGGAGGAAAAACAGCCCACACTTACGGACCTCTCCTATCTGCAAGGCACTGGGCTGCAAGCTTTACACACAACCTTTTTCAGACTGTGTGGTCAGCCACTGAGGATACGATTCTCTTTTATAACACCCAACTCAAGATTTTTCAGAGGGGAAAATGGGTATGAAGTGACTATGCCCATGGTCAAACAGAAGCCCTGGACAGAGTCACAACCAGAATTTAGTTCTCTGACCACCAGGACAGGAATCTTTATTATATAAAGATGCCCTAATAAGGCTTCTCTTTTCAAATGCAGTATCCAGAATTGGATACTAGGTTTGTAACATTGCCCACAGCCTGTACCAACAAGACTCTGTAATAACTGCTTTAGGGAGACTGACAAGAAGAGATGTATAAGGAACGGGACAGCAGTGAATAGACAGCAGAGTGTAGGACAGGCAAATAAATGTCTCTAGGCCTCAGCTTCTGTATCTCTAAAATACAAACGATGAATTGGGCTCTGCTATCTCTCTCAGGAATGCTGTAAGGACATGGGACAAAATAAACACAGGGCACTACACAAGCTGCTGTTCTAAACACAATGCTGTAATATATAAACACATTGGGGGACTTCCCTGGTGGTCCAGTGGTTAAGAATCTGTCTTACAATGCAGGGGACGCCGGTTCGATCCCTGGTCAGGGAACTAAGATTCCCACATGCCGTGGGGCAACTAAGCTCACGCACCACAACTACAGAGCCCGCATGCCACAACTGCAGAGCCCACGTGCTCTGGAGCCTGCGCACCACAACTAGAGAGCTCGCATGCTGCAACTACTGAGCCTGCACGCTCTGGAGCTCACGCGCCACAACTAGAAAGAAGCCAGCGCACAGCAACGAAGAGCCCACACGCCACAACAAAAGATCCCAATGTGCCGCGACTAAGATCTGATGCAGCCAAAAAAATAATAAATAAACATATAAATATTTTTTAAAATAGGGGGAAAAAAATAAACACATTGGGTTACCCTGTAGGCTTTTTAGGAGCAGGGAGTGAATTGGAGGTGCTGGTCCCCTCAGCTGGTGGTGGCACGTCTAGTCCAGGACTGTCATTCTCAGTTGTCCCCAGAGAGACCTCACGCTGCACACCACTCTTGACCACTGGCTTCTTAATGACTGCTGTACCACGATTCCCAGGAGTTTCCTTGACCAAAACATGGGCATCTGAGATGATCACTTCCTCCCACTCATTCTCCTCACCCACGTCTCTTTGAGGAGCTATACTTAGGAGCTGGCTTACAGCTTCTGAGTTCTCCAGAGTCAGTTTGGAAGAGTTTTCCTTAGCAGAATTTTGCTCGGAGGTGAGAGGCTGCTGATTTCTTTTAACCACAGAGCCTTTGGAGGAGACTCCAGAAGTCAATTCCACTTTGACTTTGGCTGGCTTTTCCTAGAAAAAAAAAAAGAAAATCTTTCATGCATATAACATTTTACAGTTGACAACACATTTACAAATATTCTCTCATTTGACCCTTGTAACAATAATGTATGAGGAACATATAAGAAGCTGAGGCTGAGAAAGGAAGAGGCTGACTTCAGATCCCAAGTATAAAACTGGCCTGAACCTAAGTCTTCTGATTCCAGTTCCCTTTCACCACTGTATTCAATGTCCGAGTTAGGATAAGCCTATTCTAATAAATTTCTTAACGACATGTTTCTTCAGGTTTCAGCGAACAAATGCTGACATTGTTTTACCTCGACCTTTGATTGTTCAAGGCCCTCTCCTTTATGTCTACAAAGAGGCTGACATACTGCCATACTGGGCCTAGAAGTATTAAGTTGTTTATCTTGGTGGTCCCTTTATGAGACTCACTTAATCACAATGTGGTCACAATGTCGCAAAGACTGAATGCTTCCAACTCCACTGGGGAAAACTCTCATCTTTTTCCCAGATTCTTTCAGGTTGAGTCCTAAAAGTCAGCGTAAGGCTGATTTACACATACACCACAAACTTCTCACTGGGTCAAATCAGATCACACACATTAATTACATGCTAGAAAAGGTTCCGACTCACTAAAAATACCAGCTGCTGTTATCTCAGACAGACCTGAGGTTTACATACATATATGTACACACGAACACTTAAAAAAATTTAACAGTGGACTTCCCTGGTGGTGCAGTGGTTAGGAATCCGCCTGCCAATACAGGGGACACGGGTTCAATCCCTGGTCTGGGAAGATCCCACGTGCCATGGAGCAACTAAGCCCGAGGGCCACAACTACTAAGCTTGCACGCTAGAGCCCACAGGCTCTAGGGCCCCCATGCCACAACTACTGAGCCCACATGCTGCAACTACTGAAGCCCGCGTGCCTAGAGCCCATACTCCACAACAAGAGAAGCCACCGCAATAAGAAGCCCGCGCACTGCAACGAAGAGTAGCCCCCGCTCGCCGCAACTAGAGAAAGACTGCACGCAGCAACGAAGACCCAACACGGCCAAAAAAAAAAAAAATTAACAGTGGTCATCTCTGTGGTAGGTCTCAAAGGCTTTTTCCTTCCACGTGAATAGCGAAAGGCACTATAAACTAGGAGACAAAACACAAAAGCTGCACTCTGCCTAGGCTCTGCTTCAACCTAATTGCTTATGTCACCTAAGGCAAGCTTCAGCTGATTCCTCATTTCCCATTATGGAATAAGAGAGCTCTGTGTTTGTCAACAGCAGCAAGATAGCATTTTGGGTGGCCCAGCTCTTCATGGTGGAGGGGCAGGACCCCCTGCACTTCACAGGAAATTCAGCATCTGTGCCCAATGCCATTAAATTTCAGTATTATCTCCCAGTCACTGACTATCAAAAACCCCTTACATTTCAAAAGTCCCTCTGGGCAACACGGTGCCTCTGGTTAGGAATCAATATAGACGACCTTAAGAAATCTCCAGTAAAGCATTCTCAGATTCTAACACACAATTACAAACCATGAGGACAAGAAAAATTCCAAGTAAACTGTACTGAGCTTACTGACTGCTAAAGAAGGAAGAGTCAGCAGAAAAACAGGAGACAAGATAAACTAAACCCCTGAGATGAGATCTTTGAGCAGAACACTGCCCACTAAGTAGGCTATAGACAAAAATTCTTTGCAGGAAGACTGGATATTTAAGCAATCAGAGCAAAAAACTCTAGTTGGTGATCTCACATTTCCTTAACTCAGCCTGCCCTTTTTAGATGTCACTTTCTTTCAAGATGGAAGGCAAATACTACCAGTTCCTCGATCAGAGACCTCAATTACTGCTATCAGAGAGCCCACAGTAATGAGGCCTTGAGCTATATACCATACCTTGAGCCTTATATACCATCTTTTGTTCCATCCAACTCACTGGGAACTGTGCCACATGTTCCTTGGGCTAATTTTAGCCAGTATGAACTCCAGAACAATATAAGAAAAGGTGAGTCATTTCCTGACTGGCATGGACACATTTGGAGCTTTTAGAAACTATTTATAATTGCTCTTTCAAAAATCAGAACTCAGGAAATCTTAAGATTCTGCAGGTAAACAGCACAGCAATGCCTGAGAAGTATGGTTTAGTGGAAAAGGCGACAGCATAACTAGCAATGTGAATGTTACCAGTCACTTCTCCTGAATCTCTTTTTCCTTAGCTGGAAATTTGGGAGTTGAGCTAGCTGATAACCAACGTCACCTTTATCTCTAAAATTTTAAGTGCATTGATGCTACATTGTTACTTTTTTTCTTCTCACACTCAGGTATTCTGTTCCTATGAGATTTAGAAATCACAGTATCTGCTCTTTACGTGGTAATTCTTGCAAAAACCTTTGGGAAAAATATTCTGACTTAGCAAGTAAAGACAGGACAAGTAGCTAAGAAAAAAACTGTTTTCACGTCATGAGTTTGATCTCAAAAAGAGAATGGCTCAAGTTATTCAATCAAAGGGGGAAAAAAAGACAAAATGAAAAAGGAAAGAAAACCAAAGTAAAAACAGAATCTGAAGCAGACTAGGCACAGGATCGGTTACACTCTTTCATGCAAAAGCACAGGAAATAAGGTCATTTGACAGACCTGCTGTGCATCAGTGAAGAAGGACCAAGGAGGAGTCCAACAACTATCCAATTCAATCTTCCTACTGCAGCTGGGGAAGTACATTTTGGGAGAATAATTAGGGTGGGAATAAATGAAATGGCTTCACAGTGCACACTAAAAACTCCACAAGGCCCTAGGTACTTCCTGCCCCTTGAAATGTTAATTGTCTCTACTGTTGCTCTTAATATTAATTATATTGCTGCCAACAATGGAAGCAGTGAAGCCCTACTGAGGATTAAATATTCAATACACTAGGAATGTGCCATCCACTTTGCATGGATCATTTCATCTGACCCCTCCAATAACCCTAATGAGGTAGGCACTATTGTTAACTTCCATTTACAAATGAAAGGAAGCCTAAATCAAGAACAGAGACATAAAATGACTTGCCCAGGGTGACAAAGCTAAATACTTGGGAAGTAGGGTTTGAACTGAGGAAGCTGACTCCAGAATTGTATTCTTAATTATTAACCTATTCTGCCTCCGAAACTGGTGCTATCCTGAACTCCAACACTCAGCCAGAGGACAAAAGTCACCATCCAGTAATTTTCTGAGAGTTATTCTGTGGAAACCGCCCAAAGGAACGTAAGTATGCTGCTATTTAAGTTTTCTCTACAGAAATGAGTTTGGACCATGAGTCAAACACATGACGAACACAATCCTAATCTAAGCTATTTTCACAAAAACAATGCCTTCTTTCCTCTTCTATCTACCCAAATTCTACTGATGTTTCCAAACCATCTTCTCTATAAAACCACCTGACTATTCTAGTCCTTTTGTCCCTAAATAATTTATATCAAAAATGTGGCAAGTATGTATGATTCATGTAGTCAGCATACAACAGGTAACGAACATGTGCCGAACTGAACGTCACAGGGGCGCAGCTCTAACGCTCATTTACTTACTGAGCACCATTTATTTGGAGACAGAGGTATACATCTGGAACGTTACGCTATGGGAGACCTGAATATCGGGTTAAAGACCTCCACTTTTAATAGGAACTATATGAAACTAAAAGGACTCTGAGCTAGGGAATGAGATGTGTGCTGTGCGTGTGAATAGCTAAGCAGTCAGTGTGGAGGGCGGATTGTTAAAAATGTAACCCTGGGGCTTCCCTGGTGGCGCAGTGGTTGAGAGTCCGCCTGCCGATGCAGGGGACGCGGGTTCGTGCCCCGGTCCGGGAAGATCCCACATGCCGCGAAGCGGCTAGGCCCGTGAGCCATGGCCGCTGAGCCTGCGCGTCCGGAGCCTGTGCTCCGCAACGGGAGAGGCCACAGCAGTGAGAGGCCCGCGTACCTCAAAAAAAAAAGAGGCCCGCGTACCGCAAAAAAAAAAAAAAAAAAAAAAAAAAAAAAATGTAACCCTAACAAGAAATGAATGATTTAACATGGTGTAGTCACTCATGGAAAACTATGAAGCAATTAAAGATAATGTTTTTGAAGAATATTTAATGGCATGATATGTTAAAGGAAAAAAAGGCAAGATACAGAACTTGTATATCCACAGAAAAAGACTGGAAGAAAATGTACTGAAATCTTAACAATAGCTTTTCTTTGGATGGTATGAGATTACGGATAACATTTTATTCTTTCTTTTTAAAAAGAAAGAAACTGACTTATTTGTGTCGTCAGAAAATTAAATGAATATTAATTTAAGTCATCTGTTCTTAAAGGGAATAATAAGCCTACTTTGTGCGGTTTCCAAAGCAGTGATGGCCAATGAACTTTACCTTTGGGATCCACTTCCCTCCTAGGAAGTTACCACAGGTAGGGCACTTAGGTGGTTTGTGCCTCGTGACATATGTGAAGGAGCAGCCTGGGCTGGTGCACGTCCCATGGCCCCGTCGGGTGTACGTAGTAGTCTGTGTTTAAAAAACAAAAAGAAAAGAGCAAGTCAGAATCAACACCACAGTCTAATCTCTGTCAGATCCTGATGACCATTATAACCACAACAATGCCAGGAGGATACCAGCTTGCTGAAGGCCGATTCATGGTATCTTAAAAGGTCAGAGTTGGAAAGGTCCTAAGATACAACTAACTAGTTCAGTTTTTAGAAATGGAGAAAGTGAATTCAAATGAAGAAAGACAGCTGCCCAAAGTTACAGAGTTAGGTACCAGAAGTATAAAGGTAAGAAGAGTTGCAATTAATTAAGCAAAGTACCACACAGTGCTAAACACTCTACCAATATCTCATTTAATGTTCTCAGCAATGCTATGAAGTATTATTACTACTGAGGTTCAGAGTAGTTAAATGCTTTGCCTCAAATCATGTAGTGACTCAAGGACAGAGCTAGACCCAGAAGACAGATCTTATTGATTCCTGGTCAAGATTACTTCCATGCATCCTGCTGCACCCTCTGGCTCTCAATACTTCAAAGAATTTGCTTCTTCATTCTCGTTAGTTAAAAATCAGAGAACCTAGGACCTAGGGTTCAAAGATATAAAAAAACAGTCCAGTCGCTAAAATAATGAGAGGGAACTCCAGTTGAAACCAGGTCCTCTGACACTCCACAGGAATTTGATCATCTGCATACAAATATATTCAGCCACTGGCTTGCACCATCTCCGATGATTTCCCTTTGAACAGAATGTATTACATTTCAGCTACAAATAGAAATTAGCCACACTCCATTTCTTGATTAATGCTGGAAAGAAAACACTTCCCTATCAGATTTGTTCTGTCACTTATGGTTTACTCAGCTACTAATCCCAACCCCCCCTAGCCTGGCCAGAAAGCAAAAACTTCCCTTGGGAAACACCAAGCTGCCTCTAGGCTACCTCTGGCCAGAACACCTAAGGAAAAGGTGATTATGACAGTGATAGCAGCTCAAAGATGAGTGTGAAGTTGTGTGGCACCAAGGAAAGAGACCAGGGTTTGGGTTCCAATTTTGTCACTGACATACTGAATGAGCTGGGGGTAAGTCATCTTAGCTCTTGGGCCCCTGGTTTCCTCTTCTGTAAAATCACCTGCCCTTTCTGCTTAATGGATATATCCTGAGGAGCAAAAAGTTTGTGAGACTATTATTAATGGGTAAAACATTATATCTTATCTTTTCTCAGACTGTGGCCCCACATGGAATATTCATTCTGAATATACCCTCAGGGCAAAGTTAGTGCTATAAATAAATTACCATGAATTTGGAAATACTCCTGAACAGCAACTTATAGAAATGACTTTAGGAAATAATGCTAGTGTTCAAGGCTGATGCTGCCTTCTTAAGTATTTCTAGAAGAGCTTGGCTGACACTTATTAAACCATGAAAGAATATAAATTTCCAGAACAGGAAAGGCTCAGGAAAAAGAATTAGTTTATTACAACTTTCTTATCGAAGAAAGTATTGTTTATCCACAGCAGGGGTTTTAGAGGATAAGACAGATTGTGACAAGTTAAAGCTATGTACTATTAATCCTAAAAGAAACCAATACAATAACCAAGACAAAGTTAATAGCTCATAGGCCAACAAAGGAGATAGAATGGATTCATAAAAGATACTTAATGATTTCAAAAGAAAGTACAACAAAACAGATAGGACCAAAACAATAACAACAAATAGTAAGAGGACTGATTTAAACCAAACCACATTAATAATCACATTAAATACATACAGCCTAAATACTATAATTAAAAGGCAGGGATCATCAGATAGGTCTTGCTCTTAGAGCCAAACTATATGCTGCCTACCAAAAAAGGTACAGTAGAAATACAAAGGTACAAACAGGTCAAAGGATGGAAAAAGATATACTTTGTTAATAACAATAATCAAAAGAAAGGTTCATATCAGAACTATGTAGATTTCATAGGCAAGAATACTGCCAGAGATAAAGGTCATTTCATAATGAAGAAGCATTCAGTTTATCCAGAAGACGTAACAATCCTAAATGTTTGTGGACTTAATAACAGTCAAAATACATGATACAAAACCTAATAGAACTGCAAAAAGAAACAGATAAATCTACAATGACAGATGGATGCTTTCTCTCAATAATTGACAGAAACAGTAGACAATCAGGAAGGATACAAAATCAATAAGAAACACTATCAATCAACTCAACCTAATCTGAAATGTATAGAACACTCCACCCAACAGCAGGAATACATATTCTTTTCAAGTGCACATAGAACATTTATCAAGACAATCCATATTCTGAGCCATAAAATAAACTGCAATCAATTTAAAAGGATTCAGGCCTTATAAAATACAAAGTTCTAACCATAATGGAATCAAATCAGAAACTGATAAAGACAGACACCTGGAAAATCCCAAATATCTGGAAAATAATTAAGTAACTCATGGGTTAAAGAAGTAAGTTAGAAAATACTTTGAACTGAATGAAAATGAAAACTGCACCGTATCAAAATTTGTGGGATGGGCTTCCCTAGTGGCACAGTGATTAAGAATTTGCCTGCCAATGCAGGGGACACAGGTTCAAGCCCTGGTCCGGGAAGATCCCACATGCTGCTGAGCAACTAAGCCCATGAGCCACAACTGCTCAGCCTGCACGCTAGAGTCACAAGCCACAACTACTGAGCCTGTGTGCCACAACTACTGAAACCCACACACCTAGAGCCTGTGCTCCACAACAAGGGAAGCCACTGCAATGAGAAGTCTGCGCACCACAGTGAAGAGTAGTCCCTGCTCCCTGCAACTACAGAAAGCCCCACGCAGCAAGACCCAATACAACCAAAAATAAATAAATAAAATAAATTTATTAAAAAAAAATTGGGGGGGGATGCCACTAAAGCGGTGCTTAGAGGGAAATGAAGCACTAAGCAGCAGCTATGTTACAAGAGAAGCTCTCAAATCAATGACCTCAGCTTCTACCTTAAGAAACTAGAAAAGACCAAATTAAACCCAAAGTAAGCAGAAGAATGATAGAAATGAGTGAAACAGAAAGCAGAAAAACAATAGAGAAAAACAATGAAACCAAAACCTTGTTCTCTGAGAGCAATAAAATCAGTAACCTCTAGCCAAGCTTATCAGGAAAAAAGAAAGAAGACCCAAATTACCAGTATCAGTAATGGAGAAGTAAAATCACTACAAATTCTATAGATATTAAAAGGATAAAAATTCCACAAAACTTTAAACATAGAATTACCACATGATACAGCAATTGTACTCTTGAGGTATATACCCAAAAGAACTGAAAGCAGGGACTCAGACATTTGTACACCAAAGCTCATAGTAGCACTGTTCACAATAGTCAAAAGGTAGAAACACACCAAATGTCCATCAATGTTTATGAATAGATAAAAAAATATAGTATACACATGCAATAGAATATTATTCAGCCATAAAAAGGAATGAAATTCTGATACTTGCTACAAGATAGATGAACCTGAAAAGATTATGCTAAGTGAAAAAGTCAGACCAAAAAAGAAATATTTGCATGATTCCACTTATTTGAGGTACCTAGAACACACAAATACTAAGACAGAAAGTAAAACAGCAATTACCAGGGCTTGGGGTCGAAACAGGTGGGGTGGGGAATGGGGAGTAACTGTTTAATAGATACAGAGTTTCTGTTTGGGAAGATGAAAAAGTTCTGAAAATGGATAATGGTAATGATTGCACAGCATTGTAAATATATTTAACAGCACTTGAATTGAACACTTAAAATTGATTAAAATGGTAAACTTCATGTTATGTATATTTTACCACAGCTTTTTAAAAGAAGAATAAGGGAATGTTTTGAACAATTTTATGTCAATAAATTTATCAATTCAGATGAAATGGACAAATTCCCTGAAAGACAAACTATCAAAGCTCACTCAAAAATAGATAATCTGAACAGTCCTATATATATTTTTAAAATCGGACTTGCCATTATAAACTTTCCCACAAAGAAATCTCCAGGCCCGGATAAGTTCACTGGTAATTCTAACCAAACATTAAAGGAAGAAATAATGCCAGTACTACACAAAACTCTTCCAAAAACAATTGGAAAAGCAGAAAATATTTCACAACTCATTCCATGAGGTAAGCACTACCTTGATACTAAAACAAGACAAACACTGTACAAGAAAATTAGAGACCAATAATATCCCTCGTGAATATAGATACAGAAATTCTGAACAAAATGTTATCAAATCCAATCCAATAATATATTAAAAGGATAATACATCATTGCCAAGTGGAGTTTATCCCAGGAACACAAAGTTGATTTAACATTTGAAAAATCATATTAATCACATTAACAAACTAAAAAAGGAAAAAAAAAACACAAAAAATTTTGACAAAATCCACCATCTCAAAAGACACACAAAAAATTTGAAAAATCCAACATCCATTCCTGATAAAAGCTCCCAGCAAAAATAACTTCCTAAACATGATAAGGGTATCTCTGAAAAACCTACAGCCAATATTAAACCTAATGATGAAAGACTGAATACTTTCCCCCTAAGACGACACATAAAACACAGATATCGGCTCTAACCACTTCTATTCAACACTGTACTGGAGAGGTCCTTGACAAAACCATAAGACAAGAAAAAGAAATAAGGAATCCATATCAGAAAAGAAGAAATGAAACTATTAGCAGACAACACTGCCATCTATGTTAAAAATGCAACAGAATCTACGAAAAGGCTAGCAGAATACATGAGTTTATTAGCAAACTTGCAGCACACAAGTTTAATAAGCAAAAAATCAATTGTATTACTATATACTAGCAGTGAACTATTAGAAATTGAAAATAGTTTTAAAATACCATTTACAGGGACTTCCCTAGTGGTCCAGTGGTTAAGAATCCCCCTTACAATGCAGGGAACGTGGGTTTGATCCCTGGTCGGGGAACTAAGATCCCACATGCCGTGGGGCAACTAAGCCTGGGCGCTCTAGAGCCCACTGGCCACAACTAGAGAGCCCATGTACTAGAGAGAAGCCCACGTGCTGCAATGAAAGATCCTGCATGCCGCAACTAAGATCCAATGCAGCCAAATAGATAAATATTTTTTAAAAAATAAGATACCATTTACAATATCATAAAGAAACATGAGATATTTAGGAATAAATCTCAGCCCACATGCTGCAGTGTGTGATGGAAAAAACATTTGAGAATCAAAAGACCCAGGGTCCTCGTTCTGCCTTGTTTTGCAGCCCAGTGGCCTTGAATCATAGAGAGAACAAGTCCTAACTCTTCTCTGGACCTTTTTCCTAACCTGCACAATAACAGGATTGAATTAGATCAGTGATCCCTCAATTTTTCTAAAACACGTATGCTTCAGAAATTTTATTTTATTTATATATATTTTTTGTGGTACCCAGGCCTCTAACCACTGTGGCCTCTCCCGTTGCAGAGCACAGGCTCCGGACGCACTGGCTCAGCAGCCATGGCTCACGGGCCCAGCCGCTCCGCGGCATGTGGGATCTTCCCAGACCAGGGCACGAACCCGTGTCCCCTGCAACGGCAGGGGGACTCTCATTCACTGTGCCACCAGGGAAGCCCTGCTTCAGAAATCTTGATAAAAGCCATGGAACCTATCCCAGGAAAATACTCTCTCAAGGAGAAAAGTTTGTATGTAACTTGAGGAGTTCATGGAGGTCCATTCAACTGGACCTCCTTGAGGAGGTTCCTGCGGAGGTCCATTCACAGACCCTCCCCCACTCCCTCACCCCCAGTTAAGAATACCTGAACCAGAAAAACCTCTGAGATCTTTGCCAGTCCCAATGTCCTAAGTTTGTTAAGACTTTTAGAAAACTACCTGGAAGAGAATTCTTATGGAGCCTTAATCTCCTTGAACTCCCCACACACTGACCAGTTTGATGGAGGTGGGGTTCTCCACAACCGAGTAGGCAGGAAGAGGCAACATGATGAATTGTGCAGCTGGCGCAGAGGAGCTAATCTCACTGGAATCCTGTAGGTACATGGAGAGAAGAAAGTTTTATTGAGAGGGAGTGAAGAACACCCAGGACCATCCACGACACTGAAGACCAATCAAGTCCAATAACCATAGATAATGTGCTTATCCAACGGGCACATCAAAAAAATGAATGAATCTATAATTATCTCAAAATAAAAGTTTAATTAAGAACAAACTGAGACAGAGAAAACCAGTACCACAAGGAATGTGCTCTCCTCATTTTACAGATGAGAAAACTGAGGTTCTGAAGAGACTCAGAACTCCTAGATCACATAAGCAGTTAGTGAAAGAACCCAATTCTTCTGACCCTGTCAAATGTTCTTAGCAACCTATTAATCTGCCTTAACCAGTGGCATGCTTCATCATCATAAACAGCACTGCGGCAACAAGTAATAAAAGAGATTTACGCCTGGCACAGAATCCTCTGCAGGGCTATCTGCTCTCATCCGTCTAGGCCATAGGGGCCACTGCATGCTGGTCCTCCTAGCCTAAGTAGAACAACTACCTCTTTGAGGATGCCATCGCACCCGGAGTAATAGCATGGTGGCAGCTCCCCAACTCTCCACTTCCAGGGGACCAGGCTGTGGAATCACATAAATCACTGTTCTTTCTCCTCAACTGGGCATGACAGAAAAGCCACTGGGGAGATACCTCCCTCTTCTTTCTCAGCTATGAGTCCCATCAACCTGGCCCTGAAGAGAACTTCCTTCTTCCTACTTACTCTGTGCCCAACAAGATTATTTTAAAAAATTCTCCTGAACAGTTCAAGGTGCCATTGTGTTTGCTGAAACAATCTTAAGGGAACATAAAATTCTAACTAATACTAATAGCCAGACAGATCCTGGCTCTGACTCATGGACAGTCCAAATATCATCCCCATCCCTCCTGTTAATATACCTTATCTCATGTGAAGAAAATGTTGGCTATACTGGGCAAGAGGAGTTGGTGGGAGTGCCTAAGAAACTGAAGCCTGGGGACTTGGACCAAGCCTGGGGACAAAAAGGTTGAAGAGAACTGCAGTCCAACTAGAAATGCCACACCAGTATTCTTACTTACCACTATTTCAGAATCACACTGCATGGTGCTAGCTGCCTTTTTAACAATCCCAGGTAAAGCAAAATCATCAGAACCAAAGTCACTTACCCTCATGACTGTTACCACTGACATGCTCTCCCCAACCTGGGGGTGGGGCACAGCCAGGCTTCCAGTGGGGAGGTCTGGTGAGCCATTCACTAAGGTCTCTTCAATTACCAGGCTTGTCTGGTAAGGTTGGTGGCTCTCCCCTACCTCCAGGGAAGCCTCATTTAGGAGCACATCCGGTCCGAGGATCTCTGAGGTGGTGATCTCCTGTACAGCACCTGGCTGGGCAAGGGCTCCCACATCCTCAGCTAAGGCCTCCACAGCCAGACATTGTTCTGCCATGCCTGCATGGCTGGGCACTGTCTCCAAGGCAGTGTTGGACACAAGGGATGGTCCTCTAGGGGACATTTGGTTCTGGGCCACACACAGCTCTAGCTGAGAGCAGCTCCGCTCCTCCTGCAGGCTGCTCTTGGGGATGATGATATAATCTGAGCGAGGGAGGATCTTGCGGAAACCTGGGATGTCCGGAACCACAGCAGTCAGTGCAGAGAGTTTAGAGTTCTGAGGATGAAAAAGCCAGGTCAGGGAGACAAGCAGAGATAAATGGAATAAGACCACATAGATATATACTTATAAGCCTTTTTTTTCTTCGTTTTTTTCTGCAAAGGAACCAGAAAGACTCCATTCTCTTGACCTAAGACTTAGGGTCAGCCTCTGCCAATAGCAATGTCATCGTCATCTGAATCACACTTGAGCCAATGTAACTTACTCACTCAATCACATAAGAGACAGATAATGTGGATTAGATTCCAGAAAGGGCACTGATCTTGGCATCTTAAACTGTGAGCTGAAATCCCAGGTCTGGCATAGTCTTAAACAAATCCTTTCCCTTTTTTTGGCCTTGCTGCCCCATCTGTAAAACGAGGGAGCTGAATCTGGCTATCTATGAGTTCCTTTCCAGCTCTGATACTTTAGGATTCCAAAGTAGCTGAAGATTTAGATACCAGAATGTATAATGCTCAGTGAAACCTTTAAAAGCATCAAATACAAACCAACAGGCCATGTTGGATCTCAGGGCAGCAAGCAAGGATTCTGATATCACTGGCTTCTTCCAGACTTGCAAAGAAGAGAATGAACAGATCACAAAGCTATCAATCAATAAGGCTTCACGAGAGAATGTGTATAGGGAAGTGGTTATCTGATAAGCACTGAATATATTGGGAGGTGATGGGGAGGGAGAAGAATATAAATATTAACAATGACCTAGGATCTTAAGGTTCAGAAAATAATTTCCTAACTTTTAAAGCAATACTACTAAGTTAGGTACTATTATTATTCCCACTTCACAAATGAGGGAACTGAAGCTCAAGGAGGATAAACCTGCCCAAAACACAGAATTAGTAAGTAGTAAAGGTGGGACTCCAGGCCAGGTCTTCTAAGGAGCAAGGAGACCAGGTACTGGAAGCACAGCTCTGCATGGCTAACTGGCACCAAGAAAAAGGTGCTTTTATTTTTTTCAATTTAAACTGAAAGTTACCCAATGAGGAAGATAGAAAAGTTCAAAATGAACAGATAAGTGAGAACTGAAATTAAACAGACCAAAAAATAATTTCAGAAGCATCAATTACAAAAGGATCCTTAAATAAATCAAAAGCAAGAAGTCAATGAGACTACTTAGGGTACAAAGGAAGCACTCAGAGATGAAAGTTAACAGAAGCACTGAGATGAAACATGAAAGCAGACTGTCCAAATCCTTTATGGAGCCTTTACTGGAGAGATAATGAAGAAATGATATTCTCAAGTCACGCTTTGAAGCAGACAGGTCAAGAGAACAAGACTAAATGGCGGCAAATACATAGGTTGGTCTGGACTTAATCAACAAATCCAAGCACAAGAAACCAGGGCAGCATGAATGGCAGTCATCTTACAGACTGTAAGGAATGACACTGGAACCATGGGCCCAGACACTTGGCAGGAGACCTGAAGGGCTGCCAAGGAGACAGCCTGCCCCAAGGTCTCTGAGAGGCTCCCTAAGTATGCAGGCAGGAGGGTCCCATCTGTACACCAGGTAATCAGGGAGAGGTCAAACAGCATATAAAGCCTGTCTTGGTACATTCCAGATGCTCATTAAATGCCACCTTTTCTTATTATATGGTCACTGGACATTTAATCTACTAAAGAGTGTTATTTACTCACCAAGTCAGAACTCAGCTAGGTGTTTTACATTGTCCATTTTAAACATTGTGAATAGATACTATTATCCCCATTTTACAAATGAGGAAAGCAGGACTCAAAGGTTAAGTGATTCTTCCAAGGTTACAGCTAGTTAATATTAGAGCTAGTCTATTAATGATCTTGGGGGTAGTGGTTAAGATGATGGTAGATATAAATTTACATATGGATAAGGAAAAATCATTGTAGATGATCTACTTAAATTTTTTTTTTAAAAAGCCTTAATAAGGACCTATATTAGTGTCTGGTTTTAAAAGCCATATCACTCCAAGATTAGGTAAAATTTTCTTATATCATGGGCAAAAAGTCTGTGACCTTATAATGGAGAAACCAAAAAAAATATGTGTACCTTTCCTTGACTCCACCTCCCCCTCTCCACAGGGATTGTTTCCCAGACTCACAGTTTACAAACAAATCATCTATAGGAGAAGTACAGAGTGGCATCTCCAAGACTGTAGGTAACACAAAGCTCTTCCAAGAAGGTAAATGCCAAGCCAACAAGGACAAAATAATCTAAATGGCATAATCAGTGGCAGATGGGCTCCACTAAGGGAAATACAACCCATTATGCTATAGCATAGTTGTTGCATTCCTGAAGAACTTTTGCTCTTCATTATAAAAGAAGTTAGAGACAATTGTTTCAATTGAAAAAAAAAAAAAAGGAGTTAAGGTTAAAAGGTTTCAGCTTGCAATAACAAGGTTATTTTTCCCCCGCAGGAATTTCAGTTTTAAAAAAAAAAAACAGCAGGGCTTCCCTGGTGGTGCAGTGGTTAAGAATCCGCATGCCAATGCAGGGGACATGGGTTAGAGTCCTGGTCCGGGAAGATCCCACATGTCGCAGAGCAACGAAGCCCCGGCACCACAACTACTGAGCCTGCGCTCTAGAGCCCGCGTGCCACAACTACCGAAGCCCACGTGACTAGAGCCCGTGCTCTGCAACAAGAGAAGCCGCCGCAATGAGAAGCCCACGCACCGCAACGAAGAGTAGCCCCCGCTCGCCGCAACTAGAGAGAGCCTGCACGCAGCAACGAAGACCCAACACAGCCATAAATAAATTAAATTAATAAATTTAAAAAAACAGCAGTGTTAACAGTTGTCAGTCCATTTTATTCCTGTGAACTAGAAATAACAAAATGGCTGACAGACACAAACCTCAGTGCTTCCTTGCCTATTCTTTAATCCAAGCACTCAAAGGCTCAATGTCCTCCATCAATTTCACCTTTAGCCTTCCACTTTTCCTTCTAGCACAGTTCAACACCACCAGTCACCAGTGGTAACAAAAGAATGTGGCCTTAAATAAAGCAGCTGTGTCTACCTCTAAACTTGCAAGCCTAATTGCTGATTACGTTATAACTGACAGTGGTGAGCACAACACAAATTAATTATACTTACACTCAATAGATAACATGAAAATTCATGGTGTAGGGAAAATGCCTGTAGAAGCTACTCTATAAAAGAAAAATAACACTAACTACCCACAAGGACAAGTGGCTCCAAGTTTTGCTAAAATTCAGAAAAGGAACCTATGGCTCACTGGAGATCATGTACTGCTGCAAGCAAAGAGTAAAGAGAGTGCAGGGCATGACCGAAATGGAAACAGGGAAGTCCCTGGCGGGCCAGTGTTTATGACTTGGCACACTGCCATGGCCTGGGTTCAATACCTGGTACCTGGTCAGGGAACTGAGATCCCCCAACCCACGCAGCGAAGCCAAAAAAAAAAAAAAAAAAAAAGAAGCAGACAATATCAGACTCAAGAAAGGTAAAAATGACTCAACTCAAAGTTTTCCTAAGAAGAGAGAAGGAAACCGGAGAACAGGGGGTTGGACTCCCCAAAGCCTCACCACTAAGGCAATGGAGGTATTAGCTGAAGAAGAGGAAAAAAAAAATTACTTACAGGATCCAAACCTTCTTTCTCTAGTTTGGCTTTCTCCAAGTAGTAACTCCTCTCGGCCACACTGAGAAGCCTCCAACTCTCACTAATCTTCTTATTGATCTCAGATTGAGGGAGGTGGGGGAGCTCCTGCTGCACTTTCAGGTAGATGTCGTAATAGTACAGAAGGTAAGCAGACCTGAGGAAGCAAGGACTTCTTAAGGTTTTCCCTCACTCAACCAGTAAATACTACAATGTTTGAGTAGTGAAGAGCTAAATACAAAACCCAGCTTTTCATTTCAAAAGCATTTCTCTAAATAGAGACTGAAGCAAAGATTAAATAACACCCCCAAAGGGTGAACAGGGGGAGGTTTCTCCCTCCAGAAACATGGAAGCAAAGGCTTGTCTGGTCTACTTTTCCATGACCACTTTTTCTGCAGGGCTTAAATCCCAACATGGGCAAAGATAGATAAAGGTGTCCCGTCATTCCACTTTCAGGAAAAGGTTAATTAGAGGACTAATTACCACTCACACCCTACTCTTCTACACAGCCTTTGGTCATCTCACTGGTCAACAGCACCTGACCTCGCCAAGGCTGAGAGAGGGAAGCAGGTAGAACTATCAAAGTGACCCAGTGCTGGGAGCCTCAGCAAGAAGTCTGGAGTGTTCACAGCTAAGAGGGAGCTTAGAGCTGCAATTTGGATATTCTTTATAGATATCATTGGCGCTATTTGTAATTCCAAATTTTTATTGATGTCCTAATTAAATATTTAAATAACAATGGCATTAATAATAAATACAGTGGTTCTCTTGTAGCGAGCTTCCACCATTTGTATGTATATTTCCTGCTAAAGCCTAGAAACGCGACCAAGATTTGGACAGGAATGGCAACGGCTGGCATCAATCGGCCACTTCCCACTCTCAATCACCGTCTCCCCCCAACCCCAATGCCCATCAGGAGACTTCAATAAATGACATGGCACTCTCAGTGAAACTGGACACAGGCTAAAGTCTTCTTCAACACAGCTCTCCAAGCAGCTTCTGTTTATAAATGCCAGCTATCAAAATGTGTTGGCTAACCTGGGTTTCTTGGCCTTTTCTCCATGTATTTTATACTTTTTCTTCTTCTTGGGTGGCCCAGGGGAGGTGTAACAGTAGGCTTCCTCAATTTCCTCCATCACGACAGTTACCTCAGTACCATCATATGATGCATCCATGGCTAGAGGAAAGTCAAACATAAACAAGGTTCAAGAACCTACCCTAAAGGGGAGAGCGGCCTCCTGATCCAATGATCCTTATCTCTGCCAGGGACTTAAGACTCAGTCATTTGCCAAACTCATCAGATGGAGCCTAAGAAGCACCTGGGGAACCTACTAAACATTCAGATTCCAGGGTTCCACCTCAGCCCTTCTGAATCAGAATCACTAAAGGGTGTGGCAATCCGTGTGCTTAACACGTGCACCTGGTGAGTCCTCTGACTAGGCAAACCTGGGATCCCTAGCTTAGCGAGCCCTTTCACTTTTATTCACTCATGGGATGCTCAGTAATCCTTCAACTCAAAGATTAGCCCCACGTTACAAGAATTCCATATGGTAATAGGTAAATACTTGGCCAGGAGTCAGTTCTGGACACTCCCTCATGGCATCACCTTAAGCAAAATGCTTCACTGATTCACTCATTCATTCAAACGTGTTAAGTGCCAATATGTAGCAAGTTTCTTAACATTCTGCCAGTTTGTTTGTATGACTTTGGGCAGGTCCTTTAGCTGCTTTAGGTTCAATTCTCTCACACATTAACAAGAGATGTCTCACCCTCCTTACCACACTTATAGTGATAAGACCCAAGGACATAACTCCATTTGAGAATAGTGCTATACAAAAAGGGTTCATTATTAAAGGTGAATCATCTCTGCCTGAGATGCTTAACGACCTGTCCAAGGCCACCACACCCAGGAACTTGAAAGGCAGACTTTTTAGTTCAAAAATCCAACTGTGAGCCTTCTTCCATTATACTATACTGCTCCCATCTCCACCCACAACCCTCTAAACCAGCACTGTTCAAAAAACTTTTTGTGATGACAGAAATGTTCTTCATCTGTGCTGCTCCAATACTGTAGCTACTTATGGCTATTGAGCACCTGAAATATGGCTTGTGTGATTGAAGAACTCAATTGATTTAGTTTTCTTTAATTGTAATTGGTTTAAATAACCACACATGGTTAGCAACTACGGTCCTGAACAACTCAGGTCTAAACAGTAATCTGACAGACTGATATTAACTCTCTAGCACTGGCCTAAGAAACAGAAAACCTACTAATAGCTTTTCCTAGGGAAAGGAAGGCATTAAAAAAATTCAATGACTAGTTCAAGAAGAGTTAGTTTATTTCTGGCCACATTCTAAGTTGGAGTTTTACCCACAGACTCAATCCTTGGGTTCAAGAAGAGTTAGTTTATTTGTGGCCACACGCTAAGCTGGAGTTTTACCCACAGACTCAATCCTTGGATGGAGAAAGGCTCCCAAAAACCACTTGAATTTTATGAGAGAGAAATAATATAGTTGCTCTGGGAAATCTGTCAGAAGATAATTTAGGATTCTGGGAAGAAGGAGCTGTGTAAGTAAATACAGAACTGATAAGTGTATTACAAGGCCCACTCACGTCTCATTTAGAACTCACTCCACAAATGATGAGGTATCTGATAAACTATAATGAGAAAAAAAGCATTGTGTGTTGAGTCAGGAGACCAGGATCCAAGTCTAAATTCTAACCATGCAATCTCAGATAAGTCTATTCCCCTCCCTAAATTTCGGTTGTTCCTCAAGTGAGACTGAAGAGGCTGAAATCAGTGGCTCCTAACTTTTTGAGAGGCAAGAATCCCTTTGAGAATGTTGTAAAGCGGGAAAAACCCTCTCCCAGAAAATGCAGACAGGTATTTTCACTTATAATTTCAAAGATATACCTGAGGCTAAGAACACGTTATTCCTAAGGTTCTTTCTAGTTCTGTACCATGTCTAAATGATTTCCCTTCCCATTGGAAAACAAAACAAAAACAACAACAAAAGAACCCCACTGCATTCTGTTATAGTGCAACTCTGGAGAACATAACCCACAACTTGGCTCGGTAAGAGATAGGCCAGTGCCTTCATTGGGTAAGGGATGCTAGGGTTCAAATCAAGGCTATGTGGGGATGTGCTTTTTTCGCCTTTCATAATTGACTTCTCAGCCCTTGAGTCTTGCAGAGAAAAGCAATACTGCAGGAGAGCTTCTGTAAAGAATGACATACAGGGTTTTAGCACCCAGAGCAAAACAAATTAGAAAACAAAGTCATTACAATCATATTGGGGTAGGGGCAAGAAGAGACTGAGTTTTGGCTTGTTTGAGTAGCCCGGTTTAAGCCTGGGTCCAAGAGTATTTTCAGATCCTAGGCCTCAGTACAGTAACGCAAAAAAAAAAAAAAAAAAAAAAAAGGCACGATAATATAAAGGTTAAAACCAAGGGCTCTGGAGGGCAGAAAATCAGGGTACTAAATTTAAGTTACCCATTTTAACAGGACGCGCACAGAGCTCTATGACCTTGAGCAATCTACTTACTCTCTCTAAGCCTCAGTTTTCTAATCTGTAAAAGAGAAGTAAGGCAGTACTTGAAATCTGTGACACTCTTTCACTGTCCTATCAGATCCTCCTCGGAACCCCGTTAAATGGCTTCTGACAGCTCAGCAGCGGGCCATGGCCGGCCTACGGGCCTTAGATGTCCCAAAGGTACCGAATGCGGGAGGTGGAAACTAAGGCTCACTACTCCTACTTCGTAGAGGAGGCAACAAGGCTCAGAGAGCCGCAGCTCCCAGCTCGTGGGCGCCCAGCCAGTGCGGTGCGGTGCGGCGCTCGAAGGTGGGACTTACCCGGAGAAGCGTGCAAGCCGCGCGGCTCACATTCCCGGAGGCGCCCGGCCAGGGGGCTCGACGTGGGGGCTGGCCAGCGCACTCGCGCTCCCCGCTGTCGGAGAGAGGCGGCTCCAGTCGTGGCAGTGGCAACAAGGAAGTGGAGACAAGGACTCGCGCGCGCATCCCGGGGGCTAGAGGAGCCCCGGCCCCGCGGCCCCGCCCGGCGACACACGGCACGGAGTCGCGAGAGCCCCTCTCTCCCTCCTTCCTCGGAGTCGTGATATGGGGTTGTAGAGGGCGGGCGTGGGAGCACAGGTTCTCTCTGCAGGCTCTTCACCGACGCCTGCCGAGAGCCCCGGGGGTCAAGCCCCGGGGAGCCCGAGGAAGACAGGAGGGACACGGGCGTCGCCGCGGCACCGGCTCAGCGGCACCAGCAGCAGCAGCACACCTCGGCTCGCTAGGAAAACCCGTCCCGGCTGCCCTCGCGGCGCGCCGGAAGCGGCCGGCTGCGCGTGACTGCTTGCGACCCCTTGCGCAGGCGCAACAGTCCAGCCCGGGCTGAGGGGCGGGCCCCTAGAAACCGCTTAGAGGCTTAGAAGGGGGCCGCTAAGGCGGACGGACTACTTCCTGCTAGAGGTTCCGGGAGGAGGAGGAAGCTGCGGCCGCCCACGGTGGACGCCCTCAGCCCCCGGGCGTTGCTGTAGGGCGTTCAGGTAAGTAGGGCGGGGCTGTGGCGAACACGAGGAGTCGAGGCTCCGCCTCGCCTGTCAAAGCCACGTCTGGCCAGGAGAGCCCGAGCACCACCCTCCCAGCACGGAGTTCAAGGCCTGACCCCAGCCCTCATCACTCTGTCCCGGCTTGTTCAGGACAGGGTTCTTACTGCCGCATGAAGACGTCCTCCTCACCCCAGTGATGTGCCCTCAATCCGTCTCTCCCACCGTCCCACACTCAGTAATGGTAGTGAGTGATTCAAACGGAGCTGAATAACCATGTGGAGAGGCTCTGGAATCAGATAAGGATTCTATTGTCCCTTCCCGCCGATGTCACAGATGGTGCCACATTCGTACAAGTCCCCTCACCCTCACTACCTTGCAAGTGCATTTCCAATCTGCCTACTTTTCTCCATCTACCACCGTCACCAGTCTTCTCCTAGTCACCGTCATCTCCTGCCTGGACTGGGGCAATTTCTTCCCATCTCCTCTCTTTTCCCTCTACGATCTATTCTCCACAACACGCAAATTGATCTTTTTGCACTGATTAGGTCACTCTCTGCTTAAGACCCTCCAGTGTCCTCTTGTTTACTTAGAATAAAATTCAAACTTATCTCGACCTACAAGACTTTAGTTTGGCTCTTGATTCATTCTCTTTCCACATCTCTTCTCAGTACTGGTTGTTCCCAGAACAAGCTATATAGCACTCTCGTGTTCAGAATGGTAGCTTTGTACTGAGCCTCCTTGGGACTGAATCCTGGTCCTACCACATGTAAGCGATATTAAGCATGGAAAGTAACAAAGTATGATTACAAAGGACCAATAATTGGTTCTCATTTCAGTAAATGGCATCACCATCCACTCAACTGCTCAGTGCTCAAGCCAGAAATCTGGGAATTTTCCTTGACTCCTCTGGCACCTCACATCCAGTCCATCAGCAAGATCCACAAAAACATAGTCCCAAACTGACTACTTCTTACCACCTTCACTATTACTCTATCCAAGCCACCATTATCTCACATCTGGACTCCGGCAACAGCCTCCTAACTAGTCTCTTTCTTTTTCTCTGACACCCTTTCATTCCATTCTTCACACAGCAGTCATCTTTCTCCTTGCTTCAAATCCTCCAGGAGCTTCTTGCTGCACTCAAATTAACAATATCCCAACTATATATGGCCTACTAGGCTAGCCTGCATTTACCTTCAGATTTAGGGCCACCTCTTAGGAAAATGGACTTTACCTATTAGGTTCTCCACCTTGCACCCAAAAGACTCTTTCTTAAGTACAAATCTGATCATGTCATTCCAAAAACAAAAAAAAAAACTCCAAAGGCATCTTATTGTCCCAAGATCCTTGTTCTCTTCTCCAAAGACATTTTTTTTCCTGATCATGTCTTTTTATTTTCTATAGTACTTCATTGCCTTTACACGTTTCCTTCTATCTCATGAATTCCTATTTGTTTATACTTTAAGTCCCAACATCAGTATTTTTTCCTCCTTGAAGTACACTGCCCATCTGTGTCCCACCCAGTTGATCATCCCACTTCTGTCTTCTCATCCACAGTACTCTGTAACCTCTGTTATAGCACTCCATACTCTAGTTTTGTCTTCCCTGGTAAGCTCCTCAATGGTAGGCACTATGCGGCATTCATCTCTGTATGGCTGGCATCAAGCACAGTGCTTAGCACACAGAGGATGCCATGAATGGATAGACAGATGTGTGGGGGTAGTGACAAAAGTCAGTCCTTAAAAAGGGGCAGTCACAGCCTGAAGCACAGCAGCTTCTCTTGTTCTTTGAGGACTCTCATGATAAAAGGTTTAAGCAGGCAGTTACCAAAACTGCTACTGTTGGGTCACGTTTATTTCCTTCATAGCACATACCACACTCTGTAATTAACTAATTTATCTGTTCACTTATTATGTCCCTACACCACATTGTATTATTTCATAAGGGCAGGGACCTTGACTATGTTGTTCTTCACTGTGTCCTTACCGCTTGGCACCTGTAAATATTTATTAAATGAATGTGTGGCTATGAGAAACGTATTCTGGCAGTGAAAAATCCTTCCAAGCCAAGCAGCGATAGAGCTATGAAGATCTCACTGTGGTGCAATTTCAAGCAGGACTATGGAGTTGCAGCAATAGCACTGATCTGAGTCAAGAAATCTGAGCTGTATGAACCTGGGTAGGCCCCTTCCCTAGGCCTCAGTTTCTGTATCTTTAAAATGAGCCAGATAATAATTCCTTGAATTTATACAATGCATTGCTATTTGCAAAGCTCTTTTACCATCTGTTACTTCAATATAGTCTCACAATAGACAGACCAGACACTGTTATTATTTTTACAAAGGCTCAGAAAGTTTAAGTAAACTAGACTATATCTCTTTTATTTCAAACATTCTATGAGTCTGTATAAATAACCTCTACAAAAAGTAGCATGATCCTATCTTCTCTTGGCTTCGGCCTTATATTATCATTTTTCTAATACAATTTTTAAAAATCTGAACCCATCTTTTAGGGGGAATCCATTATCTTTGGTTCCTGATAGGCACTCCATTTTGTCTTCTCAGTTTTCCTTACTTGTGGCAAAACAAGCCAAGAGGAGGAACAGACACAGCCCTGGTAGTTGTGGTCCGGCCCTCATTCTACAGATATGGCAAACAAGGGGAACAAGAAACGTCGGCAGTTCTCCCCAGAGGAGAAAATGAAAGTTGTGGAAGCTGTGGACTCAGGCAAGAGGAAAGGCGATGTGGCAAAAGAATTCAGAATCACTCCTTCTACTTTGTCTACATTCTTAAAGGATCGTGCCAAATTTGAAGAAAAGGTGCGGGAGGCATCTGTGGGACCTCAGAGGAAAAGGATGAGGAATGCTCTTTATGACGACATTGATAAGCTGTTTTTGCTTGGTTTCAAGAAATCCATGCCAAAAACATCCTCGTGACTGGTTCTGTCATTCGGAAAAAAGCACTAAACTTGGCCAACATGCTTGGCTATGACAATTTTCAAGCAAGTGTGGGCTGGCTGAACAGATTTCATGATCGCCATGGAATTGCTTTGAAAGCAGTCTGTAGAGAGCATAGTGACAGATTAATGAATGGTCTAGGAATAGATAAGGTTAATGAGTGGCGTGCAGGGGAAATTATAAAACTAATTGCTGACTACAGCCCAGATGATATCTTTAATGCTGATGAGACAGGAATGTTTTTCCAGGTGCTTCCCCAGCACACACTTGCTGCTAAAGGGGACCATTGTAGAGGGGGCAAGAAAGCAAGGCAGTGGTTGACAGCACTCTTTTGTTGCAGTGCTTCAGGGACTGAAAAAATTAGACCATTGATTGTTGGTAGGTCAGCCAACCCACGTTGCCTCAAGAATGTCCATTCCCTCCCTTGCGACTACCGAGCCAACCAGCAGGCGTGGATGACACAGGATCTGTTTAATGAGTGGCTGATCACCTCGGTGCTTTGTGACCGCCTGGAGGGGTGGGATAGGGAGGGTGGGAGGGAGGGAGACGCAAGAGGGAAGAGATATGGGAACATATGTATATGTATAACTGATTCACTTTGTTATAAAGCAGAAACTAACACACCATTGTAAAGCAATTATACTCCAATAAAGATGTTAAAGAAAAAATGAGTGGCTGATGCAAGTGGACGCCAGAATGAAGCAGGCAGAACGCCGGATCCTCCTGCTGATTGACAACTGCTCCGCTCACAACATGCTTCCACGCTTGGAAAGGATTCAGGTGGGGTATCTGCCCTCAAAGTGTACTGCCGTCTTGCAGCCACTGAATCTTGGCATAATTCATACCACAAAAGTGCTGTATAGGAGCCACCTGCTAAAACAGATCCTCCTCAAGCTCAACAGCAGTGAAGATCAAGAAAAAGTGGACATCAAGCAGGCCATTGACATGACTGCTGTGGCATGGTGGTCAGTCAAGCAGTCCACAGTGGTGAAATGCTGGCAGAAGGCAGGTATCACCCCTGTGGAATTGACAGATTCTGACGTAGAAGCAGCAGCCAGTGAACCAGATACTGTCATTGAAAAGTTGTGGCACTCAGTGACGATTGCCACCTGTGTCCCAAATGAAGTAAATTTCTGGGACTTTGTCACTGCAGATGATGGTCTCATCATGTCTCAGGAGCTGCTGGACACAGGTCATCCAGGACACGGTGGCCAGTGAAAGTACTGATGAAGCTGGAAGTGAAGATGAGGGGGAGGCACCTCTACCACAGCAGCCAAAAGTCACCACCACAGGGCTTCCCTGGTGGCGCAGTGGTTGAGAGTCTGCCTGCCGATGCGGGGGACACGGGTTCGTGCCCCGGTCCGGGAAGATCCCACATGCCGCGGAGCGGCTGGGCCCGTGAGCCATGGCCGCTGAGCCTGCGTGTCTGGAGCCTGTGCTCCGCAACGGGAGAGGCCACAGCAGTGAGAGGCCCGCGTACCGCAAAAAAACAAAAACAAAAACAAAAAGTCACCACCACAGAGGCCAGCTCAAGTGCACAGAAACTTAGACGGTTCCTTTCCACTTGTGTAGGTGTTCCTGATGCCATTTTTGGACAGCTAAATGGCATAGATGAATATTTAATGAGAAGAGTGACACAAACTCTTGTTGATTCCAAAATTACACAGTACCTCTAAACAAAATAATGTAGAAATTAACTGCCTCTTTTAATTTAGAAGATGTAGTTTACAAGAATAAATATTTATTTAGCTAGGATATTGAACTTAAATTTTAAGCAATATTATTGTGACAACATTCCAGTTTTCTGAAATAATCAGGAAACTTTCTTGAATGGAATTTGGGGCCAAAGACTTTTCATTTCTAACAAGTTCCCAGGTGATGCCAATGCTGATGTGGTCCAAGGTCCATGCTTAAGAACCACTGGTCCATCTGGATTCTAGCACTTCTCTCTTTAGCTGGCCATCTGAATACTCCCAATCACTGACTGTCAAAAAAAAAGGATCAGCTGTTCTTACTCCAGAACTGTTAACTCCTTCCTGCTGATTTGGTAACTCCAGAACCTTCTTAGCTATTCTCTTGAATGCCCCACCAAGTACTCAGTAGGGGTGCATCTGTCTGTGCCAAAAGACTTAACAAGAGCCATCTAGCCTATCAAAGCATCTTTTAATACTTCAGGATTATTATTAGTACGATGCTGGGGTACAGGGAAATAAAGTGCCTGAAAGAGGAGACATGATACAATCTGGAAGATGTGGTAAATATCAGAGAATGCTGTTAATCACAATCATGGGAGAGAACATACATCCCAGTGTACCTCTCAAATCCAGACAAGGTGAGAGGAACATTTGTGAGAGAGATGACATGTGTGAGAGTGTTTGGATTATTTGGATAATCCACAGTGGTCCTCTCCACACCTGTGGATAATCCAGCCTCATGTCGTTAATGTTAGGGCACACTATGTTTCCCTTCACTAAAATCACTTCATAAATCACCCTTATTCCTTTGTGTTTGTTCTTCAGAGAAGTCTGCTACAGCAGAGTTGATTTAAGTTATTTAAAGCTGTATAAATTTATCATCAAATTTATCTTAAAGTTTTTCTCCTATAAAAAAGGCATTCTTGGACTTCCCTAGTGGCTCAGTGGTTAAGAATCCACCTGCCAATGCAGAGGACACAGGTTCGAGCCCTGGTCCAGGAAGATCCCACATGCCATGGAGCAACTAAGCCCGTGAGCCACAACTACTGAGCGACATGTGCCACAACTACTGAAGCCCGTGCGCCTAGAGCCTGTGCTCCGCAACAAGAGAAGCCACTGTAATGAGAAGCCCACGCACCCAACAAAGAGTAGCCCCGGCTCACCATAACTAGAGAATGCCCCCATGGGCAGCAACGAAGACCCAATGCAGCCAAAAATAAAAATAAATAAAATTATTTTTTTTAAAAAGGCATTCTTAATATCCTTTAAAACCCTAGTATCTATTTTCTAATGAGTCAGATAAGTGTCAGTTTCATTTTTAGAAGGTACACACAAGACCTGTTAGCGTTGTAGTGTAGTTCCCTGCCCCAGCTTAATTTTGTGGCTATTTCAGAAACCCATAGCAATTCAGTTATTCTTCTTTCTGTAGTTACTTAATTGAGACATGTATAAAGCAGATTAATCATAGAAAGTACTGCTTCCACGCTGAACAAAAAACAGCAGACATTTGAATAGATGTGTATTTAAAGCTTATTTGGGGTATTTTTCCTTTTAACGAACTAGTATAACTTGAATTAAAAGTACTATACATATTTTAAATTATTAACACATAAGAAAGGAAAACAGTGTCTTCTGGATAAGTCACGTGGTTCTGTCCCATTATCAGCACCTTAACTGCTCCCATCATCTGTGTCAGGATTACTGACGAAATTTCTAATTCCTTCCCTCATCTTTCTCCTGAAGTCCATTTTGCGCATGTTAGATCTCTTTCCCCTGCCCAAGTGTCTGTGGTGGCTCTCAAATGCCTACAGAAATAAAAGACTATTCATCTGAGTTTTAGCCCCCTCTGGAGTTGACTGCTTGGTTGCTCAGTACAATTTAGTGTGTGTGTGGCCCCACCATGGGCCATTGTCTTCACTCCATACCCATGTCTGCTAGTGTGCCTTTGCCTGAATGCCTCACCCTGTTCTCTACCAAGCTGGACCTTACACATTCTTCAAGAACTAATTGGAGTCCTCTTTCTTCCAGCCTTTCTTGAAGACTCCAGCACCTGCTCTACCCTTCTCTCCCTCAACTCCTCAGCACTTTTGTCTCTAAACTATTCAGTTAAGCACTTAAATGTTTTGCCAATGTTCTGTGGCTCTTTAGACTGTAAGTTCCACGAGAGCAGGGACCACTCAGCCTTTGTAACCTTAAAGGTGCCTAGCACTGTGCTGGGAACATCATAGGCACGTCAGTAAACATTTGTGTATAAATTGACACACAAGTAATGTCAAAGCCACCTTATTTTTAAAGTTGCATGAAGCATTAATTCTACTAGAAAATGACTTGGAGATAAGGTAGGGCTGTCCTCTATTTAAAAGGATTTGCAGAATTTTTCCATGAATATCATTGCTCAAATATTATTCCAGTCCAGGGTATAATCTATTCTTTGATAGTGAAGAATTCTCATCTATGGAGTTAAACCTGTTTCCTTCCACAGAAAGTCACTGCAGGATTCTCCATTTCTACAAGACTTTAGTGTGAAAGGCTTTGTCTAAGTGCTTTGCATATAGTAATATTCAGTAAGTATGTACTCAAACTTGGTTTTTTTTTTTTAAAAAAGAAATCTCACATTCTTGACTCATTTAACATATCATATGAATTATATCCAAGTAGATGGAAATCACATCCAAAAGAGAGCAAAGTCTGCAAAGTCTGGTTTATATCAGGTGAAAGTTTGCTTCTCTTGGACATAAGGCGTTTTTTGACACTTTGTTTTTTAAACTAAAAAAGGTTGATATTATCCTTTCTTGGTCTGCTGTCTTTATCAGGCCCTCTGTGGCTTCTCCCTGACTCTCTGTTCCCTCCAACCCCACTTAAGGATATAGTTTTGTCCCATTTGACCAATCTACTCTGTAAGCCAACCTTCTGGGACTAAGGACCTACCTCAATTGTGCTGTCATGAGGATAAAAAGGTATACCTGGCACAGACTAAATGTTCTACAAATGCTGTCTGTTGTCATTACTATCCATCCTATTTAGAACCTTACCATCTAGAGGCAGGGACCTGCCTTACCACTAAAATATCTTGGGGTTCATTGTTCCAGAACCACACAGCCTGTTCCTAAGGGCTCTTTCATTAAAAAGGAAGGAAGCTAAGCCTTATTGATTGCCTATTTATGTCAAGCACTATTTCACTTATCATTTACTCTTTCCAGCAAATCATAATACCAAAGGATAGACAGGTCTCCAAATTTGCAGACCTATTAACTGTTCTGCTACTGGGGCCATAGTTGTCTTTGAAGTGGGATGTGGTAGAGCATATTCCTGCCACCAGAGGGCAGAGGTGAGCTACATAAGGGAGACAATTCAGCCAACTGAAGAAACTAAGAGCAGCCACTTGTAATTTCTCTTAGTAGAGACTGAGAAAGTAGTCGAGAAAAGAAAGAAGAGACATAGGATGTGGGACTTGTTCAAACAACTGACTTAGAAATAACTGTACCTCAAACTACCCAATTCACCCCATTATACACACCTATCCCTTCACCTACTGATAACCACAGGCCATGTAATTGACCCTGGGCAGATAACTGATGTGCCCTACAAACGAGCCAGTGTTAGAGAAATAGCCACCCATCAAACATATCCATGCCTTCAGTAATCACTGAAATATTGGACCTTATAAAATACCCACTGCTGGCCAGAGAGGCTCTAAGGATGAATTAGGTTCATGACCCTACCCTCAAGCAGTCCAGTAAGCAGAGGAGATAGATGAGAGGGAAAAAATAATAATACAGAGTGGTAAATGCCATTTTAGAGAATAGTCAGAGAATTTACAGGAGTAGAGATAGAGCCCAAAGGAGCCCCTGCATGAGAGAAGAGGAATTCAATAGGAAATGTTGCCAAGAGCAAGGGACACTTAATATGAAGTATCTTGAAGGAGGAGTAGGGAGTTAGGTATATGGGGTGGGGAAGCAATTGCTGGCATAAGTCCCAATATATAAAGGTCTGGGGTATTACAAAATGGCCCATTTGGGAACAGTTAAGGTCAGAGGTAGGTATGTCAAGCAAAGGATGTGTGGTAGGACAAGTGACTGGAGATGTAAGCAAGATCATAGTTTTTAAGGTCTTGTGGGCTAAAGCATTCATTTTGAACTTACCCTGAAAACATTGGAGAACCACTTACAAGTAGCAAACGTCAAATTATTTTTTAGAAATTGAGTGATAACTAGTGTGGAGGCTGAGCTGTAGAGATACAGGTAAACTAGTTCGGCTATGGCATCATCCTGAACAGAAATGATACACACTGAGGGCACGAAAGAGATGTTGGATTTGAAAGACTCTTGCCAGGTAGATGGATTTGGTGTGTGAGTTGAAGAGGAATATTCTAGAATTTCCCAGGATTCTGGCTTGAGTAGCTAGCTCATGCCATTATCAAGATAGATAAAACAGGAGGAGTTTGGGTGTATGTTGCTTATGAAATGCCCCTGGGCATCCAGGTTGAACTGTCCAGTAACAGCTGTGGAGATTTATATATAGACAGATAATGCTGTTTGGTGTTCTAGAAATGTCAGGCTGGAAATCATGTTTGGCTGCCGTTAGCATGTATATAATAAGGTAGTTGAAGCCATAAATGTGGATGTAGTCATCTGGGGAGAGCTTACAATGCAAGGTGTTTATGATATGGGGTCCATGAACCAGCCTTTTTAATAATCACGTGTATGTATATACATGCACATGTGAATATTTCTCCAAGAAAAGCCATACTTTCATCAGTCACAACTGGATCAGAAAATTAAAACCTTAAGCAGTAGTGCTATATGAGAGACAAGGCCAAGGACATAAGCATTGAAAGGACAGATGGGATAGCACAATCCTCCAAGTTGGTTGGAGGAGACGCTAGAGAATGAGTGTGTGAGGCGCTTCAGGGGCTCTGGATCCCAGATGCTGCATGCAGACAGAGTGGGTGCACCCTCCTTCACTCTGTGGGTAAGGATGAGCTTAGAGGCAGAATGTTCAGGGTTACAGAAATACTGCAAAAGGAAGACTGAAAACTCTCCTTAAGCCTATACTCACACTCCCACTTCTACAGAGTTGAGAAGCAGAAGAAGGAGGACATTCAAGAGAGGCTCTCCGCAGGTACGGGGCGGGGTGGGGAGGGTGGGGGCCGGACGGGGGTGGTGCCGATTAGTCCTTACAAAGCCGTGTGCTCCAGTTAGGAGCTGCACGCCCACTTCTCTCACTTAGCTGGTATAAGGTGTTAGCCTCAATGTACTGATGGGGAAAATCTGGCTCAAAATTCAGTGTTAGGACAGTAGTAAAACACAAGCCAGATTTGGGTTTTCTGATTTCAGCACAGTATGGAATAGGAGTCATGCAACATAAGAACTCGAAGGGTCTTCGAGCAATCTAGTTCTCTTCCCTTTCACCGATGGAAAAATTAAGTCCCCAAAGGGTGAAATGACTCACTCAGGACCCTAGAGCAAAAAGGAAAGAACTGGGTTTCTTTATGCTTTAAGACTTTCCGTAAGGACAGATACTTTTGTCTGATGGGGAAAATGAATGACTGAATCACCCTCCAAATGTAAAGAGATGGTATTGTAAAGCTCACTGGTGACCTGAATGTGTTCCTTAGTTAGAAACCCTGCCCCCTTACACTTGAATAATTTATACACAGTAGTATTTTATTAGCATAACAATTTATTAGCAGACAAATGAAATGACACCTCTAGATCACAACAATATAGGATCTTATATAATAAACATCACAAATAGATCCCAGATGAAAACGATCTGCTATTAACCAATTCCCCATCTCCTGCAATAGGCTGTAATCCATTAATAACTCATCCTCATCCCATAAAGGGTTAAGCAAGATTTATGTGGAATAGCATCAAGGCACTTGCTTTAATTTAAAAAGATATACATGGTATGAAACATATACCCCAAAGTCATTAGCCTTGAATAAATTGTAAAAAAAAAAGGCAGTATACTTTTTTAGTGAATAAACAAGACTGAGATTTTAAGTTCATTCACCTCTCACCCTGATATTGTCTTGATTTGTATACAAAATTGCAGAGGAGACCAAAAACCGTAGCGTTTTATACAGACTGATTTGTTCACACTAATTTTTGAGAAATCATGGCAGCATCAGAACTCAAACAGTAACTTCCCAACTGATTTGAATTGAAAAGGCAAGAGCAGTTTCATTCCAAGTAACTTATTATTTTAGGGATGGGGAATGGGGTGTGGGAAAAGAACTTCCCTAAAATAAGTTTCTTAAAACTGCAGTTAAAAACCCTTTCTGGCTAAGGCTGCTTGTCTGTTTGCCAAGTGAAAACCTTCAGTTAGAAATTCTGTCGTTGGTATTTTTAAGAAGATTATAATTATTTGGCCAATTTTGGAGCCATAATTCAAATCCAAGAAAGGTTATACAATGTTCCAGCATAGATTTACAAACATGGTAGCTCCAATAAAAGCATTTAGTGTCCTTCATCATTCCAGTTTACATAATTCAATATCTCCTTCCTATTTTATATCACCAGGAGAAAAATAAAATACATGCCAAAAACTCCACTATTTGGTATAACTGTATTTAACATGTTTACTTTAAAATTTCAGGTGCAAAACCCTGTTTTAAAAAAGAGTCCTTGTCAGGATAAAAATAACCTTATAAAAATAAATTTCTCCCACTCCTACATCTAAATTCTCCATTTCTAAAGTTACTAACATTCAAAAGAAAAAACCCCTAAAATTGTATACTTACAGTATTTTACTTTAATAATAGGCTATGATAACAAACTAGCTGGTATATTATTTTGGCCTATTGCATTATAATTTTCATTCTTGTTATTAGCACTCAAATGAAAAATGAATGATTCCACTCACGATTATCTAAAATCCTTACACCAAAAAAAAAAAAAAAAAAAAGCCAAATTAGTTCAGAGCCTAAAGGCCTTCTAGATCCAATTTCTTCCTTTTTGCAGTTCTTAAAGCCCAATTTCAAATAAGGCATCACTAGAACAGATAAAACAGTAGAAGAAAAAAAAAGAGAAACAGTAAAGAACAGAAAAATTAAGCAAAGTCTAAATCCTATCAGTAGGATTCTTACCTTGTCACTGTGCAATCATTCCTTGAATAGACCAGGGGCGTCCTTGTTCGCCTCAGCTGCCTGCCTCCTGCTCAGACCTCAGTCCAAGCTCAGCCTAGCCCCTCCATAAAGCACCTCCAAGCATCGCCATGTGTTACTAAAAGAGTTAGCATATAGCCCACCTACTGGATTTAGTACTGTAGTCCCAGCACCTGGCCCAGGGCCCTAGACTCCTGCATAGGTCCTCAGGAAGAATTTGAGGTATTGTCTACATTGATGTTATGGCTCATCTATAGCAACACAGAGAGGAAAACAATTCATTAAGAACATTAATAAGGATCACAAAGCTTGAATTTATCATTATAACTTCTAGGCTCAATTTAAGTTCCCAAGAAATTCACTGTAACACTTCTCTTTTTTTTTTTTTTTTTTTTTTTTTTTGCGGTACGTGGGCCTCTCACTGTTGTGGCCTCTCCCGTTGCGGAGCACAGGCTCCGGATGCGCAGGCTCAGCGGCCATGGCTCACGGGCCCAGCTGCTCCGCGGCATGTGGGATCTTCCCAGACCGGGGCACGAACTCGTGTCCCCTGCATCGGCAGGCGGACTCTCAACCACTGCGCCACCAGGGAAGCCCTGTAACACTTTTCTTACTTTTATATTAAGATCCGGGCTAACACCCAGACTGTGTGATCTTAAATGACAAATTACTAAGAGAACACCCACGCAGAGAATTACTGTTCTTGTTAAAATGTGGTCATTAGCATTAGAATGGCCTAATGAACTCATCTGACACCCTGACACAGTTCAAAGATCACCATTTACCATGCTGTAAATTTACCAACAAATTTTGGCTTCAGTCTACTAACGTTTAAAAGCTAAGTCAGACTATCCAAATTGTGTTTTCCTTTGATCCTTCTTTAAAAAAAAAAAAAAAAGTCAACTAGGCATCTGTCAATTTTACTACCATCAGAGGCTACAGTCACTCAGTCTAGTGCTCTGGAGTAGGTCAACCCGGGCTTTGGCCCCAACCTTGGCTACCAGCTCTTTCAGCTTTGGTGAACCTGTGCCCTCCCCTTCTGGAAGCAGAATCCAGTTCTGAGCTTGCTTTCAAACTAAGGTGCGGCTCTTAATCCTGGTCTTCCTACTGTTGTGCGTGGCTAACCAGGGATTGGATCCTATTCAACTGAGTCCCTCTCTTTTATCCCTTGTTTGGTCAGAGATAGTCTTTTCAATGGTCTATTCCCTTCATCTGTCTCTTGAATGTTACCCTTAGTCTCTCGGTGCACTGGCCCACTCCACCCCTCTGGTTGTTTTAACCATCAAGAGCGTACACATATTTCAATTAAACGACCAATTTAAGATATTCAGAATTTTGTACATTTATCAATAAGCAATGCAAATATGCTTCATTTAGACTCTAAAGTTTAGAGTAAGCATGATATCTTCATATCAGTAAAGTATGTAAAATATCACCTAAGGAATTAAAGTCCAAACCCTTGAGTAAGAAAGCAAATGAAAAATGTTAGTTTTATTGGTGAATTAGATTTTAGTTTCAGGTTTGATTCCTTTAAATACCAGCAATCAAAAAATCTGAACATGTAAGTATAGGCAGACTTCAAACCAGGCAGAGAAGGTAAGATTTAAATTCTAGTGATACCTTAAATATTTTTACAAATGGCTTTCAAAAGCGGGAGCGGAATCTCTTGTTTGTTTGGGTAGATGGGAGAAGAACAAACCAGAACACAATTCAAGGATCTGCTAACTGCAAAAAGTTCCAGAATTGCTTATATCCACGTTATGGACAGAAATGGCAGGTAAAAGACAAACCCTGTTACTCTGTTCTTTTAAGAGATTTTCCAAATTCTATGCTTTTTTTTTTTTTTTGCTGTGTTAGGGTTTGCTAAATTATAGAGTCGTCTTGAACATGTACTCATTACTCTGTCACATGGCACTGGATATCTACAATGATCTGGATTCAAACCTGGCTTGTGGAGGTACAAGAGGGGTTGGAAACAAATGACAACCAAGACACTCTGATTTTACTATTACTATTCATAAGACTGGAGAGAAACAGCAAATACTGGCTACAAACAATAAGCAAAAGACACAAATACAAACAGCAGTTAACATTTCTGAAATTCTAGACTTAAGTTCTAAAAGGATGTTAAAACTCAGGACACTATTACATTTAATCATGATGTCAGTCACCTCAAAGACAGAAATCTAGCTCCTAAGAAATTGCTTTGTTTTAATAACAGACAGGCATTTTTCATGTAAACTGATGGGCAGAGTTCTACCAAAAGAAGAGCAACACTTGCAGTTTATGGAGCCAACAAGAAAGGTGGTTCAAAGTCTTCCACTCCAACAGATGCCCTACACATAGGCTTTGCTTCTTTTTTTTTTGGCTTTGCTTCTTATAAATATTTAAACTGTTTAGAATGTAGGAGTGGGTTAAAAATGGTTTTTCACTTTTGCAATTTTTATCTTGTTTGTTTAAAATGGTGTGCTAAATGTTTCAATTTCACATCAACTAGTCCTAACTTTGGAAAACCTGTGTATTTTTTTCCCTCGCCCTTGGAAGTACAGATACAGAACTATAAGCTTTCAATGTCAGACATACTTGCTTTTCAAAAGGAAGTATTTCTGGGCCAAAACCTGTGACCAGCTATCATAAATAATACACCCACAGAACTTAGGTTGTATAAATGTGATGCTTCTAAATTCTCTTACGTAATAGTTTGAGGTGGCCTAAAGAGTTAAATGCTGTCACTGTCATCAATATTTATTGTACAGCAATAGGGTACATGGCAGTAAGCATTAGCTTTGTTTCACTAAAACATCTACAATTATTGATGTCCTTTTGGAAGCACTCTTATCACTTCTATGAATTCTTTTCCATTGGTTATAATAAATTTTTCTTGCGGAGTAAAGATGAACAGCAGCTTCTCAAATATGAGAAAGACTGTCAATTCCCAGCTGACCCTTGCTAAAATACAATGGGAAAGAAAAAAAAAAATTCACTGCTAAATCAACAGTCTTAAGGGAAGCTGTCAATCATTCCTTTTTGTAATTTGTCCTGAACAGTTTGCCTCAAGCTCATTTAAAAGGCTACATAAAATCGCTGAGTCAGCATTTTGCCTTTTATCTGGCAAACTTGTCACTCACTGGTAATCAGACATAGCAGTTTAGGACAGATTCCATGGGAAATACACTAAATGACTGAAAGTTAAAACAGAGCTTAATGGTAGAGAAATACTCAGAAACAGGGACAGATAGGGATCACAGAAGAGACAGAGGATTCTCATTATGTTGGCTGATGATGAAGAGCTCTTTTCTTACCTACTTACCCTAAACAAAAAGGCTGACTAAAAACATCAAATGTATCACCAATAGCGTTCTGTATAATATGGGGCTGGCTGGTAGGATTTCACAAACCTGCTCAGCCATCAGACTCCTGATAAGATTGTGCCCGAGAGGAATGGTGCTTTCTTATTAAAAGCCAGAGATCCGACTGCCATCTGGGGGGCAAAGACAGGGAATAGAGAATTACAAGTGAGAACAAGCTTGTCTAGTTACTACCGTTACCCCAGAAGCCTCTTGACCTGCTGTTAGGAGAGCACACACAACATTCTCTCCCTACTTCCTTTCTACTCCCTCTCCAAAGAGCCATGCCAAACAGGCTCCAGCACTTCTCATGTAAATGCCAACTTTACCCCTTTACCTCCTGGAGAAGGAACAGTCCAGATGCAAATCTCCTAAAACAAGATGGTAATTAAGTTTTGGGGCTACTTTACAGTTCAATTCAATAGATATTTATTTAATTCCAAGAATATCTCATATCTGCAAGAAAGCTTAAAAGCACAATCTTTTCTTCTTTTTGATTCTGCCTAACTAAAAGCTCTGCTGCATCCGTGTATCTACAAAGGCCATCAGTTTCAAAGGAAGAATTCTGTCGAGCCAAAAGGTTAAGATTTCTAGTGTGCAACAATTTCCAGTTCCACAGCATAAAATGTTAAAAAACTTGAAATTTTAACCTCTGGGGCTAGACAGTGTTCTTCCTTCTATTTACTTTCTCAATCAATCACTGGAAAAACTCAGACCATTGGGAACATATATATCTTTCCGATTTTGAGAGTCTTCTGCAAAAGTCATTGCTTCATATACACTATAAAACAGAAGGTTTTCTTCTTCCTTTTTGCAGTACTCTCCCCGGGCCAGGGAATCCCTCACAGAGGGATTGCACTGAGCCAGCAGAACCTGGATGCCAATGGCTTCATAATCTCTGCGAACTTCTTTCAGTGTATGGATCCCTGCTGTATCTAAAAATTGTATTGCACTACAGTCAACCACTATGGTATGGAACTCTAAGGGATCATGGGAAAGTTGCACTGAAACTTCATCCCGGATTCCACTGAGAGTTGCTGTTTCCTTTTTGATCTTTTTCTTTACTGCCTTCTTCTGAGCTGCCTTTACTAAGACTGGGTTGAGAGTTTTTTTGTATAAGGAAGATTTAAAATATTCTTTGTTTATGTAGTAGAGAGGGGCTACAAAGCGGAAAATCTTGATGCCTGACTTAGCCTGAAGGTTCTTGTAGGCAGACATGGATTCAAAGATTTCAGACTCTTCCACCACACCAAGCAATGAAGTCTCTGGCTTCTGAGTACGGAGGATGACACAAAACAGAGAAAAACAAACCCCAACGAGCAGGCCTATTTCAGTACTTATCAGTGCAGAGGACAGCATAGTAACAAACCAGATAACTGTATCCATTCTGCTAATCCTCCACATCTCGGGCAGATCCTTAAATTTACGTAGGGCTCCCCGGAGATTCACAATAGTGATCACACCAAGGACACTTTTCTGAAGGGAATAGAATAAAGGAGCTATTACCAAGAGGACCAACAAAAGAACCAGAGCTGTCACCACACCAGAAAGCTGACTTTGACAGCCTGTGGATTCTTTAACCAATGTTTTTGCAAGAGCTGCACTAGTAGCAAAGCAGTGGAAGAAGGAAGGAATGATATTGCAAAAGCCGATGGCATACATTTCCTGATTAGCTTTGACTGTGTAGCCATGTTTCTTGGCAAACATCTCAGAAAGCGATACAGTAATAGCGAACCCAATGATAGAAATAGCTATTGCATCTACAGCCACATTAGGAATTAAGTTCCAGTCCGGTGCTTTGGGTGGCAAAAACCCAGTGGGAATATGTCCAGCAATACTGGTATTGTATTTCTCATTTAGTTTTCCAAAATGAGAGACTAATGTGGCTGCCACAACAACAAAGAGTTCAGTAGGAATAGGTGCCTTAAGTTTGGACTTGAGGCGCTCATTGAGTTCTTTGGTTGGCAAAAGAACCAAAAGGCACAAAAGGCTGGTGATGAGATCACAGATATTGGTCTTATGGATGTTTCTGAAGATATGTATCCAAGTAGTGATGAGTGATCCCACACCACTACTCCGAGGAAGGCTGAGTCCAAGGAGATACTTGGCCTGAGATGTAAGAACTGTGAAGGAGGCACCAGTGACAAATCCACTCAGCAAGGCATCTGAGAGGTAGACTGAAACAAAGCCCACTTGAAAGAAGCCCATCGCTACCTGGAAGGAAGGATATACAGGTGTTAAATATAAATGGAAAAGAGCTTCTAAATCCTGTATTCCCCTGGTATCTCTTTGTGTGAAGACATACCGTCAGAGCACCACAGAATGTCAGAGCTAGAAAAAAAACACAATCATTTATCAGTCCTCTCATTTTACAAAGAGAGGTCTCATTTTACTGACACTCAGAGGGCTAAGCAACTTGCCCTTACTGACTAGCCCAGACAAGAGCTTAGGATTCCTACCTTCTTGCACAATGTTTCTTAAACTTGAATAAGGCTCAGATCGCTTTGAAAAAGAAAAAAATTTCTCAAGGATCCATGAGAAATGATAAAAACACAAGTTGGAAAAATTCTCATTTAAAAAACATGTATTTTTCTTTAAATTACATATCATTACTGTAAAAGTAAAGTTTTAACTGATAAAACAAAAAACTAGATTCACATCAAAATAGAATCACACTTTAAAAATTATTATAGAATTCTTTAATCTAACTTCAAACTGAGAGACTATTTTCATCCAGTGCATATGTGCTTATGCCATACTGCCTCCCATGTTAATTCTATATCCTCAAAGATATAACATTTTCTTTCTTTTTCCTCTTCCCAATAATTCCTCAGAATTCTATTGCACCCTTCCTCATTCTTGGTGAGGCATACTAACAAAAAAGCACAAATGAACTCTGAGGAGCACAACTCTTCTGCACACCAGTCCCTTCTCCCTCTCCTTCTATCCAAGCACCTAGTAAAGTGAACTACTCTTCCCCCTCCTACATTGGTTCCACATGTCTGTGACAGAGAAGAGGTTTAATGTGGGCGCTGACTCCTGAATGCCAAAAGGCAGAGGCATGATGAAAATGGCAGATTAGTGGATTCTATGGGAGACCCAAAAGAATTTCATTTCTAATCCTTCTCCTGGCTGATAGCATGAAATAGTGGTCCCCAACTTCTTCCTTTCCCAGCAGTCCAGGAAAACTACTATCTTTAGTGAGAGTCACTCATTAGAGCAGCAATTCTAGAACAAGGGGGGAAGTCATCTGTAGTCTGAAAAACTCTTGCACTCTTCCTCTCCCAACCCCCATTCTGTTGTCCTCCTCCCTGTTAGTGCTGACTCTGCCAATAACCAACCACAAGTAACTTCAAGCAAATCTGATAGCTCTCGACATACAAAATTAAGAAGTTGTACTAGGTGGTCTGAGGTCCCTTTCTGGTCTGAATTTTTACAATCAAATAATTGAATTCTGGCTGACTGAAATTCATGGGTTAAGAGGCTGCCTAGGGTTGAGAAAATAGAAGCAGCCTTATCTTACCTGTGGAGTCAAACCAGGGTTTAAATTTTGGCTCTACCTCTTCCATATCCTGAGCATTCAATAAAAGATAGCTTTAATTATTATGATTGCTAAGTTCCCTTACAGATCTGAGATCTCATGCATAGTGATTTCTTTTGCCAGAAACAACCACTTATTCCACTGTTTCTTACCTGATAAACTCCAGCCATAAAGGTTACAGTGCTGCCAACTATAATTGCATAGCAACTTTTGTCACATATCTTGCCTGATGGCTGGCTTAATGATGTGCTCTCATTTGAAACCACTCCTAAAGAAGCGGCAACATGGGCAGTGTCATAGCCAGCTTTGTATAGTTCTCGGTCAACTACTTCACCAATCATAAGGCACAGTACTCCAAAAATGCCCACAGAAATGTGACGGGAGGTACCCAGTAGGAAATAAATGAAGCTGGCAAAAAAAGATGTGTACAGACCATAGACAGGTTCTTGGCCAGCCAGGAGAGAATAAGCAATGGATTGGGGCACCAATAAGATGCCCACAATCAAGCCAGACATCACATCTCCTAAAATGTTTTTCTTCAGATTATATTTTGGGAGCCACTGCAAAACAGGAAGGAAGGCGAAAATGATATTTCTGGCTTTGTTTGAACTGCACTGGCAACTCTTCTCTAGTTTTTTGATGACAAATTGCTTGAAGTTAGTATCCGGTTTCTCTTGAGGCTCCAAATGGATCCTAGCATGAGGTCTGCATTGATCATTGGTCTCAAATTGCTGGAAGTCATTACATGATTCCTCTTCATGCTCCAGATGGATCCTAGATGGAGGACTGTATTGGCCATCTTGCTCTTTATTTTTCAAAGACATTTCTGGAGATAGATGTTTCAGCCTCCTACCCCAGAGAAAATACGAGGGTTAACTGATTAAGTAATTCTCAGTACTCACACATTTTAACAGTCCTACTTGTCATTCATGAGAGTTAAGAGGAGTTCACTTGGGGGTAGTATCTTATATTCACTTTCCTTAGTTGAGCCTCATTTGTCTTGATCCAGGAAAAAAGAATCAGACCAAGTTAAAGCAAATAAGTCACTGAGCACAGGACTTCCCAAAAGTATAAACTATCAAGGATTCTTCTCCATCTCTGCCTGGCTCCTCCTGAAATTTTTTTCCCCAGAAACGGTACTGGGGTAGCCTGTCTCCTCCTTTCTATATGCTACTAACAGTCTTATTTTCAGATTTTTCACGTCCATGAATACTGCAGAAGAGGATCTGGTCTCAAACCTTGACACCTACCTTACCTGCAAAAGTCCCTGAAACAAGGAAGATGGTTTTTTTGTTTTTGTTTTTTCAGGGGGTGGGTCCTTTTTAAGATAACCTACTAGCTGTTGAAAATAAACAGAAAGAAAATGTGACTGACAGAGTAAAGGTATGTTTTGAGAAAAAAAAAAAACTAGCACAGAATGCATTTGTGTCTTTGAACAACATGCTCTGGTTTGGTAGCAAAGAAAAGAGAGAAGCTGATAAGCGACTGCTGAAGGAAAGAAACATCAACAGCATGCAGTAGGCTGATGGGGCAAGCGTCTGATCTCTGAAAGGTTTTGTTCTATTCTACTTTGTTCTAGTATAGAGTCATATCTGCCCTAAGGGCAGGATCTATATTCATGCAAAGAAAGATTCGCTTTACTATCCTAAGTATACACTCTAAAACATAAGCTGAATAGAGGAATAATGTTGCCCAACACTTCAACTAGGAGGAGATCCAGGTGATACTGCATCTCCGGATCCTAAACTATAAAACTACTGCCATAAGACCTACCGCTAAGAACTACAGGAAAACAAAGAAGGTAAAAATAAGCAAAAAGAGAGGAGGGACAACAAAAAATAAGTCTTGTAATAAGAGTAAAAGAGAAGGAAAAAGAAACAGACCTTCAGAGGAACAGAGTGTAAACTGCCAAACACTTCACAAATCAGTGGCTTTGTGTTGGCTGTTTGCTTAGTTTAGAATGGCCATCCAACTCTCTATCAAGACCCCAATCATTTTTAAAACCCAGTTAAAATGCTCTCTCTTCTTCAAAGCACTGACCCCAGCCCAAATGAATCTGTGTCCCATAGTACTTCACGCCTCTGTTACAGTACTAATCATACTTTTGTATTAGTTAAGGAAGAGTCTCTCCAGGTCCTGGAGGAAAGGACATCTTGTTCATCATTGTAATCATCGACAACGTATGGTAACTCTGAGGTATCAGGCTTACAAAATATTTGAATGAAGGAAATAATAAATGAATAAACAAATTTATGACTGTGGCCAATAAGAGATAAAATATATTAGACAAAGGACTCGGGTAGTTTCCTGCCTCAGAACTGACAGAAGGATAGGCTCTTGTGAGGTTCTATAAGCCTAATGTTGCCAAGGTCTCATAATCCAGGACCCATGACCCATTCAAGAACACAATATTTGTAAAAGTAACCCACATTAATTTTGTTTAGGATAAAAGGGCTATAGCTGGTCATCCCACTGAACAAGAGTAAAACAGTAGTTACACTGATGGTCTTGTTAAATAGATAAGGAAGAAAAGAACATTTAGATTTAGATGACCACTTACCCTGGATAAGTCAATCAGATTGGTGAATACACACAGCAGCTCTTCATTCCTCAGTGCAACTGGTCTATAACTCTCTTCTCACTTCCTACTTTCACGCCAAGCTAGTTTGAGTGCATTCCTTATGTCCTTCTATTTTGGAATAGTTCTTAGTGAGTTCTGGGCCAAAACGCTTTTCCAAACCTAAAAGAGGCATAAGAAAAAACTAACAAAATTCAAATCTCACCCTATATGGCAGCTAGCTGGAAAGTAAAAAGATAAAAATTAATACTAGAAAGTGCAACAGGATGATGGAAACTGTAAGAAAGAACTGAAATGTAATACTAAAAGTGAAAAACGTGGTAACAGAGGTAAAGAATGCCTCTGACAGGACCATCAAACCTGACAGAGCCAAAGAGAGAATCAATGAAATTGAAGATAGGTCGATAGACATTACCCAAACTAAAACAGAAAAACAATTTTAAAAAAATGAAAAATAATAATTTAAGAGAAAATCCAAGAGCTGTGGGATGTATTAAACAAACTAACTTATGCATAATTAGAATCCCAAAAAGAGAAGACAGAGAATGGGTGGAAGGAATATTTGAAGACATAATAGCCAAGAATTTTCCAAAATTAATGACAGATACCAAACTATAGATCCAAGAATCTCTGAGAATACCAAGAAGGACAAATACAAAACCAAACCAAACAACACAGCACCACACACCTACACATATCATATTCAAACTGCTGAAAACAAAAGACAAAGATAAAATTCTAAAGACAGCCAAAGGAAAAAAAAGAAAAAACACACTACATACACAGGAACAAAGATATGAATTACAGCAGACTTCTTATTGGAAACCATACAAGCCAGAAGATGGAGTGATACCTTTATCACAGAAATATAACTGTCAACCCAGAATTCCATCCCCAGAGAAAATATTTTTTGAAGGATGAAGAAGAAATAAAAACTTTCTCAGACCAACACTAAGAGAATTTATTGCCAGCAGACCAGCACTACTACACACACACACACACACACACACACACACACACACACACACCCCAGACAAAAACTCAGGTCTACACAGTACACAACAAATAAAGTCTAAGAAATGGAACAAATGAAAACAATATTTATTTTTAACTAAAAAAATCTTTAATTGCTCTAAAAAAATAACTGTCTAACTCAAAAATAGAAATGCATTTTTACAGCACATGCAAAATAAAATGCACAAAACAAGAGCATAAAGAATGGTAGGGGGAATTAAGAATTGTAAGGTCTTATACTATATATGAAGTAATATAATACTATTTGACTGGGCATATACCCTGAGAAAACCAAAATTCAAAAAGAGTCATGTACCAAAATGTTCATTGCAGCTCTATTTACAATAGCCCGGAGATGGAAACAACCTAAGCGCCCATCATCGGATGAATGGATAAAGAAGATGTGGCACATATATATAATGGAATATTACTCAGCCTTAAAAAGAAATGAAATTGAGCTATTTGTAATGAGATGGATAGACCTAGAGTCTGTCATACAGAGTGAAGTAAGTCAGAAAGAAAAAGACAAATACCGTATGCTAACACATATATATGGAATTTAAGGGGAAAAAAATGTCATGAAGAACCTAGGGGTAAGACAGGAATAAAGCTGCAGACCTACTGGAGAACGGACTTGAGGATATGGGGAGGGGGAAGGGTGAGCTTTGACAGGGCAAGAGAGAGTCATGGACATATACACACTAACAAACATAGTAAGGTAGATAGCTAGAGGGAAGCAGCCGCAAGGCACAGGGATATTAGCTCGGTGCTTTGTGACAGCCTGGAGGGGTGGGATAGGGAGAGTGGGAGGGAGGGAGACGCAAGAGGGAAGACATATGGGAACATATGTACATGTATAACTGATTCACTTTGTTATAAAGCAGAAACTAACACACCATTGTAAAGCAATTATACCCCAATAAAGATGTTTAAAAAAAAAATACTATTTGAAGGTAGGCTCTGATTAAAGATGTACATTGTAAACTCAAGGGTAACCAATAAATGTTTTAAGATATAAATGATAAGCTAATTGTGGAGACAAAATAGAATCATAAAAAACTCTCAATTAACCCAAAAGAAGAATGAGACCCAAAACAGAACACATTGAAAACAGCTAGCAAGATGGTAGAATTTAATCCAAACATATTAAAAAAAACCACATTAAATGTGAATAGTCGGGGCTTCCCTGGTGGTGTGGTGGTTGGGAATTCGCCTGCCAATGCAGGGGACACGGGTTCGATCCCTGGTCCGGGAAGATCCCACATGCCAGGGAGCAACTAAGCCCGTGCGCTGCAACTACCGAGCCTGCGCTCTAGAGCCCGCGAGCCACAACTACTGAAGCCCGCGTGCTGCAACTACTGAAACCTGCGTGCCTAGAGCCTGTGCTCCGCAACAAGAGAAGCCACCGCAATGAGAAGCCCGTGCACTGCAACGAAGAGTAGCCCCTGCTCACCGCAACTAGAGAAAGCCCTTGCACAGCAACAAAAACCCAACGCAGCCAAAAATAAAATATTTTAAAAATGTGAATAGTCTAAACATGCCAATTAAACAGATTGCCAGATAAGATTTAAAAAATAAGACCCAACTATATGCTGTCTATAAGAAACCCACATTAAATATAAAGATATAGATAGATCATAATAAAGTGAAATGTCTTTACCAATTTAGTAATTCATTTAGCTTGTGTAAGTGACTGAGCCAGATAATAAAATCCAGATTTTAAGACTCCAAGAATAGCTCTTTTTTTGAGCATGTTACTATTCCTATCACCTACCTAATTAGCTTTCTCTAACTTCAGGTACTTCTAAACACTTTGAAATTCAGTTATCCTACACATCCCAGTTTCCCCTACCTGCTACCCAAAATGACCTGGCACTGACATCTACAAACTTGTGCCCAACTCTCCTTTCTCTATACTCATGGCCATAGTCCTTTTCCATCTCCAGCTCTCAAAAAATTAGGTATTCACTCACAAACAGTCCTAGAAGTGGAAATGATTTAGCCATCAGTCTGAATCCAAAAACCATCTATAGTCTTTTACTGATCCTAGTCACTCCTTAAAATTCTCCTCAAAACTACTTTTTTTCCCTTTTTTCAAGGCTACTTTAAAACCGCAAACAATATAAAACTACATTAAAAATTATCTTAAACTAAATTGTAGGTATGACCTCCATACAAATTAAGCTCCTTGAGAGCAAGCTCCATTCTGTTTCATCTTTGTACCCCCTGAAGTGTCCAAGTACATGCTTTCAAAAATAGAAATGAAAAATATTTGCTAACCAAATAACTGAAATACAGAAAAAGTAGGATGCAAAGCAATATTTATTTTCAGGTGGAAATATCTACTCTGGAACAAATTTTTCAAGTATCCCTTTTTGCACAAAAATCCTCTCATTCCCCCAAGCCTGTTACTGCTTTCAATTACAGTACTCACCAATTGCTTCATGAAAAATGAAGTTACAGTGTTTATCCTTGAAATACAGTCTATAGCCAGACTCCCATTTTCAGAAAGTTGGAATACATACTACATATTCCATGAAATTCAGTAAAATAGGATTCTCCTGTATCATCTAGGGTAGTTTCTCCCTTTATCAACATTGATAATTGAGAGTGAAGAAGAGAAAGGTTCAAGAAGAAAACACTTGAACCTTCCACATTACATTGCAGGAACTGGAGGAAAAAAATCAACAAAACATTTGAAAAATACATTTACATATTCATATATTAAAGTATAATGGCAGTGCAGGCAACACAAAAAGGAAAAACATTTCTATACTTTTTTCTTTAATTAGGCACATGCAGTGTGACTGCTTAGAAAGCTGTCTTATCCTGGTGACTAAACAGCAGCACTGGCACTGTTTCCCGTGTGAATTACGGAGAGTCTAAGAGAACTGAACTAAAAGAGAGGGATATCCCTTCTATGTAAGCCTGACAGCGGTCAGCCAACTTCTTTTGGAAATTTTGCAGATATAAGAGAAACAATGTCTACTTTTGGTAAGTAATTACAGCATATAATTTTAACCAATAATGCATATGAAACAGTTTTGCAATTTGTGAAACTGAAATGCCTTTTTGGAAGGCAACAGTGTTCAGAGATTGGTAAAGTCTGCCTCTGAAACATAACGATTCCATATTCATGCTCTGCTCTGTGTATGTATGCCACAACTCCCTGCTACATAGAACTGAAGCTGCCAACTACTAGGATCAGAGCATCTAAGCAGGGAAGAAATCTGCAAGAGACAGAGCAGTTTAGAAAGGCTTCCAGGGAACAACATATCTCACCTGGGATCTGAAGTCTGGGTCGGAGATGAAAGAATGAGGGAAGGACTTGGAAAACGGATGAGGGAAAAGAAAACACAACTAGCAATAGTTCTGGGGTTGGAGGGAAAGAATGAGAAATAGTATGATACGTTTAGAGCACCAGATGCATATGGAAGATCAATGAGAGAGAAAGTGGCAAAGGTGCCTAGGGGAGATTCTGGAAGGCTTTTATGCCAGGTTAAGAAAGGCAGACTTTCACCTGCAGACAGTGCATAGGCGCTGAAGGTTTTCGAGAAAAATCACTTACTGTATCACTCATTTGACAATAATTATCTTATTACATCTTCTGGTCTGTTATGTTATTCAATTCTTTTTCAAGCAAGCAAGTAATATTTTCCTTTTTTGCCCTTTATGAATAAAAATTTTAAAAAAAATTAGCTTAAGATTTTTTTTTATTTTTATAAATTTATTTATTTATTTATTTTTGGCTGCATTGGGTCTTCGTTGCTGCACGCGGGCTTTCTCTAGTTGCAGCGAGCGGGGGCTACACTTCATTGAGGTGCGCGGGTTTCTCTCACTGTAGTGACTTCTCTTGCTGTGGAGCACAGGCTCTAGGTGCGCAGGCTTCAGTAGTTGTGGCTCGTGGGCTCTAAAGTGCAAGCTCAGTAGTTGTGGTACACGGGCTTAGTTGCTCTGCGGCATGTGGGATGTGGGATCTTCCCGGAACAGGGATCGAACCTGTATCCCCTGCATTGGCAGGTGGATTCTTAACCACTGTGCCACCAGGGAAGTCCCTAAGATTATTTTAGAAAAAAAACTAAACTAAACCATAAACAGGTAAAACCAAGACAGAGTCTCCATTTACACTGTTCCATCTGATCCTCCAACTCACTGTTGTCAGACAAGTTCAGGGAAGATAACAGCATTGTAAGGCCCGGGAAGCTAAGGATGAGCAAAGGCTTCTGTATCCATCTCCATCCCACTTACAGGTGCTTGCAACCAGGACAGCTGGAGCCCAGGCCACTGTTCCTTCGCCCTAGACTAGGAAGTTAATACTGTGAGAGGACTGCCCCCCGCCAGAAATGAAAATTCAGACCCATCTTTGTTCCGTGAAGTGCCAACAAGCCTTCCAAGGATGGATTGGTTAACTTTCTAGGTGAGCTCCTAGAGACTGGGTACTGGCCTGCTTATTACTGTAAGCTAACCACTGTGCTAGACACAATGCATCAGAACCTAGACTACAAATCTAGGAGTCAATATTTCTTTTCCTTATCCCCACCCGACTCCCACATACAGTCCATCAGTAAGTCCTGTCTTCCCTGCCTTGAGTAATAAATCCATCCTCTCCCCACTGCCCAGAGTATCTGGAATCCAATCACTTCTCACTACCCTCCACCATCAGATCTCACATGGGCTACTCCAATAGCTTATAATACCTGAACCCTGCCCACCTCTCCACCCTCATTTCCTACTGGCCTTCTTGCTGTTCCTGGAACATGGCAAGTTGATTCCCTTCTTAGGGTCTTTGCACTTGCTCAAGTTCTCTGCCTGGAACAATCACACCCTCAGATCTCTGCAGGCCTTTTCTCATCCTTCATGCCTCAGCTTATATATCCTCTCCATACAATGGCCTTCCTTGACCATCCCAAATAAAATAATACTGCCACTCCATCATTCCCTAAACCCTCATCTAGCTTTATTTTCTTCACAGCATTTTCATAGAGACTTTTGAAAATTATATTATGTATTTAAACTTTTTAAAAACTATTATTTATAGTCTTTCTCATATCTACTGTATCCCCAGTACCAAGAACAATGCTTAGCACATAGTAGGAGATCAGTAAATTCTTACGAAAATGAATAAGAAACTCAGTTTCTACCCACAATCAGTGGGTTAAGACAGATTTATAAACAGATAAATTATAACATTCTAAGTGCCATAACAGAGGTTTGGCATACTCTGAGAGAGCAGAGAATAGGCTGTAGGCCAATGTGTGGAAGTTGCAAAGTAAGAAAAGAAAGGAAACTCAGGCAAGTGGAGGGTCCCAGGAAAACCCAAGACCCAGGAAGAAGTCACCTAGATTGCCAGATTCCTGGGGTGAAACTGCATTAGGTAAGACTGGAGTGAGGGACTTCCCTGGTGGCACAGTAGTTAAGAATCCACCTGCCAATGCAGGGGACACGGATTCAATCCCTGGTCTGGGAAGACCCCACTTGCTGTGGAGCAACTAAGCCTGTGCGCCACAACTACTGAGCCTGCACCCTAGAGCCCGTGTGCTGCAACTACTGAGCCCACATGCAGCAACTACTGAGCCCGCATGCTGCAACTACTGAAGCCCGCGTGCCTAGAGCCTGTGCTCCGCAGCAAGAGAAGCCACCGCAATGAGAAGCCCACTCACCGCAACAAAGAGTAGCCCCCACTCGCCGCAACTAAAGAGAGCCTGCATGCTGCAATGAAGACCCAACGCAGCCAAAAATAAAATTAAAAAAAAAAAAAAAAGACCGAGTGAAAGACCAGTTTCTTATGTAATCCCTTGTCAGCCTGGACTTCATCCTGTAAACTATAGCTGACAAAGGCATAAATTCCAAGACAGGGCAGGAACGGAGGTTTGACATTTCAGTGGTGCAATTAGACACAAGATGGTGCTTAAAGGAGATGGACACGTCTAACATGAATTCTGTTAGGTGGACCACACAAAAGGATAGTGCATGAGAATATGGAGGAGGAAATGGAAAGATAAGAAGCAACAAAAAGTTTGACTTATATTTCATAGGTTTGAGATTTCTATTAGATATCCAAATGAGAATGTCCAGTAGGCAATTAGAAATGGGGGTGTCAAGCATAGGAGAGAAGCCAAAATTGAAAAAATAAATGGGGAAGGGAAGAGCATATAGGTCATCAGCGCATAAATAGTATCTCATTTTTCTCTGAATTCCCATTGTTTAGATGCTCAATAAATGTCAGATGAATGTATGCTTTATCTTCCCAACTAGATTAAAAATTATTCAAGGAGATATTTTCTGCTTTTTGTGAACTCTCACAGCACCCTGCATAGAACTGGGCACCCAGGAGGCACTTAGTAAGTCTTCTGTTGATGCATAGAGTGGTTTCTATTTTTAAAAGTTATTTTAACAAAAAAAAATTTTTTTTCAAAAAGAATTAACTGACTTTTGAAAGATAATTAATACATTGCGCTGGGAATGTAAAATGGTACAAACACTGTAGAAACCAGTTCGGTAGTTCCTCAAACTGTTAAACGGAATTACTATATGACCCAGCAATTACACTCTTAGGTATACCCTCAAAAGAACTGAAAACAGGGATCAAACAAATACTTGTACACAAACGTTCATAATAGTGTTATTCACAATAGTCAAAAGGTGGAAACAATCCAAGTATCCATCAACAGATGAATGGAAAAAAAATTATGGTCTAAGCCACACAATGAAATATTATTTAGCCATTTGAAAGAAATGAAGTTCAGGGATTTCCCTGGTGGTCCAGTGGTTAAGACTCCATGCTCCCAATGCAGGGGGTCCGGGTTCAATCCCTGGTCAAGGAACTAGATCCCACAGGCCGCAACTAAAAAAGATCCCGCATGCCACAACTAAAGACCCAACGCAGCCAAATAAATAAATATTTAAAAATAAATAAATAAAAGAAATGAAGTTCTGATACTCTTCATCTACAACACTGATGAGTGAAAGAAGCCAGACACAAAAGGACAAATATTATATAATTCCACTTATATTAAATATCTAGAATAGGCAAATTCATAGAGACAGAAAATAGATTAGAGGTTACCAGGGACCGGGAGGAATGGAGAGTTATTGCCTAATTGTTATAGACTTGCTGTTTCAAGTTTTGGGAATAGATAGCAGTGATGGTTACAAAACATTGAGAATGTACTTAATGCTACTGAACTGTACCTTTAAAATGGTTAAAATGGCCAATATTATGTTATATATATATTTTAACATACAGAAAGCCAGGAGAGAAAGCATAGTATTGCAAGGTTCTTACACTATACATGAAATGGTATAATGTCACTTGAAGGCAAACTGTGATAGTTAAAGATGCATACTATATTGGGACTTCCCTGGTGGTGCAGTGGTTAAGAATCCGCCTGCCAATGCAGGGGACACGGGTTCGAGCCCTGGTCGGGGAAGATCCCACATGCCACGGAGCAACTAAGCCCAAGCGCTACAACTACGGAGCCTGTGAGCTACAACTACTGAGCCTGCATGCCACAACTACTGAAGTCCACGTGCCTAGAGCCTGTGTTCCGCAAGAGAAGCCACCACAATGAGAAGCCCGCGCACCACAACGAAGAGCAGCCTCTGCTCGCTGCAACTAGAGAAAGCCTGCATGCAGCAATGAATACCCAACGCAGCCACAAATAAATAAATAAATTTTTAAAAAGATGCATACTATAAATTCTAATGCAATCCCATTAATAACGAAGAGTTATGGCTAATAAACAATGGAGATAAAATGGAATTACAGAAAATACTAAATAATCCAAAAGAAGACAGAGAAGGGGATATAAACAGCTACTATATAAAATAACCTCAATCTAAGGTTTGCGGAAAACTTGAGAAGTTTTTTTTTTTTTTTGGCTGCACTGGGTCTTTGTTGCTGCGCGCAGGCTTTCTCTAGTTGCAGAGAGAAGGGGCTGCTCTCCGTTGCGGTGCACAGGCTTCTCATTGCGGTGGTTTCTCTTGCTGCGGAGCACAGGCTCTAGGCGCGCGGGCTTCAGTAGTTGTGGCAGGCGGGCTCAGTAGATGTAGTACACGGGCTTAACTGCTCTGCAGCATGTGGGATCTTCCCGGACCAGGGCTCGAACCTGTGTCCCCTGCATTGGCAGGCGGATTCTTAACCACTGCACCACCAGGGAAGTCCCGAGAAGTCTTAGCATTAACCTAATATTAATGTGAACAAGTCATCTACCAAAAAAATCTCTTCTCCTAAGTGGAAAATTCCAGTTAAACTAGGCTGGAATAGGTGTGGACTATATAGTTCGGAAATAATTTTCCAGTACTCACACAGCTTATAAGCAGTAGAACCATGATGAGAATCAAGACCTGTCTGATTCAAACCTACTCTCTGTCTCTGGACTGCTTATTTTGAAACTTTTCAAATATTCAGAAAAGTTGAAAGAATGATACATGGAACACTTATTCACAATTCACCCATTTAACAATATACCAATTGTTAATGTTTTGCTACATCTGCACTACTTCTGCACTCTTCATACACTCAGGTTGGTTTGTTTGGGGTTTTTTTTTTTCCCTCAACTATTTGAAAGTTGACGACATACTTCAGCCTTAAACACTGAATTGAACCAATGTTTTTAACCACCATCCCATGATGCTTCTTCTTCAAAAGAAGCATTCTGTAACAACATGGCATCAAACCATTTGGATACACTCTTCAAAAATCTGCAATGGCTCTCCACCTCCTACTGAAATATAGTCAAATAACTTTAGTATAGTCTTCTCTCTGTGAATGAGCCTGCAACTGCCTTTCTCTTGCTTCTTTTCATGCACCAGTGTTCCAATCACCAGTCCATGAAAATACTAATAAGCATCCTTTGCCCTTTGGGACCCTTGCTCATGTTGTTCCTTCAGTTGGGGATGTCTTTCCCTTCTATCTCCATCTATCTTGGTCCTTTTTCTAATCTCTTAAGTCCCACCTCAAATGACATAGGAGAAGGGGGCTGAAACTTCTTAGGCTATGCTTCCCCAACACATGACATATAGCTATTTAGCACTCAAGTTTACATGTGTCTCAAACGAGAGTACCACTTTAGGGCAGACACCAAGTCATCCTCGTGTCTACATAACCCAGAACCTAACACAATGCCTCCCACTTGCTATGTATGGTTACAGATCTATGTTTATTGAAATGAACAAACAGGTGAAGTTTCAAGTTAATATAATGAAGCCAAAAAAATATTCCTTGTTTTCCAGTTATCACAAATGATTAACAACGCCCATTTATTTCTGTGATGCAAAAAGAAGAACTACCACAAGGCTTATATCAGTAGTAAAAGCACTACGATATATTTTTTCTTGTATAAAGCCCAATATAAGACAAAATAATAAAATACCCAAGAGGAAAATAGCTTAATGTAAAACCATGGTAAAATAATTAAATAGTTTCTTGCATAGTAATTCACTGCTTTCAAAAAGATTTCATCTAAATAAAAAAACCAAAAAGATAAAGAAAAAAAGAAAAAAATTTTAATAAAATTTTAAAAAAGATTTCATCTACGTCTCCCACTTGCCTCCTTAGTAAATCTGAGAATCAGAGTATGAATTCCTACTTTCCAGTATGAAAAACATCAAAGTTTAGTCACTTGCTCAACTGGTAGGACCAGATTCTCAGTCCTCATCTTCCAATTTCCAAGCTTAGATCTCTTCTAAAATACCACACGACCCCCAAATTTATTTCCTTGCTAAGAGCTCTTAGGAGCTAGTTCAAAGCAATAATTTTATGGCCAAGTGCTCACCTCATTTCTGAGCCTATTATTAATTTTAATATTTAATACAGTTCATAGTTGTATTCCCAGTACCTTGAAACATGTAGAGCACCTAATAAGTGCTTAACAAATATTTGTTGAGTGAACGGACGAATAACAGTTTAAGAGCTATGTGGTAAAGGGCTTCCCTGGCGGTGCAGTGGTTAAGAATCCACTTGCCAATGCAGGGGACACAGGTTCGATCCCTGGTCCGGGAAGATCCCACATGCTGTGGAGAAACTAAGACCGTGTCACAACTACTGAGCCTGTGCTCTAGAACCTGCGAGCCACAACTACTGAGCCCGCATGCCACAACTACTGAAGCCCACGTGCCTAGAGTCCATGCTCCACAACAAGAGAAGCCACTGCAATGAGAAGTCCAGCACCACAGCAAAGAGTAGCCCCCACTCATTGCAACTAGAGAAAAGCCCACACACAGCAACGAACACCCAAGAATGGGAGGGAGGGAGGGAGGAAAGAAGGGAGAGAAAGAAAGAAAGAATCCGCCTGCCAATGCAGGAGACTTGGGTTTGAGCCCTGGTCAGGAAAGATCCCACATGCCGCAGAGCAGCTAAGTCCGTGCACCACAACTACTGAACCTGCGCTCTAGAGCCCGCGAGCCACAACTACTGAAGCCTGTGCACCTAGAGCCCGTGCTCCACAACGAGAGAAGCCACCGCAGTGAAAAGCCGGTGCACCGCAATGAAGAGTAGCCCCTGCTCACCGCAACTCGAGAACGCCCGCGCGCAGCAACAAAGACCCAACGCAGCCACAAAAAAAAAAAAAAAAAAAAGAAAGAATAAAATTTTTAAATATATATTTAAAAAATCTTTAAAAAGAAAAGAGCTATGTGGTGAAGAAAAATCAGTTACTCCTCCCCCTCCACCCCCATACACCATAACCAAGTTTGTGTCAAGAAATTAGTCTGGGGCTTCCCTGGGGGCGCAGTGGTTAAGAATCTGCCTGCCAATCCAAGGGACACAGGTTCAAGCCCTGGCCTGGGAAGAGCCCACATTCCGCAGAGCAACTAAGCCCGTGTACCACAACTACTGAGCCTGTGCTCTAGAGCCCGCAAGCCACAACTACTGAGCCCACGTGCCACAACTACTGAAGCCTGCACACCTAGAGCCCGTGCTCCGCAACAAGAGAAGCCACCGCAATGAGGAGCCTGCGCACCACAACAAAGAGTAGCCCCCGCTCACCTCAACTAGAGAAAGCCTGCGCACAGCACCAAAGACCCAACACAGCCAAAAATAAATAAATTTATAAAAACAAATAAACCAAAAAAAATATTAAAAAAAAAGAGAAAGAAATTAGTCTGGCAATCATCTACCTGGGGGTTTATAATCATTAAAAGTAATATCAATGCATAAAATGATCCCTAGTGAATCTAATCTAGTCACCAAATCCCTGAATAGGTCATCTCTAGATCTTCCTCCAGGAGGCAGCAAATTATAGTACAATACAATGATATCAAACATGAAGATCTGTTAAAATGCAGATTCTCAGACAAATCCAGGGATGAGATCCAAGACTGCTCCCTGGGTGATTCTGAGTCAGTGGGCTGAGGGCCTATTTGGAGAATCACTAGGTATGTTCTGGAGTCAGACAGATCTCTATTCAGATCCCAGCTAAACTGTTCAACAGCTGTATGGCACTGACTGAAAAATTTCATTTTACTCAGCGTTAATTTCTCACCTGTAAAATGGGGATAACATTACTCAACTTGCAGTGCTGTTTTAAAACTAACCCAAGTAAAGTACCTAGCACAGCGCCTGGCACATAGCATTTGCTCAGTAAATGACAGCTACTAGTCTCCGTCCCTTGAGATTACTGAAGAAAAAAAAAGGGGGCTTATTTCTTGCCAACAGCTTTGGCCCGCCATTTCTTCTTTTTTTTTTTTTTTTTGCGGTACGCGCGGGCCTCTCACTGTTGTGGCCTCTCCCGTTGCGGAGCACAGGCTCCGGACGCGCAGGCTCAGCGGCCATGGCTCACGGGCCCAGCCGCTCCGCGGCATGTGGGATCTTCCCGGACCGGGGCACGAACCCGCGTCCCCTGCATCGGCAGGCGGACTCTCAACCACTGCGCCACCGGGGAAGCCCCCTCCATTTCTTCTTGACTCAACTTTCAAAGACAAGAACTTCTGCTTAACCCAATACTGGATATCACATTAGTTCCAGATTTCACATAAAAAGCCTCAGGGACAAGGAGGAAAAAGGTACTAGAATGAGTGCCAGAAAGGAGTTTAAGTCCTGAATGCGTCTAACTCATCGTGATCCCCAATCTGTGCAAGGAAGGGCCCAGCCTAATAGTCTATGAGTTTGGTAAAGCTGGGTACAAGTCCTAGTTCTGCAAATGACTTGCTGTGTAATTTTCGGCAACGCTCTGTCCCTCTGTGTCCTTTCAGTGTCTCCATCTATCCAGTGAAAGAATTTCAACTTAAGTCTATGAGTCTTGAAAAACTAAAGGTCCTGATTTGTACTTAACCAGGTGTGTGGTTTAAAAAACCAAGGTAATCAAGTCCTCTCTCCTGCCCAAGCCTCAGTTCCCCCATCAGTCTAAGGTGGTGGTGGCGGCTCTTATCTCCTTGGTCCTGCTGCCAGATATCTGGGTTCGAGAAGGCGCTACGAGGACTCTGGCGGAAGAGCCGCACCGTTACCAGCGGGGTGCGGGGCACCCGGCGCGAAGTGTTGGGTGGAGGGTGGGCAGCCCTCTGCCGTCGGAGTTGGGTCGGGATCACCCGGGTTGGGGGAATGGGGCTTTGACGCTGGCCCTGCCTCCGCTCCTGCCGACAGAGGAAATAACTCCTACGCACACCCACCTCGCACGGCCCAGCTACGACCGCCCACGGCTACCGTTGGTGCGCGCTTCCTCCCACCACACCTGGGTCAGAGGCGAGGACGACCCCAAGAGGGGCCCGCTGACCACGGGAAGGCCGGCACCGCTGTCTCCCCCGCGTCTCGAGTCCCTCCCCTCTCCTCACCTCTGGAGTCTGGGCCGCCCCGTGCGACCTGGATCCAAGGCGCGTCCTCTGCCGCTGCGGGGCTGAGGGGACAGGGTGGCGCGGGCAGAGGCAGACCACTCCCGGGCCGGCCTCCCTTTAACCCCCCAGCCCCCTTGCCCGCCCATCGTCCGGCCCCTGGAGGAGGCGGGGCCCAGGGGAGCTGCGAGAAGGAACCTGCGGGGAGGTGCTGAAGGCGACTCTAACCGCGAAAGTTCAGTATGCACAGTCACGTGGCACCGCGGAAGAACGACGCGGCTGTCAGCCAATGACGCGGCCAGGACAGGCAAGGGTGCTGCCCCCTGGCCGCTTTCCTCCTTGCGATTGGCTGCCCTGTACAGACGGAGCCACGCGTCCCTTACGGAGATTCCTCCTGACCTTTGTACGGCGATGAATCATCTTCGAAGTAGGCAGATTGCTGGTTCTCTGCCTTAACCCCGAGGGTATTGCGAGGAATCAGTATCAAGGGAAACGCGGAAATGATCTAACGAGGGCTGTAAACTGCTCTTTGTTTGCGAGGGGTATCGTCTTCATCTTCGATTCCTTAGGACCCGCGTTCCCACCCACCCTCCTTTATTGATAGAGAAATGGAGTCCCTGAATGGGAAAAGGTCTGCTAGAAAGTTAGAGGGGCTCTTGCCCCAGTGTAACTTACTTTCCACCAAAGTTCCCAATAGCCAGAGGCTCTTTTTAAGATGTAAAAGAAAATATAAAAATAAATATGAAATTCCAATCCTCGTTTAAAGTCCTCAGTGGCTTTCCTTGACATTTACAGATAATATCAAATTTCTCCCTATGCCCCCAAGCCCTGAATGCTCTGGGCCCCGGCCCATTACGCCTCACGCTCCTCACGTGGCATCTCTCCCTCCCTCAGCCCTCTCCCACCCATCCTGGCCTCCTTTGCTTGCCAAGCTTGTTCTCTTTCCGGACCTGAAAACTTGTTCCAGTACCTGGTCTCTACTTGTCTCTCAGGTCTCAGGCTAAACCCCCAACTGCCCTTTCCTCAGCGACTTCCTGCTAGTCACTTCCTAGCAGGTAGTCTTGATTTAATTATCTGCCACGAACTGGGCACTATCCGATATAGAGTATATGTTAATTTGTTCACTTTTCCTCTTGTACTGCCTGCGGAGGCCCACAGATGACGATAGGATAGATGGGAGTGGAAGAGAACCGATGAAGGAAGCAACATGGTTAACTTCCTTTTCTTCCCTTTCCCATGAACTTCTTCACAGTCGTTTAAGGAACTCCCTTTCTTAACCTGAGATGAGCCTCAGATTCTGTCACCCACCAGATTCAGAACTTCCAAAGTCACAAGCCATATCAGAATCAGAACACCTGGGTTCTAATCCTGGTGCTGTCCCTTACCACTGGGGACAAATCACTTAATTGACGTTCTTACCTTTCCAAGGGTAATTAATGGCCCCACACTCAGAGTCCTGGAGGGGATCAAGTAAAACGATGGGTGTTAAAGTACTTTGTCAACTCCCTATAAGCTGCAAAACAAGCAGAATGACAACAGTTGACGGTTTCTGGATATTTATTTCTGGATGCACAAAACTTCACATTTATTATATTAAGCCTCACAGAAGCTTTTGAGGAGGTGCTATATTGTGAATCTCCCTTTATAGTTGAGGAAATGAGACTCAGAGATGTTAGGTGACTTGTCCAAGTTAATAAATGACAATAGCGTGATTTTAACCCAGTTACATCTGCCTGCAAAGCCCACTGTTAACCTCTACACTCCCTGTGTTAGTCAAATGTAAGAATCTATCCCCATCCTTGCATGTAACAGACACCACTAAAGACTGGCTTAATTTAATAATGGCTATCATTTTCTCTCTCTTATTCCATACATTCTGATCTACTTTACAGATGAGGAAACTGCATCTTGGAATATTGTTACTTAACAAGGTCACTCAACCGACAAGTAGTGGATTTTGAGGTGGGACAGAGACGGGTTTTCTTACTCGTAGGTGTCAGTCATTGGTGCCTCTCTCCCTCCCAATTCAGCATCCCAGGCTGCTATTTAATGTTGTAGTCCCCCTACCTTCCCAATACATATCCCCAGGGACCTCATAGAGCTAGATTTTGGTCTGCCACTCCTACCTTACCTTCATCATGCTCCAGTTCTCTGCAGCAGGAACCTAAGGTGTGAAACAGATAGCCAAATCCCTGCTAATGGAGAGCTGGCTAAATAATAATCTGCTTTTCCTCAATAACAGTACGTCAGCAGCCAGACAGCCAGAACCCAGATCTCTTCACCCCTCCCAACTAAGCCTGGGCATTTTCCCTCCTGTTGGTCTCAGGGTTCACAGAGGTGACTGGCAGCTAGAGGGTTACATATTGTAGCCATTACTCTGTCCCAAACTGCTTTCCAAAGAGTAACTAATGATGTGTTAACTAGGGATGTTATGGGCCAGCAAAGAAGTCATCTCAGGTTAGAGACCACTTCAGGATTCACTTCCTCAGCCCTTCCTGACTACCCACTCTTCTCAGGAAGGACAGGTCACCTCCTCTGAGACCCCATTATTGAGTGGACTGTTCCGATTTGCTATTTGGGATTCATTTCCGCTGCTATAGCTAGTTTTTAATTTAACTTGATTTTTGGGACTTCCCTGGCAGTCCAGTGGTTAAGACTCCATGCTACCAAAGAAGGGGGTGCGGGTTCGATCCCTGGTCAGGGAACTAAGATCCCATAACCCACATGCCATGTAGTGTGGCCGAAAAAAAAAAAAAAAAACTTGATTTTTCTTAGAAATAGGTAACATGTGCAAGTAAACAAATTCAAAATATCAAAGAGTTTACAATTAAAAGTAAATCTCCCTCCCATACTATCCATTCTTACCCAAGCATCCCCTTCTGGAGGCAAACACAGCACCAGTTTCCTGTGTTGCCTTCCGGGTTAGTCTGTACCAGCAGTTCTCAACCCTGCTGCACATCAGAATCTCTTGGGGAAGTTTTAAAAGATAAATATATTTTGGCCTCATCCCCAGATATTATGACTGAATTGGTATAGAGTGGGCTCAGGCATTGATATGTTTTAAAAGCCCTCCAGAAGATTCTAATGTAACCTAGGGCTGACAAACCAGTGATCTATGCATGTACAAGACTCCCCCAATCAATCAATCTTTCTCTCTCTCTTTCTCTCATATATATGCTTTTTAAAAAAAATAAAATAGGCATTCAATATATCCTATTCTATACTCTTAAAAATTAATAATATTAAACCTTAAAACTTGTTCCATCTGAGTGCATAAAGAGCTTCTTTATGGCTATCTACTGCTAAGTAACAAATCACTCCAAAACTTAGTGGCTTAAAACAACAATAATCATTTTGTTACTTCTCATGTTATAATAATCATTTTGTTATTAGAAATTTGGTAAGAGCTTTAATTAATTAAAAAAAAAACCAAATAGTGCTTTGAACAATTGTAGGTATTTTTTCTCTGCCACCTCTCCCCCAATTCCTAAAGGGGGCTTGGCCCTTCATTTTTATTTATTTATTTTTTAATCTATTTATTTATTTATTTTTGGCTGCGTTGGGTCTTCGTTGCTGCGCAAGGGCTTTCTCTAGTTGCGGCGAGCGGGGGCTACTCTTTGTTGCGGTGCACAGGATTCTCATTGCGGTGGCTTCTCTTGCTGTGGAGCACGGGCTCTAGGGGCACGGGCTTCTGTACTTGTGGCTTGTGGGCTCTAGAGCCCAGGCTCAGTAGTTGTGGCAAATGGGCTTAGTTGCTCCGCGGCATGTGGGATCTTCCCGGACCAGGGCTCGAACCCGTGTCCCCTGCATTGGCAGATGGATTCTTAACCACTGCACCACCAGGGAAGTCCTTGGCTTGGCCCTTCTTGATCACTTGCCTCTCAGGGCTGCTCTGTGGCAGGGCAGGAAGTAACTATTCTCAGACTCAAGAAGAGATCCTCTCTTCCTTTTGGCCTTTGAGGGAAATTAGACTGAATTGTCCCAGAGAGGGAAAGAATGGAGGGCCAGGAGTCAGGAGGAAAGGAGATTGTTGAACGCTTCCCCCATGAGGGCTAGGCTTTGCAAAATCTTTGAGTGGCAAGGACCTGGGCCTCTTCCTGCCCTGGAGATGTGGGAGGGTTTGCCACATGGGTGACTATTGGTGGCTCTGGGAGACTGGAGCCACAGCAAGAACCTTGGAACCCTGGCAACGAGCAGGACTGTTTCAGGGGCCTCACCAGCTTGGACGAGGGGCACATTTGTGGTAGTAGGATGGATCAAATAAAGGTTACAGGGCTTTTCTCCGGCTGGACTGAGTTAGACCAACAGGTCTTCACATGACCCTGGGGTGGGGCAGTGGTCACAGTAATTATTGAGATCGGATATCCTGCCAGCACTGTGGGATGGGGGCTTGGAACATATAAAATTTGATTTGGAGAAAGAAAAGAAATGTAACTCTGACACCTGGGGTGAAGAAGTACAAGTCGCCCTTGCTATAATATTTAGGTACAGAAAGTGAACTGTTAGTTGACGTTTCATGGCGATCACAAGCCCTGGCATCCCAGATTTGTTCTTTCAGGATTATGAGCTAGGTGCTGTGGGAAATGGCCATTCAAAATGGAACATGACCTTTGTGCTAAAATATTGACTTCTCAATATTTCTTTACTTAAACTCTTATATCTTTCGGATAGCCAGGACATCATCTTAAAAGATCAGTAGTTGAAGTTGTTTTTTCTGGCCATATTTTTTGGTAAGAAGATAAGAAAGTAAGCAAGTGTACAAAGATTTAACAAATGTTCATTAAGAATATCAAAAAAAAAATAGAAGCAGCTTAAATAACCGACAGTTAGAAATATATTAAATAAATTATGGTTACAGCCACCCAATGGAAGTCTATGAGGCCATTAAAAATCATGTGGTAACGGAATATTTAATAGCACAGAAAGATATTTACATATATTGTTAAACAAACAAAATATATATTGTGCAACCACAGTTTTGCTTTAAAAATTATATTTATATGATTGGGAAAGAAGGATATATATCAAAATATTTCTCTGGATGGTAACTGTTATATGCTTTTTGTTTACCTGTATTTTCTCAATTTTCTACAACACAATGATATATTACTTTATAAAAAGAAAAATAATAAAAATAGGAAAATAATTATATTTGCATTACTTCTGCTTTCTACCGAATATCACTGCTTCATACTAAGCTTATGTTATCATTATTAATGACTACATTTATTGAGAACTGGTCACGAACCAAGTTCTGTACATATACTGCCTCTAAGCCTCACAACAGTCCTATAAAATAAGTATCATTATTATCCACAATTTGAGACCAGAGATTAAGAAATTAGCCCAATGTAAAAGTTTGAATTACAGGACGAGGATTCAAACTCAGGTCACTCTGGTGCTAAAGCCCAAGGATACCCTCCTGCCTGTTGCCTTTCTCCTTACTACTGTGGTTACAAAGTATGTATTTAGGACTTAACTTTACCTGACTTTTCAGTATTCCCCAAGCTCCTAACTGTTTTTGAATCACAGATTGCTTTCAGAATCCAGACTTTAGAAAAATGATGTAAAGGTTAAAATGCACCTAAGGAGAAACTTTTACATGGCTCATCCATCACCCAAGTGAGATCGTCAAAGTAAAACAAAGAGAACTTCACAGACTAGCCATGCTCTAGAGACACACTCAACAGGAAACCCAAGTAGCTGAATAAAATTACAAAGTCAACAGGTGGCCGGACACTTAGGAACTGACATCAACTCTAGGTCAGGGTAAGAACAAATGAAATATGGGAGAGAGCCAAGGTTAAGTATAAAATGAGGGTGGAGCCCCACAAAATAAGGGTGGAGGCTGTCCCACCAGTTCTAAGGGCTAGCTGGTGGGGCCAGAGAAACTCTTCCCTTCTGTGGCTTCACAGAGGACATGGGGTTTGGCAAGCCAGAGGTGAAAGTCCTCTGATCAGGAAATGGAGGCTAAATCAACATATAACGCCAGTGAAATGTACTGAAGGGGGACACTCAATGCCCAGTGACATGCAAATTACCCAGGCTTGCAGCACTGTTTCTCAGGCCTCCTCTCCCAGTCAGTCAATGTGTCTTCCACACCTTCTTTTATTTTTTTCTTTAACATCTTTATTGGAGTATAATTGCTTTACAGTGTGGTGTTAGTTTCTGCTTTATAACAAAGTGAATCAGCTACACATATACATATATCCCCATATCCCCTCCCTCTTGCCTTTCTCCCACCCTCCCTAACACACCCCTCTAGGTGCAAGCTGATCTCCCTGTGCTATACGGCTTCTTCCCATTAGCTATCTATTTTGCATTTGGTAGTGTATATATGTCCATGCCTCTCCCTCACTTCGTCCCAGCTTACCCTTCCCTCTCCCCGTGTCCTCAAGTCCATTCTGTACATCTGCGTCTTTACTCCTGTCCTGCCCTTAGGTTCTTCAGAACCTTTTTTTTTTTTTTTTTTTACATTCCATATACATGTGTTAGCAAATGGTATTTGTTTTTCTCTTTCTGACTTACTTCACTCTGTATGACAGACTCTAGGTCCATCCACCTCACTACAAATAACTCAATTTTGTTTCTTTTTATGGCTGAGTAATATTCCATTGTATATATGTGCCACATCTTCTTTATCCATTCATCTGTCGATGGACACTTAGGTTGCTTCCATGTTCTGGCTACTGTAAATAGAGATGCAATGAACATTGTGGTACATGACTCTTTTTGAATTATGGTTTTCTCAGTGTATATGCCCAGTAGTGGGATTGCTGGGTCATACAGTAGTTCTATTTTTAGTTTTTTTTTGTTTTTTTGCGGTACGCGGGCCTCTCACCATTGTGGCCTCTCCCATTTCGGAGCACAGGTTCTGGACGCGCAGGCTCAGCAGCCCAGCCGCTCCGCGGCATATGGGATTCTCCCGGACCAGGGCACGAACCTGCGTCCCCTGCATTGGCAGGCGGACTCTCAACCACTGCGCCACCAGGGAAGCCCTATTTTTAGTTTTTAAGGAACCTCCATACTGTTCTCCATAGTGACTGTATTAATTCACATTCCCACCAACAGTGCAAGAGGGTTCCCTTTTCTCCACACCCTCTCCAGCATTTATTGTTTGTAGATTTTTTGATGATGGCCATTCTGACCAGTGTGAGGTGATACCTCGTTGTGGTTTTGATTGGCATTTCTCTAACGATTAGTATATAATGGAGAAAAGACAGCCTCTTCAATAATCAGTGCTGGGAAAACTGGACAGCTACATGTAAAAGAATGAAATTAGAACACTTCTTAACACCATACACAAAAATAAACTCAAACTGTATTAAAGACCTAAATGTAAGGCCAGAAACTATCAAACTCTCAGAGGAAAACATAGGCAGAACACTCCAGGACATAAATCACAGCAAGATCCTTTTTGACCCACCTCCTAGAGAAATGGAAATAAAAACAAAAATATACAAATGGGACCTAATGAAACTTAAAAGCTTTTGCACAGCAAACGAAGCCGTAAACAAGATGAAAAGACAACCCCAGAATGGGAGAAAATATTTGCAAACGAAGGAAATGACAAAGGATTAATCTCCAAAATATACAAGCAGCTCATGTAGCTCAATATCAAAAAAAGAAACAACCCAATCCAAAAATGGGCAGAAGACCTAAACAGACATTTCTCCAAAGAAAACATACAAATTGCCAACAAAGACATGAAAGGATGCTCAACATCACACCTTCTTCTTGCTTCTATGCCCACACCCTTCCCTCCAGTCTCTCAGTCCCCATCCTAGGCCAGTTCCTCATTCCTCTGGGAAAATTGCAAATCAACTATACGCCAGTAAAGATTATTAAAAAAAAAATTGTAACAGCTTCCTTACTGATTGACTAGATTCATCTTCCTATTTAAATGCTGATGTTTGAATCCTCTTTGCCTTGTCCTGGGCGTACCTACCTTCTATGACAGGGCTTTTGCTATCTTTAAGGTAATCCAGTTAATATTAGATAGTTATGATAACTAATAATGATTGAATGACTACTATTAAATTGAACAGTATGAAACTGCTGTCCCTGTAGGAGAAAAATAGTCAAAGAGGGGCAATTTCATATGGTTCAACTTAACATGCACTGGATGCATAGCTGTGCACTCTACAATATATTATCTCATTTAATCTCCACAACCGCCATGTAAAAGAATTCTAATTTTACAGCTAAGTAAAGTGAGGTCCAGGGAAACTGAATAATTTACACACCACCTCTTAAGCACTATGGGTATTGCCTTTTTTTTTTTTTTTTTTTCTTTTTCTTTTGGCCTTGCTCTGAGGCGATCTTAGTTCCCCAACCAGGGATCAAACGCAGGGCCCTGGCAGTGATAGCGCCAAGTCCTAACCACTGGACCACCAGTGAATTCACGGGTGTTGCCTTCTTATAATAACTTCTGTCTCAACCTGCTGGCTTGTCTGGCTCTCTGGATGCTCCCTGAACAAGCTGGCACACTCCACCCATGACAGCCTTTCAAAGCTTCCTCCTAATTGAACATACTCAGTTGTCTCACCACTGATATTAACAGGAGTGATGAACAGTTGGGGGCCTGTGGAGACCTCTTCACCCAACACTGGGATTTGTGGTGGACACTGATACGCTAACCAGCCCATTCCCATTCAAGCAGGTCCTGAATTTCCAAAAAGGTGCCTTACAAAACATCTTTCCACAAATATCTCTCCTTCACCCAGCTGATTCCTTGCTGTGTCCTATTTCTTTCCTTTATTCCCCCACTTTACCTCCAAACTCAGTCTTAAAATCACCTGTGGATTTAGCAGTTCCACTCGTGGGTATATACTCAAAAGAATTGAAAACACATGTCCACACAAAAACTTGTACACAAATGCTCATAACAGCCCCAAAGTGAAAACAACCTAAATGCCCATCAACTAATAAATGGGTAAACAACATGTGGTATAATCTATAAAATGGAACATTATTCAGCCATAAAAAAGAATGAAGTTCTGATACATGCTGCAATATGGATGAACCTTGAAAACATTATGCTAAGTGAACGTAGTCAGACACAAAAGATCACATATTGTATAATTCTATTCATATGAAATGTCCAGAACAGGCAAATCCATAGAGAGAGAAAGTAGAGTAGTGGCCACCAGGGGATGAGAAGACAGATTAGTGGTGGCACAACATAACGAATACACCAAAACCCACTGAATTGTACACTTTAAAAAGATGAATTTCCCAGGCGGTCCACTGGTTAGGACTCCATGCTCCCACTGCAGAGGGCATGGGTTCGTTCCCTGGTTGGGGAACTAAGAGCCCACATGCGGTGTGGCACAGCCAAAAAAAAGATGAATTTTTATGTAATGTGAATTATAGCTCAATTAAAAAAATATTTTAAAATCACCTATAATTTGAGTCACCTAACTTTTCAAAGCTTTCCAGTTTTCTTATCTGTGAAATGTAGATCTTAGAGTAGAGATTATGCTAAGTAAATAGTTCCAGCTATTCTTCCAGGAGGATCTTTTGGCGAGGCTTGCGGTCAGGAACAGAGAAGTCAGCCATTCCCGGTCAGCCCAGCTTCACTCTCAGCCCATCTGGAGTCATGCAACCAGGAGTGTTAGAGATATGTTATTCAACCCTCCTGTTTTGTTCTTAGGAAAATCAACAAAGCCTTGAGAGAGGACAGGACTTTTTTCAAGGTCATAGAATGAGTCAGTGGTATTGTTGGGTCTACAGTCCTGTTTTCTTTTTTCTAGTAGAACATGTTCTGTAGGTCTGGACTACAGAAAGCACTCTCTCCTACCCATACCGGTAGCCCCTGCTTCCAATGAAAGAAGCTTCAAATTTCTTCCACTGACATCTGAAATCAGGCCCATTGAACAGGCATGTTAGGAGGTGACCTGCTACAAATACCAGCTTATCTGTACCTACCCAATAATTAGGACTGAAGTTTTTTAAGCAGGTTTGACTGTCTCATTCTGGCATATTGAAAAATGAGGTAAAAGTAGATTTCCTGCAAAACAGTTGCTTATATTCCCAGCCAGAACTAAGCCTGGTGGGCATATTATGGGAAAGGACCTGGGCTGGGCTCTTTTGGAGTTTTTTTTAAAAGGGGTAAAGCTTTACCCCTATCCTCAAAGAGGTTGAGTTTGGTGAGAGTACAAATATGTAGAAATAACACAGCCTAGAATGTAGAAACTCCCATTGAAATGGAAGCAAACCGATAGTTTGGGGTTCTAAGTAAGAAAAGTCTAACTGGAACATCAAAGAAGCCATGGAAGGAATGGAATTTGGACTGGGTAGTAAGGGACAGGCTGAGGGCACAGAAAGAATGAAGGGGCAAAAGCCAGAGGAAATGAGAAACACTAGGGTGGAGCTTAGAGTATGTGTAGAGAAACTGTGCAAAACAAAGTAAGAAGGAATATTGGGGCCAAATTTTGGAGTGCTCTTAATGCCAGGATTAAGAAAGATGGCTCAATTTTTGAGGGGTGGGGTAGCGATAAGAACAGCTTCATGCACTCTGATACAGCCTTGGAGAGCAAAATTTGAATTATTTGTCCAAACACTAAGACAGCTGCGAGCTCTTTGGGCCTGGGATTTCACTTCTAGATGTTTTCACTAAGAAATATAAATGTTCATTACAGCATTATTTACAATACTAGAAAATTAGAAACAACATAAATATCTAACTGTGGAGCAGTGGTTTTCAACAGGAGTGATTTGACCCCCAGGGGACAATTAGAAACATCTGGAGACATTTTTGATTGCCACGACTTGAGGGGAGGTGGTACTGGCGTCTAGTGGGTAGAGGCCGGGGTGCTATACTACAATGTACAGGACAGCTTCCCACAACATAGAATTACTGAGCCCAAAATGTTACTATGGGGACTTCCCTGGTGGCGCAGTGGTGAAGAATCCACCTGCCAATGCAGGGGACACGGGTTCGAGCCCTGGTCCAGGAAGATCCCACATGCCGCGGAGCAACTAAGCCCGTGGGCCACAACTGCTGACCCATGTGCCACAATTACTGAAGCCCACGTGCCTAGAGCCAGTGCTCTGCAACAAGAGAATTCACCACAATGAGAAGCCCGTGCACTGCAATTAAGAGTAGCCCCCGCTCACCGCGACTAGAGAAAGGCTGTGCACAGCAACGAAGACCCAACGCAGCCTAAAATACACGACGCCAAAGTTGAGAATATATATATATATATATATATATATATTCTCCAGGAAAATATTTTAAAATATACAAAGAATATTGGTAATGGTAATATCTGGGATTATGTTTGATTTCAATTTTTTCCTTTGTGACTTCCTGTATTTTCTAAATTTTAATCAAGAATATACAGCCAGGGGTCTCCAGACAATTGGCTCATGTGGTTATAGAGGTCGAGAAGTCCCATAGTCTTCTGTTGGCAAGCTGGAGAGCCAGGAAAGCTGGTAGTATAATTCAGTCTAAGTCCAAGCGCTGAAGGTTTAAGTCCTGGTCTGAATCCAAGAACCAGGAGTGCCATGTCCAAGGGCAGGAGAAGATGGATGTCCCAGCTCAAGCACAGGGCCAATTCACCCTTCCCCCACCTTTTTGTTCTATTCAGTCTCTTGGTGGGTTGGGCGATGCCCACCTACGGCGGTGAGTGTGAAATTCATTACCTTGTCTACTGACTGAAATGCTAATCTCTTCTGGAAACACCCTCAATGACAAACCCAGAAGTAATGTTTTACCAGCTATCTGGGCATCCCTTAGCCCGGTTGACACATAAAATGAACCATCACAAACTTAATTTAAAAACATTGCTAAGGAGCTTCCCTGGTGGCGCAGTGGTTGAGAGTCTGCCTGCCGATGCAGCGGATACCGGTTCGTGCCCCGGTCCGGGAAGATCCCACATGCTGCAGAGCGGCTGGGCCCGTGAGCCATGGCCGCTGAGCCTGCGCGTCTGGAGCCTGTGCTCCGCAGCGGGAGAGACCACAACAGTGAGAGGCCCGCGTACCGCAAAAAAAAAAAAAAAAAAAAAATTACTAAGCATCAAGAATTATGCCAGGCAGCCTTGCATAAGCCTCGGGAATCATCCCTGAGAGGTGCCTGCCCTCACTGGAGCTCACAGTATAGACGAGAAGACATATAATAAGCAAGGAAACAAAAAACAAGCAAAATACATTTTAATAGTAATAAGGGAAATAAATGGATGACATGACAGGCAGGAATTGGGGAGGGGGTGGTTGAGATAAGACAACTTCGGATGACTAGCATGAGCTGAGACCTTGATGCTGAGGAGCTGGCGAGCTGGGGAAGTGCATTCCAGACAGAGGGCTCACGTTAGTTACGGCGGGTGTGTTTGGAAAAGTTGCTGCCGTGGTCCGCCAGACCAAGGAGTCACCTGCGTACACAGTGCTGAATGGGCACGGTATATTTATTACACTCTACAATAACGGAAGTAATCTACTTTCCACTGAAGTTCATTTACACGGTTCAAAGTGCCAGCCACAGTCTACGATCCTACATTCTGCAGTGTTTACAACAGAGACATGCCAGGCTTTCACATATATATCCATAGTAACTAAAGTGTATCTCATCCAGGAAGAAAGTGCTCTTCTCTTCCTGCCCTAGTGGGTTCGGAGAGACACTCCAATGAGGATTCTGGTATTTTGAGATTCACTGGAGCTGATAACATCCATACTATTGTGTGCATTTCTGACTGACAACCCAAGAAGGTACAGATTGTCGCGAGAAAAAAGCACCTTAAAATGTCAAAAGAAAGATCAGGGGGTTGAAGGAAAATAGATTAGAAAGTTAAGCCTCTATGGAAAGGAGAGAAATGAAAATGTTAACTAAAGGTTACCTCTGAGTGGCAGGATTATGGGTGACTTTAACGGACTTCTTTCTGTATTTTCTACAGTAAACATGTATTTTGTAGTAGAAGAAAAAACTATGAAAGGTGTTGTTTTTATTTTATTTTTAATTTTTTTAATTTTTTATTTTTTAAAGGGAACTTTGTTTTTTATTTATTTAGTTATTTAGTTAGTTACTTAGTTGGTTAGTTATGGCTGTGTTGGGTCTTCACTACTGTGCAAGCTTTCTCTAGTTGTGGCGAGCAGGGGCTACTCTTCATTGCGGTGCACGGGCTACTCATTGTGGTGGCTTCTCTTGTTGCGGAGCACAGGCTCTAGGCACACGGGCTTCAGTAGCTGTGGCATGAGGGCTCAGTAGTTGTGGCTCACGGGCTCTAGAGCGCAGGCTCAGTAGTTGTGGCACACGGGCTTAGCTGCTCCATGGCATGTGGGATCTTCCCAGACCAGAGCTCAAACCTGTGTCCCCTGCATTGGCAGGCAGAATCTTAACCACTGCCCCACCAGGGAAGCCCGAAAGGTGTTGTTTTTATAAAGGTCCTTCAAATTCTGAAATCAGAGAATTGTTGAAATCTAAAACTGGGAGAGGCTATGATGTGGAGATTGTGAAATCAGGGCCCATAATGTACCCAAGGGAAGCAGGCTGAGTGGTGAGCATTCAGGGTGAAGCCCTGTACTGGTGAGGCCCTGGGGAAGGGGCTGCAGAAGAGTGGGGCCAGAGGACAGGAGGTGGGTAGGCAGTCCCTCTCAGCTCTAGCCATTCCTGCCACGGAGGAATTGGACACGGAATTGACTCTCCAAGAGAAGCCGAACGGATCTCTTAAACAGTAAATGTAGGCTTCCATGTCGAATGTTGAAGAAAAATACCATACGGGGCAGAGAAAGCATGTCTATAACACTCTGACGTCTTGTGCTGCCAGTTTGCAGCCTCTGTTTCAGTGCTTTCTTTTAGTTGAGCCTACCTCCTGCCCTGTGCAGAAACCTCTTCTGTTAGAAGACCAAGGTGAAAAGAAAGCTCTCACCTTCTCCCATCTGGGGCCCAGAAGCATATGGAACACCCTGATCCTCATAATCCTTGTTCTGAGGAAATATTAATGATTTAATCTCCCAAGCTCACTCTCTCTCCTCTGCAGCCACACCAGTGAGATTCACAGGTAAGACCCAGAGAAGTCTGGGCTGGAGCAGAACGCATCCTGACTCAGTTTTGTCACAAAAAAAGAGGCCAGCCTCAGCCCCCTCCACAGAAATAGGCAGTAGAATTCCCAGCCATGGGCGAGGTGACGGCAGAGGAGGTGGAGAAGTTCCTGGACTCCAATGTCGGCTTTGCGAAGAAGTACTACAACCTCCGCTATCGGGCCAAGGTCATCTCGGACCTCCTGGGGCCCAGGGAGGCAGCCGTGGACTTCAGCAACTACCACTCGCTGAGCAGCGTGGAGGAGAGTGAAATCATCTTCGACCTCCTGCGGGACTTTCAGGAGAATTTGCAGGCCGAGAAATGCATCTTCAACGTCATGAAGAAGCTGTGTTTCCTCCTGCAGGCAGACCGCATGAGCCTGTTCATGTACAGGGCCCGAAATGGCATTGCTGAGCTGGCCACCCGGCTCTTCAATGTCCACAAGGATGCTGTCCTCGAGGAGTGCCTGGTGGTGCCCGACTCAGAGATCGTGTTCCCCCTGGACATGGGAGTGGTGGGCCACGTCGCGCTCTCTAAAAAGATCGTGAACGTCCCCAACACAGAGGAGGTAACCTCTTCCCCGTGAGAGGGAGGGCAGGGAGGCATTATTCCATGGGGTTCTGGGGTGCAAGTGGGATGGGGAGCTGCTAGCCAACAAGACTGGGCTGGTGACAACTTGGCACTTTTCTTTCTTTTTTTTACTTGTTTACTGATAACTTTCTATTTTGAAAAAAATAATCAAATTTAGAAGAGTTCAAAAATAGTACCAAGAAATGTATACCTTTCATCCAAATTCACCAACTGTTCACAACTTACCACATTTGCTTTATGTCTCCATTTTTTCCCGACCCATTCGGGAGTCAACATATCCTTTTAATCACAGGTACTTGGCTGTGTATTTCCAGAACAAGGACATTTCTATTATATCCAAAGCACAATGATCAAATTCAGGAAATGTGACACTGATACAATACTATTATCTAATAAACAGTCCGTATTCAGTTTTTGCCAATCATCTCAATGATACCCACATAGCACTGTCTCTAAATAGTCTCCTCCAATCTGAAACAGTTTCTTGATCTATCTTTGTTTTCCATGATGCTTATGTTTTTGAAGGGTGCGGGCCGACTATTCTGGAGAAATGTCCCTCCATTTGGGCTTGTCTGAAGTGTCTTCATGTTTAGATTCAGGCTATGCATTTCTGGCAGGTATATCATAGAGGGGATGTTGTGTTTTTCTTCATGCTTTGCATCGAGGGATATAGGATGGCAGTCTGTCTCATCATGGAAACGTCAAGTTGACCGCTTGGTTAAGCACTTGGCTCTGTCTTCTAAGAGTCCAGTGTTCGGTGGGATTCTCCTGGCAGCTCTGACAAAGACTTCTTTGATCACCGAGAGCAAATCACTTAATGCAGTTCTCCCCATAGCCCTCTGCCAGGGTCAATTCCTACTCATCCTTCAGATCTCAGCTTAAATTCACTTCCTCAGGGAGACCCTCCCAGGTCCCTTTGTTAGTTTCCTTCCTAAAACTATCTATCACAATAAACCCTGGAGGCCAGGGACCATGCCTGCCTTATTCTTCACTTTATCCCAGGACCCAGCAAATATCTGGGACAAAGCAGATGCTCAGTAAACACTTGGCGAAGAGACTCACAATCAAGTAATTATGCAATAATCCCTTTAACACCTGGGCCTTTGTGGGAAATGGTTTTCTCTGAAGCACACTGGGCTGGATCTCCCATGGGGCTCATCTCTCCTTGACCCTCCAGGGGTAAGGGTAAATGTTCTGCACCCAGGGGGCTTCCCTGAGGACTCATCCAACTGGATTGGAGTCTGTTTTCCCTTCGATTCTCTCTAGACTTTAACTGTAGCCAACGTGGGTTGTCACAGTCTTATAACTGATTATCCCTGTTTTACAGATGATGAAACTGAAATCCAGAAAAGTTAAGTAACTTTTTCTCCGAGTCACAGAGATAGAAAGTGGCAGAGCAGGGATTTGAATTCAGGCACTCTGGCTGGTGCCCTCACCCTTCACTGCTCTGCTGTTCTATACCTCCTCATTATCTAAAATACGAGGGCGTTAAACAAAGTGCAGTTTACAACAGGTCATTTCAAATTGCATGGCAGAAAGTTAAGATGTTAAGCTTTGAGGTCAGATCTGGGTGCGTATCAAGACTCAGCCACTTTCTAAGAACATGGCCTTGGCAAATTGTTTAGCCTGTTTGGGCTCACTTCCTAATTTATAAAACGGAGGGAGAAACCTAGTTTCTCTAAGTGTTGTTGTAGGATCAAATGAGGGAATTATTCCTCATCTAGCAAAGTTCTTGGCACATAGTAATGGCTTTTACTGGCAGCTCGTCCTCCTTGTTAATATTATTACTATTTTGTTGTTGCTGTTAAGGGTCTATTTACTCTAAGGGATGAATGCTGTACCAGGTCTGCGTGGGATTTGGAGAAGAATCCAGTCCTGCCCTTCTGGAGCTTTCAGTTTAGATTCTATTTGTGGGGAAAACAGAGAACAGAGGTGCCGAAAGCTTCTATGGACTCTGGTGTTGAGGGATTGAGGATTTAGGAAGGTTCTCTAATTCTGAAATAGCCCTAAGAGTTTGCTGAGCCCTGCGCTAAGGAACAGCTTGCTGTTTCCTGTTCAGCCCTGAAGTTCACTCTGGACGTGATGGCTGTGCTTCCCCAGAAGATTTCTGGACATGCAGCCCCCTTGGTGGGTGCCCTCAGGCTTGGAATGAAGTCAGTCCAGGTCAGCAAGCCTGTGTCCTCCACACGTGCATGTGTTCTTCCTTGAGATATCGTACTTTATTTGGGCCTTTGGATAGAAACTGGGAGTTGGATGGAGAAGGGGCAGGAACATGGTGTAGACTGGGGTCTGGGTCATCCCTGAACCACCAACAAGTGATACTCTTAGCCTTTAGCTCCACCCCCGCCCTCCAAAACCTGGGACATGCTTACAATCACTGAATTTTAAAAATGTGAAAGCATGAACGGAGTTTCCCAGGGTTGGAATGTGGCTCCCATGCCCTAGCACATTCCTACTTATCCTTGGGATCTCCTCAGGGAGACTTGTCATTAGGGCTGCCAGATAAAATATAATATGCCCAGTTAAATTTGAATTTTAGATAAGCAAAGAGTACTATTTCAGTATGTGTTTTGTGCCGTCTCAAACTGCCAATAATCAATGTTGTGGTTGGACAAGGCCTTGTGGTTCTTATGATGAATGCAAGATACCCTTCAGCACTAACCATCAGGAAACTTTGAAAAAATAAAGGTTTATTACTTACAAGACCTGGAAATTACATAGCACACCTGGGGCCACACAGGGAGGTCTCAGGTAGAGTGGGGTCCAGCCTAGGGTTTTTCTTTTTCTTTTGCGGTACGCGGGCCTCTCACTGTTGTGGCCTCTCCCATTGCGGAGCACAGGCTCCGGACGCGCAGGCTCAGCGGCCATGGCTCACGGACCCAGCCGCTCCGTGGCATGTGGGATCTTCCCGGACCGGGGCATGAACCCTTGTCCCCTGCATCAGCAGGCGGACTCTCAACCACTGCGCCACCAGGGAAGCCTAAGGTTTTTATGGCGGTCGAGGGTAGGGGCATAGGCTTCCACAGGCTCACTTTTTATTAGTTAATTTAAAACATAAGAGCAGAAATTTAAATCATGGTAAGAGAAATTAGAAAACAAAAAGTGGCCCCAAATGATCAGTTATTGAGATCAACCAAGATCTTCAAAACAAAGGAGCCTCAGTGGGAGGAGGTAGCCTGGCTCTTTATCTGTGTGTGGCTGACAGCAGCAGTGTGTTTATTTGAGATGGCCAAATAGCCATCTTTGAGGTGGATGTCTCAGCAATGAAAGCCTAAGTCATGCACTTAAATTACAAAAGTGAAAACAAACAAAAAACTACAAAAAGTGTCAAGCTCACACCACCGTACACCCTCTGCAATATTTACGATATACTAAAAAATTACTTACCTGAAATTCAAATTGAATTAGTCATCCTGTGTTTATCTGCTAAAGCTGGCAACCCTACTTGCCATTCAGTATTTGTTTATTTATTCTTTACCCTTTCTCCTTAGGAAAGCCCATAAGGCCTGTTTGTTCCTGTGCGTCTTATTTACCACTGGTGCCCAGACCTAGTCCAGTGCCTGGGACAGAGTGGGTACTCATTACAGTTTATTTATTGAGTGAATGAATAAATGATGGCCCTGTCCCAGTGATATTGTGATTTATAAAAAGAAATATTTATTTGGTCTTTGTCCTGGTTCCTGGCACAGAACTGATCCTTGTAATTTCCTGAGTGTTAGAACCACCTGACACCGAGCTCCTAAATCCCTTGGAATTTCCTAGGTGGTCAGTGGTCTTTTGTTCTAATGTGGGGACTCTTGGTGGGCTCCTGGATGGGGGCCGGTCATGAGAAAGATAAAGGCGTGATTAGACACTTGGAACTTTTAGCCCATCCCCTATTCTCTTAAGAGGGGAGAGGGGCTGGAAATGGAGTTAATAATCTATCATGCCTTTGTGATGAAACAGCCATAAACGTCCGTAAAAGTACAGGGTTCACAGAGCTTCTGGATTGGTGAACACACGCATGTGCTGGGAGGGTGGCGCATACCCCAACTCCAGGGGGACAGAAGCTCCTGCACACAGGACCCTTCTGGATCTCACCTTATGTGTCTCTTCATCGGACTGTTCACCTCTACCCTTATTATACAATAAACCTGTAAATGCAAATACTTCCCTGAGATCTACGAGCTGTTCTAGCAAGTTATCAAACCCAAGGAGGAACCTCGATTTATAGTCAGGCAGGCAGAAGTATAGATGGCAACCTGTGACTTGTATTTGGTATCTGAAGTGGGGGCAGTCTTCTGAGACTGAACCCTTTCACTGGTAGGTTCTGATTCTCCAGGTGAACAGCGTCAGAACTGAACTGAATTGTTGGATACCCAACTAGTGTCAGAGAATTGGCCAGTGTGGGAAAAAACACCTACGCATCTAGTTTGAGAAGTGTTGTGAGCGTGGCAGTAGTGTGAGAGTAAAGGAGAACAATGAGCTTTTTCTAGACACTGACAAATCGCACTTCTGAAGACTGAACCTGAAAACACTGCCATTTCCAGAGAATCTTACATCTGTTGTCTTGCGCTCCTTCCCTCACTGTGACACCTGGAACCCAGCATGCCAGGCCGGAAAGAAACCTCGAGGAGGACCTGGTCCAACACTCCAATTTTACCAAAAGGAAAATTGAGGCTCAGAGAGGTTTCTGCTACTGACAGTTTACTGACTGGCTCATGAAGCCACTCAGAGAACAAGTCCCTCCCTCCTGGGGCCCCAGGACATCACCCATCTGGTGGGGGCCTCCTTCACACTATGGTTTGAATTGTGAGTGCATGTTTTACATGATGTCCCACTGTACAGTGATAACCCATTGATAACTCACCTTTCTTACTGATCTTGGCATATCCAACGCCTCTCACAGAGCCAGTGCTCAGTAAATATAAGGAAATGAATGAATCAATCCAGGAATGAATCAATCAGCGTATCAATGAATAAATTAATGAATGAATGCAGTGGCTGTGCCATTTACCAGCAGGAGAATAATTGTCTATAAAAACAGGGAAGGAGAGAATTCTGTGTGACAGGGCAGATGTGAGAGTTAATGAATTGTCTGGCTCTGGGCCAAGTACATCATTATTATCCAATAAATAGATGTCATCATGGGATGCAACAGAGCTTGGCACTGCGAATGTTTGAAAAGAGGAACTGGGGTTTCCAGGAATGAGAAGCAGTCTTGCATTACATTGGAATAAAATCTAAGCTCTTTACAGTGGCCTCCAAGGCCCTGTCAGATAAGGCCTCTGCCCATCTCTCTGACTTCCTTACCCTCCAATCTCCCTCACTACACTGGTGTTCTTCCTGTTTTTCAGATCAGCCAACTCACTGCCCTCTCCCGGCCTTTGCATTCTCTGTGGTCTCTGCTTGGAATGCATTTCACCTGCCTGGCTCCTCTGAGCCTTCAGCTCTCCGCTTACCTCTTGGAGAAGCGTCCCTACCCACCATGACTGACCAAAGCAGCTTCAATCTGCCACCACTTCCATCACTGTCTATAGCATCATCCAGTTTCTCTCCTTCAAAGCAGCTGTTTACTTGCTTTTTGTCTGCCCACCCCATTTGAATGGAAGCTTCTCTAGGGAACATCCACCCCTCTTGTTCACTGCCTACCCTGAGGGTCTAGAACAGTGCCTAGCATACAATAGAAGGCACTCTGTTAATGCTAACTGAATGAATGAACAACTTTGGGCTTTCCTTAGCTCGACTTCTGATTCCTGGGCTTTAAAATGAACAGTTTGAGCTAAATTGTTTCTAAGGCCCCTCCGTCTCTGATAAGCTGAGGTTCTATGACACGGTTGTTTAGAACACTGTATATGCTGAAAATATAAGGATGACAATGACTATGCAAACACCAGTCAGTTGGCAGCTGTACTATTTGTGAGAAAGTTCCAGGGCCGAGAACTCAGTGGGAGAGAAGGTACTGGTGGATTTAGTAGTATCTGCCTCAGATGAGGGTAAGGCCCAAGTACTGTTTTCCTTGACGGAAGTGAATATTGCAAGACTGAACTGACTTCATGAAATGAATCTGAGCATGCGCCACTCAGGCCTGTGTTTAGGGATTCATCAGTGTCCTTAGAGAGCGTCGTGGAAAACCCCTGTGGCTAATGCCTCTTTAGAGATTTTGCTTAATCCTTGAACACTAATTCAAGTAGAGCACTACAGGCTTCTCTTAATTCCTTTACCCTTCACCTGGTTTGAGACAGCTTCCTTGACAATAGTGCCTGTTTATTTAACCCCACTCCAACCGGAAGAAATTAACAGAGGCAGAGCACCACACTCTGAACGTCTACATCGTGGAAAAAACACCGCACACCCGGTTCTAGCAAAGCTCTGTGAATTGGCTCTATGAAATACATTTCCCTTCTCAGAACAGCATGAACTGTACATGTCTGGGCTGGCTTGTGTCCAAGCAATGCTGACCGTTGGGAAACCTCACAGTGCTACCAGGAAACAGAAAGGTGGATTCTTTGGGATTTAAGACAATTCGGGTTCTGTCTCCCCTTTCTGACCACCTGGACTGCAACGCCCTGTACTGGCCTCCATATTTGCCTTCAGGGTGAGGTGTGGGAGGTGTGTGCTCCTCTGAATTTCCACGGCTTTGAGCCAACACTTACATCCTGCATTACTAGTACTGATTTATCTGTGTGCTGGCCTGAATCTTAGTCTTCTCTGTATCCCTAGCGCTTAGCCTAAGTCCTGACACAAAGTGGGACTTCCATTAAGATTTGTGAAATGGGGGGCTTCCCGGGTGGCTCAGTGGTTAAGAATCTTCCCGCCAATGCCGGGGACACGAGTTCGAGCCCTGGTCCGGGAAGATTCCACATGCCGCGGAGCAACTAAGCCCGTGTGCCACAACTACTGAGCCTGCGCTCTAGAGCCCGCGAGCCACAACTACTGAGCCCACATGTTACAACTACTGAGCCCGCGAGCCACAACTACCAAGCCACCGCAATGAGAAGCCCACGCACCGCAACGAAGAGTAGCCCCCGCTCACAACTAGAGAAAGGCCGCGCGCAGCAACGAAGACCCAATGCAGCCAAGAAAAGAAAAAAAAAAAAGATTTGTGAAATGGGGATATCCATTGGACTGGCTGTGTGGTGCTAGAACTGGATTGGAAAAAAAGCTGAAAGTAACAAACTATTTGGTTCAACCACCTAGACCCAGGTCTGCCCTTATCCAGCCTTCCCTGAAAGGCAGCAGAGCTGAGGGCAGGTTCTGGAATCACACACACAGACAAGTAGTAAGTAACGTTAACTTTCCTGAGTTTCAGTTTCCCCTGCTGTAAGATGGACTAACGGTCCCATCTCACAGGTTATCGGGAGGAATAAAGTGAGCTGATGCGGGCAAAGCGCCACACACAGTACCTGCTGGCTACTGTGATTATTATACTCACTAAGGTCTTTTCCGCGCTCAAGTTTCTACTTTGGGCTAAGCTGCCATCACCTCAGGAGAGCCTTCTCGAAACCTTCCTCCACAGATAAAGTCAACCCTCCACCCCCATCCTCGGGCCCCTACAGTGCTGTGCTCACATTTTCTCCACAGCCCTTAGTGGGTCGTATTTCAGACTTTCTTCTACTGGATTTTGGAGGCTTCCAGGGCAGAAATCATCTCTAATTGCCTTCCCCCGCTGAAGCGAAGTAGATGGAAATGTCTTCATGCTTTTGTCAACAAGAGAATGGGGAGGCCCCTTACCCTACCCCTACCATGGGCACCTGGGGCTCTGTGTTGTTTTACTGTCTTTGCTCTTCATCTGCCCACTCAGACTTGTCTCTGTCTTCCTTCAGGATGAGCATTTCTGTGACTTCGTGGACACCCTCACAGAGTATCAGACCAAGAATATCTTGGCTTCTCCCATAATGAATGGGAAGGACGTGGTGGCCATAATCATGGCTGTGAATAAAGTGGACGGGCCCCACTTCACCAAGAGAGATGAAGAGGTAAGAATGCTTTAGAAATTGCCGGGGTGGCCATGCTAGCACATTCTCCCAGCTCACAAATCCTCTGAACCTTGCTATTCGGCCTGGCCTCGGTTTCCCCATCTGTAACACAAAGAAGTTAGTAGTCTGATGCTCTGTGAGGAAGGCAGGGCAGGATAATCATTAAGATGTTGGACTTTGGAGCCAAGAACGTAGGGAAAATTGTTCTGGTTCTGCTAATATCTGTTTGACTTGGGCATGTTGCATAAATTTCTCTGAACCTCAGTTTTCTTATTTGTAAAATGGAGATGACTTTTTAGTATCTCTCATATAGAGTATCTATAGTATCTCTTGAGGTAGTTGTGACGAGCAAGTAAGATAACATATATCAGTGACTTATCACAGGGCCTGCGAACTCAATAAATAGCAGTTTTTCATGAATACACCCCTATTAACGTAGACATTCTACATTCTGTGAGTTTTGCCCTCTTATAATGCATCATTTTATGAGTCAGCTTCCATGATCCATCTGCTCAAACTGTCTCAGATGAAGCTTTGAAAATGTTCAGACTTATTTGCTGATGGTGGAAGTGGCCACAGGAGGAATTTCTCCTTCTCATCTGTTTCCCCTCATGCTGTTTGATTTTCAGATTCTTCTCAAGTACCTCAATTTTGCAAATATAATCATGAAGGTGTTCCACCTGAGTTACCTGCACAACTGTGAGACTCGGCGTGGCCAGGTAAAGGGCTTGGCTCATTGGAATGGACTGGATGTGCCCTTTTCCTGAAGCACTGATATGCTCAACTGGAAAGGCAGTGATAATAAAAGGGCCTGGGAACCATCATACTGTCTCTGCTCAGCACCTCTGGGGTTGATGAGGTAGTAGGTGTTTGTAAAGCTGTATCCCAGGTACATGTAAAAGTATGAGATTAGATCACTCCCTAACACCATACACAAAAACAAGCTCAAAATGGATTAAAGACCTAAATGTAAGGCCAGAAACTATCAAACTCTTAGAGGAAAACATAGGCAGGACACTCTATGACATAAATCACAGCAAGATCCTTTCTGACCCACCTCCTAGAGAAATGGAAATAAAAACAAAAATAAACAAATGGGACCTAATAAAACTTCAAAGCTTTTGCACAGCAAAGGAAACCATAAACAAGACCAAAAGACAACCCTCAGAATGGGAGAAAATATTTGCAAATGAAGCAACTGACAAAGGATTAATCTCCAAAATTTATAAGCAGCTCATGCAGCTCAGTAACAAAAAAAGAAACAAACCAATCCAAAAATGGGCAGAAGACCTAAACAGACATTTCTCCAAAGAAGATATACAGACTGCCAACAAACACATGAAAGAATGCTCAACATCACTAATCATTAGAGAAATGCAAATCAAAACTACAATGAGGTATCACCTCACACCAGTCAGAATGGCCCTCATCAAAAAATCTACAAACAATAAACGCTGGAGAGGGTGTGGAGAAAAGGGAACACTCTTGCGCTGTTGGTGGGAATGTAAATTGATACAGCCACTGTGGAGAACAGTGTGGAGGTTCCTTAAAAAACTACAAATAGAACTACCATATGACCCAGCAATCCCACTACTGGGCATAGACCCTGAGAAAACCATAATTCAAAGAGAGTCATGCACCAAAATGTTCATTGCAGCTCTATTTACAATAGACCGGAGATGGAAGCAACCTAAGTGTCCATCATCGGAAAAGACACAGACCTACTAGAGAATGGACTTGAGGATATGGGGAGGGGGAAGGGTAAGCTGTGACAAAGCGAGAGAGAAGCATGACATATATACACTACCAAACGTAAGGTAGATAGCTAGTGGGAAGCAGCCGCATGGCACAGGGAGATCAGCTCGGTGCTTTGTGATCGCCTGGAGGGGTGGGATAGGGAGGGTGGGAGGGAGGGAGACGCAAGAGGGAAGAGATATGGGAACATATGTATATATATATAACTAATTCATTTTGTTGTAAAGCAGAAACTAACACACCATTGTAAAGCAATTATACTCCAATAAATATGTGGGAAAAAAAAAAAAAGCTGTATCCCAGACTGATTGCATGAACAAGCTTTCAAGTCAGGCAGCTTGGATTTGAATCCCTGCTAAGCCATTTACTAGCTCTAAGAGCGAATCACTTAACCTCTCGGAGCTTCAGTCTCCCCATTTGAAAAATGGGGAAAATTATGGGATAATGTATGTAGGGCACTTGTGCTCAGCCAATGTTTGTTATTATCATTCTTATTAACAACCTAGGAGATAAAAGAAATGGGAAGAGTTGGACCCAGTAGAAGCTGCCCAGTTATTCACCTCTCCGAACCTCAGTTTCTCCATAAATAAAATGGGGACAATTATTGTATCTCTTGGTTATTGTGAGCCGCTGCTCTGTGCCTTAGAAACACTGACTATGTTTTTGTATTTTTTCAGATACTACTGTGGTCTGGGAGCAAAGTCTTTGAAGAACTTACGGACATTGAGAGGCAGTTCCACAAAGCCCTGTACACAGTCCGAGCCTTCCTCAACTGTGACAGATACTCCGTGGGGCTCTTGGACATGACCAAGCAGAAGGTGAGAAGACTTCAGGGGCAGACATTTCCAAGAACAGGTTAAATATATAGCAGGTGGAGCCCAGACTTCTATCACAAATTCAGTGCTCAGGGAAGAGTCTGCGAGGATGTGGATGGTTGTGAAAAGGTTTTCATAGGTCTTTTACACTGAGAAGAGGACTACCAACCTTTAAAGAGGAAAAGTCATTCTAGGGCACAGGGGAGTAAAAATAACCTGTATCTTCCCTAGTCTGTTGGAAAAAAATGAGTATGTGAGAAGAAGGCGTGATGAGGTGGTGAAGGTAGGTGATAAAGAAGTTTCCATGCAGGATGAAAGTCCAGAAAGAAGAAAGTTGCCAACTTCAGGAATTCTCAGAAAATGCACTCAAAGGTGGGCAGAAACCTTTCCTATGGCATATGGAGCCCAAGGCTCAGCCAGGCAATTGAAGTGGATGCTTCTGCTTAGATCTGGTCCCTCAGAATGCTCTGGGGTCACGTTGGCTAAGGCGGCAGAGACTCAACTGGCCCCCAGTCATGTTCTTCAGCTAGCTTTTCCCAAACCAACTCTCCCATTGCTCTTTCTCTACCTGTCTCTGCCTCCTGGAGCGAATCATTTTCTGCCTTGGAGCAGAGTTCCAGAGTTATCTAGATATGTGATTTCCTCTCCCAAAGTCCCAAGATCCCCGTCGGTTTCATTTTGCGTGCTTTATCATGCTGTGTGTGGTACACAGCCCAGTGGAGACCCTCTAAGTATTTGGTCGAATGAATAAATGAATTGCAGAATCCGGGGTTGGAAAAGACCTTAGGTCTAGTCCAGAGGCTCCCAAATGTGACAGTAAATTAGAATCTTCTGAAGAACTGTTTAAAAATTGCTGGGCTAATCATCAAAAAGTCTACAAACAATAAATACTGGAGAGGGTGTGAAGAAAAGGGAACCCTCCTACACCATTGGTGGGAATGTAAATTGGTACAGCCACTATGGAGAAGAGTACGGAAGTTCCTCAGAAAACTAAAAATAAAATTACCATATGATCCAGCAAGCCCACTCCTGGGCATATATCCGGACAAAACTATAATTCAAAAAGATATATGCACCCCTATGTTCATAGCAGCAGTATTCGCAATAACCAAGACATGAAAGCAACCTAAATGTCCATTGACAGAAGAATGGATAAAGAAGATGTGGTACATATATACAATGGAATATTACTAAGCCATAAAAAAGAATGAAATAATGCCATTTGCAGCAACATGGATGGACCTAGAGATTATTATGCTAAGTGAAGTAAGTCAGACAAAGACAAATATCATATGATATCACTTATATGTGGAATCTAAAATAAAAATGACACAAATGAACTTATTTATGAAACAGAAACAGACTCACAGACTTCGAAAACAAACTTATGGGGCTTCCCTGGTGGCACGGTGGTTGAGAATCTGCCTGCCAATGCAGGGGACACGGGTTCGAGCCCTGGTCCGGGAAGATCTCATGTGCCGTGGAGCAACTGGGCCCGTGAGCCACAATTACTGAGCCTGCGCATCTGGAGCCTGCGCTCCGCAACAAGAGAGGCCGTGATAGTGAGAGGCCAGTGCACGGCGATGAAGAGTGGCCCCCGCTTGCCACAACTAGAGAAAGCCCTCGCACAGAAGCGAAGCCCCAACACAGCCAAAAGTAAATTAATTAATTAATTTAAAAAAACAACAAAAAAACAAACTTATGGTTACCAAAGGGGAAATGTGGAGAGGAGGGATAAATTAGGAGTTTGGGATTAACATATACACACTACTATATATAAAATAGATAATCAACAAGGACCTGTAGCACAGAGAAATCTACTCAATATTCTGTAATAACCTATATGGGAAAAGAATCTGAAAAAGGATTGATATATGTATATACATAATGGAATCACTTAGCTGTATACCTGAAATTAATACAACATTGTAAATCAACTATACTCCAATAGAAAATAAAAATTAAATTCAAAAAATAATAAATAGAAAATCTAACTAGACCTATAACAAATAAAGAGATCAAGTTAGTAATTTAAAGAAGACTTCCTACAAAGAAAAGCCCACAGCCACATATTTTCACGGATGAATTCCACCAAATATTCAAAGAAAAATTAATGCCAATCCTTCACAAACTCTTACAAAATAAAAGAGGATGGAACATTTCCCTACTCATTCTATGAGGCCAGTATTACCCTGATACCAAAGATATCACAAGAAAAAACCCTACAGACCAAAAACCCTACAGAATACAGATGCAAAAAATCTTCAACAAAATACTAGCAAAGTAAAACCCTGGTCACATAAAAAAACCATGGTCAATTGATTTTCAACAAGGGTGGCAAGACCATTCAAAGGGGAAAGAATAGTCCTTTTAACAGATGGTGCTGGAACAACTGGATATCCACATGCTAAAGAATGAATTTGGGGTCCTACTTCACATCATATACAAAAATTAATTCAAAATGGAGCACAAACCTTAAACTATAAAATCTCTTAGAAGAAAACATAGATGTAAATCTTTGTGGCCTTGGATTAGGCAACAGTTTCTTCGATATGACATCAAAAGCACTAGTAACCAAAGGAAAACCAGATAAATTGGGCTCCATCAAAATTTAAAACATTTGTGCTTGAAAGGACACTAATGAAGAAAGTGAAAAGACAATCCATAGAATAGGAGAAAATATTTGCAAATTGTATGTCTGATAAAGGTCTAGTATGTAGAATATAAAAAGAACTCTTAAAATTAGAAGTATGGACAGACTTAGAGAACGAACTTATGGCTACCAAGGGGGAAGGGTGGGGAGAAGGGATAGTTAGGGAGTTCGAGATAGACGTGTACACACTGCTGTCTTTAAAATGGATAACCAGGTAGGTCTCTGCCGGGGACATGGGGAAAGTGAGGGGTCTGCAGGCCTGGCTGCACCAGGCTACCGTGAGGCCCACAGCGGAGGCCACGCCTGGCCCCAGGCCCCCCACATGGGAGGCAGCCCCTCTGCAGGCCTCGGCTGGCAGAGTCGGGGGGACAGAGTGGCATGAATGCCAATGTCTTTGCTGGGACCACGAAAGACCCCAGTGCCTTGGTGCTGAAGATGGGCATGGACGCAAGGGGCATCACCTCCATCAGGAGAGGTGCCGAGGCCAAGGCTGTTTTGCCCAAGAAGGAGAAGCTGAAGCTGAGGTGTAAGAGGTGGCTGTAGAGGGATGCAGTTTCAATCCCTGGTCTGGGAACTAATCCCATATGCAGCGGGGCAACTAAGCCTACGCGCTGCAAATACTGAGCCTGCGCGCTCTGTGCCACAACCAGAGAGAAGCCCGTGCACCACAACGAAGAGCCCACGTGCCGCAAGAAAGAGCCAGCGCAGCCAAAATAAAATTTAAAAAAATAAATAAAATAAAATAAAATGGATAACCAACAAGGACCTACTGTATAGCACAGGGAACTCTGCTCAACGTTAAGTGGCAGCCTGGCTGAGTCACTCTGCTGTACACCTGAAACTATCACAACATTGTTAATTGGCTATAATATAAAATAAAAAGTTAAAAAAAAATTAGGAGTATGGGATTAACAGATACGAATTACTATACGTAAAATAGATGAGCAACAAGGATTTACTGTATAGCACAGGGAACTATACTCAACATCTTGTGATAACCTATAATGGAAAAAAATATATATATAACAATCACTCTGCTGCACACCTGAAACTAACACAAAATTGTAAATCCACTCTACTTCAATTTTTTTTTAAGTTTGATGTTTTGCTCATGAAGGAAAAAAAAAAACCTCCTACAACTCAACAATAAAAAGATAACCCAATTTAAAAAAATAAAGTAAAATGAAATAAATAAACATTGCTGGGTTACACGATAGTCTGCCTTTTTTACATAATGTTCTGTGAACATAATTTTTATCCGTACGTGTGGATTCTTTTAAGACAACATACATACACATAACATACACACAGAAAAGAGCGCTAATTACAGGAGAATAGTTCGATGAATTACCACAGAATGAACATCCCACTGAACTACCACCAAGATCAAGAAATAGAACATAACTGACCCCTTTCCAGTAACTCCCACCCCTTCCTCCCTAAAGGTAACCACTATCTGACCTTTAAAGCCATGTTAGTTTTGCCTATCTTTGAAGTTCATATAAATGGAATCATATAAATACATACTGTTTTGCGTCTGGCTTCTTTTGATCAACATTTTGGTTGTAAGATTCATTCTTATTGCTCCTCATAGCATTAGTTCATTAATTTTCATTCTTGTGGAATATTCCATTATATGAATAATCTGCAAGGTATTTATTTATTCTACTGTTGATGGACATTTGCATTTTCAAGTTTGGGCTTTTATGAATATTGCTATTATGAACACTCTAGTACATATTTTTTGGTACACAGTTGGACCCATTTCCCATTTCAGTTAGGTATTTACCTGGGAGTAGAAATTCTGGGTAATAGCTTTTTTTTTTTTTTTTTTAAATATTTATTTATTCATGGCCACGTCAGGTCTTAGTTGCAGCATGCAGGATCTTTCCTTGTGGTGCACGGGCTTCTCTCTAGTTGTGGTGCATGGGCTCCAGAGCACATGGGCTCGGTAGTTTGCGACGCACAGGCTCTCTAGTTGAGGTGCGCGGTCTCAGTAGCTGTGGCACACGGGCTTAGTTGCCCCGTGGCATGGGGGATCTCAGTTCCCTGACCAGGGATCGAACCTGCGTCCCCTGCATTGGAAGGCAGACTGTCAACCACTGGACCACCAGGGAAGTCCCTAGCTTTTTTTTTAATTGAAGTACAGTTGATGTACAATATTATATAAGTTACTGGTGTACAATATAGTGATTCACAATTGTTAAAGGTAAGAATTACCTTTAATATTACTCTTCTGGGTAATAGTTTTGATATTGCCAATCTGATTTTCAAAATTATTGTACCATTTTACCCTCCCACCAGCAATGTAGGGGGTGTCCTCACTAACACTTGGTATTACCATCTTACTAATTTAGCCACTTTGGTGGGTGTGTAGTGTTATCTCTTTGGGTATTAACATGTGTCACCTAATGACCAGGAAGATTTATGTTTATTGACCATTTGGATACCTTTTGTGAAGTGCCTGTTCAAGTCTTTTCCCCATTTTTTAAATTCTATTGTATGTTTTTATCTTACTTATTTGTCAGAGTTCTTAACAAATTCTGGATATGGGTCCTCTGTTGAATGCAACATTGCAAATATCTTCTCCCATACTGTGCCCTCATTAACTCATGTAAGTTTTAAATTATCATGTAGCCCAATTTATCAATCTTTTCCTTTATTGGTTTTTATGCCCTATTTAAGAAATCTTTCCTGGCCCCAAGGTGATAAAGATATTCACCTATGTTAACTTCTAAAAGCCTTATTGTTTGAACTTTCACATACAGCTCTACAATCTACCTGACAATTCTAAAATGTATAGCATGAAGTAGTGTCAATATTAATTTTTCCCATACAGATATCCAATTGACCAGTACTTGAAAAGACCATCCTTCTCCCCCACTGTTCTACTGAAAAGACCATCTTTCTCTATCATACCTCTATCATCAATCAAGTGTCCATATATTGGGTCTGTTTCTGGACTCTCTATTTTGTTCCCTTGATATATTTATCTATTCTTCTGCAATACCATACTGTCTTAATTATAGTAGCTCTATAAAATATCTTGATATGCAGTGGTAAAACACCTCTAAGTTTGTCATTATATACTAGAGTTTTTCATCACGTTTTATGTCTCTTACACTCCTTTCTGTATTTCCCACCCTTTTATATTTTTGTTTTTTAGTTTGAATATTTCTTCTGATCTATCCATGAATCTTCAGTTGTGTCTAATTGGCTGTTAAAACTATCTATTGAGTTCTTAATTTCAGGTATTTTTCAATTTTAGAATTTCCATTTCATCTTTCTTGAGGTTTCCAGTGCTCTTCTAAAATTCTCTATTCTGTATCTGATTTCTTGGACATAATCAGTTATTTTAGAGTCTGGGTCTGAGAGCTATAATATCTGTAGATATATTCTATGGCTGTCTTTCTATAGTCTGTTTTATCTCTTGATTTTTCAGTTAATCCTTATCTTGTACATGACTATTTATTTTTGTTTGAACATTAGAGACATGTATAAAACATTTTAGAGATGATTTGAAACTCTGGGCAATGTTATGTTCCTCCAAAGGGGATTTATGTTACTTCTGGCTAGAGGTTGAGATAAAGGCAGAGCATCTGACTCCAATCAGGGACTGAGCTGATTTGAAGCTGGTCTTCAGTTTTTGCAAGGGATGTTCTGTTTCTGATTCACTTTTACTCCTAGGGTATAAACCTTTAAGAAGGGCCAGCTGAAACCTGGGTTGATTTCAAGGGTCCCTCCTCCTTGGCAGGCCCTGAATTCCAGTTTTATCCCACTAGCCCAGTAAGTCTGTGCAGCTTCCCAGCTGCTCCACAGCATCTTTGGTATCAGCAAGGCGATCAAGAGGAAAAGCTGAATCAGACATTAGGCTCACATCTCTGGGCTTCCCTTCTCTGTGGAATCTTGGCCCATCAAGTCCTTGCTGCCTTGCTAGCTCTATGATTCCTTCAAACAGATGTTTATATACACATATGCACACATACACATATACAGTCCAGATTTCATAATAATTCTCAGTTGGAGGACTGGTCTGAAACAAACTGGCCACCATTAATAGGAGTAGAAATCCTCTTTCTTTGTTCTTTAGTCCACATAGATTTACCTCATTCTTCTAAATAGTATGGATATACCATAATTAATTTATCCTTTCCCCTATTTCTGGGCATTTAAATCATTTCCAAATAGTCTTGCAATTAAAGACAATGCTACAATGAACAACCTTGGAGTTAAATTCCTGTACACTTGACAGAGACTATCTATAGGACAAAGCTGTGGAAGTACATTACTAAGAAAAAATTTTTATTTTGCTTTCCCAAAATTTTCCCTCTAAAGGCTAAATCATTTTATACTCTCACTCGCACTGCATGAGAATTCCATTTCTCCAAACTCCTGCCAATTTTGTATATCATAAATCTTTTTATTTTTCCTACTTAAATGGGCAAAAAATGTTATTGGTTTTTTCTAACTGTTTTTTCACTGATTACCAAGTGAGGGTAAATACATTTATATGTTTATTTGTGAGTTAACTTTTTTTCTTCCGTATATTGCCCAGATTTTTCTGGGCAATATATGCCCATTTTTCCACCTTTAAAATTGAATTCTTTGTCTATTTCTTATTAAAATATAGGAGTGCTTTATCCATGATAAAGACTATATCTCTGTCACATAGGCTGCAACGATATTTTCCCTTTCTATGGATTATATTTTAACTTTGTTTATGACATCTTTCATCATACAGAAGATTTAAATTTTCTTTTATGGCTTCTGCCTTTTGAATTTTGTTTAAAAAAGACTTCCTCAATCTTAATGTTATAGTCTGAAATAATCTGATGTGTTTTGATTAATATATCTTCATCTTTCACTCATCTTTTGAAATTATCAATATGTTATGGTATAAGGTAGGGATAAATTTTGTGCCCCCCTCATAATTCCCCATTTAAAGAACGATCTACCCTTTCTCCACTGTTTTGAAATGCCACCATTTTGATATGCCATTTTACCATATAACAGATTTCCATATACTTATGGGTTTATTATTCTGATTTTTGCCTTTAAAATAGCTCTCTAAGTGATTCTGGTGCAGTTGGGCCTTATGCTGATTTTAGGGAACCTCTGGTACTAGTCCAACTGTCCATTTGATTTTTGTAAATTCTTGAATCAAGTATTTTGCCAAATATGGCTAAATCCAGCAATAAGCACTTTTATGCTCCTTCAGGAAGTAGCAAATGAATTCATACAAATGAATGGTTCTTTTTTTAATCAAAAGAATTTCTGAGTAGTTAAATTCAAAAGAAATTTGGAGGTGCAAACTGAGCACTATTTTAAGGTGTTCAGTTTGAACCTTAAAGGATCTGAACACAGCTCTGAGCTGCAGTGTTCTGCCCTCTGTTTCTTTTGAACTCCCCCTCAAAAGGGCAAGTCACATTTAAGCAAGAATATCCTGACTTAGTCATCCCCAATAGATGGAACAATCTAGCAATGAGAAGTGGGCTGGGCTGCCTATAATCATTCTAAGAACCTATGCTTCTCCACCTCCCCCGACACCACCCCACCCCAGGTAGCTAAGCTCTTATCTGAAGTATTGACATTATGAAAAAAGTCAATAAAGGTCACTGAATTGTACACTTAAACTGGGTGGATCATATGATATATGAATTATATCTCAAAAAAGCTGTTTATAAATAAAAGAGAGAGAGAGATTGAGACAGAGGAAGGCAAGCATAAACATGCCCCATATTCCACCCAACCCTTTGTTGATAACATCTGCTTCTCCTTGGGACAATCTTCAGAATCACTCAGAGTTTGACCTTGACAGTGTCAGCCCCATGTCCTTCTCCTGGTCTCCTCTAACATTTGTGTTCTCCTTTTATTACTGTTTTGGTTCTTACCCCATCTACCTTATTAAAGTTACTAAAGTTACTTGAGGGCTTAATTCTCTCCTCCATGACATAGCAGATTCCTCCAGGGCATAAACTGTGCCTTGTCCATCTCTCTCTATCTAACAGCCAGCATGTTGTGGAGCTTAGGTAAGTCCCCAGTTCACATTTTCACCCAGAATTGAATTGCTTCCTGTTGTTGGTAGTCAAGAGAAGAGCCCAACTGGGCAGAAGGGTGAGGATGTGAAATCTGAATTTCATGTGGAGTCCCTTCTGCTTGCCCCCTGGATGATATCAGAACAAACCACCATGACAAACATGTTCAAACAAGAGAGAGAGGTCAAGAAGCACCCTGCCCACAATAACCCAGAGCTAGTGATCACGGTCCCTAAATACCAGCAGATAAATGAACAGAGAGGCACTGGAGGACAGAGGCCTCCTCCGCCAGGCCCAGATTTGGCCCAACACAAGCTGTGCAGCTGCGTGTGCGGTAGGAAAACCAGCGGAGAAGTAGCAAGGGAGCGCCTGCATGGCTTCCCAGGTTCTTCTCCTGGGGCTGTGTGACCATGCAGAGCCTTTGCCAACCCTTTTCTCTCGTCTCTCTGCCCCTGTCTTTGCCAGTTGTCTTACAGGTGTCATCCTTTCCTGTTGGAGCCCAGATATGGGTCTATCCATCCATATTTGGCACCATTGTTTGTCCTTTCTTTCTTATCTGGAAAAAAAATTTTTTCCCTATTACAAAAGCCATAAATTTTATTAGGGAATAATTGCTAAATAAAGTATAATCTCATTCCAATCCCCCAGAGAAAACCAGTTGTTAGTGCTTTGTTGTGAATTCTTTGACAGCATTTTCTATATAAACACTGGGGTCACATGATTTATCTATTTTTGTCAGCTCACATTTTTTACTCATCAGTGTATCGTGGACATCTTTTTAATCAATACCTACACAACTGTAACATCATTGTTACTAGACGTACCATAATTGATTTAATAAGTCCCCTCCTATTGGACACTTAGGTTTTTTCTGATTTTTCACTGCTATAAATGATACTGCAAGAAACATTGTTCCAGCTAAATGTTTGCTCACATGTTTAGCATGTATTAATACTTAAGGTAAATTTCTTAGCCATAGAGTCCCCATTTTCCCTCTCATGTCCCACAGCACAGGGAGTATGAGGGTGGTCCAACCTAACTCCCATTTCTTGGTTATTGATTAGATAGATCCAGTTCTTTTTTTTTTCATTTTTATTTATTTTTTGGCTGCGTTAGATCTTTGTTGCTGCACGCAGGCTTTCTCTAGTTGCAGCGAGTGGGGGCTACTCTTCGCTGCAGTGCATGGGCTTCTCATAGCAGTGGCTTCTCTTGTTGTGGAGCACGGGCTCTAGGCACATGGGCTTCAGTAGTTGTGGCTCGCAGGCTCCAGAGCGCAGGCTCAGTAGTTGTGGTGCAGGGGCTTAGTTGCTCCACGGCATGTGGGATCTTCCCAGACCAGGGATAGAACCTGTGTCCCCTGCATTGGCAGGCGGATTCTTAACCACTGCACCACCAGGGAAGTCCCTAGACAGATCCAGTTCTGATGATATTGATATATCTCAAAGCACAGACATGACTGACATTCTCCAACTCTAGTAAATCTTGTAGCCCTTTCAACTTTTGGTTTCACTGAGCTCTGCCCATCTTCCAGATTTCAGTGATAGATGACTCATACAGGTAGTGTTCTTTTCTTAATCTTTTTCTGATCAACTTTCAAGACACATAATTATTGTTTTTCTTATTCCTAGGAATTTTTTGACGTGTGGCCAGTCCTGATGGGTGAGGCTCCACCCTACTCTGGTCCCAGGACTCCAGATGGAAGGGTAGGTCTCTCTCTAGCCTGTCCAATATGATCAAATGTTTAATGAAATGCCAGCGAGTAAGGCACTGTAGGCCCTGCTGAAGTGTCTTTACCACTTCAGTATTTATCTTCTCTGGGTTGGGTTGTCTCCCTTGAAATTATGCTAACTCCTCACAATTGCTCAAGCCCTGTAATTTGCAAGGTATTTTAATATCTCACTGGAGTTTCACAATAACCCGGTGGGACTGACAAAGGAGGAATAAATATTCTCATTCCATAGATGAGGAAAGAACTCCAGAAAGATCAAGCAACCTGCTCAAGGATCCACCCAGCAGGAAAACTGTAGACAATTAAAGCTACAAATAACCTTAAAATCTAATCTAAAATGTACAAATTGATAGCCAGAAGTCAATTCCAGCCAATAGGTAAATATGTTTGGCTACATACGTTTTTTCAGTTTTTCTTTGTTTTCACTTTAAAACAGTTTTGAATTGGCAGCTTAGCACTTAAAAATCAAGGTATTTCTGATAAACATCTAGATTCTCAGCTTCTTTTCAAAAGGTGGCAGATCAGTCAAAACTGGACCCACAGTCCTGCAGGGTAAATTTGATTGGAGCTGAGTAGCGGCCACCTCCTTGCAATGTGTGGCCTGAACTCTCTAGTTTGCACAGTGCCCCCGACTCCCTCTTGTACACCCCTGGCCTCCTCCTCTCATTTATGTTTCTATCAGGTCTCTCTTGGCACTTCAGTTTGTGACCTCTGGTTTCCTACTATTGCTACATTTTAAAGATGAGGCACAAACGCTTTAGAGAAGCTGAAATGAAATGTGTGGGGATGTAAAGATGCAGCAGGGTAAACAGATCTGGCACTCAAATGGCCTATAGAACCTGTAGAATGACAGAATGACTTTAGCTGAGGCCACATACAATAGGTAAGCAGCAGAGTCGTGTCCTGAATTGAGTTTTAGTCCAGCGTTCTTTCCACAAAACCTTCTAGCCTGTCTGAAATGGTATGTCAATTTCTGCTAGGAGGCCTGATTCCCCCCAGCCAACACTAACCCTACCCAAAATAAAGATAAACGACAGCGTGTGTATGTGTCTGTGTCCATGTGTGTGTGTGTGTGTGACAGACTTTATTTAATCTTAATTCAAACTCTAGGGATTTAGAATTAACACCCTGGCCTGTGAGCTTCATATACACACCAGAAAAGATTTCAACCTTGGAATCTAAACTGTCTGTTCTACTTTACCCAAAATGACCTTTATAACCTGGCACTGTCCAGTTTCAAACTACTCTTTTGCCCACACAATTTCATGATTTCATTTGGGAAGACTGAGTCTTCAAGACTTACATCATGTGCTGCTGTCAGAAAGCTATTTGGGGACGTTTTTCCTTTTTAAGTACAGCTTTTTGTGTTGGCATAGCTGAGATGTTACTACTGAGCTTTTCATCTAATTCACATATGAGCTGGACTTGTTCCTAAAATTTAGAATTCTAGGAACTATATAGAAGAGAGATCACCATAGCTTTCAGACACCACCAACTTCAATTAATTTCAGTTTCCCAGGCTGCTTTAATATTCAGCTCTCTGAGTTGAGCCCTGAGGTCAGAGGTCACCTCCAATTCCAGGACAGCCAGAGAGCTATCAGGCTCTAACTTATCCTTTTGCCTACTAACATCACTCTCACACTTTATCTGCCACATCCACATTAGAAATACAATCTTCATCTGGATTTTGACCAATTAACCTCCCCAAATCTTGGTTCTGAAGTTCCTCCAAAGCAACTATACCTCACTTCATCTCCTCTTAAAAATAAAGCGTTGTGTGTGTTTTTTGATTATGAAAAAGGCTAAGCAGACTTCATGGGGAAAAAAAAATAGCACTTCTTTTAAAACCGGTATATTTCCATGCATGATGATTTGGCTCTCGCTGTATGTGGCTCTTTCAAAGACCCTGTGTTACAGCGTCAGCTGCTTAGGTGCAAGGTGACAAAGGCACTCATTGATGGCTTGGTTTTGACTTTCCGAAGGCTGGTGAATTCCTACATGAATATGGCCTTGAAAGCAACTTGGCTGAGCTACAGTGTGTGGAAAAAGTTCTGTTTACCTAAAGCACACTGAACTTTTTGTTGCTTTCTGTGAAAGCAAAATTGATTCTCCTGTGGGTTTAAAAGAAAAAAAGTCCATTTCTCACCTTTCTAAAAGAATCTCATGGAGACCCCTGGGTAGGACAGTTTACCAGGCCTAGGGAGACAGCAGCTTCCCTGGGAGAGCAGTGAACAGCCCAGGCCCAAGGACAGATGGTCCTGAAGCAAGAAGGCCATCTCCCCCTCCCAGAAGGAAACAGCTCTACCAAAGTCCCAGCAGATAACGGGGCCACCTTTGATTTCTAGAACCGCCCATAGGATATGACCTCACTGTTTTAAAATGTTCTTACCGCAATGTATTTATATTTATTGAAAAAGTAATACATGAGCACAGAGAACAGCTCACACCATACAAAAGAGCACAGCACAGAAATCCAGCCTGCCCTGAGACAGCCACTGTGCCATTGTGAGCGGTCTACCTTTCCCAAATGTCCATGGACATTCCTGGGTGTGTGTATGTATGTGTATGTGTGTGTGTGTGTGTGTGTGTGTGTGTGTGTGTGTATACATATTCCACCACCACTACCCTTGACAAGTGTGATGATTCTATTTTGTGCCTTACTTTTCCCACTTGAGTATATTTTGTCATCTTTCCCTATCAGCACAGATACAGCTATTCGCTCTGGAGACATGCAAGGTATCCACTATGCGCAGGAACTCAGTTTGCTTAACCATCTCCAAGTGATAGATATCAGCTATCTCCAGACTTTTTAAAGCAGTCTGGTTGAAAGCCCTAGATGGGGAAAACAATGCTGTTACCTACATTTGGGAATATATCGATAGGATTTATTAGCAGAATTACTGGGTCAAAGAATATGTGCATTTTAATCTATGAGAGACTATCTATCTATGCTAACTCTCCAACCATAGTCTTAGAATCATAGCTGGAAGGAGCTTTAGGGATTCCCTAATTCAGTTTTTTAAATTCCCAGATTATCTTTAGAATCCAAGGTTCCCACAGTGGCTGCCTGGGCCAGGGGTGAATGGGGGCAGAGGAGGACAGGACAGGGAGTGAGGGAAAACCAGGAGAGATGCAGGATCTCCATGTACCCAACTCTGCTTCCATTAGGGCGGCATTACTTTCCTCTGCTTTATAGTATTAGGGCCCATGCTTTGTTAGGGGAAAAGGTTCTGCTACTTGACACCAACAAAAAACAAACACCACCGATTTTACAGCTGGGGAAACTGAGGCCCAGAAAGGACACATAGTGGAACCAAGACCAGAGCCTGAGTCTTTGCACTCTAGATCTATTCCTAACTCCATTTCATCGCACTGTGGGGTTCACCTGGTATTCCCTTGGATGCTCCCTACTGCAGGGAGCTCATACCTACCCTGGAGCAGCCAGTGCCATGGGAGCCGCTCTAGAAGAGTTCAATCACTGTAGCTGCTTCCAATGGTGGGCGTTGAGGAGCAGAGCCTCTCTCTCCCTCGTGAGCCTGAAGAAGGTCACGACTGCCCATCAACTAGACACCCTTGACTAGATGAGGAATTTCCCTTTGTGGAGGTTCTGAGTCAAGAGGCCTTGATGGGGCCCAGGTATCAACATTTAAATCTCTAGGGCAATATTTCTCAAAATAACCTGTAGTAGAGGCACAATTTTTTTTTAATTTCCAATTTATCTTGGACTGATACTTTTCAAGATATGATAAAAATCTATTATGCAAAAAGTAAAAAATTTAAAAGACATACAAAACTTGTCTTTTTTAAATTATCAGTTTCAACAGACCTAACCTAACTCAGTCAAATTGCTGTAAAAGTTTCTAAACACTGACTGTCAATTTCTGTTTTTATCTCATCATGGAATAGTGACAAATAGTTTGCAGCCTGGTACCAGTCCAGGGACCACACTCTGAGTAGCCCCCTTTCTAGGTGAGAGTGCTACAGAGAGAAAAACACTATTTTAAGCTATTAACCTTAAGTGACAGTAGAAAGAGCTCTGAGCACAGGAGTCAGGGGCCAAGGTTCTGGTCCCGGCTTACTGTCTTACTATAAATGAGGCCTTTCCTCTCTCTGGGTCTCAGTTTTCCTATTTGTAAAATGATTATTACTAACCTGCCCATCATGTTCCAATAAGGTAATGGATTTTTCCCTGGAGAGCTAGGGAAAAGGAATCACCTGCCAGCATCCAACCCCATGTTAGGAAGTCATGGAATTGAACAGGTCTAATTTAAGAGAATAGGGGTTTTAATGGTGTAAGGAGGTGGGAGGGATGGAAGAGGTGGAATGTGAGTTGGGAAGCCTGAGGGATGATTGGGAAGGCAAGTCTGCAAGAGCTGACGCAGCAAAGAGCAGCTGAGTGGAGGAGTGAAGGAGAAAGGGGACCGTGACCATGGAGCTCACCCCACATGGAAGATGGCTGCGTTGATGATGATGCTAAATGGGACAGAAGCCTCCTTCCACCTCCCTCTCTCACTAGACTCCACCAGCAATCTTTCTCTCTTTTTCCTTGTATTGAACTCCCAGATTCCCTTGGAACGCTTCCTATGTCTCTTCCCAGCCCCAGATCCCAGCCCCTGCCTGGCCACTGTGAGCTGGTTCCAAGGAGGAGCACACTGAACCCTGAGAGTCAGCTGAGGACAGTGAGCTCCAGGGGCACCGGGACACGCCCTTAGAAGGTCAGGCTGGTGCTTCTGGGAAACCACAGGGCACAGGGTAAAGAACAAAGCCTTTCTCAAGAACACACTCCTGCTGAAGCACTGTCTCAGACTCTCTCTTTTGCCTAGGAAATCAACTTTTACAAGGTCATTGACTACATCCTGCACGGCAAAGAAGACATCAAAGTCATCCCGTAAGTCTCTTCTCAAAACATGTAGAATTGCAGGCACATTATCAGTGTCCAGAAGATACTCATTCCAAGATCGACACTAACCAAACCCAAGAAGGCCACACACTCTGTTCGAGGCAGGGAGAGCAGTAAGGAGGCAGTGTGGAAGGGTGGAAAGACCATGCAGTTTGGAAAATGAGGCTGGATTCTGACTCAGCTGCTGTGAGTTCAAGTCCCAAGTCCAGTGTCAATAAATGGCCTGGGGACTTCCCTGGTGGTGCAGTGGTTAGGAATCTGCCTGCCAGTACAGGGGACATGGGTGTGAGCCCTGGTCTGGGAAGATCCCACATGCCACGGAGCAACTAAGCCCGTGCGCCACAACTACTGAGCCTGTGCCCTAGAGCCCACGAGTCACAACTATTGAGCCCACATGCCAGCAACTGCTGAAGCCTGCATGCCTAGAGCCCATGCTCTCAGCAAGAGAAGCCACCACAATGAGAAGCCCACGCACCGCAATGAAGAGTAGCCCCTGCTCATAGCAACTACAGAAAGCCTGAACACAGCAACGAAGACCCAACGCAGCCATAAATAAATAAATAAATTTATTTATTTAAAAATAAATAAATAAGTGGCCGGTTTGGGCCTCTCTATAGAATGAGGCCATGGTGTCCGATCACGGCTTTTCAATGATTTTCTATGGAGGCACATCTGGGGCCTAATGCAGAGGGTGAGACAAAGGCAGGAAGTTAGCAAAGAAAGTGACTCAGCCCCCAAGCAAAGCTTATTCTCTCTTTTTTTTTTAAATATTTTTTTATTTATTTAGGCTGCCACAGGTCTTAGCTGTGCCACGCAGGATCTTTAGCTGTAGCGTTCGAGCTCTTAGTTGCGGCATGCATGCGGAATCTAGTTCCCTGACCAGGGGTCGAACCCGGGGCCCCTGCATTGGGAGCGCATAGTCTTATCCACTGGACCACCAAGGAAGTCCCAGAAAGCTTATTCTCTAATGTCTTCTTATATGACCTAGGAGGATAATGAAAAGGCAAGAACTCCCAGAGGGTGAGGCCTCCAACCTACCTGCGGGTGGTGGAGGCTCAAAGGCCATTTTACGATTTCAACAGTCAAGAACGTTTTTAGTATCAGCTTGTACTTTTTGATCAGTAGAGCACTCTCCAAAACTTAGCTGCCTTGTTACCTATGTGAATCCTCTGTGGGCACCAAGAGGCACCCCACAGTTTTGTCTGAGGCTTGGCTCTCTTTCCCAACTGAACTGTAGACTCCGTGAGGCTGTGATCAGCCTCTGTGGGAGAGCCTCACCTTTGGTCTCTTTTCTGGTCCAAATGAAGGGATTTATAGCAGGTCACCTTAATCCTTAAATAGTGGTTGTGAGAGGTCGCAGCTGTTGCCAAACAATTTTGATAATCCTGTCACTCAGATCACTCAGTTCTCTGGTTTATCTTTTACTGGTTGGGTATAAGAGACTGCTTCAGGTTCCTGAGTTTCTGGGTTCTCTCTGTTCGGTCTTGTTTGCATGAAGACTGAGTCTTTCCTAAACTCGTCGCTTTCTTGTTCTTTTTTTTCCTTGTCAGCTGCATACTCTGCCACCATTCTGTTTTCTAACCACTTCTCTAGAGGTGCCAGTTTATCAAACTCATTGTCTGTATGCTGAGTTATCACAGATCACAGTTCTCCCCAATGTCTCACCACTCCTCACCAAGTATCACACCCTTCTAGCCGCTGATAACATCCACCTTGCTGCCTTCTACAGTGTGGCTGTATCCACATTGAATTTAATATAAATTCTTAGAAGTAACTTAAAGAGATTATACTATGATGCAGCACGGAAACAAAAAGTGCCTTTGAATGGCACAAAAAGCCAGGAAAAAGGTATGAGATATGATAAAAATCTATACCTAAATGCTAAAAGAGCTCTGTTGATATTCGTAGAGTAATAATTATAAGTTCAAAAAGCACTGCATTACAGATTAATTGGCAGAATATTATCTTTCTCAGTTGCATATAAGAGACGGTTCTTGGGAATTCCCTGGCCATCCAGTGGTTACGACTCCACGCTTCCACTGTAGGGGGCATGGGTTCCATCCCTGGTAGGGGAGCTAAGATTCTGCAGGCCACATAGCACGGCCAAAAAAAAAAAGAAAGAAAAAAACAACCAGTTCTTGTAAGGACTGATGAGTTCTGAGATATACGTAAAGAAATACCATATATCCTATTTACAAGAGAGCTATCTAAAAGATAAGAATGCAGATAGAATGAAAGTAAAAGAATGAACAAAAGATATGCCTTGCAAATGATAATCAAAAGAAAAGCGATGTAACTATGTGACTATCAGATAAAAATAGGTCTCAAGGTGCATTATTAGAGGGACTTCTCTGGTGGCGCGGTGGTTAGGAATCTGCCTGCTAGTACAGGGAACACAGGTTCGAGCCCTGGTCGGGAAAGATCCCACATGCCGCGGAGCAACTAAGCCTGTGTGCACAAATACTGAACCTGTGCTCTAGAGCCCACGGGCCACAACTACTGAGCCCACGGGCCACAACTACTGAAGCCCGTGTGCCTAGAGCCCGTGCTCTGCAACAAGAGAAGCCACCGCAATGAGAAGCCCACACACTGCAAGGAAGAGTAACCCCCGCTCACCACAACTAGAGAAAGCCCGCACGCAACAACGAAGACCCATAATCCATGGGTAAAAGAAGAGATCAATGGAAATTATGACATATTCTGAAAGAATGAAAACATTACGTCAAAACCAGTGTGATGCAGAAATCATGCTTAAGGTAAAAACTTACAGTCTTAAATATTCATATGAGAAAAGAATACAATATAAAGTAATAAACTCTGTACCCACTTGTATCAGTAGGGGTCCCAGCAGATAACAGGCGTCACATTCAAATTAGGGTAATTCAAGGAGGCTTTACTTATAAAGGGATGAATTACAGAGGTGTGGGTGGAATGAAGGAAACTGAAAGAGAATATGCTAGTAGTGAGGTTGTTGTAAGCATTCCTGGGCCCAAAGGAAATTTCTAGAACCTGGACGGAGAAAGTATCATGTAGAGCAGGGCATCTTGAGAGAAGTGTTGCCTTTCAGTCAAGAGACGCAGCAAACCCAGAGCAACCCTGCCAGGGGGAACCCAGGGAAATAAGTAGCCTGACCTAACTGTTCTACCTGCCTCTAGTTTTGGCCAGGTCTCCTCATTGGGCTAAATTCAATCAGAAGCTGGAAGGCCAGGCACCCTATTGATGGAGTCCACACAGACTGGCCTCCTGGGACATGGAGGAGCAGGTTGGAGAGCGGATCTGGAGGGTAGACAGAAGCTATCCATCACATTATCTCAAGAAACTAACAGCAAACAAGCAAATAAATAAACCCTCCCCAAAAGAATAAAGATAAGCCCAGAAATTAATGAAATATTAACAGAATAATGAACAAATGCCAAAAGCTGGTTTCTTGGAGAGATTAACAAAATTGATGAATTTCTGGCAAGACTGAGCAAGAAAAATAGAAAATCAAATGAGCTGTATCAGGAAGGAAAAGGGGGATAACCACAAAGACACAGAAATTAACAAGATAGTAAGAGGATATTATGCCCAAAATATTTTAAATCTAGATGAAAGAGGCAAATTCCTGCAAAAATAAAACCTACTAAATATAAATCACAGGGGCTTCCCTGGTGGCGCAGTGGTTGAGAGTCCGCCTGCTGATGCAGGGGACACGGGTTCGTGCCCCGGTCTGGGAAGATCCCACATGCCGCGGAGCGGCTGGGCCCGTGAGCCATGGCCGCTGAGCCTGCGCGTCCGGAGCCTGTGCTCCGCAACGGGAGAGGCCACAACAGTGAGAGGCCCGCGTACCGCAAAAAAAAAAAAAAAAAAAAAAAAAATATATATATATATATATATATATATATATAAATCACAAAGAAATAGAACACCACAATAGTCTTATAACAATAAAATACATTAAAACCTTCCCACAAAGACATTCCAGGCCCAGATGCCTTCAGGGGTGAGTTCTACTAAATATTTACGGAAGAAATAATGCAATTCTCATACAAATTATCCAGGAAACTAGAAAAAGAAGTGGCTAGCATAAACTTGACACCAAAACTCAACAAAGACTGTATGAAAAAAGAAAATTCAGACCAAGCTCACTTGTGAACATAGATGCAAATATGCTAAGTAAATAAAATTTTAGCAAATAATAACTAAAAAGGATTATACATCATGACCCAATTGGGTATATTCCAGGAATGCAGGGCTAACATTAGAAAAATGAATAAATACAATCTGCCACGTTAAGAGAAACATGACATAATTATCTCCATAGAGGAGAACTTCCTTAATCTTCTAAAAGTAATTTTTCTTTTAATGTCTGAAAATACTAAGTATTGACAGAGACGTGGAGTAAAGGAAGCTCTAATATACTGCTGATGGGAGTATTAATTGGCATGATCACTTTAGAAAACAGTTTGGTCTTACCTAGTAAAGTTGAAGACATGCACATCTTATGACCCAGGATTTCTACTCCTAGAATTAGCACATGGAATTGAATGCACATATACACCAGAGTGCTGGAAGCAGCAATGCTCATATTAGCCTCGCACTGAGGGAAATGTCCATCAACAGTTGAATGCATAAATTATATGCAACCTTACCAGGGAAAATGGTTGAAGTCAATCAAACAAATGAATTACAGCAACATGAAAAAGAAGTCCAATGAAATAATGTATGCACATTGATTCTACCTAAAACAGGTGAAACAGGCTACAGGAAAACAGGCCACAGAAAAGCAAGAATCATAATATTGGAACAATGGTTACCTTTGGGGTTTGGGAGAAGGTTGCGAGTGGCGGGGGCTCAGGTCAGGGATTTCCAAGGTACCGACAAGGTTGTTCTTTCTTGTTTTTTTTTTAAAATAAATTTATTTATTTATTCTTGGCTGCACTGGGTCTTTGTTGCTGCACACGGGCTTTTCTCTAGTTGCGGCAAGCGGGGGCTACTCCTCCTTGCTGTGCGTGGGCTTCTCATTGCGGTGGCTTCTCTTGTTGCGGAGCATGGGCTCTAGGTGCGTGGGCTTCAGTAGTGGCAGCACACGGACTCAGTAGTTGTGGCACACGGGCTTAGTTGTGGCTCGCAGGCCCTAGAGCGCAGGCTCGGTAGTTGTGGCTCATGGGCTTAGTTGCTCCGCGGCATGTGGGATCTTCCTGGACCAGGGCTTGAATCTGTGTCCCCTGCATTGGCAGGCGGATTCTTAACTGCCGCGCCACCAGGGAAGTGCCAGGTATAATTTCATAGGAGTTCACTTTCAAACAACTGATGAAGTTTTTCATGCATTTTTCCATGTGTGTAAATATTTTTTGCAATAAACAAGTAAAAATAATACCCAAAATTGTGATATTGCTGTGTGGGATAAATAAGTATGTAAAGCACCTAGCTTAGTGCTTGGTATGTGGTAGGAGCTCATCCTAGATGGGTTTCCCTCACTCTACATGATATTAAGCTAACTCTCTGTATGTAAGTACTAAATGGAGGGAAATGACGGCATCTGTTTTTGCTCAGCAGCCAATAACAATCTGTTGGATGAATTTTGTCTCTTTTCTTAGGGAGTCAAACTCAGTGTGAAATTAATAAAACTGATTTATCGCTTTTTTCTCAGTGTCTACATTTGGACCTTAAGATGCTTAGCCAAGATTTGGGGCTTGGTCTGGTATAGTAAGTGGGCGCTTGGAGCCACCAGAGAGAAGAGGGAGGGTAAGATCCAGTTTCAAGTTTTTAGTCCAACTGTCCCTACATCAGAAGTTACCACTGGGGGATTCCCTGGTGGCGCAGTGGTTAGGAATCCGCCTGCCAGTGCAGGGGACACGGGTTTGAGCCCTGGTCTGAGAAGATCCCACATGCCGCGGAGCAGCTGGGCCCATGCGCCACAACTACTGAGCCTGCACTCTGGAGCCCGTGAGCCGTAACTACTGAAGCCTGTGCGCCTAGAGCCTGTGCTCTGCAGCAGGAGAAGCCATCGCACTGAGAGGCCCTTGCACCGCAGCGGGGAGTGGCCCCCCTCACCGCAACTAGAGAAAGCCCGTGCACAGTGACAAAGACCCAACACAGCCAATAAATAAATAAAATCTATTTTTAAAAAAAGAAGTTACCACTGTCTTTGGCCTTTACAGGAATCCACCTCCGGACCATTGGGCTTTAGTGAGCGGCCTTCCCACTTACGTTGCCCAAAATGGCCTGGTAAGTAATACAACTTTGAAGGGGGAGAGTTTTGAATCAGGTAGAAAGGTGAAGGGATTTCCGATCAAGAGAGTGGGAAAAACGAAGGGAAGTGTGTATCTCTAAAAGCCCGGTTCTCCCATTTCTCAATTCGCTCGACGGTTGGTCCAAGGGGATGTGCAGAGAATTGACATTTGAAGAAATATGAAATACACAGAGAAAGAATCCTCAGATGGAAAGGTGCACAGTCTCAGTGACAACTAAAGATACTTACGCAAATGTCAGGGATAAAGTCACAAGTGGCTGGTCCACCAGGCTCACCACAGAACAAGTCCCATCCTCTCATCCCAGAGACTTAGTTGCCACTCCCAACACCCCCCCCCAACCCCGTTCCTGCCACATTTCCAGCCACACAGCAGAGCTCAAATGCTCTATCTCCCCCCATGCCCTACCCGCTTGGGGTACAGGGTAGAGTGAGAGTATCCCCTAGAGAGAAGGGTCATAGCTGCACATCACCCCAATATTTGAGCCTGCTTATCTCTGTATCCTTCCCCAGGCACACACACTACACAGTGCTGTTCATGTATCAGGGTGTTTATTTATTGGGCATTTTCTATGTGCCAGGTGCTGTGGTTGGCTCTGGGGATACAATGATAGATGAATCAAATAGTTTCTCTTCTGAAGCTCATCATCAAATGGGAGATATCTTTATGAACAGATACTTAGACTATAATGTGATAAGGCCAGATAGAGATGTACATGGTACATTCTATGAACACAAAGTAGGAAGCATCTAAACCAGCTTTACTTGCCAGAGTGTTTTGGTCTGAGTTTTAAAATAAATAGGGGTTAGGCAGGTGGGGCATGAAAGGGGATTGCAGGTGGAGGAAGCAACATGGGCAAACAACTAGGGCTTGGAGGTTTGAAGTGACACAGAGTGTGCAGTTCCGTGTTGCTGGAGTGTTAGGTTTGAGACAGGAAGATGGCAAGAGATGAGACTTGAGAGGGAGGGAGGGGCCAGATCACAGTAGCCTTGGACGCCAGGTCAAGAGGGTGGAACTTTAATCTACAGGCGATGGGTTTTTAAGCAAAAGGTTGGCACAATGAATTTTCATTTCAGAAAGAAAACTCTGAACGCTCCCTAGAAAATAGATCTGAAGGGACTAAGACTGGAAGCAGAGCAAAAAGTGTGTCCTTACAAACAAGAGATGAAGAACATCTCAACAAAGGCAAAGGCAGTAAAGAACACTAACTGTCTTCATTGCTAACAGCCATGGAGTGCTTATGATGAGCCAGGCAGTGAATACATTTGCTCATTCAATACTCATGACTCAGACAGAGATGAGGTGGAGAGAGGGAGATCAGGGCTCAGATCTAACACTGAAAGGGCTTTGTGATTGGTTGTGAGCAGAGAGGGAGGGAGAGAAGGACCAAAGCCAATTTCAGGCTTCTAGATTGGACAGATAATGCTGCCACCAGGTTTGGATGTAAGATGCTGAGATCACTTTCAGACAAGGTGCAACAGAGACTTTTTTCAGAAGCAAGTGTCCAGCAAGCAGCTAAAGAGATGACTCTGATACTGTGGAGCTAGAGGACAGATGGAGATAGAGATTTGTGTCAACAAAAGGTAGAGATCTGTACTGACTACACTACAGACCATATGATAGTATATCTGGTCCTTGACCACTTTGCTCCTAGGAGCAGATGGTACTTGAAACCATGAGTGCGGATGAAGTCACCAGGGAGAGTGAGGGAGACTCGGGGTAGAATACTAGAGGATGCCAGCATTTAAAGATTGGGTGGAGGAAGAAGAGTGTGTGAAGGAGAATCAGAAGAAGGGTTCAGAGGTGTCTGGAGGCCCAGGAGAGGGTAGTGTCATGGAAACCAAAGAAGTAGAAACTTTCAACAAAGAGAGAGAATAACAAATGCAGCAAAAGTGATCCAGTGAGATAAGAACCAAAAACTCCCATTGGGCTTGGCAGTTAGGAGGTCATTGATGGCCCTGATTAGAGCAGGCTTGGTGGCAAGGTGGAGGCAGAAACCAGCGGGTGGTCTGCTGAGGTGTGGATGGGTAATGAGAAGGTAGAAAATGCAAGAGAAGGTAGAAAATGCAAGAGAAGGAGGAGAAAACCTGATGGTCACTACAAAGACCACATTGGGCCAAGGGAGGATTTTGTTTTCAAGGTTGGGAGAGAATCAAGCATGCCCATGGACTGAAGCTAAAGAACCTTCAGAGAGGTTAGAAATCAGGAGAGAACAATAGCAACTGATGGAATTGGCCCAGGGAGAGGCCAGAGGTGTGGTACAGTGGGTGGGCAGTCTTGAACAGGAGCAGGCACAGCTCATCCTCTCAGACAACAGAATGGTCTGATCTACTGGGATAGGCAGGGTCAAAGCAAGCTCACATGGTACCTTTTTGAGAACTAGAAAATGTGTCCCTTCTTGATGGATGAAAAGAGAAAGACTAGGGCCATTGTTCTGAAAGTCAAGAACAGGCTGGATTTCAACTCCCAGTCACCCCCTCAGCCAGATGCCTTTGTGCAGTGCACATGCTACACAACTGTATACAGTGGCTCCATAGGCAGGACTCTGGAGGGATCAGATAAGTGTTGTCTGCATGATAGGGTAAACTGGTCCAGTTTTCAGGAGAGGAATCTTGCAATATACATACAACCAGAGCTACAGCACCTTTTACTTCTTCATTTGCTGTGAAGTTTACAGCACAAGGAAAAACTCCTTCCTGACAAAACAAATATAATTGATTCAAAGATGTTTAGAGTGGTATTATTTACATTAATTAAAAAAACTGAACATAACCAAATACTCAACAAAAGGGGGCAAGAAAATGGGACACCTTACTATAAAACTACAGTCATCAAAACAGTATGGTACTGGCACAAAGAACAGGAGAGAAAGCCCAGAAATATGCCCACACATACATCATCATACATCACTGTTGTATGATCAATTAATCTACAACAAAGGAGGCAAGAATATACAATGGAGAAAAGAAAGTCTCTTCAATAAGTGGTGCTGGAATCCCACTACTTGGCATATACCCTGAGAAAACCAAAATTCAAAAAGAGTCATGTACCAAAATGTTCATTGCAGCTCTATTTACAATAGCCAGGACATGGAAACAACCTAAGCGCCCATCATCGGATGAATGGATAAAGAAGATGTGGCACATATACACAATGGAATATTACTCAGCCTTAAAAAGAAATGAAATTGAGCTATTTGTAATGAGATGGATAGACCTAGAGTCTGTCATACAGAGTGAAGTAAGTCAGAAAGAAAAAGACAAATACCGTATGCTAACACATATATATGGAATTTAAGGGAAAAAAATGTCATGAAGAACCTAGGGGTAAGATAGGAATAAAGACGCAGACCTACTGGAGAACGGACTTGAGGGTATGGGGAGGGGGAGGGGTGAGTTTTGACAGGGCGAGAGAGAGTCATGGACATATACACACTAACAAACGTAGTAAGGTAGATAGCTGGGGGGAAGCAGCCACAAGGCACAGGGATATTAGCTCGGTGCTTTGTGACAGCCTGGAAGGGTGGGATGGGGAGAGTGGGAGGGAGGGAGACGCAAGAGGGAAGACATATGGGAACATATGTATATGTATAGCTGATTCACTTTGTTATAAAGCAGAAACTAACACACCATTGTAAAGCAATTATACCCCAATAAAGATGTTAAAAAAAAAATAAATAAATAAGTGGTGCTGGGAAAACTGGACAGCTACATCTAAAAGAATGAAATTAGAACATTCTCTAATACCATATACAGAAATAAACTCAAAATGCATTAAAGACCTAAATGTAAGATCAGACACTATAAAACTCCTAGAGGAAAACATAGGCAGAACACTCTCTGACATAAATCACAGCAATATCTTTTTGGATCCACCCCCTAGAGAAATGAAAATAAAAACAAAAATAAACAAACGGGACCTCATTAAACTTAAAAGCTTTTGCACAGCTAAGATAACCATAAACAAAACGAGAAGACAACACACAGAATGGGAGAAAATATTTGCAAACGAAGCGACCAACAAGGGATTAATCTCCAAAATTTACAAACAGCTCATGCAGCTCTATATCAAAAAAAAAAAAGACAACCCAATCAAATAAATAGGCAGAAGATCTAAATAGACATTTCTCCAAAGAAGACATACAGATGGCCAAAAAGTACATGGAAAGATGCTCAATATCACTAATTATTAGAGAAATATAAATCAAAATTACAATGAGGTATCACCTCACGCTGGTCAGAATGGCCATCATCAAAAAAAAAAAAATGATACAAATGAACTTATATACAAAACAGAAACAGACTCACAGACTTAGAAAACAAACTTATGGTTACCAAAGGGGAAAGGTGCAGGGGGTAGGGATAAATTAGGAGGTTGGGATTAATATAGACACACTACAATATATAAAATAGACAATCAACAAGGACCTACTGTATAGCACAGGGAACTCTACTCAATACTCTGTAATAACCTATATGGGAAAAGAATCTGAAGAAGAATAGGTTTATGGATATGTATAACAAATAAATAAATAAAAGATGAATGAGATATGAAAAAAGCTAACATTAAAAAGAAGAAAGTGGGACACTATACAGCTATTAATAACAACAAATTGTAGCCTTAACTTTCTCAAAGCTTGGAAATGACTCAGAAGTGAAGCAAATGGTAAGAAGCCATGTTTATAAGGCAGTTTTCCTGTTCGGCAGCCTCATTTAATAATTCAAAACCATCTTAAGCATGTCTACCTGATGAAAAGAATGTGAATGCCTTGGATAAGGATGTGATATTTCTGAAAATATCATGCCCATTGCCCTCAATGGGTACTCTATCAAGTCTAATCATAACTCCATTATTCCTCTTCATGGCTTTCAGATCTGCAACATCATGAATGCACCTGCAGAGGACTTTTTTGCATTCCAGGTAAGTTATTTTTTATTTACTCTCTGTCATATGATATTTCCCCCCCCCCAAAGAGGATTCAAATACATTAGAATCCATCTACTTTATTGGGAAGCAGTCTCAACAAAGCAAAAATGTGAGTGCAAAAATGTCATGTGCCCATGGAAGTGGGGAGAGAGCTAATTTGGTAAATCCAAGGTCCCATTTGGTCTTAAGGTTTACACCCTTTGCTTTCTGGCCTCAGGACCTTTGCTTATGCTGTTCTATGCCTTACTACCGTCTCTTGTCCAAATCCCCTTTGCCCTTCAATGATAACCCCAAATGCTATGAAACTTCTATGAAGTTTTATTCTGCTTCCCCTGGCTGAATATCATTTCTGTCTCCTTAGGATTATCATGGAATGTTGTTTAGTATTGCATTTGATTTTGTTTGTTTGTATTTTTAAAAAATGTTTGCAGAGGGCATGCTCTGGGCCAGGCATGGGCACGATGCTACACCAGCTACAGAGGTGGACCAGACAGGCATGGTCTTTGTCTTCAGGGAGCTCGTGATCATATGGGGAAAGAGGCATGTGGAGTGCTGATCAGGACAATAGCAGAGGGACAGAGGAGGGACTCTCCCAGGGGGGGCTTGACTTCATCTGGGAAGAGTCAAGGAACATGTCCCTGAGAAATTATGTTTGGGCAGTAAAGAAAGGAGAGAGGATTGCAGGAAAGAGAGGGCTTGTTGGAAGGAACCAGAGTAGACCAATGAGACTAAGGGGAGAGTGGCAGGACGAAACTCTAGAGAGGTAGACACAGGGCAGGTCACACAGGGCCTGGAAGGTCATGCTAAGGAGTTTGGCTTTCTTACTCTATTTCCCTTACATCATCTTTCATGATCCTTCCTTGTCTTTTAGATTAATTCCTCTTGGCAAAATATAGGCTTCCTTTGGTCAAAGGTCGGGGCTTATCTTTCTTAACATGTGCAGCTCTGGGTGCCCTGTCAATATTTCTTGAGTTTAGCATGCTAGGTGTATGAAAACCAAATAATGAGCAGTCAGGAAATAATTAAGAAGGAAATAAAAATGGCTCATAGCAAAATTAGTGGTTTTTTTTTTTTTTTACTCCTTAAATAACATTATGAAAGACCTTAGGGAGAATATCCTTCCAAGGTTAAGACCGTATGTCTTGTGTTGTGATGTTGACCACATCAGTGTGACAAGGCAAATTGTTGCTGAGAGTTGCTAATCTGATTATAACCACAACAGAACTTGATCTTTACCCAAGTCATCTGATTAACTGTAGTTTACCCACTTTAATAAATAAAGTCTAACCTTGTTTTTAGATTCCAGTCTTCTGTCTCCCAACTCTTCCTCCACAAAGTAGCCTGAGTGATTTTTAAAAGAAAAACATAAGTTGCATCAAGTAACTTTGCTCCTTAAAAATGTTTAATACTAAAAAAAAAAATGTTTAATACTTTCCCATTTCACTTTTTTTCACTTCCAATAAAATCTGCTTCTTCATCATGGCCTTCAGAGAGGCTGTGATAGAAAAGGTTAGGGAGAGAGCTGGGAACTTGAATTCAAGTTTCCTGACTGACAGCTCTATGCTCTTTGGACTGTATTCTACATCCCTCTGAAGTCACTCTCCTACCAGGTGCTGAGTTCAAGTGCTACTTAAATAATAATAATTATCATCTCACCCCCTTTAAAATCTTGGAACTTTCGAGCTAGAAGACTCTCCAACTCCAGGAAGCCTTCCTTGACTTCCTTCCCTCCTCTGGCTCCCAAAGTACTTTGCAGAACTTCCCACATGCAGTGTGATTGCCTGTTTACCTTCCAGATGTGAGCAACCTGAGGACAACACCTCTGCCTTATTTTTCTTAGTTCTCCCATCTTCTAGCTCAGGTTCTTGTACATTGTAAAATACTTGATAAATCTTCAATGAATCAGTGGAAAAAAGGCTAGAAATTGTCTAGTTATCCCCATTTTATAAATGATGAAAGTGAGGCTCAGAGAGATGGGAAATGACTCACAAATGGTACCTTATGATTGACCAAGATATTTCACTTCTATTTTCTCATTTGTTCCATGAGGTACCTACTCTTACTACCAGCCCCAACTATAAATGAGAAAATTGAGGCTCACAGAGATAAAACAACCTGCCGAAAGGAGCAGAGAAAGGCAGGTCTGGAGACAAAAGGTACAGGTTATATCCAGTTGATTAGTTCAAAGTTACAAGCATCACCAACATGGCCCCTTTTAAGCCAGTCCCCTGCAGTTAGCTCCTGTATCTGAAAGGGAAACACTACCTCCCTGGACTGTTCGTTTGCATCATTAGATCCCCAATACACAACTCGTTGCCTGGCACATGATGGCCCTGACATGTTGGGCATGAAAACAGTATAGCTCTCTGGCTTACGGCGCTCCCACCAGATGGGCAACCTGCTCATGGTGTTTGGCGACTAAAATCATGCAAAGTCCAACAAGGTCTAACCTCTTGCCACCCCCTCAGCCAGTCAGGGTCATAAGGCAGCATGAAGTCCATTACAGATGCCTCTGCAGCCTGGTACCTGAAGCAAACTTACTCTGGCTCTTCTCTTGCAGAAAGAGCCTCTGGATGAGTCCGGATGGATGATTAAAAATGTCCTTTCTATGCCAATTGTGAACAAGAAGGAAGAAATTGTTGGGGTGGCCACGTTTTACAATCGCAAAGATGGGAAACCCTTTGATGAAATGGATGAGACCCTCATGGAGGTACGGTTTTTGAGGAGGCCCCTAGACGTGGTATTCAGAGTCGGCTCACCAACGAACTTGGCCCCCAGAGCCGCATGGTGGGGCCCTTGTGTGCTGCTGCCCCAGCTCAGGAGGGATGGGAGCTCACCTTGTAGACACTTTCCTGACTCAACATTTATTCTCTTTGCTCTCCCTTCTGCACTGCAGCAGTTGTCAGAGAGATCTATATTCCCTTTTTAAAAAAATTAATAAACTTTACCCTTTAGAGAAGCTTTAGGTTCTCAGCGAAATTGAGCAGAAAGTACAGAGAGTTCACTTATATCCCATGTCCCCACATACGCACAACACGTTCCGCTTTTGTGAAATGATTAGACATCAGGATGGCGCTTCATGTGTGTTAGAGCTTTATTCAAAGTGCATTCCCATCCATTATTTCATCTTATCCTAACAACATCTCTTTGAGGAGGGCAGCACACAGCTAATCAAACCCATTTTGTAGCTGAGAAAACGGAGGTTTACAGAGTCTTGCCCTGTTACAGAGGCAGGATCAAACCTGGATGTTCTGCCTCTGATTCTTCCTTTCCTTCCTTTCAGTCTTTGACTCAATTCCTGGGCTGGTCTGTCTTAAATCCTGACACTTATGAGTCAATGAACAAACTTGAAAACAGGAAGGATATTTTCCAAGACATGGTGAAATATCACGTGAAGTGTGACAATGAAGAAATCCAGAAAATCTTGGTGAGTAGTGTTTTTTTCCTGTTTCTACTCTAGAAATGGCTGCTATGGGGACAGCTGTCCCTCGCAGGGTTACCTCAGTCTTAGAACCAGACCTTGGCTTAACAGCTCTAGAAACTCCATTTTTCTCTGTGCTCAGGGCTAACATGGTACTAGAGATGGAGTCACCAACCACAGTCCCTACTCTGAGAGGAAGCTCTATCTGAGAGACCAATGGACAATGGTCAGCTGCTCAGAGCCTCCCTCCATGAGGTCAGCTCACTTAGAAGACTCAATTTTTCTGAGCAAAGAAATAGTTCAGAGGGGGGGTTAGATGTTTGTAGGAAGCCCTCACATAGTTTCATCACTATACAGTATATAAGGTAATTTCACACTTATGATGCTTACAATAGCCCAGTAAGGTGGGCAGGGAAAGGATTTGGTTTCTTTGGCCGTGCCACATGGCATGTGGGATTGTAGTTCCCTGACCAGGGATCGAACCCACGCCCACTGCATTGGAAGCTCAGAGTCTTAACCACTGGACCACCAGGGAAGTCCCAGGGTAAGAATTTTTACCCCCATTGTAGAGATGAAGAAATTGAGCCCGAGAAGGGGGAAGTAATTTGTCCCCAAATCACCCAGCTCGTTAAATAGGTCTCATTTAACATTCAGGATAATGAGCAAATTATCACTGTGCTGAAAGGGCTGCCTTGGGAGGTAGTGAGCACCCCATCATGAGAGGTATCTAAGCATAGGCTGAGTGATCATATATCAGGGAAGCTATAGAGGGAAATCCCACCTGGGTGGGAAATTGGATGACAGGCTTTCAAAGATATGTGAGAATCAGTGATCCACCATTCCTGGGATTTTGGTCTCAAAGAGATCAAGATTTTAGAAGTAAACAGAATTAGCCAAAAGGCATTGGATATGATGCCCAGCTGAGTTCCCAAGACTTTGGTTTATACACTGCACAAGTTGAAACAACATAAACCAATGTTTTCAGAGGGCATTTCTTAAGCTGGGAAGATACAACAAATTTGATCATTTTGATCCCAATAACTGATAAAGTCAAAGGAGAAAACATCCAGTATGGATGAACTGACCCATGGTTTGCTTGTCTCAGTCCATAATTTTAAGCCAAATGATGGATATGTAGACCCTATGGAGGCGTAGCTTCAGTGAACCAGTTAAAAGTTAATAGACTATACTCTAGATCAAGAAATCCGAAACCAGTTATTGGGTCCAGGTTCCCCCCTCCTGTAGCACATGGGGAAATAGGCCCAGAGAGGGAAGGAACTTGTCTCAAGTCACACAGTAAGTGAGAGGAAGAGCCAGGACCATGAGCAAGGACTCCAGATGCCCAGTCAGCGATAATAACAATATCAACAACAGCATTACTTAATTTTAGCACTTACTATGTGCTAAGCACTGCTCTTGGTGATTTACATTCATTTTTTAATTTAGTTGCATATATGTTTTTGGAAATGACTTTGCATAAGGGAATTCCCTGGCAGTCCAGTGGTTAGGACTCTGCGCTTCCATTGCAAGGGGCATTGGTTCGATCCCTGGTCTGGGAGCTAAGAACCCACGTTTAAAAAAAAAAAAAAAAAGACTTTGCATAATCTAATTTTAACTTGCCAGTTAAGTACTTTTATTATCCCCATTTTACAGATGAGGAAATGGGAGATCCAAGCCAGTAACTGGCAGAGCTCGAATATGCACGAATGGCTCCATGGCTCCAAAGCACATGACCTTGAATTTACTTGTCAATAAATGTTGAATGACAGCCTCTCTGAGTTGGTAGCTCTGTTGCAAGAACTTTGGTGGAAGAAGAAAAAAGGAAATGGAAAAGTAGAGATACATTTAGACCTTAGATGTAGTAAACTAATTCTTTTCTCTGCTATTTCGGGCCCCGGCAGAAAACCAGAGAAGTGTATGGGAAGGAGCCATGGGAATGCGAGGAAGAAGAACTGGCTGAGATCCTGGTGAGCTGGGCAGCAGCGCCGGCCCTGACCGGTTACAAGCGCGGGGTGTGCCCCAAGCGTGGGCGGGGAGTGTCTCTGCCAAGCATGACCCTTGCCACTCTGCTCTGATCCTTCCAGCGGACTTGGGATAGGGACAGGGCTTGGGTGGGGGGGATAGGAGAGGGACCCAGGAACTCTTCATGCATCCCAGTCACTTGACTCCATGTTCCACACAGCAAGAACAGCTGCCAGATGCAGAGAAATATGAAATTAATAAATTCCACTTCAGCGACCTGCCCTTGACGGAACTGGAGCTGGTGAAATGTGGAATACAGATGTACTATGAGCTCAGGGTGGTGGATAAATTTCACATTCCTCAGGAGGTGAGGTCGAAACAGACGTTTGATTTCCCTTTTTCTTTTCCCTGTTTCTTTTTTGCTTGCTTAAAAAAAAAAAAAAACTCAATCTGTAAACTGCCTTAAAAAGAGTGTACCCTCAGCTTTTAGGATTTAAAGCATTAGTCACATCGCACAGATGCGTCATTTCTCAGAAAACAGACACATGGTTCCTCTGAACTGTGGTGTCTCTCAAGGTGGGTATTGAGGCACTGAGTTCTGAAGACTATGGATAAATGGGACTCCAAAAGCGGTCCTACAGTCAAACAGAGTGGGAAAAGTGGGTTAAATCCATTTAAACAGGACTTTTTCCCCTGCAGAATTCCTTAGGTGTGCTGTGCATCTAGGGGGACGGGGATGGACAAAAAGGTGGGGGTGGGGGATATATCGCGTGCAGAATTTCCCAGACTTCTTTGATTAAAGCAGCGGTTCTAAATGTGTTGCCCCAAAGCACATCAGCATCACCTGAAAACGGATCAACACGGGCGCATGGGCACGCGCACCCCCCCATCCCCCCGCCCCCAACACACACACACACACTCCTAGCTGTAAGGAATCAGAAACTGTTTTCACAAGGCCTCCCCACAGCCCGGAGCGCTTCAGACGTGCACTCAAGTCTGAGAACCACTGATGTAAAGACCCCTTTGATTTTTCTCCTGTACAGTTCCTTTAAGCTTCTCCCAGGGCCTTGTTTCATAACCACGTCCACTGTCATAGTACCTAGCAGTCTGCAAAGTGCTCTCACAGCCTTATTGCATCTATTGCTAGTTCCCACACGTGGTCCAGGGCGGGGGCTGGAGCATCTGGGGTTCAGCAGGCAGCATCCCCACCACCATCACCCCCAAGCCTTGGCGCAATGCTGCTTCCTCACTGATGTGCATGTGTTCGCAGGTTCTGGTGCGGTTCATGTATTCCCTGAGTAAGGGCTACCGCAGGATCACCTACCACAACTGGCGGCATGGCTTCAACGTGGGGCAGACCATGTTCTCCTTGCTGGTGGTACGACGGTGGCGGCATCTGGGCGGCGTGGTGGGTGGGGCCGCGGGCGGCTGCGAGCTCCCGCCACACTGGGACGACTTCGTGCAGCTCCCCTAGCAGCAGCAGCAGCATTCTTCTACCTACTGCTTTTTTTTAAAAAAATGCAAAAAGAGTACATGCTTAGCATAACTGAATTCCAAGAAGAGAGAAGTATATAAAATAAAAAGTAAAAGAAAGCTACATTCTTCTCCCACGCCCAAGCCGGTATTTGGAGAAAACTATGACACAACTCCTTCAAGATTTTCTTCTAAGAATCATCGAGACATATTTGTTAATACACACATACACAAAGTTTATTTTGTTCATAACCAATTAAATATTATTATTCTGTAACATGCTCTTTTCATTTGAAAATATATAAATATATCGATCATATTCTTTAAATATATTTTTATTGTGGTAAAATATACATAACCTAAAATTTACCATTTTAACCATTTTTAGGTGCACAATTCAGTGGCATTCAGTATGTTCACAATATTGGGCAACCATCACCACTCTCCAACTCTCGAAATTTTCCAACTTCCCAAATAGACACCCTGTCCCCATTAAACAACAATATTAACGCAGCTCCCCATCTCCCCTGTCCCCAGGCCCTGGCGACCACCATTCTACTTTTTCAATCTCTATGAATTTGATTATAGGTATCTCACATGAGTAGAATCACACAGTATTTGTCCTTTTGTGTCTGACTTACTCCACTGAATGTTTTCTTTTTAAAAATTTTTTTATTTATTTATTTTTTTACATCTTTATTGGAGCATAACTGCCCCACAATGGTGTGTTAGTTCCTGCATCACAACAAAGCGAATCAGCCATACATAAACACACGCCCCCATATCTCCACCCTCTTGCGTCTCCCTCCCACCCTCCCTATCCCACCCCTCTAGGTGGTCACAAAGCACCGAGCTGATCTCCCTGTGCTATGCGGTTGCTTCCCACTAGCTATCTATTTTACATTTGGTAGCGTATATATGTCCATGCCACTCTCTCGCTTTGTCACAGCTCACCCTTCCCCCTCCCCATATCCTCAAGTCCGGTCTCTAGTAGGTCTGTGTCTTTTTTTTTTTTTTTTTGCGGTACGCGGGCCTCTTACTGTTGTAGCCTCCCCCGTTGCGGAGCACAGGCTCTGGACACGCAGGATGTGCAGGCTCAGCAGCCATGGTTCATGGGCCCAGCTGCTCTGCGACATGTGGGATCTTCCCGGGCCCGGGTATGAACTCGTGTCCCCTGCATTGGCAGGCAGACACTCAACCACTGCGCCACCAGGGAAGCCCAGGTCTGTGTCTTTATTCCTGTCTTATCCCTAGGTTCTTCATGACATTTTTTTCCTTAAATTCCATATATATGTGTTAGCATACGGTATTTGTCTTTCTCTTTCTGACTTACTCCACTCTGTATGACAGACTCTAGGTCCATCCACCTTATTACAAATAGCTCAATTTCGTTTCTTTTTATGGCTGAGTAATATTCCATTGTATATATGTGCCACATCTTCTTTATCCATTCATCTGATAATGGACACTTAGGTTGTTTCCATCTCCTGGCTATTGTAAATAGAGCTGCAATGAATATTTTGGTACATGACTCTTTCTGAATTATGGTTTTCTCAGGGTATATGCCCAGTAGTGGGATTGCTGGGTCATATGGTAGTTCTATTTGTAGTTTTTTAAGGGACCTCCATACTGTTCTCCATAGTGGCTGTACCAATTCACATTGCAAGAGTGTTCCCTTTTCTCCACACCCTCTCCAGCAATTATTGTTTCTAGATTTTTTGGTGATGCCCACTCTGACTGGTGTGAGATGACATCTCACTGTAGTTTTGATTTGCATTTCTCTAATGATTAATGATGTCGAGCATTCTTTCATGTGTTTGTTGGCAGTCTGTATATCTTCTTTGGAGAAATGTCTGTTTAGGTCTTCTCCCCATTTTTGGATTGGGTTGTTTGGTTTTTTGTTATTAAGCTGCACGAGCTGCTTATAAATTTTGGAGATTAATCCTTTGTCAGTTGCTTCATTTGCAAATATTTTCTCCCATTCTGAGGGTTGTCTTTTGGTCTTGTTTATGGTTTCCTTTGCTGTGAAAAAGGTTTGAAGTTTCATTAAGTCCCATTTCCTTATTTTTGTTTTTATTTCCATTTCTCTAGGAGGTGGGTCAAAAAGGATCTTGCTGTGATTTATGTTATAGAGTGTTCTGTCTATGTTTTCCTCTAAGAGTTTGATAGTTTCTGGCCTTACATTTAGGTCTTCAATCCATTTTGAGCTTATTTTTGTGTATGGCGTTAGGGAGTGATCTAATCTCATACTTTTACATGTACCTGTCCAGTTTTCCCAGCACCACTTATTGAAGAGGCTGTCCGTTCTCCACTGTACATTTCTGCCTCCTTTATCAAAGATAAGGTGACCATATGTGCGTGGGTTTATCTCTGGGCTTTCTGTCCTGTTCTATTGATCTATCTTTCTGTTTTTGTGCCAGTACCATACTGTCTTGATTACTGTAGCTTTGTAGTATAGTCTGAAGTCAGGGAGCCTGATTCCTCCAGCTCCATTTTTCGTTCTCAAGATTGCTTTGGCTATTTGGGGTCTTTTGTGTTTCCATACAAATTGTGAAATTTTTTGTTCTAGTTCTGTGAAAAATGCCAGTGGTAGTTTGATAGGGATTGCATTGAATCTGTAGATTGCTTTGGGTAGTAGAGTCATTTTCACAATGTTTATTCTTCCAATCCAAGAACATGGTATATCTCTCCATCTATTTGTATCATCTTTAATTTCTTTCGTCAGTGTCTTATAATTTTCTGCATACAGGTCTTTTGTCTCCTTAGGTAGGTTTATTCCTAGATATTTTATTCTTTTTGTTGCAATGGTAAATGGGAGTGCTTTCTTGATTTCACTTTCAGATTTTTCATCATTAGTGTATAGGAATGCCAGAGATTTCTGTGCATTAATTTTGTATCCTGCTACTTTACCAAATTCATTGATTAGCTCTAGTAGTTTTCTGGTAACATCTTTAGGATTCTCTATGTATAGTATCATGTCATTCGCAAACAGTGACAGCTTTACTTCTTCTTTTCTGATTTGGATTCCTTTTATTTCCTTTTCTTCTCTGATTGCTGTGGCTAAAACTTCCAAAACTATGTTGAATGAGAGTGGTAAGAGTGGGCAACCTTGTCTTGTTCCTGATCTTAGTGGAAATGCTTTCAGTTTTTCACCATTGAGGACAATGTTGGCTGTGGGTTTGTCATATATGGCCTTTATTATGTTGAGGAAAGTTCCCTCTGTGCCTACTTTCTGCAGGGTTTTTATCATAAATGGGTGTTGAATTTTGTCGAAAGCTTTCTCTGCATCTATTGAGATGATCATATGGTTTTTCTCCTTCAATTTGTTAACATGGTGTATCACATTGATTGATGTGCGTATATCGAAGAATCCTTGCATTCCTTGAATAAACCCCACTTGATCATGGTGTATGATCCTTTTAATGTGCAGTTGGATTCTGTTTGCTAGTATTTTGTTGAGGATTTTTGCATCTATGTTCATCAGTGATATTGGCCTGTAGTTTTCTTTCTTTGTGACATCCTTGTCTGGTTTTGGTATCAAGGTGATGGTGGTCTCGTAGAATGAGTTTGGGAGTGTTCCTCCCTCTGCTATATTTTGGAAGAGTTTGAGAAGGATAGGTGTTAGCTCTTCTCTAAATGTTTGATAGAATTCACCTGTGAAGCCTCCACTGAATGTTTTTAAGGCCTATCCACGATCTAACTTTATGGCTTCAGCGTATTCTGCATTGTTCAAGTAGACCATAATTTCTTTACCCAGCTCCCCTATTGTTGGACATGGGGGCTGTTTTCGATCTTTCACTATTACAAACAGTGCTACCGTGTCCTTGGATGGACATACCTATGTGTATGTGTCAGTCTTTTTGTCTCAGAGGGTTTGCAGTTTCTATATTTCATTTAAAAGTGTTTTCCCATCCAGGTTATGACACACTTCTCTGTCCTTGCCCAGGCTCCTCATCTTCATTCCTTTCCCTTGTGGCCGGAATGGTCAGGGCAGAGTAAGCTCTAGGGCCAGGAGGCAGGAATTCTGGCTAGGCTGTCATTGAAGGTGAAAAACACACCCCTTAAACTTGATTTATTTCTTAGAGTCACAGAGTCAGCATCACCTCCCCAGGGCTCTTTCCACCCTTGACTCCAACAACCTGCACAAACAAGGAGTTAAGTACTTGCAAGACGCTCAGGGAAAAATTCTTCTGGGCTGTGCTTGAATCGGTGGACCAGGCTTGGAAGGTTCGCTTTACCAGTCTGGTCATGTTCAAAAACACTCTAAATCCTAAAACTCGAGGGCTGTCAGTTTCTCAACAATCATCCAGTCTGATGCCCTCCACCTTGAGTGTGCACAATGAGATACTGAGGCCCAGAGGGAGATGTGACCAGCTAAGGTCACTCAGGAGTAAGGTGACGCACCAGCCCCATTTGCCTGGGACTGTCCCAGTTCTAGCACAGAAAGTCCCACATCCCAGAAAACCCCTGAGTCCCGGCAAACATCTGGTCACCCTGTGGCGCCATGGGTCGAGCCAAGATCAGACCTATGTTTCCAAGCTCCAGGCCCTCCCCCTCACACCTGAGTTCTCAGCCCTGCTTCCGACCCCCACAAGAAAGGAGTGAGTGCTATCTCTGACTGCTCTTCCAGACTGGAAAGCTGAAGCAATACTTCACAGACCTGGAGGCCCTGGCCATGGTCACCGCCGCCTTTTGCCATGACATTGACCACAGAGGCACCAACAATCTCTACCAAATGAAGTGAGTCAGTGCTTGCTGGCCCTCCTCTCTACCTCCTGCCTCCAGGATTGATTACCTAGATCTGAATGGGTCTCAGATAGACTCGCTTGCCAAGGAGAAGTCCCGCAGTCCACAGCTTCCCACTTCTTCCTGCCCTTTGGATCTGGGTAAACTCCTGTGATAGACAGAATAATGACCCTCAAATATGTCCACACCCCAATGCCTGGAGTCTGGGAATATGTTGCCTTACATTCAAAAAAAAAAACTTCATGCGTGTGATTAAGTTAAGGATGTTGAAATATAGGGATTATCTTGGGTTATCCAAGTGGGCCCCACATAGTCAGAAGGGTCCTTATAAGAGGGAGGTGGTGGGGATGTCAGAGAGGACAGAAGATGCTACACTGTTGGCTTGGAAGATGGAGGATGGGCCACAAGCCAAGGAATGTAGGGGGCCTCTAGAAGCTAGAGAAGGCAAGGAAACAGATTTTCCGTTACAGCCTCCAGAAGGGAAGCAGCTCTGCAGACCCATTTTAGACTTTGAACTCCAGAGCTGTAAGACAATAAAATTTTATTGTTTTAAGCCATTCAGTTTGTGGTAATGTGTCAGAGCAACAACAGGAAACTAATACATTAAACTTCTTCACTCTTCTCCTTCCCTTCCTACCTGTTGAATTAATTCAAGCCAAGATGTTAGTAACTGAGAACGGTTCATTAATTCACCTTGGGTTTACAATGCCCCTAACACCAGTGTGGTAGGCCCTAGGCTAGGCAAAGGAGGTTCCAGGGTGAGCAAACCAGACACAGACCCTGTCCTCACAGAGCTGATATTCTAGATAGTCTCTGAAGCAGCGTCCTTGAACCATGTTCTGGGGGACCCTCATGACCACCCTGTGGGCTGGGCAGAGCAGGGACAAGTGTGATACCCATATTATAAATGAGGAAACTGAGGCTCTTCCCAGGGCCCACAGCCTGTAAGTCATTAACAAGCCCTAGAACATGCTTCTCTGAGTCTTCTCAGTTCTTTCCTGCTGCTCCAAGGTTAGAGATTGTGTTTACATTTTACCTCGTGGGAAGCTAAGTACTGATCTCAGTGCTTGGTGCATAAAAAGGGCTCAACAAATATTTATTGAATAAAGACATGAATAAATATATTGCTTGTGGGAATTCAGTGGCTTCCCCTAAGAATCAGGTATGGAGGATCTGGGGCTTTGTGATGTTCAAAGTACGGCCCAGTGCCAATGTCCATGGATTGGCACTGGGCCGATAAGTTTCTAAAAGTGCACGTGGCATTGTGTTTGTGTCTTTTTCTGGGGATAAGGGTCCACACTTCTAGGGAGTGCACAACCTCAAAGAGGCCCAGAGTCAATTGTGGAGAAAACTAAAGCCTGAGGGTCAGGACACCTGCTATCTAGTCCTATTTCCCACTGTCCTAGTGTGTGGCAAATTCCTTCTTATTCCTGAACTTCAACCTCTCTGCCTGCAGAACTAGGAGGTGACAGGAATGGATGATGTTTTTAGCCTTCACCTCAGCCATTTCATACTGATCCTCTCTCTCTCTGTGTCTCTCTCTTTCTCTCCCATTCAGATCCCAGAACCCACTGGCCAAGCTCCATGGGTCCTCCATCTTGGAAAGACACCACTTGGAGTTTGGCAAAACATTGCTGAGAGATGAGGTAGGGTGAGGACCCTCTGCGCTGGCTTTGTGGCCTGAGAAGGAGCCCCCATCTCACAAGAAGCCTGAGTGTGGCCAGGCACTGGCCTGGGCTGCCTCTCCCATCACCTGGGGCGGCCATCAGTAGCTGAGCAACTTTACTGCCAGCATCACCTCTTATATCTCTCCTATGGTTTTCTCTCTAGAGCTTGAATATCTTTCAAAACCTCAATCGCAGGCAACATGAGCATGCAATCCACATGATGGACATCGCGATCATTGCTACCGACCTCGCCTTGTATTTCAAGTTGGTGTTTCTTCTTCATTTTAAGAATAACAATGATTAGGGAATTCCCTGGCAATCCAGTTGTTAAGACTGCCATGAGCCCGGGTTCCACCCCTGGTCGGGGAACTAAGATCCCACAAGCCACCCAGCGTGGCCAAAAAAAAGAATAGCAATGATTATAATGATAATGAACACCACAGTTCTAATTGATTTAGTATATCCTCTGTGCCAGGCACCATACTTTTGCTATGGACACATCGACTCTCACTACAGCTCTATGAGTTAGATATTTTTACCCCCATTATACAGATGGGGAAACTGAGCTCCAGGGGAAGATTAGCTAAGATCAGATAACAAATCCATGGTAGAGTCTGAGTTAGAACTTAGGTCTTCGCTCCCAGGCGTTGGTTCTTTTCACCTTTTTTTTTCTTTTTTTAAATTACGTTGTTTTAATTAGCCTCTGTCTGAAACAGCCAACATTAGAAGGCCAGGGGTTGCCTTATTCTAAGATGTGCTCCTTTAACAAACTGGTGTGTTTTGTAGGAAGAGGACGATGTTCCAAAAGATCGTGGATCAGTCTAAGACATATGAGACTCAACAGGAGTGGACGCAGTACATGATGCTGGATCAGACACGGAAGGAAATCGTTATGTGAGTTGAGACAGGGCTCAGACCCTGATCCCCTTAAGCCCGGGGTCATAAGGCAAAATTCTGCACTGACAGGCCTTGCTGCCCTCAAGAGAGCCCTGGGACACTTTCCATTATGGAGGCCTCTGACATATGAAGCAAAGAAGTTATGCCAAAACAGCATTGCAGAAATTATATGTTTAATCTTTACTCTAACACAAAAATATGAGAAAGTATACTATCGTTTTACTTCTTTGTATATAAAAAGTACACTATTTGAAGTATTTCTATCTTAAAATGCAGAATTTTTGTGGTAAAGTGATGTAACTTTAAAGTTTTTGATAAAACATAGAGCATTATACCAATTATGGTTTGAGTGATAGCTAAATGTCACTCACAATCTGTAGGCTTAATTTCTTGAGTGTTCTTTTATGCATGGCAATGGCCTGCAAAACAGCTGTGCGATTCACAAATTAGTTCCATGAGTTGTGTGATATTTAGTGCTTCGCTGGCATGAGCTCTGGTAATGGGATGCAACTTTAAGTTTTCGGGTGAATGTCTTCTTTTAGTTTCTCTCAGTGTGCTTCCATGATTCACTTCAGTTGATGATGGGGTGAGAAGTGTAAATCTGAGGCTTTTCTTGAATATGTGGCCCAAGCCAATGGCTCCCCTGGCTCCCCTGTGACAGGTCCTGGGTGTTGATGCCAAAGGAAACAAGTCCTGACCCAGTACCCAAAGAGGTATTGTTAGTTTACCTCCAGATGCTTCTGTGGAGATGAGGTTTAATTAAGTCACAAATGTTACAAGTCCCTGCAACAGAGAAGGGGCAGCTGCTGGGACAGGCTCAGGGAAGACTAGGCAAGTGGCCAGTCTTTCCCTCAGCTTTGAAGTTGTCCAAGAAGGCCTCCCCAAAGGTCCTCCCATCCTGGGGAGCAGGGTGACCTGCACCACTGAACAAGGAGGCACACGCTGGCTACAGCTGCTCCCGGGCAGACCAGGAGCTGCCCTGCTGGACATTTCAAAATGGTGCTGCAGAAGAACTGAATGATTGGAAAGAACACCAAGTTCTTGGACAGGGGGTCTTACTATTAGGAAAGCCGTCTATTCTCCCTATTTAGTTATTCATTTAAAGTGATTCCAAGGAAAATATCGATTTTATTTTGGAGAGAATTAGGAAGCCAATTCCAAAATCCTTATGAGAAATAAGTATGCAAAACGAGCCAGAAAATTCTGGAAGAGAAAGGAAATAATAGGGACCAGCAGAACTGAAGGCAGTTCAGTCCCAGGCATGAGAAGGACAGGTCAATGAACAGACTCAAAAGACAATGCCTATGCTAAAAGTGAATTTTCTGCCAGTGGAGAACGGGATAATTTCATAAATGGTGTTGGGACAATGAGGTGGTCTGATTGTTTTTTTCCAAGACCAGCAAGCAATTCTTCAGTTCTCAGTGAGCACTGACTGCTTGTCCTACAAATTTCACTCAATTCTCACACTATCAACCCGGAGATAGTGTCAGACCCCACTTACTAAGGGCTCAGCACCACGAGACTGGCTTCCTTTCAGACACCAATGGCAAGTCCATGTTGCCTGTGCTTCTGATTGACTAGCTATAAATTGGATGCTCCCATGACCACCTCCTTGGGTTTGATTAGTTTGTTAGAGTGGGTCACAGAACTCAGAGAAATGTTTACTTACATTACCAGTTTATTATAAAGGTTATTATAAAGAATACAGAAGAACGGCCAAACAGGTACATAGGGTAAGGCCAGAAAGGCGCTGAAAGCAGGGGCTTCCATCCCCATGGAACTGGGGTGTATTCACCAACCCTGAAGCTTATTAAATCTCATTGTTCAAGAGTTTTTATAAAACTTAATCTGGGGCTTCCCTGGTGGCGCAGTGGTTGAGAGTCCGCCTGCCGATGCAGGGGACATGGGTTCGTGCCCCGGTCCGGGAAGATCCCACATGCCGCGGAGCGGCTGGGCCCGTGAGCCATGGCCACTGAGCCTGTGCGTCCGGAGCCTGTGCTCTGCAACGGGAGAGGCCACAACAGTGAGAGGCCCGCGTACGGCAAAAAAAAAAAAAAAAAAAACTTAATCTGCAGCTCCTCCCAACCCTTTCCAAGAGGCCAGCAGGTGGGGGTGAAAGTTCCATCCCTCTATTCACTTGGTCTTTCTGGTGACCAGCCCTACCCGAACCCACCTAGGGACCCTATCCTAAGTCGCCCTATATCACCTCATTAGCGTAAATCCAAAGGGGGGCTTCTTGGGAAGGATAAGACACTCCTATCACTCAGGAAATTTCAAGAGTTTTAGGAGCTCTGTGTGAGGAACCAGGGACAAAAACCAAATATATTTCATATTCTACGATATATTTCATATTCTACCACAGAGGTAAATCCCTATTTCACTCCTATAGCAAATAAATTCTTGATGAATCAAGGATTTTAAAATAATGAGAAAACAAACTAAAAATATGGAGAGAGGAAGAAAGCACGGGAGAATTAAAAAGAGTAAGCTTTTCTAAGTGTGACATAAAATTCAAGACATGAATAGATCAATAAATTTGACTACATAAAAATTAGAGATTTCTGCACAACACACACAAGAACACATAGCTAAAGTCAGAATGCAAATGATACACTGGGGGAAAATACGTGCAACACTTCTGACAGAAAAAGAGCTAATTTCCTTAGTAGTGTTAATACAATTCAAGAAAAAGCCTAATCCCACAGAAAAAAGAGCAAATGGCATGAATAGATATAACCCAGAAAAGGAATTACAGTGGGATGTAAACATATGAATAGATGATGACCTTACCCATAGTGAGAGAAATGCAAAATAGAAGTACCTCGAGATATAATTGTTCATCCCTCTTACTGGCAAAGATTAAATGTTTGCTAACACATGGTGTTGGGCAGAGTGAGGGGCAACAGGCAATCCTATTCACTGTGGTGGGAATGTAAATAGGTGCAGATTTTTGTTTTGTTTGTGTGTGTGTGTGTGTGTGTGTTTTAAAATTTGCTTATCTTTGATCTTAGTTTCCTGACCAGGGACTGAACCCGGGCCATGGCAATGAGAGCGCTGAGTCCTAACCACTGGACCACCAGGGAACTCCCCAGTAGGGACAGTTTTACGGAGGGCAATGCCTATCAAAATCGTAACCGGCCATACTCTTTGACCCAGCAATGCCACATCTAGGATTTACCCTCCAGATTTTCTCCCACATGTGCTTCAAGGAGTATGCACAAAGTTATTCATTGCAGCATTATTCGTAATCACAAAAAATATTGAAAAAAACCTTAAATAACCATCATGGGGCACCAGGTTAAATACATTATGGTATTTTCACACAACGCAATGTCATGCAGACTTTACAAAGAAATGATATTAAGGGTTTCAAAAAATTTTGAAAAGCCAGAGGCAGGACTTCTTCAATCACTGTAAAAGCCAAGGTAGTCTTAAGCGGAAGTCTTCACTGAGCACACATACCCCTCCCAAGGCCTTCCAAGACAAATATAGGCTTGGATAGCCTCAAGGGAATCAGTGTTCTCTCTCTTCACACTATCTTCTGGAGAAAGCACAGTAGGTGAGGCATGGTCAGTTCCTCACTCTTCTCCCATGTTACAAAATAAAGGCAAACTCACCCTTTTTTGAAGTCTATGGTGCAAAGACCTCTGGGGCATCATACAGAGGGACAATAAATACTGGTGTCCTCAAAGCTTCTTTTAATCGCGGCATTATAAACCCAAGGGAGGGCTTCTGATAGATACATTTGGAAGAATTTAAAGAATGGAATGACATTGTGACAAAACTCCTTCCATTCCCAGGGTTTCTAATTATTGCATCTAATCAGTCTTGCAATAAGAAGTATTCATTCGTTAACTGATTTTTTTTTCTTTTTGGCCGCACCACACGACTTGCAGGATCTTCTCCCCAACCGGGGATTGAACCCGTGCCCTCAGCAGTGAAAGCACAGAGTCCTAACCACTGAACCGCCAGGGAATTCCCAATTCGTTAACTGATTTTTAAAAAATAGTCCCATCCTATCTCATCAATAGATGAATTTCCAAAAATATTTGAGTGTTTAATAATTTCTAAAAATAGGTAATATATTTTATTGTATTGGTTAAGCGTGTAATAATAATAACTCAATCCAAAAGAAAAGTTTTCAACACTTGGAGACCTATGGTCAAAGACAGCATTGTTTAGTTATATAATTTCAACTAATGGACATATTTGGTTGCAAATAAGTATGAAAGGGTAATCAATACATTTCATATATATGTTTTTGAATGTCTGTGATATGTATACAGTTATACACATATATACATACATACATACACACACACACACACACACAAAACATTAGGATAAAAATCTGTGGGGGAAGTCAACTGGAAATACAAGTTTATGAAGTAAAGGAAGGATGCAAAATTCCAGACTCTTTTTTTTTTAATTGAAGTATAGTTGATGTACAATATTAATATGTTACAGGTGTACAATATGGTGGTTCACAATTTTTAAAGGTTCTACTCCATTTATAGTTATTATAAATTATTGGCTATATTCCCCGTGTTGTACAATATATCCTATAGCTTATTTTTTACATAGTAGTTTGTACCTCTTAATTCCCTACCTTTATATCGCCTCTCCCCACTTCCCTCTTCCTACTGGTAACCACTATATCTCCAGCTTGTTCTTCATATCTGTGAGTCTGCTTCTTTTTTTTAATCACATTCACTAGTTCGTTGTTTTTTTCAGATTCCACATTTAAGTGACATCATACACTATTTCCCTTTCTCTGACTGATTTCACTTAGCATAATACTGTCCAAGTCCATCTATGTTGCTGCACATGGCAAAATTTCTTCATTTTATGGCTGAGTAATATTCCCTTGTATATACATACCACATCTTATTTATCCATTCAACTGTCGACAGACACTTAGGTTGCTTCAATACCATGGCAATTGTAAATAATGCTGCTATGAACATTGGGGTGCATGTACCTTTTCGAGTTACTGTTTTTGTTTTTTTTGAATATATACCCAGGAGTGGAATTGCTGGGTCATATGGTAGTTCTATTTTTAGTTTTTTGAGAAACTTTCATACTGTTTTCCACAGTGGCTGCACCAATTTACATTCCCACCAGCAGTGTACGAGAGTTCTCTTTTCTCCACACCCTCACCAACGTTTATTATTTGTGTTTCGTTTTTTTTTTTTTTTTTTATGATAACCATTCTGACAGGTGGGAGGTGATATCTCATTGTGGTTTTGACTTGCAGTTCCCTGATGATTAGCAATGTTGAGCATCTTTCCATGTGCCTATTGGCCATCTGCATTTCCTCTTGGGAAAAATGTCTATTCAGTTCTTCTGCCCTTTTTTTTTTTTTTTTTTTCCGCGGCACGCGGGCCTCTCACTGCTGTGGCCTCTCCCGCTGCGGAGCACAGGCTCCGGATGCGCAGGCTCAGCGGCCATGGCTCACGGGCCCAGCTGCTCCGCGGCATGTGGGATCCTCCCGGACCTGGGCATGAACCCGTGTCCCCTGCATCGGCAGGCGGACTCTCAACCACTGCGCCACCAGGGAAGCCCATTCTGCCCATTTTTTAATCAGGATATTTTGTTTTGTTTTGTTTAGGTTGTTTATTTTTTTGATGTTGAATTGTATGAACTGTTTTACATTGTTGGATATTAACCTCTTATTGGTCATATCAATTGCAAATATTTTCTCCCATTCTATAGGTTGTCTTTTTGGTTTGTCAATGGTTTCCTTTGCTGTGAAAAAGCTTTTAAGTTTAATTAGGTCCCATTTGTTTATTTATTTATTTTTAATATATATATTTTTAATTTTATTTTTGGCTGCATTGGATCTTCGCTGCTGTGCGCGGGCCCCCTCCAGCTGCGGAGAGTGGGGGCCACTCCTCGCCACGATGGCTGGGCCTCTCACTGTGGTGGCCTCTCCCTTTGCAGAGCACGGGCTCCAGAGCGCAGGCTCAGTAGATGTGGCACATGGGCTCAGCAACTGTGGCTCACGGGCTCCAGCGCACACACTCAGCATCTGTGGCGCTCAGGCCCAGCTGCTCCCGGCATGTGGGATCCTCCCGGACCAGGGCTCGAACCCGCGTCCCCTGCATTGGCAGGCGGATTCCCAACCACTGCGCCACAAGGGAAGCCCCATTTGTTTATTTTTTGCTTTTATTTCCTTTGCTTTAGAAGACCAATCCAAATATATATATATATATATATTGCTAAAATTTATGTCAAAGAGTGTTCTGCCTATACTTTCCTCTAGAAGTTTTATGGTTTCTGATCCTACATTTCAGTCTTTAAAATTCCAGACTCTTAAAGAAAAGCTTATCTCTTTGCTTTTAAATGGGTGATGTGCTGATGGTTGATACGAAAATGCTATGCTATTTAGATTCCTTTATACTTAAAGAATGATGTAATCATTTTAATAGCAAGATGTCAACTTAAAAATGTACAAGAAGGTAAACATTCTTCAGAATTCTTCAGCTAGGCACTCAGTGAAAAATGTTGAAGATCAAAGCAGGGTTCTCAATCTTAACACTATTGACATTTGGGGACAACAACTCTTTGTTACAGGGGCTATTCTGTGCATTTTAAGATTTCACTTAGTAGATGAAATCCCTGGTTTCTGCTCACTAGAAGCCAGTAGCAGCCCCTGGTTTCTGCTCACTAGATACCAGTAGCAGCCGCTCCTCCCCAGTTGTGACAAGCAAAAATATCTCCAGGCATTGTCAAATATCCCTGGGGGCAAAAACTGCACCTGGTTGAAAACCACTGCTGTAAAGCAGTCTCGGAGTTGGTCCATCGATTAGGAGATTAGATACATAATTAGAGCTGCTTCATACTTGGGTACATTGTACCTGTTACACACTTGTGCTTCGGCACCAGAGAGTCTGGGTTCACGTCTCAGCTCTCTCACTTTTTGTTGTTTGACCTTGAGTAGTTTACTTCACCTCTCCATGCCTCAGTTTTCTCATCTGCTGAAAGAGGATACTGGTAGCACCTACCTTATGAATAATGACAGGAGCTGAGCTGAGACACGTGGAATGCTGTGCAGCGTTGCTCACGGCAGGTATGGTGTTAGGCTCTTCCTGTGGTATAAAGAGACATATATATTTGGCCTTTGTCCCCATTTCCCGACACTGAGCTCTAAAACCCTTGATAGCAGTAAGAGTCATAGGCTTGGCAGGAGTGTCTTTTGTTCTAATGAAGCAACTCTTGGTGGGACCCCAGAGGGCTTCAGGGTAGGGGCCGATCACCAGAAAGATGAAGCCTTGATTAGAAACTTGGAACTTTCAGCCCCAGCCCAACCTCTGGGGAGGGGAAAGGACTGGAGACTAAATTAGTTACCAACGGCCAGTGATTTAATAAATCATGCTTATGTAGTAAAAATGCCATTAAAAACCTCTAAACAACAGAGTTCAAAGAGCTACTAGGTCAGTGAACACATCTACGTGCTGGGAGGGTGACAAGTCTGAAAAGGGCATGGAAGCTCTGTAGGCACCCCCGACCCCATACCTTCTCCTATGCATCTCTTCCACTTGGCTATTCCTGAGTTATATCCTGTATATTAAGAGTTTTCTGAAGTTTTATGAGCTGTCCTAGCAAATTTTTGAATCTGGGGCCTGTGGGAACCCCCTGACTCTGTAGTCAAGTCAGAAGTGTGGGTAACCTGGAAACCTGATACTTGCAGCTGACTTCTGAGGCGAGGGTAGCCTTGTGGGACTAAACCCTCAAACCTGTGAAGTCTGACGCTAGTGTCAGAAGTGAATTGTATTGGGACTTCCCTGGTGGTCCAGTGTCTAAGACTCCATGCTCCCAATGCAGGGGGCCCAGGTTTGATCCCTGGTCAGAGAACTAGATCCCACATGCCGCAACTAAGAGTTCGCATGCCGCAGCTAAAAGATCCCACATGCTGCAACTAAGACCCAGAGCAGCCAAATAAAAAAAAAAAAAAAAAAAAAGTGAATTGTATTGAATTGAATTGAATCGAATCAGAGGACACCTAGTTGGTGACAGAATTGGTTGTTGTGTGGAAAAAACCCAACACCCCCCCTCCTGTGCTCTGATTATCTTGGAGTACTCACCTCAATCCTTGAGGCATCTTAAGCCGATTGACTTTTGTGAGTCTCCTGCATTGCTATCTCTTGGGTCACCCCACTTTAGTGTGTTTACTGTAGGACCAAGATGTTACAGTACCTCCAGAATCGGGGTGTGACTTTCACTCGTCATTAAACCCTTTACGTCTCCACCCAATTGCAGGTCTCACGCTGGATAGTCTGACCAAACCATGCACTTGAAGGTTTCTGTGCATGGATTAGAGATCCTCTAGTGGTAGAACGTGAGGCCTGACACCTGCCACGAGCTCAGATGGCGATTACATTTTGAAACGGTTGGGAAAAAAAAAATCAAAAGAATAATATTTCCTAACAAATAAAAATGATAAGAAGTCAAATTTTAGTACCCATAAATAAAATGGTATTCTTGTATGGAGGGCCACACCATGACTTTTGTGGGTCATAGGCACTTTTGCCTTCATGGCTTCTTCCTCCATTTAAATACGTAAATAAAAATCATATTTTATGACTGTGTTGGTATAAAGACAAATATAATCCAGGCTGAAGTCATTCATTATTAATAAATTTACTATTACTATATTCTTTTTTTAAAAGAAATTAAGATTTAAATATTTTCATGGGCCCCTAAAAGTATCCTGAACCCTAGGCACTGCCTAAGAGATAAGTGACCCTGTCTTTTTTTTTAAACTGAGCAGCCCGTCCTCCCCTCCCCCATCCATCCTTCCATCCATTCATCGATCTAGGAATGAATATTAAGAATTTAGAAACAGCCCCTTGCCCTCTGACATGGCCCACACTCTGTCTGTGGACTGTTTCTCCCAGGGCCACTCTCACCTTTTGAGATGGACCGCATTCCATCTATGGAATGTGTACCTCTCTAAATAAATCCACTTCTTATCTATCACTTTGTTTCCCACTGAATTCTTTCTGCCACGAGACATAAAGAACCTGAGCTTCAGTAAGTCTTGGCACCAGGAACTAAGGCCCCCACCCAGGCGAAGGATGGAATGACGATGTGGACCCTCCTGACGTCAACTAAAGCTTGGTCTCTGTCTACCTTCGCCCCGATTCTGTGCTGAATTCTCCTCTGCTTAAGCCTTCTCATGTACCCTGAGTTTACACATGCACCCTTAGTTTAAAACTTCCCCAATTTTGCAGTTGGGGGAGACACTACTTTGGGAAAAGATCCCTGGTGTTCTCCTTACTTGCTGCAAGTAATAAATCCTTCCTTCTCCCCCACAGCCCCCCTCCAAAAAAAGAATTTAGAAACACCGTTTGTGCTTGAATCCAAAAGGCGACCACTGTGCTAAATACATACTTCTAATATACATCCGCAAATAATGAAACAGTGGCCAAGATTCTCAAAATCCTTAATCACTCTCCTCAAGCAGCTGTGGTCAAGGAGCAATTAAGGGCCACTTTAAACCCAATGAGCTCATCAAGGCTCCAACCTCAGCTGCTCTCTGACGTTGGGCACTCACTGTGTTCAAGAGAGGGGAGCTTTGGGAAGACTGGACGGAAAGTATGAAAACCACGAAGACACCGAAAACACTGCAAACCAAAACTCATAAATCCCCAACAATGTGGGGCTAATGGATTAAGAGTTGTTTCAGTGGTAAATGCCTCCAGGGCGGCACTCCTAAATCCTAAATCCTCAGAATCTATCTGGGGCCTGGCATGCAGTAAGCACTCAGCAAAATGTGCTTGGTGAGTTAACAACCTCCAACCCCTCTCAAGCCCTGGGTCACGCAGCTCAGGCCTCACCGGTCACCTACCCAGTCACCTTTCCGGAGACTGGATGCCAGGCGCCAACTGACCTTGTCTTGACTTATCAATGGCTGCTTTCGCATCGCGATGATGAAACTGAGTAGCTGCTATCGAGCCTACATGCTCTGCGAAACCTAAAATATTTACTATCTGGCCCTTTACAGAAAAAGTTCGCCAGCTCCTGGTTTAGTGTTTTACAAATGAAAAAAGTGAGGCCCAGAGAGACAAAGTGACTTACCTAGTGTCACACGGGCATTCGTGGAACATCAAGGACTGGAATCCAAGTCAACCCACCCCTCTCCCGGACACCCACAGATTTCTCAGGCTCCCTTCAAACTTTCCCTGTGGGCTACAGCCTCCAGTCCAGGTGTAATTCCAAGAAGAATCTGAATGCCTCTCAAGGGTGGCTGGGATGCTTTCAGGGGTCAGCCAAGGGTCAGGGAGAAGCACCGCTGAGCATCCCAGCTGTGGGGAAGTAACGTTTGCTTTGGGCCAGGTGAGCGGGAGCCCATCCTGGTGATTGTGATGAAGGTGATAACGATGAAGATGAGGACCATGGGGCACTTATAAAATCATCTTATGTGACGGTCACAGTAACTCCTAGGACAGATAAATTGCATTGAACCCTGTGAAACTGCTGACTTACGACAGTTTTTGACCCACAAAATCAGAATTTCATATGATCCAACCTAATACGCTTATCTCATTTCACCAGAGAACAGAGAAAGACTCAAAGACATTAAGTCACTTGCCCTAGATAATGGCAAGTAAGGACAAGAGTTAGAATCTAATTGCTCTAATTCCAAAGCCTTGTACAGAGTTTTATACTGTTCTCCCATTCAACTCCACCCCCTCCTCTCGCTGACTGACTCTCACCTACCTTGGGGCTAAGGTTCAAATTTCTCAGCAAGTCTTCATGACTTACTCTCACTCTCTTCTGCGTAATAACCCTGTTGTCCTTTACTCTCTTTCATCCTAAAATCTTCCTCTTCCTCACTTTGCATGTCTAATCTATCCCCAAACCCTGTTGAGTTTACTTCTTAAATGCCTTGTCTATCTGGACACTTCTTTTTATTGCCACGTCCATCTCTTGTCTGGATCCTGAAATGGCTTCCAAACTGGGCTCCCCGGCTGGCATTCCTGTGCCCTCCGTACCGAAGCCACTATGTTCTCTGTAAAATGCAAATGTGACCCCTTCCACTCTTCAGTGGCTTTTCCCGCTGCTCTTAGCATAAAGATGTCCCCTCACCGCAGCCTGGGTTCTGTGGGTCTGCCCTGCTCATCTCTTGGGTCCCCTCTCACCCCCTCTGCCACCTGCTCCCTGAGCTCTTCCTCCCTTCCAGCTCTTTGAGTGTGCCAGGCTTCCTTCCACCAGGGCCTTTGCACTAGATGTTCTCTCTGCCTGGAATGTGTTTTCCCACTGCCTTTGTCACCAAGTTCACTGCTATACTTCCAGCAGATATCAGCTCCAGGGCCACTTCCTCAGGGAAGCCCTCCCTGACCTCCCAGACTTAGGTCAGTTTCTCTTGTTACATTATCTCCTAGAATAGGACTCCTTTCCTTCAGAGTATTCAGTTGTTCACACATTTACACATATTTGTGAGATACATATGTGACTCCCCAACACCAGCTCTCTGAGAGCAGGGGTGCTGTGAACCAGCCCCTGCCTGACATCTGGCATGCATACACGTACAAGGATGGATAGATGAATGCTCCCACAGTCACATGCTGGATGGCCCTCTGCCCTGTGGCAATGCCGTGTACCCTCCACCACACCTCTGCCCACTATACCCTTTCTTCTCTCTCCTCCTGGAGAGCTCCTATGCACCCCTCAGGGCCCCGCCTCACTGTCACCTCTCCGAAGGGCCCTGCACCGAGCTAGCTGCTCTCACCTTTGGATTTTTATTTCTTTTCTTTTTTTTTTTTGAGGTACGCGGGCCTCTCACCGCCGCGGCCCCTCCCGTTGCAGAGCACAGGCTCCAGACACGCAGGCCCAGCGGCCATGGCCCACGGGCCCAGCCGCTCCGAGGCATGTGGGATCCTCCCGGACAAGGGCATGAACCTGTGTCCCCTACATCGGCAGGCGGACTCTCAACCACTGCGCCACCAGGGAAGCCCATGGATTTTTATTTCTTTGCACCTTGTACTTCTACCACCCATCCCACTTATTGTGATAACAGTTTTTGTGTTTTTCTTCCCCTCTATGTTCCTTAAGTGACTATGAGCTCCCTGCAGGCCTCTCTGGATCCCTAATGCATAGCATAGCATCTTGGCCTCGGAACACCTAAGGCAGTGGTGCTGAAGTGAATGTAATGCCTTGTCTTTAGAGCACGAGACTTTGGATTGGCTTTTCTGGTGTCCAGGTGTGTCCCCCACGCCCCCTTCCCCACCACATCCCACGAACGTACTAAATCTCTATCTCTAAAACACTTAGTTGTTTCCTTAATTGCTGGGAGTGATTTTCACATGATTTCTCCAGCCAAGGAAAGTAAACCTCCAGTGCTCTCCTGAAGCCACACCTGTGGGCTTAAAATGTAGACACTGATGGGTAGCAGGGAACCGGTGACTCCTGGATTCACAGCCAAACATTCATTTGCTTAATGTGTGTGATGGTAAACATAGCGTCTACAACACAACATGAAGCATTAGGCATGTGTTCTGAAGTTATTACAAAGTATAAAGGTGTTTCTAAGAGATGTATGCATTCCTGAAAACTTACTTACTTAAAGATTTCTATGAGTTTTTGAGGGTTTACTTAATCAAAGATAGTTAAGGGCTTCCCTGGTGGCGCAGTGGTTGAGAGTCCGCCTGCCGATGCAGGGGACACGGGTTCATGTCCCGGTCTGGGAGGATCCCACATGCCGCGGAGCGGCTGGGCCCGTGAGCCATGGCTGCTGAGCCTGTGCGTCCGGAGCCTGTGCTCCGCAGCGGGAGAGGCCACAACAGTGAGAGGCCCGTGTACCGCAAAAAGAAAAAAAGAAGATAGTTAAACCTGTTAATATTTCATAACTCCTCAGGCCTCCCAGACCAGCTTATGTAACCTATGCCAGATACAGCTGGTAAATTGTAAAATCATCCAAGCCACTAGTTAGGTTCAGAGCCCCAACCTTCTCCAACTATCCCCTTCCCAGCCCATGCCCATCATCTCACCAAGTCGGGTTGGCTCTACCACGTGAGGTTGACCCCATGCTCTTCCAGCCCGCGGGTATTGCTGCAGGTCAGGCCCTCCTGCCATCCTGCCTGCCTTGCTGCAGCGTCTTCCTTCCTTCCTTCCTTCCTTCTTCCCTCCCTCTCCTGTCGGCCCCATCCTACAGGTGCTGCCAAGCAGCTCTGATGAGGTCATGACCTGGCCTTGAACCTTCAAAAGCTCTTTCTGCTTATTGGATACACCTACACTTAATTCCAGCATGGAATTAAGGCCCATAGTACATGGCCCCGGCATTCCCATCCCAGACGCTCATGCCACTACACCCCGACTCTGAAACACATTCTCAAATTCGCCCCTTTCTCCAATTCTTTTCCCATGTCCCCTCCCTTCTGTCTTATATTGTACCTACCTATCTAATAATACCTGTCTTACCTTCCTATTATTGTGAAACTCCTTTAAGAATTTATCTTTTAGAGACTTCCCTGGTGGCGCAGTGGTTAAGAATCCACCTGCCAATGCAGGGGACATGGGTTCGAGCCCTGGTCCGGGAAGATCCCACATGCCACAGAGCAACTAAGCCCGTGTGCCACAAATACTGAGCCTGTGCTCTAGAGCCCGTGAGCCACAACTACTGAGGCCATGTGCCATAACTACTGAAGCCCATATGCCTAGAGCCCGTGCTCTGCAACAAGAGAAGCCATCGCAATGAGAAGCCCGCACACCACAACGAAGAGTAGCTCCTGCTTGCCACAACTAGAGAAAGCCTGCACGCAGCAACGAAGACCCAATGCAGCCAAAAAAAAAAAAAAAAAAGAAGAAATCAAAATATTTTAAAAAAAAAGAGTTTATCTTTTAACCGTTTCTTTCTTTCCTCAATCCCTTCCTCTACTTCTTAACGTAAGGCTTCCTCACAATGACCAGGGTCGCCCTTCTCCCTGCATCATGCATTACTCAATGGGGCAAAAAGCGGTTCTTGGGAGAGGAGCAAAAAATCTTAGACATTACAATGGTCTGTGGCCCTCCAGACAGATATACAGTATGTCTGTGCTATTAAAATTTCATGGGGGCTTCCCTGGTGGCGCAGTGGTTGAGAGTCCGCCTGCCGATGCAGGGGACATGGGTTCGTGCCCCGGTCCGGGAAGATCCCACATGCCGTGGAGCGGCTGGGCCCGTGAGCCATGGCCGCTGAGGCTGCGCGTCCGGAGCCTGTAGCTCCGCAACGGGAGAGGCCACAACAGTGAGAGGCCCGCGTACCGCAAAAAAAAAAAAAAAAAAAAAAAAATTTCATGGTACAGCGATTATAGGAAAAATGTCTAATAAAAAAGCTCTTTGACAGTGGAGCAGGGAGGATGATGAGAAAAAGGTTGAGAAACATTGTTCTATATTAGACAGGAGAGAAGGAACTTCGAGGATGTGATGGGATTTAAATGAAATTGATGTCTATAAAATGCCTAGAACAGTGTGTGGCACATAATGGAAACCCAATATATGTTCCTGATCATCGCCAGTGTTTATTATGCACATACTATATCCAGGCACCATGCTAAGATTTTTCACACATTATCTCATTTAATCTTGCACCCACTCCATGAGGGACGTACCATTATTATTACAGAAGGGAAACTGTGGCATAGAGAAGTTGGTTTAATTGCTCAATGTCAAACTCCTGGTAACTGACAGAGGCAGGATTTAAACCTCTATTTGATTTCAAAGCCTGACCTTCAGATGCAATGGGGAAGCGACCCCTCTTCTCACCATGGGATGAGGTCACCTACTAGTAGGGGCAGAGAAAGGAGAGATAGATGGAATTAACCAGATATACAGCCATGACTGGCTCCGGACTGATGGATGGTGTGCTTGTGTGCAGGGCCATGATGATGACCGCCTGTGATCTCTCAGCCATCACCAAGCCTTGGGAGGTGCAGAGCAAGGTGTGCACTCCTCCTGACCCGAGAGAAGGAGCATCCCAGTCCTGGTGACAGCAGCTAATGTGGCTTGGATTCTCCAGCTCCTGAGGCAGCCCACCTTTGCTCCATCCTCCTCTACCAAGACATGGCAATCACCTGAGGACCTCTCCCATGATGACATAAAGTGGGGTGGCAGGGCAGGAGTGGGGTTCATGTCTTTGCTGAGCTGGAAACCCACGTGGGATGTGAGCAAGGGTAGGAGGATTGGGGCTGGGGCTTGACTCCATGGGGGGTGTCTGCCTGTTGCAGGTGGCGCTACTGGTTGCTGCCGAATTCTGGGAACAAGGTGACCTGGAGCGCACGGTGCTGCAACAGAATCCCATTGTGAGTAGAGAAGGGACTTCAGCCTGATACTGGGCATGTGATCTCATCCTGGTGGAGAGCAGTGACCTCGCCATGATGGAGAGATGTGCCTCCTCACCCTTGACACAGGGACGTGTGACCTTACCACAGAGATGATCTTTCCTTAATGCAGTGGTTCTCAAAGTATGGCCCCTGGAGACCACCATCAACCTCGTTACTTGGGAACATATTACAGATGCAAATCCACAGACCCACCCTGGACCTACCTGAACAGAAACTCTGGGGGTGGGCCAGCAATGTGCTCTCTCCTAAAGTTTGAGGACCCTGCTTTAAGCTATGTGTCCTTAGCACACTCAGCTAAGTAGTGATTGACAAGTGGACACCAAAACTTAGATTTCCCTTTCAGTTCTGACAGTCTAGGAGTCCACCTCCCCTGGCTCTGTTCTAACAGCACAGACCGTGCAAGGGGATGACCTGGTCAAGCTGAGAACCTATCGACTTTGAAAGTAAACTTGGCTGGAACTGTCAGCCGGCCCCCCACCAGACACAGGGAGACCAGTTAGAAGGTTTTTGTTTTGCAAGAATGTTTCATTGGTAGGGTGGGTCCCCTTGCTGCATCAGGCCAGGAGGAGCCCAGTGCAGTTAACTCTTTCTCCCCCCCGACAGCCCATGATGGACAGAAACAAGGCGGACGAACTCCCCAAGCTTCAGGTCGGCTTCATTGACTTCGTTTGCACCTTTGTCTACAAGGTAAGTCCTTTGCTTTCAAAGGCCCAACAAGATGTCTTTGATGAGCCCGGGATTCCCAAATGACATCAGGAATAAAAAACCCTGGCAAGTGACGAGTGATACTTTACAAAGCGCTTCTCACCTCCAATGGCATTTGGTCCTCAGGACAGCCCCAGAGGAGCTTGTGTGACTGCATACCCAGGCCAGAGCCCGGAGCTTTGTATATCCTAGTTGCTCAATAAATAGTTGCGGGACAAATGACATATTGTGTTTTCAGGCAGAGAAGTGGGGAGCATAGCAGAAGTGGGGAACATGCCTTCCTAACTTCCCCAGCTTGTGGGAATATGACAGGTTACAGTTACTCAATTGCCAAAAGATAATCTGGAACTTCACTTTGAGTTTTGGCTCAAAGTTAGTCTCTCTCTTGAGAAACCCACCACGCCCCAATCCATGTTATCTGTGCCACACACCCCCCTCTCATTTGTTATTTTTATTTTGGCCATGTTACATGAGGAGACAGAGGTCAGAGAGGAGAAATCACAGGGCCAGGTCACTGGAGTCAGCTAGAGACAGCATCAGGGCCGGGACGCCTGACCCCTAGTCTAGGGCTCTTCCTGCTACGTAAGCTGCAGCCCTTCTGCTCCCAGAGGGCGTACAAGTGCATCTCTGATATAACGCAGACTACCTGGGGTCCTCTGAGCAACAGGGCAGCATAGTTGACGCTCTCCATGACCATCAGTAATATATGAAATGAAGACTGGGCTATGTGCTTTACGTGCATTTTCACAGCAACCCTATGAGGTGCTGTCCTGATTTCACGGTGTCCTGCCCAAGCTCACACAGCTGGTGGCAGCATCTAGATCTGAACCCAGGCAGCTCTGAGCACAGCTGGCTCTGGCTGAACTCCACAGTAGACCCTGGATTTGCCATTCTTACCTTGTGCAAATCTCCACCAATCTGCATCTCCATTTCTTCACCTAGAAATCTAGGAGTAATGAGTCTCATTTTCCCACCTCGCAGGAGTTTCTGAGGATCAAAGGAGATAAAGCACTTCATAAACTGTCACGTGCTGTGCTCAAAGAAATTATTTTTATTCTTAGAGCTAAGAGACCTTAAGAATCCTCTTCCTATCCCGATTTCACTCGGCAAATATTGACTGTCTTTGTGCCCCAGACCCTGTACTAGGCCAAGGCCACCCCAATGAATGAGCAGAGATGTCCCTGCCCTGTCCAGCTCACAGCTCCAGGGGCAGACTGGCAAATGGAGTCATTACAGTGAAGTGAGATGTAGGAAGAGAAGGTTTGGGGAGCTGCTAATAGAGGACCTGACTTACCTTGGGGATCAGAAGAGGCTTCCCTGAGGAAGTGATGTCTAAGTGGAGGCCTCAAGGGAAAAGAAGGGATAAGTTAGAGTGTTCCAGCAAAGGCAAGAGCTGGACTGAAGCCCACAGAAACTGACAGATTTGCAATGTCCGGAGGGTTCAAGTTGGTGAAGGGGGAGAGCACTGGGTCTGGAGAGCTTGAAAGCCTTGTGAAGGAGCTTGTGCTTCATCCTGAAAACCAGGGAGGGCCACAGGAGGGTTTCAAGCAGGAGAGGCATGGGACCTTGTGGCCAGAAGCCCTGCAGTGTCGTCACACACACCGCTGGGGACGGAAGCTGCAACGCGCCCGGGCAGCTCATTCCAGTGCAGACACGACCCACTGTGCTCCACCTGGAACCCGGACCCCAGGGCTCGACTCCTGCGCCAGAGGCTCTGTCTCTCTCTTCCAGGAATTCTCCCGGTTCCACGAGGAGATCACTCCCATGCTGGATGGGATCACCAACAACCGCAAGGAGTGGAAGGTGCTCGCTGACGAGTATGAAGCCAAGATGAAGATGCAGGAGGAGGAGAAGCAGAAAGGGCAGGCAGCCAACCAAGGTTTGTGGAAGGGGGAGGACGGAGAGCCCCTACGCCACACACACCGAGCTCTCATGGCGTGCCTGGCGGGACCGCAAAGCCTCACACACGTGGACCTATTCGGGCCTCCCCACGACCTAGCTGTCCCCATTCTACGTATGAGAGCACTGAGGCCCACAGAGGTGAAGTGTCATGGCCAAGTCACACTGTGAGCAGTAGCAGAGCCTGGTTCCCAAGACTGAGGCTCCCAGCAAGGATTCCCTGACTGCCCCCAGCCAGTGTAGGACAGATTCCAATAATAAAGTGGTAGACATAGGGCCTCTGAAAGCCCTGGAGTTTGCAACTCTTGGTCCAAACCAGGTAAAAGGGAAAGCCCGCCACAGCCTCCTCTCATCTGGTGTGTTCTCTTTCTTGTCTGATTGCAGCAGCAGCCGCAGGAAATCAGCCTGGGGGAAAACCAGGTTCAGGTGGAGGCGCGCCTGCATCCAAGTCCTGCTGTGTCCAGTAGCGCAAGCGGGGATCCACGCCCAGACCGGCCCCACCCTTCACTGGAGGAGGGTACCCAAGCCAGTGGGAAACCATGCACCTGCTTGAGAAGTCAGAGTTATAGGGTTTGAAGACTGAAGAAGTTAGTTTACATCTTCCCTAGTGGCTTTCAAGGCTCTTTTTGGCTGTGAGCACTTTTTATTGAGCTACAACCAACATTTTGCCTTTCATAGACTCAGTTAAACGTTAGCGCCAGACTCACTTGCTTACCTAGAATCATTTTTGTTCTTATACTTTCATTTTATAGTACACAAATTTGCAATCATCCTCAGAAGTAGAGAACTGCACAATGAATCTCCACCTACCCATCACCCAGATTCTAATATCGAGTTTTGCCACATTTGCTTCGTCTGTCCTTTTATATTTTTTTCATTTTTTTCTTAGCTGAAATATTTAAAAGCAAATTCCAGACATATCGTTTACTCCTCCATTATACATCTTTAAAGACATATGGGCGTTTTCTAACATAACCACATCCGTATCACATGCAACACACGAACCCCTAATATCCAGCTGTGGCAGGTGCTGTGATGAGCTGCACAGACCCTTTACTGAAGACTTGTGTTCCCAGCAGTGATGAGCGCTGTCAGCAGACAGCCCTTGGTTTCAGCCCCTTCGGGGATTACCTCATCCGCAGGGAGACAGTTGCCCAAGGGTGGTGGCCTGCACCCAGTGACTGATCCATGGCAGGTGTTAAGGCCTGGCCATCTTGGCCCAACACAGGACAACTCCGCAGCAATAGCACACACATCCAAGACGGAAAGTCTTGGAAGAGGCCACTCGTCACTGCTCTCACTGGGAGTAAGTGAGCAAAGGAAAAAGTTTCAAGTTCACCCAAATATGGCACACAATTCAAGTTTTCCATATCCTCCGACCAGAAACCGTTTCACAGTCATCAGTTGGTGTCGTTGTCTGAAACCAAAATGTCAAAATCTCTCTTTTAGCACATATATTTAGTGTGCTTGTGTGAAAAAGCGGATATACCAAAACAAGGGAGTCCTCGTTCACAAGGTGGTACACATAGCTTTATAAGAGTCATACCGGCAAGAAGCCAGAATGGAACAATGTTATGTGAGGCAAGTCTCAATGGTTCATCATGATCCACAAAAAAGTGCTATGAAGAAAGGACTAGCGAGCTCGGAGAGTTTTGGAGTGAGGGGCACACCTGGACTGGGGTCTTCTCTGAGAGATGACGCTGCAACTAGAATCCTTTTCCCAGTTAGTAGCCGGCGCGACCCTCAAGGAGCACGTCGTAGGACCAGTGAAGAAAGACACACCTGGGCAGGGCTGTGGGTGGTATTTTCTTTTTAATCTCCATAGTGTATTTGTTAAGTTTATTTATAAGCAGATCACTTCACTATTTACAGTACATGAGCATAGAGATTCTACAGTTTTTGTGATGTAAACAATAACTCCACAGTGGGAGTTTGAGAAAAGAAGCCAGTTCTGAAGTATTTACAGACGTTAAAATAGAACTTTATACTCACGGAATAATAATACATAGAGCGATTTGGTTAAATTATCTATGAAACTATAGAATCTGACAATGTACAAATACAGGAAAACAGTTTCTCATTTAGAAGGTAAGACGGATAAACCACACCAGAAATAAAATGGGGACAATGCCAACCATAATAATTAAAAGCAAAGAAGTTCTCTTCCTTTGCCCTCAGGGATAATGTATTTATATAAATAAGGACACAACCCAACAAAATGGAAAAAATATATAAAAAATCCTCTACCAATTAAAAAAAATAGCAAAACTAAAAACTTGATTCTCAATCATCAGCAGTGTCCTTTAAAAAATTAAATTTTAGCTTTCTATTATAAATAACAAAGCAGATGTGTCCCTCTGTGTAGGTGAAATTCTTGCACCTTTCTCAAGAAATGCATCAATGTAATTCCATACATACACACAAACACAGGCGTGCACACATGCATACACACACACACGCGCGCGTGCGCGCACACCCTTGCGCTCACACACCCCAGGCTGTAGTTACCTTGTTGAGCTTCCTAATAAATAATGCCCCCTACAGTAGTACCCCTGGGGAAGCCCAAACCTCACAAGGTTAGCCATTCCCTGCTTTGACCCTGTCACAGAGCCAGGGAAAGCCCTGGCTTCCTATTGCTCAGAATTCTCTAGGCTGCATGGTCACACTAAGAGAAAAGGATTTGAGTCCAATATTTGGAAATGCTGGAAGGGACCATAGGGACCACCTTGCCCAGTCGATTAAGGCTAGCTACAGACACTGTTTCTTTAGAAACCTGGGGTTGGGGAGAGGAATCTTGTGTTGGTTTCAACATTAGCAGCTGCCTCTGGAAGAAGCAGATGCTCCAAACCAATGCTAAGCCCGTGGCACAAGTAGGTGAAGGGGGTGGGTGTGAATTTCCGGAGCAGACTGCACTGAGCCAGACTTCTGGATGGCCACCTTCCCCAGAAACCGTTTGGAAATCCAAGTGGTCCACTTCCCTGGTCCACTGACCACTCTGACCGCACACCCCTTGAGATTTCCAACCTCTTTCCATTGGAATCAGAACATTCCTCCAGAAACAAAGTTGGGAGTAGTTTATGACTTTTTATTCCTAACACAAAAACATTTGACAAGATTTTAAAATACAAAACCAAACAAACAAAAAAAGTCTATTTGGCTATTCGGTGGACCATACCAAAGGCCATGGCCAGGCCCCCCACAGAATCCTCACACTCAACCTCTTTGCTTGTCCCGAGGGTCCAGTGGGGGGCACAGAGCAGAGGTTCACTTAACAAGGTCAGCAGCTGCGCTGCCAGTATTGCAGTTACAGTAAACCCCTCCTGGGCACCTGGGCACAGGGTCCACTCCTGTCTCTGCTGCCAACAGGATAGCTAGTGTATTACTTCTCAGTCTGCGTGGCTGCTTCTGGGGCTTCTGACTGGTGTTACACTGTGCTCTAAAACACACAGACAGTTTGCTCATGACCTTGCATTTCATTCCCAAAGTTGGCGTTGGACAGCAAGGTAGCCAAAAGGATTTATTTGCCTTCCATCTGGGTAGCTGGTAGATACAGTCTTTGGCCACTAGATGGCGGCTAGACGTTGATAAGGCAAAGTGCTGAGGTGGAAGATGACCAGTCCCTTCAAAAGTCACCCACGAGCAAGGCTGGCAAAGTGAAAAAGGAGGCTTGGAGGATCCTTTGACAAAAGGTACAGCAGAGGGGGGTTTCTGGCTATAAAACATGTCTTTGAGACACTGTTGCACAGCCCAGGGAACGACCACCTACAAAACCCTATTTTCCGAGCCCCCAGTTAGGGCAGTTGGATTTCTGTGCTGCTTCTGAACGTGCAAGGCATTCTGATGGAGTACCTAAACATCTGTCCCCCGATCTTGAAGCCTCAGTCACCGCTGCTATAATGAAACAAAAAACAAAAGTTGCCCTAAACATATGCAGTGTGATCCACGCCTCCTGTTGCCCCATATGTTTTACAATCATTTGAAAGAAATGTGTGAAAAGTGCCTAAGTTAAGCTGTTTTGGAAAAACAAGTGTATTGCTAGTATTGTCTGTGAGCAGTAGAGAATCAGCCAAGTGGTCACAACATTCGGACTGAAAGCTGCTCGGCGGGGACAATGACGAGGCTCATGTGAGGCTCGACATCGCCACCTAGCCAAGCTGGGGTTTACTTCTCACCACCCCACCAGAAACTATGGCTTAGATCTGTCCCGGGGAGCCGGCCTCCTCATATAAGGTAACTCGGCCAGGACCATGTGGGTCTGAATCCACCGCGGGTTGGTTACCTTGCAGAGAACTCTCACCCTGAATGTGAGCTGGGCAGTCAGAGAATGGAATTGGTTTCGTGGGTTAGTGATGGATTCCTGAGGCTCCAGGATGGGAATCTGAGTCTATCAGAGGTGAAAAGGACTTACTTTAGTGCTCATTCCATCCCATATTCCCATTTGTAAATGAGGAAACAGTGGCCCAAGACCACATAGCAAGCAAGAAACTCTGGGTTTCTCACTTTGAGATGGCTTATAGATAAATGATTTGCTCTGCAAATCCATTTCAATCAGCTGTGGTGTTTTCTTTTTTTCTTTTTTTCTTTTTTTTTTTTTACAGAAATAGGTACCAAGATTGAAAAGCACCACTCCATTTTTAGGGCCTCCAACAAAGAGGCCAGCAAAGGGCTGGCCCTAGAATGGGCTCTCCTGTGGCTGATGTCTAGGAAGGCATCTCTGCTCTCTCCTCCCTCACCAGCCCCTTTCCTGATCCCCTGTTCCAATCCCTAGGAGAAGGCCTCACACAGCCCAAGGAGATCCATATTCGCCAGTGTAGAAACACGGAGCCAGGCTGAGTGCTGCGGTTTTCTCAAAGTGCTTTTATTGGTTCCATGCAAAGGTAGCCTCTGCCTACTTTCCTGGACATTCTACAGCCCGCTCTCAGGGGCCCTCCACCTCACGTCTGTTTTGGGCCAAGGGCATCGCTATGCATGAGGGTTTCCCAGCTCCCAAGCTCTCCCTCCATTTACCCCGTACCCCTGGACCCAGCAGACAGCCCTGGAGCCCATCTATATGTGCAAATGCCTCAGGGACTTGGGGAACAGCTTAAACATATTGCACGTAAGCACAGACCGGTTTCCTTCTGCCCCGATGGGAAGGATCCCTCTTCTTTGGCCATTGAAACCATTAGGTTCACTTTATTTGCTACTGTACATTCAATTTCTTTCCTTGGTCATATCTGAGGACAACTGCTAAATCTCAAATGGTAAGAAAATACTGCAGTTTTGACGTCAGTGAGTCAGATCAACAAATCCTTTGGGGTTGATTCTGCTTCACAGCTGGGATGTCCCATCTCTCAAGCTGCAGGCTCAGCTGTCATTTCAACTGAACCTAAGGCCTAGGACAGGGTTCCAAGCCATCCCTGCAGAAGGGCTGCACTGTCATGCCTCCCCTGTCCCCTCAGTACGTATACTGCATACATCTAGAAGAAATCGCTCTCCAAACATCAACAAGCACAGGCTTTAGGCGAGAAAGATTTCTGATTGCATGTCTTCCCACATCAGGACCTGGGTACCGAGTCTTTGCAGCTTAGAGCATTCTTCCCTTCCTCTTCCCACCCTGGAACCCCTGAAGCCCTGCCTCTCTGCTGGGCACATTTGACACGCAAGGCTGTGAGAACTCACAGCAGATGCAGACACCTGACTGGTGCTTTGGGTCTCAAAGCAGTGTTCTGGTTGGGGGGCAAGGTATGATGGGGGGAAGGGGGTCACCGCCGTAGCTGCACTCCATCCACTCATATTTTTTACCTCTTTGATGCATTTTCCTTCGGTAACCAGAGCCCCCAGGAGTGAGGATTCTGATTCAGCCTGTACCGACTGAGGAAGGAGATGGAAGAATTCCACTTAGCGTTTAGATCGGACATATTTGGAAAACACCAGCACGGCACAGAGATGGACAGTACAACCTGCCTTGCATGGGTGGCTACCAACACAGTCTACTGTAAGCTTTTATGGCAATCACATGTAAACATGATCAAGAGCAAATACTAGGACAGAGCTACAATGAGATGGTTGCCAATGGCAGCTGCTCCCTCTGGGTTACTCCTTAATTTGGTGGGAAAGAGACCAAGGTTGACTAGTTGTCTGGAGAGACCTTGGAGTCTCCTTGGTAAATAATATAGAGCACCGAATGAGTCTTCCAGATGGAGGTTGTCTGCAGGGTTGGTCAGTTTTAGAACTTGCAGCCTTTTATGTACGGGATGGAGAGAAGAAACTTCTTGATGCCTTTGGTGGGCACCCTCTCCCGTCAGCGGGCCCCAGCCCCGACCTTAGGCATATCACGTCCCAGTACTACACTCAAGGGCCAATGTCTAACTACCTTCAAGTGCCTTGTATTAATCTGAAGTGAAAGGGCAGCTTCAGCTGACCCAGAAGAGGGGACACGCTTGTCCTTCACTAAAAATCTGCATTTCTTTACCCTAAGGTACCGTCTTCTCATGGTAGAATCTCTAGGCTAGTGCAATCAAGGAAGAAGCAAATAGGAGGGGCTTAGAGATCATCTAGTCTGACCCCTTCTGGCACACCAAGGCTTAGGGAGAGGAAGGGACTCTGTGGCTTATCAAAGTCACAAAGACAGTTTTTGGCAGAGCCAGGACTCAACCCAGTTCTCCAGACTCTGAATGTAGAGTTCCTTCCTACTTTTTCCACAGGATGAAATCTCAGTTTACTCCTTGGTGCAAATCAGGACTTAGGGGGAGGCATCGGGTGGATTTAAATTCTATTCCATTCCATTCTATTCCATAACCATTTATTGTGTGCCTACTGCATGCTAGGCAGTGAACAGCTATCAAAAGAATTTAGAATGTGCAGGTCCATGCTGTGCAAAGTCCCCTTTTGGTCCACCCTCATAAACCCTGCCTTCCCCAAACATGTTCCTGCCCACTATTCCACTTGGCCCCCACCCCGAAATGGGATTGTGTTGGAGTAATATTGGGAGTCCTGTGCCAAGGAAGGGCTTTAGGGGAATTTTCTCTCATAGATCAGGGATGGGCCTGCATGAAACCCACCACCATATAGTTCTGTATAACAGAAACCATTCAAAGATTAGACCAGAAGGTTAAACAGGTTAAACTCTGATCAGTTAGTAATGGCTGCTCAGAACTGTGTTGAGGATTCTAATAGCATGACCAAGTTCAGAGGACATGAGTACTGTGGTTGATTAGTTATGTCTGCTACTGGCCGAGGACATGGGAGCAGTGGCCCATATGCCACTATGTATTTGCTAGATACCACCTTAGGAGAAGCTAAGACTATCAGACCTGGCAAGGACCTTAGAGATCAGCTTGCCTAATTCTCCCCCTCAGCCTATTACACAGAAAAGACAATTGGGGCCCAGAGAGGTGAAGTGACATGATACACAGGAACTCAAATTCTCTGTTCCTCTAACGCCTGTCTCCTCCAACCTTCTCTGCCGGCTTGGAGCATGCTCACCTCTCAGGAGAGGTTCAACGGCCCAGTTAACCTACTGAGGTATTTTATAATCTTAAAAACAAACAAACAGGGCTTCCCTGGTGGCGCAGTGGTTGAGGGTCTGCCTGCCGATGCAGGGGACACGGGTTCGTGCCCCGGTCCAGGAAGATCCCACATGCCGCGGAGCGGCTGGGCCCGTGAGCCATGGCCGCTGAGCCTGCGCGTCCGGAGCCTGTGCTCCGCAACAGGAGAGGCCACAACAGTGAGAGGCCTGCGTACTGCAAAAACAAACAAACAAACAAACAAACAAACAAACCAAAACCCCATAACTACCAATTCCCAAAGAAATAGGCCCGGCATTAATAATAGATTAAATCACCTCGTTTAGTTAAATGAGTCAAGTTCAAACTTTTTTTAAGCAGCAAGACCTTTTTTCTTTTAAACACAAAAATTTCCCAAGGAACCCTGATGTGTGAAAGAGTCCAAGTTGGAGCCGCTCTGTCTGAAGCAGAAGCAATGCACTCTTACCCTGCCTGGCCATGCTCTCCCTCACAAACGGCCCCCAAGGCACCTGCAGAACATCCAAGCTGGACATGGCTCTGACATCACTCAAGAACACAAATTTTAAAGTAAAGCCCAATGAACGTTTTTTAAGTCGGAGAGGAGCTTGGAGATTGTCTTGTCCATCCCCATCCCTCATGTCTCCCTCCTGCTCCCCTTGCCCCATGCCACCAAAACAACTTTACAGGTGAAGAAAAGGGAAATCAAGATGAAGGAGGATGGGCTGGTGACTGGCCCAAAAAGGGTGAATGACCGCTCCCAGGTTGCCTCTCTGTGTCAACCCAGGTGCATCACTGAAGCTGTGATGGCATGTCCACAGGTATAAGCAAACCACAGGACCCCTTGGATCAAGACTGGTACCAGAGCCTAAACTTGCCCCATGCTGGTGAGGCAGCCATTGACTTACCCCCACAAAATGAGCCTGGAAGCGTCTAGCCTGTTGTCCTTTTTAGCTGAACCCACCTCTACCAGTCCTTGCAACTTTGCCTCTTTATCCTAGGATAGGCCCGGGCTGGGCCGTTCCTCTGTAGTCTCACTGGTTGTGGGACCCCAGGCAAGTCATTTCGCCTCTTTGGGGCACTGCCTGGAAAACGGGAATAACACAGCTCACCCCACCTTCCTTCCAAGGTCCGCAAGGATCTGAGCACTCACGGCCAGGCACAAATTCTAAGCGTGAGCTGGACACCAGATGAGGGCTCTGATTGTAAATGGACCCAAACTTGCTCAATGAGAGACAAGGCAGCACTCAGCAGAAGAGGCCCAGAAACCTCTCTCCATTCCTCCCAGCTGTGGCTGTATGCCACACCTCCCCGGTGACCAGGCTTCTGGCCACCCAGCACCTCTGGGGCATTCTGGCAAAGGGAGCAGTGCAGCTCAGTGGCAAACACCTCACGACAGTGCATAGTTAAAAAATCAAGGAAGCAATACAATAATCCCAGGCACAGCACATCTGAGCCATAAATACATTAAGGATCTACTTTTTTTTCTTCAATTAAAAATGAGTTTATAATCCTGATTCTATTCACAAGTAACGATTTCATCATCACACACTACAGACAAGAAATGGTATGGTGAACACAGCTGCACGTCTACGAGGGGACGTCGGTCGGGGAGGAAGGGGAGGCGGGTGACGGACTCAGCGTCTGGAACGCACCCAGGACAACCCGTCAGAAGCGAGGACACTAGTGTGGCAGTGGAACGTCAACACCATGGAAACTCACAGACAGAAGCAGCTTTGTTCAATGTAAACATTGATTTTTTTGTTTGTTTTAAAAGGACAGCAGTTCCAAGTCTCTCTCTCTCTCTCTCTCTCTCTCTCTCTCTCTCTCTCTCTCTCACGCACTCGCTCTCTCTCCTTCTCATATACTTAATTTCTTTGAAAACGTAAACATATTGGAAGGGCCTTGTCTGAGGTATTGAGGTATTCCTCGAAGGTTAAGGCTGTTATCAGTGCAGGCTCTGCTGGGCCTCCTTCAGTAAGCTGTCAAAATCCATGGCTTCATACTTGGTTTTCACTGACGCAGGCAGGGCCTCTTCTGAATTAGAATCTGGGTGGGGGTGGAGGAGGCAGTGAGAGGGGAAGGCAGCGAGCAGCTCAGAAAGGCCAGCGGACCAGAAAATCTGCCGCTGGGGTCAGCACCACAGAGCGGATGCGGCCCGAGGCCTCAGAGAGCACCGGGCGGCGGGCAGCAGCTCTGCCCTCCTGCTGGAACACCTCTGCCATGTGAGCAGTGTCTCAGGGCCTGGGTCGCCCTGGTTGTAGGATGGGGAGGCCTGAAGCAGAGTCCCCCAGAGCTCCTTTCCAGCTCCAAAAGCCTCTAATTCTACTTCCCTTAACAGTTTCTTGCCCATTAGGAAACCAGTGAGGAGGTCACGTAAGGCAGCCAACGAAACTATGAATCCCTCAGCGCATGGCCAGGGAAATGGGTCCCCACGGGGGACATGCAGTCAGGAGCGCTGCCTGGCCGGGAGCCTCCGGGGTCTCCTGACACTCAGCCCTGCACTCCGGAGGCTGCACCGGACTCTCCCCTATAAAGAACTCTCTCCTAAATGGTACTTTGTCCTTCTTCATTGACTTGTCCCCAGTTGGCTAGGCATGGTGACAACAGTTTCACTGCAGCCCATTAATGGACAAGGCTGCTGCCTGTCGGGGCCGCCGTGGATGCCCCTCAAGGGGGCAGGTCAGTTACTGGCCCTGTGAGGTCAAAGAGATGGTAGCCATGGTTCTGCCAGGTGGCTGTGAACACGAGATTGGACCTTCCAAGAGGCCACGAGAGGCTTCATCTCTTTGGTAGCAGTCCTGGCACAGGACAAGATGCACCAGAGGCCAGCCTCCGGGCCAAGTGGCTGCCAAGTTATACTCACCAGCACAGGGGAGTCTGGGTGTGGCAGCTGTGTCCAGAGTGGGCTTTAGGTTTCAATAAAGGAGGTCACTGCCCCTGACGTTTTGGGTCTGACTGGGATGTGCGGGGCCTACGTACTCACCGTAGTCAGTGTAGCGGGGCCAGCAGAAGTGCCGGAGCCCCCCGTAGCTCAGCTGGAAGGAGGGCTCGCTGCGTTTCCGCAGGGCAGCGCCGTTCCTCAGAGAGAGGGCGGCGTGCTCAGAACACCGGTAGGTGATGAAGCCGTACTTCTCACCTCTGGGGAGAGAGGACAAGGGGAGCGCGTCACTGGGCCAGCTCGGTCGACATCGTCAGACCACCCGCCACTAGGTGAGGAGCAGAAAGCCATGAAGACTCTGTAACTGTCTCGCATGGCCCCTCGATAGACACAACGACAGTCACGGGGCTGACCTCCACGATGGAGTCATAGTAAGAACAGGCAATCTACTGCATGTTGGCCCGGGGCTGGCCACCACCCATCGCCCCACACGCTCTTCAGACCCCCCTGTGATGGGGGGCTGTTGTCACCTCCCCCCTCTGGAGTGAGAAAACAGGCTCTGAGTTCAGAATTTGCCCAAAGACGGGTGGCAGAGCAGGGAAGTAAACTCAGGCTTCCCGCCGCGAAAGCTGATCCTTTTCACGCTCCCCTCTACTTCCCTCAGGATTCCCATTTTCTAGGATTTGCCACACCTATGCCCCCATCCTCCCAGTCCTGCACCCTTCAAAGGCAGCCTCAGCCAGCCCTTCCTTGGCTGCTAACTTGGCCTTCACCTTCGCTGAGATCGATGGTACTCCGTACACATCTCATCCTTCATGGGAGATGTGTCGTGCCCGCCTGCTCAGCCTCTACTCCCCGTCCTCTGACAACAGCGCCCTGTGCTCAGCTGGGCTCAGGGCGCCAGGGTAAGTCACACAACGGTGGCCCTCCTTGGCCAGTGATTTGTTGAAGGATGAACCCGTCAGCCAAAGCAGAACCCCAAAGACTCCATCCCGCGTCTTTGCTGGAACCGTGAGGGAGACTCCTGCTTCTCCGAGTAGGAGACAAACTTAGAGCTGGAGGCAGCCACTTTGCTACCAGGAGGGAAGCCTGCCTGAGAAGGATGCCGAGGTGAGGGGGACCTAAAGTCAGTTCTACCTGGCTCCTCAGTTCCACAAACAACAAGAGAACGAACCCCGACCTACCCATCTGCCAGACAGACTCCTCACGGACAGAGACCATGTGGACCCTCCTACTACTCAGCACAGGCCTAGTGACAGCAGATGCCTTGTAAACACTCAGCTGTATCACATTTCCTGACACCTCTCTGAACCAGGCCAAAGTTGGGACCCTTCTGATTCTTCAAATGTCTGAGACTCATGCCTGCTTTTTAAATCTTAACAAATTGACCCTTCTCCTTAGAGATTAATTTGATCGCTTTGTCTTTACAGGTTATCTTCACTTGACATCCTGAAGACTGCACACAACTTAAAACAGTTCTATTTGTGTAATGACTTTTTTAAAAAATTGTGATAAAAACACATAACATAAAATTTACCATCTTGAAGTGTACGGTTCAGTTGTGTTAAGTTTGTGTGATGGATCTCCAGAACTTTTTCATCTTGCAAAACAAACTCTGTACCCATTAAACAACAACTCCCTATACCCCCTCTTCCCAGGCCCTGGCCACCACCATTCTACTTTCTGCTTCTATGAATTCGACTACTTTAGATCCCTCATGTAAGTGGAATCACACAGTATGTGTCTTTTTGTGACTGGCTTATTTCACTTAGCATAACATCCTCAAGGCTCATCTATGCTGTAGCATGCGACAGGACTGCTGCCCATCCTTTTTGAAGACTGACTAATATTCCACTGCATGCATATACATTTTGTTTATCCATTCATCTGTCAATGGACACTTGGGTTGTTTTCACCTCTTGGCTATTGTGAATAATGGTGCTATGAACAGGGATGTGCAAATATCTCTTCAAGATCTTCCTTTCAATTCTTTTGATTATATACCCAGAAGAGGAATTGCTGGATAAAATGGTGATTCTATGTTTAATTTTTTAAGGAATCTCCATACCGTTTTCCACAGCGGCTGCACCTTTTATATTCCCACCCATAGTGCGCAAGGTTCTAATTTCTCCACATCCTCACCAACGCTTGTTATTTTCTGTAGCCACCCTAAGGGATGTGAGATGTGTAATGATCCTTATGCAGAAACTATTTTCTCACTGAAGTTTTTAAAAATTATTATTAAATTAGAATTTTAATAACTTAGTTTGCAAGGATAATGGGAGATACTTTAGAATTATTTCAAAACCGACAAAGCTTTGACATCTAAGTTGTACATTTATACGCAACCTATTCTTGCAGATCCCCTGACAGATGAAACACTGCTTCCCCAGGTGAGTGAGACACCTGGGCCGCAGCTGCAGAGGAACAGAGGGATGGAGCAGCGTGGAGCTTGCAGTGAAGTAAGACTGCAATGCAAGTGTGCCTTCAGCCACCAGGAGCTTTTTGCAGCCCTGTACCAGGGTCTAGGATGGAAAACCAGAAGCTGACACACGGGCTGCAGATCTGGCTCTGCCACTAGGTAGCTGTTCAATTAACTCGTCTGAGCTCCCCAGAAAGGAGAGCAATAGAAAGAGTAAGAGTGCATACATCACAGGCAAGTTGGGAAGTTAAGCAAAAGAATGAATGCATGGAGGGCTTCCCTGGTGGCGCAGTGGTTGGGAGTCCGCCTACTGATGCAGGGGACACGGGTTCGTGCCCCGGTCCGGGAAGATCCCACATGCCCCAGAGCGGCTGGGCCCGTGAGCCATGGCCACTGAGCCTGTGCGTCCGGAGCCTGTGCTCCGCAACGGGAGAGGCCACAACAGTGAGAGGCCCGCGTAACGCAAAAAAAAAAAAAGAATGCATGGAAATTGTCTCGCACTTTAGCAAATTATCAGTACATGTTCCCTGCTATTACTGGGTTGCATGACGGTTACCAGTCCTTCCTTCCCCTGCGATGGCAGTAGATTTGTTCTGCAAATCTTCTCAGGCATCTTTTATGCTTCCAGACCTGAACTGGAACCTCTGTGCGCCCTCCACTCCCCTCCTCTGCGAGAGCCTGACTCACCTCTTGCTTCTCGTGAGCACCTGGCACTCCACAATCTCTCCAAACACCTCGAAGCGCCTCTTCAGTTCACGGGAGCTCATGTCACTGGAGAGATTTCGAACGTACACCACGCGGCCTTCACCCTGCCCGAGGGGGACACAGAGGGACCCGTCATCATTGCCTGGCTTCCTGGAGCCCCCTTGGTGGCAGGCTCCCATGGAGTCCTCGTCCCCAGTCCACAGCACTTGGCTAAGCGAGTGACACCAGGTGGGGCTGGAGTCAGAGAGGACAATGACGGTCGCTATCCCAGAGGACCTGCCTTGTGAGAGGAGGGGGCTGTTTAGCATCGGATGGGGAAGTGGCCCCAAAGGAAGCAGCTGTTTACTTGAAGGGAATGAGCAGAGACTGGGCGCAGACGGGAGAGGGAGCCGTCACTATGGATGTAACTGCACAGTGAGTAGCTTCTGTATTTGTTTTGAGTCTGACTTTTTCTGGTAGTGGGGGAGGTCCGAGGATGGTAATGGACGAGCAAAGGGGGCCAGGTCTCTATGGGTTAGAGTGGGCTGGGAAAAAAGCAATGGGACAGGGGCATAGGGCTTGGAGCCACCATCATCTTTGGTTTCGCCAGGGTACTGTGTAGACACTGTGACCAAGAGGTGACCTTCAGGTGAGCTTGGTACCAGGCCCCTAGAACTGCCCAGCAGTGGGAGGGGAGAGGGGAAGCCCAGCTGGAACCTCCCCTCCTCCTCTACCGTCTGTGATTGGAAGTTAAAGCCACAGCTATCGGAAGAGTGGCTTTGATTTGCTGGAGAAACTCCAGCTGTGCTCCTGTGGGCAAAATCACCAGGTTCTGGTTTAGATGGGCTTTCTCCGGAACAGGTTAAGGCCTGTGGTTCTCCAGCCATCCCCTTCTGCGCCACTGAGGGCAGGGAGGAAAGCAAGGGCCCGCAGTCCACAGCAGGGCGCTGCTGTACGGTCACGGGAACTGTGCACGTTCCCTAGGATGGCCTAGGTTCAGCTGCGTGTAGCAATGTCCTCTCCCAGCCTCCTCCGGCACCTTGAATTCACAAGGCTCTTTCCTGCCTCTGCCCCACTGTCCTCCAGAATCTTTGCTTCATTGGCTCCTTTCATCTCGTGGGGCCCAGCTCCTTGAAGATGCCCCTCCTAGACGACCATATAAATACATCAGCCCCACACAGTCAAAACACGACTGTTTCAGACATTTTAGTCATGACGTGATTAACTTCATAGTGCACCTCCCAATCTGTAATTACAATGTTTATTGATTTGTTTATGAGTCTGTTGTCTCTCTCTCCCTTCTGGTCCAACCATGGGAAGTGGGGACCTTGTCTGTCTCGTTCACTCTTGCCATCCAGCACCTAGAACAGGGCACGTCACAACTGCTGAATGGTCACACATGGTTTCCAGGAAGACGCTCCACATGGTTTTAAGTACCTGCTTCGAGACAGCTGCATGCGTACCTCTGGGGTATGCATACCTCATGTGTTCCCTTCCCCGAAGCACCATGCTGGGGGGGAGGTGGACAATCCAGTGAGAGTCTGTCGGTCTGTTCGTGCTTCTGTCTTACTTTCCCTTCCCTCCTTTCTAAGTGATATGGAGGAGATGAGTCCAGCTCCTCGCCGCAGCTTCCTGATGAATTTTCCCTACGGGGTGCTTTGCAGTGGGTCCACCAGGCACAGCCTGGCCTGTGAACTAACTCTGGGAGAAGATTAAGGAGCTGGATCAGGAGGAAGGGACAGTCTCTCTTGGTCCCTTAGCCCCGATCGCACCGGGGGACCCTGTGTACAGATGAGTAAACTGAGGCTCAGGGAAGCTGGGGAGCAACTGACGGTCACACCGAAGTGGAAGCAAGGCCGGCTCTGCTCCCCCATCACCGCCTGTCCCCCGGGCCCTGTCAAGCCTCTGACGCTGAGCCCTACGTGCCCACCAACTGCACGCCTCCCAGCCAGTCCCTTGGCTGCATTTTGCACGGTGACACCTTTGATGTCCTTTGGTGACCCCTGTGCTTTTTTAAATGAGAGAAATATAACTACCTCCTTCAGGCCACAGATGACCTCAAAGGGCTTCAGGTCTACGAAGCCCTAGCACTTCCTGATGCCCCTGCTCATCCCCATTCACTCTGGGCTCTGGGGCCCCATTTCACTTACAATGGCCTTTTCCCGCCGCTTCCTGGTGTGCCGGACACTTGGCGTTCTGTCTGAACACGACCCTCTGCTCTCACATCTGTCAGTGAACAAGCAAAGCAGAGGCACTCACTCTCGGCAGGAACCACAGGGGGACGGGGGAAGGACTTGCTCAGGAGGCAAGGGGTGCTTCCTCCGCTTCTTTCGGACTCGTTCGTGAGGGCAGAACTATGAGAAGGCCCTCCTGAGGGAGCCTGGCTTTCCCCCTCAGCGGTGACCGCCCAGGGTCGCCTGTGGGTCTGAACACGTGACTGACACATACCTTCTGCCAGCTTCTGGGACGAGATCACTGAGAACCACCACTTTGCTAATCATAACCCTTGTGAACCTTTCTATGCCAACGGGGGTGGAAAGGCCCTCTCGCTTCATTATGGTATTTGACCTGAAGAAAAAAAACCATCCTCTGAGGTCTCATGTTTCCCCACTTTCCAGATGAAAACCCTGAGGCTCAGGTTCAGTATGAAATTCGCGCAAAGCTAAAAAGTAAGGAAGCCAGAGCTAGTGGGAGGTCTGCTGATTCTAGACCCACACTGCTCTCCCTCCAGTGGTTGGAGCCTGGCCAAGCAGCAGCCCCAGCAGCCATCACAGCCTCCGGGCCCTGGGGGTCAGGGGACCAGTCAGCCCAGATGCACAGCCTGAGAGGCTCCTGGATGCCGCACGCCTGCGCCCTCCTGACTGTCTGCACACTGCCTTCTCCTCCTGAGCACCAGGCTGCTAGAGTGGAAGCAGCAAGGCGTGTGGGGCACGGGTGAGTCCCAACTCTGCCACACGCTGTCTGCGTCCTTGGGTATAAAGCAGAGGATGAGAGCAGGGGCTCCGGAGTCAGAGAGCGTTCCAATGCTGACTCTACCACCTCCCTGCTGGTGACCTTGGGCTGGCTACTTAAGCCACCTCAGCTCCAGTTCTTCACCTGTAAACTAGGGAGAATCAATTGTATTTGCCTCCTAGGCCATTTGGGAGGATCAGATCAGAACATGCCCGTAAATGCTTAGCCCAGGAACAGCTCAATACTTGCTGGCTATATTTTTCTATTGAACATTTTTGAGCCTCAGCTTCCTCATCTATAAAATGGGGATAAGAGGCAGACGCACCCTCCAAGTGCATCTGTGAAGCTCACATAGGGTAAAAGAAAGGGATGTGACTTGCAAACTTTAAAGCACTACACAATAATAGTATCATCATCCATTTGCAATGGAATCGGCAGCCTCCCCCCACGAAGAACTGAGAGTGACTGGAAGGTGCTGTAGGGCTTGTTAAACCAGCTCCAAGTGCTTCCTGTTGACTGTTGTTTGGTAGCAGAAGCACAGGTAAAGAAATGCCGGTCTGGAGAAGACTGATGACTAGTTTTTCAGGTTTACCAGCCACCAAGCTCTGCCAGGCAGCTGAGCAGGAACCAAGTTAACCAATTAACTTTCTCCAGTGGCAGAGAAAGCCAGCCCTGAACTTGGCCCAAAAGGGAGAAGAGGAAAAGGAGAATCCATGGGGGTTTCTAGAGAGGCCCCCAACTCTTTGCAGACAAGCCCATGGGTACAGGCCCTGAACAGCTCAGGAGGGGAAGGAGGCCGAGAAACTCCAGCTCCTGCCTTGGGGGATGCGCTTCAACAGGACAAGAACCGTAGCCGCTTCTAAGCAGAGGAAACCGCCTAATGAGAACACAGGTGGGCTAGCTCACAGCGACCACTGGAGAAGGGAGAACGGAGCTGGAAGGAGGGCTCAGAGAGATCTGACGGAAGATGGCTCTGACTGATCGTCCTGGCTTATTACGTAGAAGGGCTTTTAGAGAAATTGCTCAAAATAAGCTCATTTCGAGTGACAGATAGTTCAGGGCTTCAGCACGTTAGTGTCTGGGGAGTCCACAAATCCCCTAAAATTGAATGCTCAGTTAGACGTCTATGCTCATTTTAATGGGGAAAGGAAGCTTTGCTTTTAATCAGATTTTCAGTTAAGAGCTACTGGCATAGATAAGGAAATATAAAGCAGAATTTTCCTAAGAAAAGGTATCTTTCTATTACCTGAATTCTGCTTCTCAGAGCATGGCACTCTGGCAACGTCATCACTCCCTGGGAACTTGTTACAAATGCAAATTCTCCACCTCCACCCCCAGACCTACAAAACCAGACATTCAGGAGGTGGGGCCCTGCCATCTGAGTGGTAACAAGGCCTCCTGGTGACTCTGCACTGCTCCGGACCCAAGAGCACCATCTGGTGGTCACTCAGGTGCATCTCGGGCAGAGGGTTTGGGACCTGCACCCACCCTCCTCAGGCCTCCCTCAGTAAGAGCCAGGTCCTGCTGTGAGCAGGGAGAGAAGCAATCTATCTCCACCAAAATATGCCAAACTTCCATTCTTTCTGCCCAGCCCCCCACGGAATTCTGGACCAGCTCCTTCTACAGTCCGGTTCAGTGAGCAAAGATGGTACGAGCAAACAGGCTCATGACACATCATCCCTGTGCGAAGGTAAAAGAGCTCCCACGGGGGCGGCTGACTGCCGGAAGACACTGTACAACTCAGCAGCACGGAGAAATGGGAATAAACCTTATCACTGCTTTAAATCCCGGTATTTTTTTTTTTGAACATAGATTAGAATTATGCTGATCTTTCTTTCACATGTAAACATCACATAGGTATTACACTGTGTGGGTATATTGACCCTTGAACAACATGGATGTGAGCTCTGTGGATCCCCTTACACTGGGATTTTTTTCAACAGTAAATACGACAGTACTACACTGTCGGCAGTTGTCGAATCTGCAGATACGAAGGAACCTCGGATAAGGAGGGCCGGCTATAAATTACACGGGATTTTTGACTGTAGGGAGGATTGGTGCCCCTAACCCTCGCCTTGTTCAAGGGTTAACTGTATATGTTTACACAAAAACCTAACCATTTTACAAATATAAAAACAGAAACAGGGGCTTCCCTGGTGGCACAGTGGTTGAGAGTCCGCCTGCCGATGCAGGGGACACGGGTTCGTGCCCCGGTCCAGGAAGATCCCACATGCCGCAGAGCGGCTAGGTCCGTGAGCCATGGCCGCTGAGCCTTCGCGTCCACAGCCTGTGCTCCGCAACAGGAGAGGCCACAACAGTGAGAGGCCCGCGTACCGCAAAAAAAAAAAAAAAAAAAACAGAAACAGATGAATGAGGGGCAAGTTCATTTGGATATCAGGCCACAATAGGCCAGAAAGTGAGTTTTCTTCCTCCCCCGAGGCCAGGAGATTTGGGCCACTCCTGACTGCCACACAGCAGGCTTTGCCTGGATACAGGACTTGCCCACAACTCCCCAAGGAGTCCACCTCCAGGGCCTCCGACCAGGACACTGACCACACAGGGAGACGCAGCCCCAGTTTCAGGGCTCCTCTCTCCCCTGACACCCTGAAACTGGGGGGTCCTCAGGGGTCCACCACCCAATCTGAGGCCACCCGTCTATCCATACCTGAAGGTCCGTCGCGTGGCTGGTGACCGGGAGCGGCAGGACGAGGAGCCAGAGCTGGAGCGGCTGCGGGAACAGAGCTGCCGGCTGACCTTGCCTGGTGGGCTCTGGTATGGGCAGTGGTCAGAGCGAGGGGGACTGACCCCTGAGTCCTCTTCATCATCCTCCTCCTCGTCGTCCTCCTCTAGGAGGAAGTTGCTCTCGCCACTGCTGCTGCTGCTGTCCTCAAAGACGGTGTCGTATTCGGGGCTCTTGCAGGAGGCCAGGTCTTCATCCTCCAAGGCTGTCTCCAGGAGGCCAAAGTGCTTGGTGAGGCTGGCGCGGATCTCGTGGTCTCTCAGCAGCGTACTGTCCTTGGTGGGGGCACCGACATCACAGCTCCCGTCTTCCTCCCTGCCAGAGGCCTGTGCCTCAGCCCGCAGGGCCCCTTGCTGGGGCCAGTCCTCAAGGTGGACCCCAGATGGCTCCCAGGACCTCAACACCTTCCTCTGCAGGGCGCCATCTGGCTTGAGCACCTGGCAGTAGTCGTGGTCTCCAAAGGAATAGGAGAAGGGGCGCTTCTGACCAGCCTGGGAGGCTGGCTGGGCTGCGGCATGCCGCAGGTGGGACAGGAGCTCGCTCCGCTCTGGGTGCTTCTTTGGCAGCTTGCGGGCAGCCTCTGCGGCGGCCCCGAGCTGGGGAACCTCCGGGGTGGGAGCTATGTCTTTGCCTGGGCTGTGCTTGATGTCTGGCTTGAAAGGGTCTTCCTCTGTGGGCTTGTACGGAGGCGTGGTGGGTGGAGTGAGTCCTATCCAAGCAAGAGGAAACACATGTGAGGCAGAGACAGATCACTTCTCCAAGGAACACTGAAACCCTAGTTTGGGATGGCAGGGAAGTAGCATATATGGCACCACTCCCCAGAGCCAATGGATGGCAGGCATCACTAATCGATTACCGCACTGCGGACTGAGCCTGGACGTAGCCTGGGACTCCTTCTCACACAGTCCATCAGTAATTTTTCAGAGCTGGCATGTGATGAAAGCCCTTTGCCATCCCTTCTGTAGTCTGGCAACGGTAGCCAAAGCCTCCAGATCATCCAAGATCTCTCTTCCTGCTCCATACCCAATCATTCCACGAGCCCTCCCACTGTTCGTTCCAAATGCCTCTTAAGTCTCCCAGGGTGCAGAGGGGGCAGGTACCATAGGTAACATCTCCCACCTGGATTTGACCACCACAGTGACCTCAGTGGTTCTGCAACTGACCTTGGACTCCATCGTCCCCCGGGCATCAGCCAGAGAGCTCTTCCTTTCTGGTGCTCCCGAAGCCCACAGGATCTAGACGAACCCCTTCGGCCTGGCATTCCTCTCAGCCTTTGGTGGTTGTGTTTGCCTGACCCCCCAGTTCTGCCACAGAGCAACACCGGGTGGCCAGTCTCCTCTGATGCACCTATACTGCCGCTCCTCTGTGCCTCTGCTCGTGCCAATTCTGTGGCCGGGGATACCCTTCCCTTTTTTTTTTTTTGTCTCTCCAGCTTCCATGCACCCTGCAAGCCTAGCTCAAATGCCTGCTGCTCTGGGTACTTTGTAAATCTTCTCAGGCCACATCCTGCCCCTCCCCACTCTTCCCCTTCCTCTGTGCTCCCAGAGCTCTTGCACGGTCTTTGGAACAAGCGCATATCAAACAGTACTTGTCATGGTGTGAGTCTGTCGCCCACATAAGACTGTGGGCTCCTTCAGGGGAAGACACGTGTCTCTTTTCATGTTAGATCATGTGCCGACTGTTGGCAGCTAAATAGCTGAACCTGGGCCCTGACTCTCCTTATAACGCCCTCAATGTGTAGCTCAAGACCCGGCGTAGCCTGTGCAGCGGTGGCAAGGAAGGCTTGATGGGGTACTCCCTAACTGCCCGAGGGGCTGCGTCCCCAAGGGCACCCCACCAGCTGAGCCCCTGGCTCACCTGCTGTGCCACAGAGCTCCACTGTCAAGGTCTGCTCGAAGCTCTTCTTGCCAAAAGGAGGGTCGCCAGTGGGGCTGGGGAGCACAGGAAGGAGAGAAGTCAGTCAGCAGCAGGCTCCACCTCCCCGAGCATGGCAGGAAGGCAAGGGGACATTGTGCCAGACCCTGGTTCTGCTGCCCACGAAAGCGATGCCTGGGGAGAATTTTCAGGGGAACTCTCTCCTGGTTGTTGGAGGAAATCAAAGCTGTACAGCTCTTTCAAGGAGACATGGGAGAGACTTGAGGGAGGTGGAGACAGGACAAGCATTGTCAGCCTCCTTATTTTATGATGGAACACCTGAGGCCCAGAGAGGAGAAGACACTTGCCCAAAGCCACACAGCACTGTCAACTTTTCCCCATGAAATTCTCCATCTTTCCCCTGGGCCTGCTTCTAAAAACAAACTCCCTTTCAAGGGAGCCCAGATCCTAAGAGTCCCATATGGCAATGAGGGCAGGGGTGTGGGGACAAGGACCAGGCTTAGGGGCCGATGAACCACCCTACACCCAACCAGATAAGGTCTCCTGGAGTCATAAACCAACAATTTCTAAAAATCTACCTTTGCGACAAGGCCAGCATGAGGCACCTGGGAGAGTCTGAAAAGAAGACAAAAAAGAAAAAAATAAGATTTTTCCCAACATGGCGTGGCTAGCAGATGTTTCCCTCTGAACTTCATCGGTACCAAGCACAGCTTCTTTCAGGCGTGTGACCCAAAAGCCTCTGCCACTTTTAGGGACTGTCGGGAACAACTCAAATCCACCTTCATTCCCCCAGACTCAGCAACATTAACAGCTGGCGGATCTACTGATTCTGCAGAGTTGATGGGAACCAGGGCGACCCCTTCTGGCCAATCAGTGTAGCATAATGGTGAAGCGTTCCAGCTTCCAAGGCTAGTAGTGGCTGTGGGCTCTGCCCCAGACAGATGCAGGAGTAACTCGCTGAACCGACCATTAGCTATCTCTGTGCCTTTGTTTCTGTGTCTTAAAATGGGAATTATAACAGCACCCACCACACGGGCTTCCTGTGAGGATCAATGGGGATAATCCGTGTCAAGTCTTAGACCAAGCCTGGCATAGCAAGTGCTTAACAGATAACTGCTGTATTATTATCCCCACTATTGTTATCATTTAAAATGCCACTTCACTGTGGAGCTGAATTTATAGACTCACACCCTCCATCACAATGCTACCCAGGGAGTCTTCTTTAGAGCACTTATCACAATTTGTCATCACTTTTCCTTTCTTGCCCACTTTTTGACTGCCTGTCTCCCCCACTGAAACCCAAGCCCCAAGAAGGCAGGCATCTTGCTGCTCGTTCATTAAGGACACCTGGCCCATGCATGATGAGAAACTCAGAGATGGGTAGGAGGTTCCTGAAGATCTGCCCAACGAGCCTACTGCACAGGAAGGGAAGCTGAGAGACAGAGAGGGAGAGGGATTTGCCCAACCCAGGGCTCCTGGCTCCCGGGCAGTGGGGTCTGCCACACCCTGGCCCTGCCCCCTCTCTCGGACCACCAACTCCGACTACCTCCAGAAGAGAGCTGCGGACAACTGGGGTCCTCGTCGGTGTCCCCACACCCGCTCTCACAGGGGCTCTCCAGAGCTGGGATCTGGGGTCCCCGTCGGAGCTGCTGGTCTTGGCCACTGTCCTCGTCTGCAGGGCTGCCCAGCTCCCCCTCCACGTGGTAGGCCTCAGGGGCCAGGCGCAGCGAGGGCAGAGCCCCTTGGGGCTCCGCGGGGACCATGGGCTCATCGGTGAACATCAGCCAGGGGCCCAGCTCCGGGTTCAGTCTCCTGGAACGCCGCACGGGGCACACAGAGCTCTCCTGCTTCCTCCCCAGCTTGGTTCCCGGCAGGCCCCGGCCCGGCCTTTTCCGGCCCCACTCCTCTTCCTCTTTTTCTTCTTCTTCCTCCTCCTCTTCCTCATCTTCCTCCTCAGGCTGCAGCCTGGCCAACCGGCTGATGTGCCCTTTCACCTCCAGCCGCAGCGGGCGCAGGCTAGGTCTGGGCCCCGAGCTCTGGGGTGAAGCCGCGACCCGCACCTCCTCCACGGGGGAGGGGTGGCCCGCAGAGGCCTGGCTGTCTTTGGGCCTGGGCCGGGCCCGGGGTGTGAGGGAGGCGTAGACAGGCGTGGCCAGGCGGTAGGGTTTGCTGACATCACAGAGGATATCTTGAGCCAGAAGTTCCCTCAGGATGGAGAACTCAGCCCAGGTGGCTTTGGAAGGGTGCTGGCACCGAGGCCGGGGTCTGACCTGCTTGGCGGGGCTGCTGCAGGGCTGGGGGTCTGGCTCTGGGGCCTGTGCGGGCAGCTTCCTCTGGGGAAGGCAGTAGGTGTGCATGTAGCGAATGAGCTGCACCATGGCCTGCATGTCCTCCTGGGACACCTGGGCGCCAGGGTCTGCCCTGCCCGGTGCTGGGGAGTCCCAGGGAGAGGCTGGAGCCGGCTGGGGACTCGGGCAGTCCTCACCCCCCTCCTCATCCTCCTTGGCAGGGACCCAGGGACTCAGGGGTGGTGGTGGCTGGAGGACCCTATCAGGGGAGCGAGCTTTAGCCCGGGGGCAGGACGGCACCGAGGTGAGGTGCTTATGCAGCTCTGTGCAACTCCGGGTCTGAGACTGCATCATGGGGGCCTTCCTGTCTTGGGCGCTGTCCATCTGGAGAGGAAAAGAGGCCAGAGTGAGGAAGGAGACCCACACTGTTTCTCCCCGCTGCCCACCCCTGCAGCCACTGGCGAGGCCCAGCGTGTCTCACCTGGATCGTCAGAATTGCCAGGTTTCACCACTTCATCCCCAGCTTCCAGCACAGAGCCTGGCACTTAGCAGCGCTCAGGGGATGAGGAATGAAGGAATGGCCAGCCTCCTAACAGGTCTCCTAGCTATGGATTTCACCTTTTCTAGATTTACTGCCAAAGCCCTGCTCTGACTACCCCACTCCCCTGCGCGGAGCCTTCAGAGAGAGTGCCAGGAAGTACATTAGTGGTTGCCTGGGGCTGGGCGTGGGAACAGGGATTAACTGTAAACAGGGACACTGGGGATCTTCCTGGGATGATGGAAACGTTCTAAAACTGGATTGTGGTCGTGGCTGCACGACTCTGTAAATTTACTAAAAATCACTGAATCATACTTTTAAAACAGGTGCCTTTTATGGTATATAAGTGGCACCTCCATAAAGCTGTTAAAAAAAGAAAAAGAAAAAGAACAATTCAGTATCTTCCCAGTACCCGTGGGGTAAAGGGGAGGCCCCCTGGCCAGGGGTGCTCTGCAATGTAGCCCCACCCGACCGCTGTCTCCAGCCTTATCTGCCCCCACTGGTCCACACAGGGCCTTTGCTCCCAGTGCAAATGTCTCTTTGCTGGGGCCGGACTGGCTGTCAAGGGTGTCTCACGCCCCTGGTGTGCCCCCTAGCACTCCAGAGGGCAGGCTGGCTCAGGAAGGAGCTTAGCTGCTGCCCTGTTGACAGAATGGAACATGAGGGATGGACCTCTGTTTTGGGAGGTCAGCCAGGACAAGTAGGGAGGGGGCACAGGGACAGGGTCCACCCACCAGGGGAGCCCAGGCAGGGGACAGACTCCTACAGAGCCACTGTCTGAGGAAGATGCCATCCTGATTCTGCCCCAAGGGTGGGACTGTCCGCAGCAGTCCCCTGCAGCAGTGTCTGGGGACAAGAGGGGAGGGCTGGGTGCAGGCTTTGAGTAACAGGAACGCTGGGAAATTACCTCTGAAACCTCTCCTTGGAAGTCTCAGAAGACAGAGCCCAAGGAGGAAAAGGGACTTGCTTCCCTCCTGGGTGCTCAAGATAGAGTTTTCAGCTCTCCGATGGCTCCCCACAAAGAGAAATGCAAACTCCTTATGGCCTCCATGGTGCCAGTGAGGACCTTATGTTTCCTTCCGTCAACTCATTAGCATAAGCTTCCTGAGGGCAGGCCATGTCCTCCTCGTCCCTGCTCTAACCCAACAACTAACACAGTGCCTGGAACACTGAGGTACAGTTGACTCTTGAACAATGTGGGGGTCGCGGGGGGTAGAACAGCCGCGTGCGTGGTGGGAAATTCACATATGACTTCTAGTCAGCCCTCAGCGGCCACGGTTCCTCTGCATCTGTGGATTCAACAACTGTGGATCCTGCAGTACTGTAGTATTTACTACTGGAAAAAAATCCACGTGGAAGTGGCCCCGTACAGTTCAAACCCACGTTGTTCAAGGGTCAAGTGCACATGAGCGAGCCCAAGGCTCTTTCTAGAAGCCCAGACTGGCCTAGGTCTCAAGCAGTGCCCAGCATATCAGCGACAAGGGTTGTGTGATGAGCAAAGAGGGAAGCTGGAAGTGGACTGAACTTGATGGCCTCTAACAAGAGCGGAAAGGTACACACCGCCCTCCCCAGAGACCCCCAGAGGCCTGGGTGGGTCTGGGGGCATGTGCAGAAATACCTTGACCCAAGGCCGCTGACTTCTAGACCTGAGGCCTGCCTGGCGCCAGGAGGTCCCTTCCTTCTGGCTGTCCGAGGTCGAGGCTGGGTAGGACGTGGTGAGAAGGAGTTTCTGCAGCTGTGGGAGGAACAGAGAGGAGAGGAGCCGGGGATGAGCTGCAGCCAGAGACAGGGGAAGTGCACCTCAGGGAGAAGCCTGGCCCGGAGCCAGCCCCTCAGGACCAACCACACCCTGACCCCAACATCACAGGGCCATGGTGGAACACAGGAAGGGCACTTAATGACCCAGAATATGTTCCCAATATATTAAGTACAGAAAGCAGGTGGTCTAACAATCCCAAACCCATACAGGCATCCCGATAAAATGTAAGTCCTTTTGAGAGTTAATAACCTAAGAGGAATATCTGTGATCTTGAGAAACCCAGACAGATGTTGGGTGATGTCTACCCATCTTACTGTTGAAATATGATGCACACACTTGATTGGGACATTCTGCATATACTCGTAGTACACATACACCACTTTCTGTGACCTTTCATGAGGTGGGATTCAATCATACAGGAATATATATATACACATCACTTCCAACCCAGCCAGCTGTTTTCACACAAGTGGAAGCTGCTTAAGCTTGTCTGGCTTTTCTAAATTTTCTATAAAAGTTGCTGAGCTTCTGTACCCGGAGGAAAAGTGCTCAGTGTATCCCAGCCAAGAAAGCAGGGAGCTGAGTACGCCTGGGGGTTTCACCAGGGATCCTACCACAGCCAAGCTTGAGAACAAGTCAAGAAACATGATGGGCTTTTGCTACAGCGTCAAGTGTTTCCTCAAGGGACATGACCCCCAGGAGGATTGCCAAAGGCCTGGGGACCAAAGTAAAGGTCACTCCCCACTCCCCTAGGAGCTGGATGAGCCACACCACCCTACCTCGACCCCAGACCAACACACACATCTGTGATTCTCTGGCATGGACAGGAAAAGATTCTTAGACCAGAGGCAAGGGGCCTAGTCCTGATTCAGTTCAATCCCAGCTCACTGTGAGACCCTGGGCGAGTCCTTTCCCTCTCCCAGCCTTGAGGAAGAGGGAAAGGACTAGGAGAAACCAGCCTTGGTTTCTCCAAGGTAGGGGGTATGTGTGTGGGGGGTGGTGGTGGGGGGTGGTGTCTGTGTGTGTGTGTCTGTGTCTGTGTGTGTATAAAACAGGGGCAGGTAGACTAAATGATTGGGTCTTTTTTGACTCAGGGGTCCCTCTAAGAATGAGAGAAGCTACTGACCTCAGAAAAACACACATATATGTAGAGGTCCACGGGTCCCCATTAGTCCAGAGGTAGACTCTCTGGGACCCATGTCTCCAGGTTAAGAACCGGGTGTCTGTATAAATTCTCAGGGCCTTTCTAGAACTCTGTTGGTATGCGGGGAGTCTCAATGGTGAATCTGTTTCCTGTGTGCCTAGCCCAGTGCCTGAAACAAAAGTGCCGTCTAAGGCATGAGAGGGAACAACCGGTGACCAGCAAGGGTCACTCTCTACCTCTTCCAGGGTGGTCCCTCTCCAGAGTCCTATACAGAATTCCTCTTGTTCCATGACCACCACCACCAGTTGTGCTGGGACTGTCACTCAGATGGCACTTTTTGAGACACTTCTTTGTACCAGGCACTGTTCTAAGTTCTTTATATGTATAAATCCGCTGTACTCCTCCCAACCGCCTTTGAGATAAGCACTATTATTAACCCCACCTTACAGACCAGGAAGCTGGGTCAGAGAGAGGCTGGGTGCCTAAGGGACACATAAGCATTCATTGGTGGGGCTGGGAATCAAACCCAGGAGGTCTGATTCTAGTCTGAAAGGAAGCACAGCACTTATCAGCAGGAGCCACAATGTGGGGCTGAACATATGCTTGTATCCGGCACACATAGGTGCTTACTAAATATTTCACACTGCTTTGGGGAACTTGCAGGCAGCGGGAAAGAGGGCAAGGGGTCCTGGACCAGGGCAAGGGGTCCAGGAGTCAGAGTACCTGAGCTCTGGTCCTTGCTGGCACACCAACTTGCTGTGTGACCCTGGGAGAGGCCCTCCCCTCGCTGGGCCTCAATTTCCCCAGAGTCGCACTTTACGGTCACCAAGGGCCTGTCCGGCTCTAACTCTTCACGACCAAAGACCCCTTCCACCTCCAACAGGCTCCGATTTTCCAGCTAAGTCTCGCCAGCCCCTAGGAGCTACAGTGTCAAGGTGAGGAGCCCAAGACAGATGAGCTGTTCTTCACAAGCCAGAACACCTGGCTTTCTGGCACCCTAAGCCCGAGTCAAGGGCAACTGCTTTCAGCAACTTCTGAGGTCCGGAACCCTTTGGAATCTGAAAAAGCTGAGACCTTCTCCCTAGAAACCTGCAATGCCATGTGTACGTTTCTACATTCCACGGACACTCAGGTAGCAGTTAACTTTTGCTGGTGGAAGTACGAACCGGTCCAACCTCTTTGGAGGGCCAACTGGAAGTATTTGTCTAAACTGAAAAACCACATATCCTACGACCAAGGAATTCCTTTTCTAGGAATGTATCCACTTACAAATGGCCAAGGCCAGTAACAGGACACAGACTGAAGCCATAGAACAATAAAGGAGTCGAAACAATGTACTATCTGCCAACGAGGGAACTGGTTTAAAGAGTATGGTACATCTTTATGAAGGAACACTATGTAGCCAACAAAAAGGATAAAACAGAGATACCTCTGCTCATTTGAAAGAGTTCCCAAGACACACAATTCACTTGAGAAAAGCAAGGTGCAGGGCAGTATATAATGGAGGCTTCCTTTTGTAGTTAAAAAGAAAAGTGGAAGAGGAAAGTCACACAACAGATCGGTAACCATGGTTACTTCTAAGGTAGGAAAAAACAATTATGAGATGGGTAAGGAGGTTTTGCTTTTAACTATCCATACTTCCTGCTTGCATTTTTACTGTGTAAGCATAATCTTTAGGAAAATGTTTACATTTAATTTCAAGGGTTTCACACACACTTAGCGTCAATCCATGAAATCCCAAAGGGCCTACAGTGTTGCAGGCGAAGCCCAGGGAGGCCTCCCATGGCCAGTCCAGGCTGCTGCCCTGAACCTTTGCCAGTGATGCACG